>NC_063343.1:20064672-20205882 GCF_021869965.1 Rhincodon typus | reverse complement strand
AGCAGGGGTTTGTGGTCTGTTACTATTACAAATTTACGTCCATAAAGGTATTGGTAGAATTTTCTCACACCAAAGATGACCTCCAAATCTTCCTTTTCTATCTGGGTGTATTTGCACTCTGCATCAGCCAAAATCCGGGAAACATACGCTAGCAGGTGTTCCCCTCCATTTGGCGAACTGTATGCCAACACTACCCCTATACTGTACAGACAGGCATCGCAAGTTAGCACCAGTTTATGAACAAAAGCAGAAGTTGCTTAAAAAGCTCAGTAGGTCTGCATCATCTGTAAAGAAAGATCAGAACTTCTGAGGAAGGGTCACTGGACCTGAAACATCAACTCTGATTTTTCTTCACAGCAGCTGCCAGACCTGCTGAGCTTTTCCAGCAACTTCTGCTTTTGTTCCTTATTTAAAGCATTCACAGTTTTTTTTTTTATTTTGTACTACATCTCGCTTGGGGTCATAGTTTGTCATCACCTTAGACAACAATAGCTGCCTCTTCATTTCTCTAAAGTCTACATCCTGGCTACAAGATCACTTCCAAGGCTGACCCTTTTTCAATAGCTGATGTAAGGGTGCCAGGATGGAGGCCAGATTACATATGAACTTTCTATAATAATTCACTAATCCAAGAGAAGTCCTAAGATCCAATACAGATGTGAGAGATGGGCACCTTTGATCATCCTCACTTTGTCTTCCAACCGGTGTAACCTCGTCTTGTTGACTCTGTAGCCCGAGTAGGTCACTTGGGGTGCCTGGAATACACATTTTCCCTTCTAAGGCATATGCCTGCCTTGGAGAATGCCCAGGTTCTCTAAGTGCTTTTTATTGGTCTTCCTTGTTATTAGCACAACATCCAGATAAATGGCAACCTGTGGTAAATTGTGCAAAAGGTTCTCCATTGTCCTGAAAAATGGCACAGACTGATGATACCCCAAATGGTAGTTTTGTATATTGGTATAAACCCTTATGTGTGTTAATTGTAGTGTCCTTCTGGGAATCTTCATCTAACCACAACTGCAAGTACGCATGGTTGATGTCCAGATTTGTGAAGGACAGTACCCCCTACCAGCTTTGCGTATAAGTCCTCCATGCAAGGGATTGAGTATTTATTCAGCTGCAAAAAGCAGTCTATTGTTTGTTTAAAATCCCCACAATGCAAACTGACCCATCGCGCTTCATAATTGGTACAACTGGTGCTGCCCATTCCGCAAACTGTACTGGTTTGAAGATCCCTAGCGGGGGAGGTGATGGCCTAGTGGTATTATCGCTGGATTATTAATCCAGAGACCCAGATAGTGTTTTGGGGACCTGGGTTCAAATCCCACCATGGCAGATGGTGGAATTTGAATTCAATAAAATATCTGGAATTAAGAATGTAATCATGACCATGAATCCATTGTTGATTGTCGAAAAAACCCATCTGGTTCACTCATGTCCTTTAGGGAAGGAAAGTGCCATCCTTACCTGTTCTAGCCTACATGTGACTCCAGACCCACAGCAATGTGGTTGACTCTCAACTGCCCTCTGGGCAATTAGAAATGGACAATAAATGCTGCCTGGCCAGTGATGCCCTCATCCTGTGAATGAATAAAGAAAAAAAAATTCCTTCACTTTCCAGCTGCCTGATTTCTGCCTCTACTTTTGCACATAAGGCAAATGGCACTGGATAGGCCTTGCAGAATTGTGGAATTGCTTCCTAGTTAACATGCAAGGTGGCCAGGAGAAAGCAAGAACTGCAGATGCTGGAGTCAGAGTTGACACAGTGTGGAGCTGGAGGAACAGAGCAGGTCAGGCAGCATCAGAGGAGTAGGAGAGTCAACATTGCTGGCCTAGACCCTTCATCAGAACTAGTGCATGCAAGATGGCCATGGCTCTTTTGATAGTCCCTCAACCTTCCTGAAAATCCTCTGGGTATTTAGTAGGACTTCACTTGGGCAGCCATTTTCTAATTGAAAAATGCTGAGCCAATCAAGGTAAATCTTTCTCAACCAGTTTCGCTCCGTCAGACTTGGGCCCGAGCCTTTTACTGCACTAGGTGGTAACTGAACCAGCTACTTCTCATACAAGATCAGAACTGAAGTTGTACCTTCAATCTGCAAAGGTTTGCCTGTATAGTCTAGCTGAGGTCTTATGCAAACTTAACGGTTGGAGTCAGAGCTAATTTTGTTAAAGACTGGCTCTGAAATCATTGATACAGCTGCACGGGTATTAACCTCCATTAGAATCAGGTGATTATTTAACCAGATGTTTATTTTGATTGGTTCTGATTTGAATGTTGCTCAGCAATTTACCTGTTCCAAGCCAGATGTAGGTGGGCTTTCCAGGTTGTGCACTCTCCTGAATACTGGCCTATGAGTTCTCTTACTCAATTCAAGCCAAGTGGGACTCTTTTACTGTCTCGAGTCCACATATCAGTTGCAACTACAGTGGCTTGCCAGCCCAGATCCTGAAGAAAATGCTAATGCATGACTGAGACTTTGCTTGTTTTGGGGTTTTGCATTGGGCTGACTAAAATCCCTCTGTTTAGGATATTTCCTGAGTGAAGCTATTGCTTTCACTCAACTGGTGTCCCACAAGCTCCGGTGGCCTGGCAAGAGTGTCCACTTCTATAGGCATACAAAGAACAATGCATCACAGGAACAGGCTCTTCAGCCCTCCAAGTCTGCAACAACACATTTTGCCCTTCCGTTCTAAAACTGTCTTCACTTACAGGATCTATATCTCTCTATTCCCTTCCTATTCATGTATTAGTCCAAGTATTTCTTGAATGCTGCTATTGTGTCTGCTTCCACCATCTCCTGTGGCAGCATGTTCCAGGCACTCATTGAGTCATAGAGATATACAGCATGGAAACAGATCCTTCGGTCCAATTTGTCCATGCTAAACCAGATATCCTAAATAAATCTAATCCTATTTGCCAGCATTTGGCCCATGTCTCTCTCAATCCTTCAGATTAATATACCCATCCAGATGCCTTTTAAATGTTGTAATTGTAGCAGCCTCCACAATTTCCTCTGGCAGCTCATTCCATACGTGCACGACACTGTGTGATAAAGTTGCCCATCAGGTACCTTTTATATCTTTCCCCTTTCACACGAAACCTATGCCCTCACGTTTTGGACTCCCCCAGACTGGGGAAAAGAACCTTGTCTATTTACCCTATTAATGTCTGTCATGATTTTATAAACCATTACAAGGTTACCCCTCAGCCTCTGATGCTCCATAGAAAATAGCTCCAGTCTCTCTCGATAGGTCAAACGCTCCAACCCTGGCAACATCCTTCTAAATCTTTTCTGAACCCTTTCAAGGTTTGCAACATCCTTCCTGTAGCAGGGAGACCAGAAGTGCACTCAGTATTCCAATAGTGGCCTAAGCAATGCTCTGTATAGCTGCAACATGACCTCCTAACTGCTATACTCAATGCACTGACCAATAAAGGCAAGTGTACCAAACACCTTCTACACTATCCTATCTACCTGCGACTCCACTTTCAAGGAGCTATAAATCTGCACTCCAAGGTCTCTTTGTTCAGCAACACTCCCCAGGACCTTACCTTTAAGTATATAAGTACTGCTTGATTTGCCTTTCCAAAATACAGAACCTCGCAGTTATCTAAATTAAACTCCATCTGCCACTCCTTGGCCCATTGGCCTATCGGCCCATCGGATCAAGATCCAGTTGTACTCTGAGGTAACCTTCTTCTTCGTTGTCCACTACACCTCCAATTTTGGTGTCACCTGCAAACTTGCCAACCATTCTTCCCGTGTTCACATCAAAATCAGTTGTATAAATGACGAAAAGCAGTGGACCCAGACCAATCTTTGTGGCACACTGCTCGTCACAGGCCTCCAGTCTGAAAAACAACCTTCCACCACCACCCTCTGTCTCTATCTTCGAGCGAGTTCTGGATCCAAATAGCTTGTTCTCCCTGTATTCCATGTGAACTAACCATGCTAACCAGTCTACCATGAGGAACCTTGTTGAACACCTTATTGAAGTCCACATAGATCATGTCCACTGCTCTGCCCTCATTGATCCTCTTCATCACTTCAAAAAAGTCAATCAAGTTAGTGAGACACGATTTCCCACACACAAAGCCATGTTGACTATCCCTAATCCGTCCTTGCCTTTCCAATTACATGTAAACCCTGTCCCTCAGGATTTCCTCCAACAACTTGCCCACCACCAACATCAGGCTCACCAGTCTATAGTTCGCCTGACTTTTCCTTACCAGCTTTCTGTCATAGCGGCACCATCTTAGCCTACCTCTAGTCTTCTGGCGCCTCGCCTGTTACTATCAATGATACAAATATCTCAGCAAGTGGCTCAGCAATCACTTCCCTGACTTCCCATAGATTTCTAGGGTACACCTGATCAGGTCCATGAGATTTATCCACCTTTATGTATTTTAAGCCATCCAGCCCCTCCTTCTCTGTAAAATGGACATTTTCAAGAGGTCGCTATTTGTTTCCCCATGTTCTCTATCTTTCAGAGATAGTAGGAACTGCCGATGCTGGCGAATCTGAGACAACAAGGTGTAGAGCTGGATGAACACAGCAGGCCAAGCAGCATCAGAGGAGCAGGAAAGCTGACGTTTCGGGTCTAGACCCTTCTTCAGAAATGGGGGAGGGGAAGGGGATTCTGAAATAAATAGGGAGAAAGGGGGAGGCGGATAGATGGATAAAGGAGAAGATAGGTGGAGACGAGACAGACAGGTCAAGGAGGCGGGGTTGGAGCCAGTAAAGGTGAGTGTAGGTGGGGAGTTAGGGAGGGGATAGGTTGGTCCTTCTCCACAGTAAACACTGATGCAAAATATTCATTTAGTATCTCCCCCATCTCCTGCGGTTCCACACATATGTGGCCTTGCTGATTTTTAAGGGGCCCTATTCTCTCCCTAGTTATCCTTTTGTCCTTAATGTATTAATGGAATCCCTCTGGATTCTTCTTAACTTTATTTGCCAAAGCTATCTCATGTCACCTTTTTGCCCTCCTGATTTCCCTCTTAAATATAGTCCAACTGTCTTTATACTCTTCTAGGGAATCACCCGATTTCTGCTGTCTGTACTCACATATGCTTACTTCTTATTCTTGACTGAAACACTCACATTCTCTGGTCAGCTTGCATTCCCTACACCTACCAGCCTTGCCCTTCACCCTAACAGGAACATACTGTCTTTGGAGTCTCATTATCTCATTTTTGAAGGCTTCCCATTTTCTACCCGTCCCTTTACCTGTGAACATCCGCCCCCAATCAACTTTTCAAAGTTTTTGCCTACTACCATCAAAATTGGCCTTCCTCCAGTTTAGAACTTTAACTTTTAGATCCTGTCTATCCTTTTCCATCACTATTTTAAAACTAATAGAATTACGGTCACTGACCCCAAAGTGCTCCCCCATTGATACCTCAGTCACCTGCCCTGCCATATTTCCCAAGAGTAGGTCAAATTTTGCACCTTCTCTAGTAAATACATCCACATACTGAATCAGAAGATTTTCTTGTACACACTTAACAAAAGCCTCTCCACCCAAACCCTCAACACTATAGCAGTCCCAGTCTATGTCTGGAAAGTTAAAATCCCCTACCATAACCACCCTATTATTCTTACAGATAACTGAGATCTCCTTACAAATTAGTTTCTGAATTTCTCGCTGACTAATGTGAGGGTCTGTAGTACAATCCCAATAAGGTGATCATCCCTTTCTTATCACCACGCTTTGAGTGAAAAACTAGCCTCGCACATCTCATTTAAATGTTGCCCCAGCATACCTTGAACCTGTGTCCCCTAGTAATTGACCTCTCCACTCTGGGAAAAGCCTCATACTTTCCACTCTATCCATAGCATTCACAATCTTATAAACTTCTATCAGGTCACTCCTCAATCTTTTGCATTCCAGTGAAATCAAACCCAGTCTGTCCAACCTTTCTACCAGCCAAAATCCCCCATACCAGGCAACATCCTGGTAAACCTTTTCTGTGCCCTCTCCAAAGCATCTACATCCTTCTGGTTTTGTGGTGCACTGCCGCCTTCAGTGATCTGTGGATCTGCATACCCAGATGCCTGCGCAAGTCAATACTCTCAAGGGTTCTGCTATGCACTGTATAATTTCCACCTGTACTTGATCTTCCAAAATGCATCACCTCACATTTGTCCAGATTAAACTCCATCTGCCATGCCTCCAACTGATCTATATCCTGCTGTGTCCTCTGACAATCCTCCTCACTATCCACCAATCTTTGTATCATCTGCAAACTTACCAATTAGACCAGCTATGTTTTCCTCCAAATCCTTTATGCAGACCATGAACAGCAAAAGTCCTGGCATTGATCCCTGTGGAACACTACTAGTCACAGCCCTCCATTCTGAAAAGCATCCTTCCACTGCTATCCTCTGTCTGCTATGACTAAGCCAGTTCTATAATCATCTTGCCAGCTCACCCGTGATACCATGTGACTTCATCTTTGGTACCAGTCTGACATGAGGGACCTTATCAAAGGCTTTACTGCAGTCTTTGTAGACAAGATTAACCACTTTTCCCTCATCAATTAGCTTTGTCACGTCCTCAAAAAACTCAATCAAGTTAATAAGGCATGACCTCCCCCTTACAAAACTCTGCTGTCTATTACTAATAAGTCAGTTTGCTTCTAATGCGTATCGATCTTATCTTTGAGAATCTTTTCCAATAATTTCTCTACCACTGACATGAGGCTCCCAGGCCTGTAATTTCCTGGATCATCCTGCTACCCTTATTAAACAATAGGGCAACATTGGCTATTGTTCAGTCCTCTGGGACCTCACCTGTGGCCAAAGTGGATACAAAGATGCCTGTCAATGCTCTAGCAATTTGTCCTCTTGCCTCCCTCAATATTCTGGGATAGATCCCATCAGGACCTAGCAACTTATCTTCCTCAATAATTTTTAAAGACACACAACACCTCTTCCTTTTTAATAGCAACTTGGCTTTGAAATTCAACACTCCCTTCCATGAAATCATCCTCCACCAATTCCTTCTTTTTGGTGAATACTGACACAAAGTATTTGTTTAAGATTTCATCTACCTCTTCTGGCTCCACACATAGATTCTCTCCTTTGTCCTTGAGTGGGCCAACTCTTTCCCTGGCTACCCGCTTGCTTTTTATATATGTGTAAAAAGCCTTGGGATTCTCCATAATCCTGTTTGCCAATGACTTTTTATGACCCCTTTTAGTCCTTCTAATTCCTTGTTTAAATTCTTTCCTATTTTCCTTATATATTTCAAGGGCTTCATCAGTTCCCATCCTCTAGACCTACTTATGCTTCTTTTTTTCTTTGTGACTGAGGTCATAACATCCCTGGTCATCCAAGGTTCACATAACTTGCCATAACTATCCTTCATTCTTGCAGGAACGTGCCACTCCTGAACTCTTATCAACTGCCGTTTGAAATACTTCCACATGTCCAATGTGGATTTACCTTCCAATAACCACCTCCAATCAAAATTCTCCAGTTCCTGCCTGATATTGTTGTAGTTCACCTTCCCCAGTTTAACACCTTCACCCGAGGACTACTGTTATTCCTATCCATGACTATCCTTAAAACTCACTGTATTATAGTCACTACTCCTGAAATGCTCCCCCACTGAAACTTCACTCACCTTGTAACTCATATGCTTCACTTGCCACATTTTCTAATGACAAAAACAGTTGTAATTCCTGTTTGAAGTCTAGATGGGCTTCAGCTGGTTGGTGTGTTTGCATGGTTTCCTCAATAATCCTATATACCAAATGGTCTCTCAGTAACTCATTAAGGGCTAAAAGTCACAAAGCCAGTCATCTTAATGTTGCCAAATATCCCGACATGGATTCTCCTGGTTCTCAAACTGCCAAGTAAAACTGATAGTGTCTCAGAATTAAAGGAGGCTTGGGGCTGTAACATTCCTTAACTTAATTTGCCAACTCTTGAAGGTTTTAGTATCTGATACCCCAGGAAATGTTAGACTCCTATTACCCGAGAAAGCTGCATATTCACAAGCTATCAGGAAAATTACTCTTTGCTTTTCATCTACCCTAATACCATTTGCCTGGAAAGAATAACACATTCCTTCCACACACTAGGCCCAGAGTCTAATGGCAAGATCGAATGAGTCAAGGTTCCCAAATAACGGCATGATGCCAGAAATGTTTACCCCAACTCAAAGATGACTGTTATGAGTGAATTTCTTCAGGAGGGATGTTTTGTCTTGTAGCCACTGAAATAACTCCACAGAGACCGGTATCCTGTCACCAAGTCATTCTTTTATTGTATGTGCATGGTACTTGACACTGATCCAGCTTCCTCAGAGCGAACAGAACATCTGACATTCCTGTTTATAATCTGTCAGCCAGGGCTCCCTGATTGCACCAGGTTAACAAGCCCAATCAGGGAATTCGTATTCTATGATGCCCACCTGGCTGAACGTGTTACAATGTTTTCTTTGGTTTTTGAATCTGCAAAGACTATATAAAATCAATTTTCAACCTTTGAATGTACTTGGTATATACTCATTTTTTATGAATAAAGTATATTTTTGAAATAGAATATATTGCACTTTCTTGGTGGCTGCAGAACAGACAAGACTTTGGGTCACATACACAAAACAAGGGGGTGTTATTTAGTTTGTGCAACTATTGTGGATTTGCATAATCAAGTCTGAGTAAGTGGTAAACATATAGACAGAGAAATGCAGCAGAGTTTGAACATCTTCAGTCAATTAGGCTACTATGGAGGCCCGGTCCTGAAGAAGGGTTATACCCGAAACGTTAACAGTTCCTTTCCTCCAGATGCTGCCTGGCTTGCTGTGTTTTTCTAGCCTCCTGTTTGTCTCTATCAAGGCGCAATATTTTGCAGTCAAGTTTTTGGTATAAACGTTTTGAGCACACAGAGTGAGTGAAAACAGGGAACCAACCTGATGAGCAAAACTAAAACCTCTCTGTATTTTTTTAAAAACGCCCTGTCAGCTGGAAGGCACTGCTTCCATCCGCTCGGCACCAGCCGGTCAGTTGGAACCTTGCATTTAAAATCCGCGCGTGCCTCCACGTGCGGATTTCCCGTTTGTGACGTAAAGGAGTATGGCTGTGGGCTTCTTGAAACTGTCGAACCGGAAGAGAAAGCCGGCGCGTTCTGGTCGGGGTGCGAAGGGCGAATGGTTGGAGGGGGAGGGGCCTGAAAACCGTCGAACAGGAAGAGGCTCGCGACACTGTCATTGCGCTCAGTCTGTCGGTGCAGGCGGGCGAGAGTGAGGAGGTTGTGAGAGAGCTGGGGGTGGTGGGGGGCAGCAGAGGGGTGGGAGGGGGATATCTTATTTTTTAAAAAAGGCAAGTTTTTTTTCTTCTGTAGATTATATTTGTGGGGGCAGGGTGGGCGTTTAAAAAAAGTAGGTTGGGGGTGGGGTCGACGTAGGAACATATTTATTATAATGCAATAACCGACAATGTGAGCTAAGCCGGTCGAGGAGGACGGGAGAGAGAAAAAAAAAGCTGATGGTTCTAATTGGATTTTTCTGAGGCGAAAAAGTGGTACTGAAAAAGGCGGTGACTCGACATTTACGTCCCCTTTTTGTAATTGTATGTTTGTGTTTTTTAATATTTAGGAAGGAAACAGAAAAGGAAGGAGGGAGGGTGGGGGAGAATTCGTGCGGCCGTCACTCACGCTCGATGGGGGATTACGGGTTCGGTTTACTAGTGCAGACCAATAATACCAACAGTAAGGTAGCTTTTCCAGTCAGATACCACCAGACTCCTCACCACCACCATCACCATCATCACCAACAGCAGCAGAGCGCCTCCACTGCCGCCGGCTCGCCTTGGTTTTTTCCTGCCCCGGCTCCCCAGACCATGCAGGATGAGCTGCTGCTGTCGGAGAAATCCAAATCCCCACAGCAGCAGCAGCTCTCTCCCCGACTCGATCAAGCCGCTCCTCCTGATCTAGTCCTCCTACCCGACTCTCCCCAACCCGAAGAGGACAATACGAGCGGTGGCGGCGGCAGCAGCAGCAGCAAAGAGAAGCTGAGGATGGAGTCGCCCATCCTGCCGGCTTTCGACTATCACGATCCGCCGCCTCCTCCTCCTCCATCATCTTCCTCGTCGTCCTCATCGGGACTCGGAGGAGCGGGCACGGCGGGGACGCCCTCTCTCACCTCTTCTTCCTCTTCCTCCTCCTCCTCCTCCTCCACCTCCTCCTTGACCGGTTTCAGCAACTGGTCAGCAGCGATGACTCCTCCTACCGTCGGCGAGGACAACTTCTTTCACCAGGGAGTCCCTGCTCCCTCCGCCAACGGGGCTCTGCTCTTCCAAAACTTCCCTCACCACGTCAGCTCGGGCTTCGGGGGCAGCTTCTCTCCTCAGATGGCCCTGTCCCAGCACCACCATGCCCCCCACCACCCACACCACCATCACCATCACCCTCCTCCACCTCCACCCCCACCACCTCCACCACCTCCACCTCCTCACCAGCAGCCGCCCCAGCAACAGCAGCACAGGAGGTCACCTGCCAGCCCGCACCCCGCTCCGTTTCCGCACAGAAATGCTTTCAATCAGCTGCCTCACTTGGCCAACAGCATCAGTAAGCCCCCCTCCCCGTGGAACAGCTACCAAAGCCCGTCGCCCACGTCGTCCTCTTCGTCGTCTTGGAGCTCCGGTGGTGGGGTCGGTGTTTGGGGTGGAAGCCAAGGGAGAGATCACCGCCGAGGGATGACCGGTGGGATGGCAGGCCTCAGCTCCATCTCCCCAATGAAGAAGCCTTTCCCCGGCAACCACATCCCGGTGCACAAGTACTCGAGATCCAGCTCGGCTTTCCCACCAAAGTCTTGGGTGGAAGATAGTATGTTGAGGAGTGATAATATTTTACCGTTTCAGGTAAGCAGTTATTGGAGCCTAATGTATATCTCGATTCAGCTGCAGATTATTAAATGATCGTTGACGAAAGTATGTAAATATATTGTCAACAATGCGGCAACTTGTTGACAGTGGCGGATGAGTAGGTTTCAAATACAAAGGACTGTTTACAGAAAGCTTTAGTAAGAATCCCGAACGTCGTCTTTCATTTTAATTACAGTATCTATAAGTCAAGTAACCATGCTTTGAATTTCTTGCATTCTTCCTAGTCTTTCTTTGCTCTTCCAAATCTGAATTCAAACTGCGATAAAAGAGGCCTGGCGTTTTTTAGTATCGAATGCGTCTTTGATCGCGACCGTTTGCTGTCGGAAGTGTGCGATTCTTTTGCAATAAGAAGTTATTTTTCCTTAAATTTAGGAGACCAGTTCCATTTTGCTTTTTTTTCAAAAAAACTTATAATTAAGAATATTAGAATCTTTGATTCTTTAAATAGACAAATGCATTTCAAAAATGTCTACAAGGGGTGCAGATATTAAACTGTGTAAGGAAAGTGTTGGTTCAGTGCCCCGCATAGCTTTTTAAGTCAAAATAGATACTTTGCATTTTAACTCATAGCAATTTTTAAAAAAATAAACTCTTCGCTTAACATAATATCGATAGACAAAAAGATTTAGTATTTATACAATGTTTTCACATTTTAAACCTTATTACATTTGAACAGTTTTGATATTTTTACGCGAATTTGTTGGTATGTAGATTGGCGATGCACCTCAAAAATTACAATGATTAAGATTACTGAACAAAAACAGAAGTTGCTGGAAAAGCTCAGCAGGGCTTCCTGATGAAGGGTCGCCTGACCCGAAACGTTAATTCTGATTTTTTTTTTTCTTCGCAGACGCTGCCGGACCGGCTGAGCTTTTCCAGCAACTTCTGGTTTTGTTCCAGTTTTACAGCATCCACTGTTCTTTCGGTTTTTATTAAGATTGGCCTACCGGAGACGAATAAACTCAGCAATGTGTGTGAAGGCATGATTGGTTAAATGGATTAATCTGTTACGCAGACATTTGCATTCAGAGCAAACGGTGGTTCTTTTGAGCTTTTAAACATCACATTTAACAAATAGTTGAACCTCTGCAAAATATATAACAAAATAGGCTTGGAATTAATAACAAATCCACAGTGGACTGATGACGTTTTCAGCTGCTGGGTTGTGGTATGACGTCTTATTTTTGAAACCTGTACTATTAAAGCAAATTAAATATCCTATAGCAATTTCTACTTGGTATAGCAAAAATGATTACACTCTTGTTGACTTTGAGGAGATTAATAGTAGCTCTTAAGTATTATTTTGACTTGGGGATATGAAAATGAAGGATACTTCAACACTGTTCCTTTGTCAGGTGAAGTGAAGAAGTTCACTAAGGAGCAAGACTCTGAAAGCTTATAATTTCATATAAACCTGTTGGACTATAACCTGGTGTTGTGTGACTTCTGACTTCAAAATAATACACTGTTAATAGAATAATTTAATATCAGAATATTGACTGCCAATTTATTTTTTTACTGCCAATGGCTTAATTTGCTTTCAGAATTTTAAGTATCTTAATTCTGCAATGAGTCAATCATGGAGATGTACAGCATGGAAACAGACCCTTCGGTCCAACTCGTCTATGCCAACCAGATATCCTAAACTAATCTTGGCCCATTTGCCAGCATTTGGCCTGTATCCCTATTCCTATACCCATCCAGATGCCTTTTAAATGTTGTAATTGTACCAGCCTCCACTACTTCCTCTGGCAGTTATTTCCATACATGCACCCTCTGTGTAGAAAAAGTTGCCCCTTGGGTCCCTTTTACATCTTTCCCCTCTCATCTTAAATCTATGCTGTCTAGTTTCTGACACCCTACCCTGGGGAAAAGACCTTGACTGTTCACCGAATCCATGCCACTCTTGATCTTATAAACTTCTGTAAGGTCACCCCTCAGCCTCTGCTCCAGGAAAAATAGCCCCAGGCTATTCAACCTCTCCCTTTAGTTCAAATGTTCCAATGCGAGCAACATTCTTGTAAATCTTTTCTGAACTCTTTCAAGTTTCACAACACATTTCCTATGGCAGGGAAACCAGAATTGAACGCAGTATTCTAAAAGTGGCCTAACCAATGTCCTTACAAGCTGCAACATTATCACACAACTCCATACTTGGGGCACTGATCAATAAAGGCAAGTGTACCAAACGCCGCCTTCACTACCCTGTCTCCCTGCAATTTCACTTTCAAGGAACCTGCATTCCAAGGTCTATTTGTTCGGCAACACTTTTTTTTGAAAAACTTGCATTATAGTACATTATTTGCATTGAGTATATGAGGTCTCACCTGAACAATAAAGGGAGCATCATAGAGACCAAGTTGCATCATCACTCTGATAATGTTTGTTTTTATTTAATAAGCTTCCAATGCAGTTCTGTAAGTTTGCATTGATTGTTCAGTTGTTTCTTTGCGTTGCCTCACTAAGGGCTGTCTAAACATATAAGTTTTAGCAAAGGCATTTGATTTATGCATTCTCCCGTGGAAGTGCTGTGGAATGGGGCCATTTGAATGTTAGTTGAGTCTGTCAATTCAAGTAGTTTACCAAGGAAGAGCAGGACATTTTTTTTTTTTAAAAACAGAAATCAGTGTTTACCACCTCTTGAAGGCTTTGTCTCTTGCTGGGATCCAAAATTTTGTATAAATGATTAATCATGAGTCAGCAGGTTATTTGTTCGTGGAGGTTGTCACAGGTGAAAGTCCAATGCTTATGTTTGCAATATCACAACAGATGATGCTAGATAGAAATTAGTAAATTGCCAACTTGTTTTATTTAAATAAGATGTAGTCATCTCCTTAGTTTGAGCATTGAGTGTGTGTATTTTCTTTGGCCTGCTTGAGATCAGTTATGTATGTGAGGAATTGAGTCCAGAATTTTCTAGTTTATATGGCTTAGTTGATTTTATTCTGGTTTTATTTCTTGTGGCAGGAAGAATTTTACGTGGAGCATGACAGATTGTATTCGTTCTTTAAATGCCAAAGCTTAACTTGGTAAATAGGAAAGCACACGGATGTAATTAGGGTAAAATATGATTCAGAAAACAGTACTGCACATGCGTGACCTAAACTTTCGGGGGGGAAAAAAACAAAGCTTCTAGTTGAGCAAGTATTTTATAAGGGGCAAAAGCAGAAGTTGCTGGAAAAGCTCAGCAGGTCTGGCAGCATCTGAGAAGAAGAAAAATCAGTGTAATTGTGTCGGGTCTAGTGACCTTCCTCGGGAACATTAACTGATAACTGTTTTCTTCACAGAAGCTAACGTTCCTGAGAAAGGGTCACTAGACCTGAAACATTACTCTGATTTTTTTTTTTCTTCTCAGATGCTGCCAGACCTGCTGAGCTTTTCCAGCAACTTTTTGTTTTTGTTCCTGATTTACAGCATCTGCAGTTCTTTGGGTTTTTATTTTCTAAAAGGGGCAGTTTGTTGGATCAAGAAACCTTTTAACTGAGAAAAGTTGAATAAAGTAGCTTCAGATATTAATTCTTAGGTATTCAGTAATGGTACATAAGCCCCCTTCCTCCCACCCCCGCCCCAACCTGAAGTACTCAGGTAAAGAAACGTACATACTTGTACTAGAAAATAACAAGTCTTTGCCAATTTTATACTTGTCCTCAAACATTTGGAAATATTGGTCATTTAGCCTAGCAATGGTCTTGGGTGAAATGGGTCATCATTTTGCAGAACGTGTTTTTTTTTTTGATCAGAGGTCAGCATTCACCAGCAAGTTGTGCCTTACATATGATTGAAATTGTTTTGATGTTAGACATGCCTGAAGGTTATCTCCTAACTACCCTAAGAAGGAAATGAGGCTTTTCCTCTTAAGGGGTTTTAATGAATGATTCTGCAAAAATCTTTACTAGTTTTATTGTAAATTTAGCTGAGGAAGAAAGGTGAAAAAGCCATAATAGGAAAAAAAGAACTAGCTAGTCCATCACTAAGTAAATGAGCTCTGTTCTGACTCCCTTGATGCCTGCATTTAAGAATACTTGTAAGACTTACTGATGGCTGTAAACTTCAGCCATTTAACGAGGGGATTATAACTTCTAAAGACCATTGATACAGTGAGCAGAATGGCAATGTATATTTTAATGTATGAAAAAAATTTAGTAGAATGGCAAAGTGGATTTGAGTTTGAGTGCCTTTATGAACACAAAGATATTAATAAAATTTGTTCAAAGCCAGGCTTCTGCTAAATATAGTAAAATGTTTGATGTACTGTGTCATTGGAGATCCAACCAGATGTGGGCTCTTGTGTGAAAATTCTTATTCTTTGTACTGCATTCAATGCAGCCTCAAATCTGGTGTTCTTCAGAAATGAATTTCTAAGTTTACAGTGCTAGTGCATTATTTTCTGAAATGTAAAGTTACAGAATAAAATTACCCTGAATAGAGTGACTGAGACTTAGTCAGTTCTGTTGATCAGTCAGCAATGGTTTGAAAGATTGATCATGTATGAACAAGTCAGTTGAATGGTTTTCAAGTCATTACAAGAACTTTGGACAAGGTTGTATCTATAGGTATGAAGTTTTTGGATGTTGGGAAGAAATTCATTAAGATTCCTTCTCTGGAGTTATCAGCAAAAATTAGTGCATTGGATTTTTAGATAATCCTTTGACATGGGAGGTATGAGAAGGAGAATAGGATAAACTGTTCAGTTTCTGGCTGTTGTGACATCATTCTCCCCAGCAATTTATTTTGGACTTGCAACCTGTTCCACAATTTGTTAGATTCTACCTAGAGTTCTGCATTCAAATTTATTTTTTTGACACCAAATCTTTTGGAGAGGTACTGGCTTTGGAAGAAGTGGTCTGCATTGATTAGAATAACATATAATGTATAAAATTATATTGCAAAAATCTTGTTTCCTTGAATGAGTTTGAAGAGTGATCTAGACTGGTTTTTATATGGGTATTTGAGAATTTCTCTATGGGGAGAATCCACAATGTGAAGACATGATTGTAAAATTAGAGAGGTCATTTAGAAGTAAAGTTATGTATCACACTTCTCAATGGAGATTTAAACTTGCTATCCAAAAATGATATGCAAATTATTGAAACATAAGACTCAAAAACAATAGCTTTGTTAGGTTATGCAGCAAAAGCGGTTAAATTGTGTTCAGTACAGATCAGCTATAGTCCAATTCAGTGATGAAGTAGGTACAGGGCTAACAGGCTATCATCTGATACCATTTATCACTACAGAATATTTAATTTTACAACAGTTGGATTAAAGTTATCCACTCCATTATTTATTTGAGACAAATAGTTTGCCAGGGTGAAAACAGCAAAGGGGTTTCTGCTTCATATTTGATTTTGCAATTCACAAGCTGAAATTGGAATAGACACTGGAGGTATTACTAGTGCTGCATTAGTCAGCCTTCATTCTGAAATTTATTCTAGTTTTTTATTCATTCCTTGGATGGAGGCATTGCTGGCTAGGCCAGCATTTACTTCTCATCCCTAATTCTCCAAAGGGCAGTTAAGAGTAACCACATTGCTGTAGGTCTAGAGTCACGTGTAGGTCACAGCACGTGAGGATGGCAGTTTCTTTTGCTAGAGGTCATTAGTTAACTGGATGGGTTTCTCCAACAATTGAAAATGGTTTCATGGTCATCATTAGACTCTGGATTCCTATTTTTTTTTTCTTTAAATTGAATTCAAATTCCACCATCTGCTGTGGAAGGATTCAAACCTGGTCCCCCAGAACGTTACCAGGGTCTCTGGATTAGCAGTCCAGCGATTAATGCCACTACGGATTGAGAATCTCAGTGAATCATAAACCTACATTTTAAGACATCTGTCACAAATAGGTAGTGCTTTCATTAAGTTATAGTAGTTTATATGAAGTAGGACAGTTGTCAGTAAGCTAAAATAAATTGTGCCACATAATTTAACCAAAAATAAAGCTCAAAGTTTTATCTAAATTTTTAAATAATTTTTGTGGGATGTGGACTTCGTTGCCTAACCAACATTTATTGCCCATTGCTAGTCGCCCTTGAGAAGATGATGGTAACCTGCCTTCTTGAACTGCTGCAGTTCACCTGGCGTGGTCCATAATGCCGTTAGGGAAGGAATTCCAGGTTTTTGACCCAGTAACAGTGAAGGAACAGTGATATTTCCAAGTCAGGATGGTGTGGCTTGGAGGGGAACTTGCAGGTGGTGATGTTACCATGTATCTGCTGCCCTTGGCCTTCTAGATGGAAGTGCTCGTGGATTTGGAAGGTGCTGTCTGAGGATCTTTGAATTTCTGCAGTGCATCTGGAGATAGTAGTAGCAGTGTGCACTAAGCATCAGTGGTTGGGGGAGTGGATGTTTGTGGAGGTGTGCCAATCGAGCAGGCTACTTTGTCCTGGATAGCGTTGAGCTTCTTGCATTGTGGCAGTTGCCCTCATCCAGGCAAGTGGGGGTATTCCATCACACTCCTGAATTGTGCCTTTGGATGAGCTTTGGGGAGTCAGGTGTTATTGCAATATTCATAGAGTCAGAGTCATAGTCATAGATGAATGCAACATGGAGACAGGCCCTTTGACCCAAAAAGGTCCATACTGACCATGGTGCCCACTCAGCTAGTTCCAGTTGCCCACATTTGGTTCATATCCCTCTCGACCCTTCTCATTCATGTACCTATCCAAATGTTTAAATGTTGCTATTGTACCTGCCTCAACCACTTTCTCGGGCAGCCCATTCCGTATACACGCCAGTCTGTGCCTGAAGAAGTTGCCCCTCAGGTGGTTCTTAAGTCTATCCCCTCTCACCTTAAACCTGTGCCCTCTAGTTTTCAATTCCCCATCCATGGGTAAAAGACTATATGCAGTCATCCTAACTATGCCCCTCATGATTTTATACACCTCAATAAGGTCACCCCTCATTTTCCTACTTTGCAAAGAATAAAGTCCTATCCTGGCCAATCTCTCCTTATAACTCAGAGCTACTAGTCCTGGCAACATCCTTTGTAAATCTTCTTTGCACACTTTCCCATTTCACTGTGTCTTTCCTATAACAGTGTGACCAAAACTGTACACAATACTCCAAGTGTGGCCTCACCAACGTCTTTTGCAACTGTAACATAACGTTCCAACTCCTATATTCACTGCCTTGACCGATGAAGGCCAGCATGCTAAATGCCTTCTTCACCACCCTGTCCGCCTGTGACGCCAGTTTCGATGAACTACGTACTTGTACTCTAGGTCCCTCTGTTCCGTAACCCGCCTCAGGACCTTACCATTTACTGTATATGTCCTACCTGGATTTGGTTTCCAAAGTGCAACACCTCACACTTATCTGCATTGAATTGCATTTGCCAATCCTCAGTCCTGCTGTAGTGTTAAAGTCTTGGATGGAGATAAATTTGCTAAATGTGTTCAGGAAGAATTTCTCATGCCGTATGTAGACCATCCTACTAGAGGAGGGGAAAGACTTCACCTCCTGTTGGGAAATAAGGTAGGACAAGTGACAGAAGTGTTAGTGGGAGAGCACTTTGGGACCAGTGACCATAATTTCATTTGTTTTAAAGTAGCTATGGAAAAGGATAGGTCTGACCCACCAGTTAAAGTTCTAAATTAGGGCAAGGCCAATTTTGATGGTCTTAGACAGGAACTTTCAAAAGTCGTTTGGGGATGTTGCTGTTCACAGGCAAAGTGACATGTAGTAAGTGGGAGGCTTTCAAAATTCAATTAATGAGGGTTCAGGGCTAGCATGTTCCTGGTAGTGAAATGCTGGCAGGAGTAGGGAACCTTGGATGATGAGAATTATTGAGGCCCTGGTCAAGAGAAAGGAGGAGGCATATGACGTGTATAGGCAGCTGGAATCCAGTGAATTCCTTGAGTACAGAGGGTGTCGGAGTACACTTGAGAGAAATCAGGAGGACTAAAAGGCAATGAGAGATGGCTTTGGCAGATAAGGTAAAGGAGAATCCACAGATTCTACAAGTACATGAAGGGCAAAGAGTGACTGGGGAGAGAAGAGGGCCTCTTAAAGGTCAACAAGGTTGTCTGTGTGCAGAGCCACAAGTAATGGATGAGATCCTAAATGAATGTTTCTTGTCGGTCTTTGCCGTTGAGAAAGGCATGGATGTTAAGGAATTTGGAACTAAACAGCGATGTCTTAAAGAGAGTCCATGTTACAGAAGAGGTGCTAGAAGTCTTAAAACACGGTGAGGTAGATAAATCCCCGAGACTTGATGAAGTATATCCCAGGATTTTGTGGGAGGCTAGGGAGGAAATTGTGGGGCTCCTAGCAGAGATGTTTGTATCATCGACAGCCATGAGTGAAGTGACTGGTGATTGGATGGTGGCTAATGATGTGCCATTATTTAAGAAAGCCACTAGAGATATTAGGCAAAATGGATTGAAGATGCCAGGCATTTCCCAGAAGCCTAAGTTGTGAGAGCGGCTTCTGAGAGACAGGATCTACAGATGTTTGGAGAGGCAAAGACTCATTGGGCTAGTTAGCATGGCTTTATGCATGGGAAGTTCTCATGAATTTTGCTGAGTTTTATTGAAGGGTTACCAAGAAGGCAGAAGGACAGTGCAGTAGACATCTGCGTGGACTTAGTAAGGTCTTTGGCAAGATACTACATGGAAGGTTGTTGAGTAAGGTTAAATCTCATGGGATCCAGGGAGAGCTATTCAATTGGATACACAATTGGCTTGATGGTAGAAGACAGAGGGTGGTGCTAGAGGGTCATTTTTCAGACTGGAGGCCTGTGACCAGGAGTGTGCCATAAGGATTGGTAGTGGGTACATTCGTATTCACCATTTAAGTGAATGATTTGGATGAGAATTTAGGAGATATGGTTAGTAAGTTTGCGGATGACACCAAGATTGGTGGTATAGTGGACAGTGAAGAAGGTTATTTGGGAATGCAATGAGATCTTGATCAACTGGGCCAGTGGGCTGAGAAAAAGCAGGTGGAGTTTAATTTGGATAAATGTAAGGTATGCATTTTGGTGGGTCGAGCCAGGGCAAGAATTAAACAGTCAACGGTAGGGTCCTGGGGGGTGTGAAAGAACAGAGATCTAGAAGTACAAGATCTTAGCTATTTGAAAGTGTAGTCATAAGTAAACAGGATGGTGAAGAAGGCTTTTGGCATGCTTGCTTTCATCAGTCAGACCACTGAATATAGGTGTTGGGATGAATTGTTGCAGCTGTACAAGACAGAGGGGCTACATTTGGAGTACTGCGTACAGTTCTGGTCGCCCTACTATAGAAAGCATATTATTAAACTAGAAAGAATGCAGAAAAAGATTTACCTTCCCTGGACTGGAAGGTTTGTGTTCTAAGGAGAGGTTTCTTAGATTAGGACTTCTTTCCCTTGAGTGTAGGAGATTGAGGTGACCTAACAGAGATCTATAAAATCTTAGCACTGAGGGCATCAGTTTAAAGTGAGAGGGGAGAGATACGAAAGAGTCCCACCCCCCCACGCATGCACACGCACACAGTGGTGAATGTCTGGAATGGGGGCTGACAGGGTTAGTGGTGGAAGCAAGTACAGTTTCATTATTTAAGAAACATTTAGACATGAGGTGGGATAAGTACAGAGGGATATGGACCAAACGCAGGTAAATGGAACTAGTTTAACTGTGAAAACTGGGCGGCACGGCCATGTTGGGCTGAACGGCCCGTTTCCATGCTGTAGACCTCTATAACCACTATCTATGTGGGTGTTGACTTTGACATTTCAGTGAAGGTTCAATAGAAGTGTATCCGAAGTGAGAGTGCTAAAGACTCAATATACTTTTAAAATTTGGTTTAAAAGGAGACTCAAGTTTTGGACTAAATAACAACAAAAGAATTTTTTCTTGGTAAATTAGTGTTGTGATGTACGATAACAAGGTGTAGAGCTGGATGAACACAGCAGGCCAAGCAGCATCAGAGGAGCAGGAAAGCTGACGTTTCGGGCCTAGACCCTTCTTCAGAAATGGGGGAGGGGAAAGGGGTTCTGAAATAAATAGGGAGAGAGGGGGAGGAGGATAGAAGATGGATAAAAGAGCAGATAGGTGGAGAGGAGACAGACAGGTCAAAGATGCGGGGATGGAGTCAGTAAAGGTGAGTGTAGGTGGAGAGTTAGGGAGGGGATAGGTCAGTCCAGGGAGGACGGACAGGTCAAGGGGGCGGGATGAGGCTAGTAGGTAGGAGATGGGGGTGGGGCTTGAGGTGGGAGGAGGGGATCGGTGGGAGGAAGGAGGATTCTCTGGAAAAGCAAAAGTTAAATTCTTTTCCCTGGAGGATTATGAGAATGTAGAATCCTTTCACCATGGACACACTATGATGCAAATTTGAAGGATTTTGGATAAGTATTTGGAATGGAAAATTGTAGCTGATACAGAAAGAAAAATGTGATTAAAACAGATACATTACCATTTGGTAGAATTCTAACAGCCATGGTCTTAACGGTGTCCTTAAGTGCCATATTTTCTTTGATCCTCTGCTAGCAGTCCAACAAAAATAATGACCTGAGTGGCAATGCATCTGACCAACACATGAAATGATTCAAAGTTATGACGGGCTCAAAGCATCCTGAGAGTTTGTAGTCTCCAGTGTTGTCAATGTGGAAGAAATAAAAAATTGCATGGAGCACAACATCATGAATTCTCAAACATATTGCATCATATCTCATTCAGCTATTTGCTCAAAAAATTTACATTTTTTGTTTTTGCATCAATTTTGTATCAATTGATGCAATCTTGCATCATATACTTCTTATTGGTTGAGTAATGAGTTCTGTCAATAGGTGCAAATGTTATCATTAAAACATGTAGCTTTTATTAACTGGAGAGCAATTCTCAGGTTGTTCCTTTATTAGAAATGTCAACCATAGTTTGGTATAGTCGCACTCTTCTCACTTGAGTGAGAAGATTGTTAGTTCGATCCAGAGAGTTGAGCACAAAATGTAGGCTGCCAAACTGTTGTAGTGCTGAGAGAATGCAAGTTTGAAGTATCATCTTTTAGATCAGATGTTGAAGCAGGCCAGGCTTTGGTTTCAAGTGGTCTTAAAAAATATTCTGATGCTATATTTTAGAGTGTAAGAGCAAAAGACATAGTCCATTAAAATCTTTCAACCACACTGAAAAAGAAAAGGGAAAAGTCCTGCCCAGTAGTTGAATGACTTTTTTTTAAAAAGCGTTCATCTGCTCGTTACTACATTGCCATTTGTAGGATCTTGCTATGATCAAAATTAGTTGTGAATTTTTTATAGCTGTCACTGCACTTCAAAGGTACTGCTGGGCACAATGGGACATCATCACTTCATGAAATGCAGTACAAAAATGCAAGTTCTTGAGGTTGGTTGGCTCGCCGAGCTGGTTTGTTGTTCCGCAGCTGTTTCGTTACCGTGCTTAGTAACATTCTCAGTGCAGCCTCTGATGAAGCATCGGTGGGTTTTCCCACCTGGCTTTTAAACTCTGGGGTCTGTTGCGATCGATTGCCTCACTTCTGGGTTTCCTCCGTAGTGGAATGTATATGGGGTCGAGTTCAATGTGTTTATTAATAGCCTGCTTCGTGGAGTGCCATGCTTCCAGGAATTCTCGTGCTTGTCTCTGCCTAGCCTGTCCCAGGATCTTGGTATTGACCCAGTCGAAGTCGTGGTTCTCCTTGTCCATGTGGATTGAGATGAGTGAATATTGGTCGTGTCTTTTTGTAGCCAGTTGGTGTTCATGTACTCTTGTTGTTAGATTCCTTCCTGTTTGTCCGATGTAGTGTTTCTCGCAGTCTCTGCAGGGGATCTTGTAGATGACATTGGTCCTGTCCATGGCGGGGAGTGGGTCTTTAGTTCGGGTGAGCACTTGTCGTAGGGTTGATGTGGGCTTGTGTGCCACTCTGATGTCCAGCGGTCAAAGAAGTCTTGTGGTGAGTTCTGACGTGTTCCTGATGTAGGGTAGTGTGATGAGTGTGTCGGGGCGTGTAGAATCTTTCTGATGCTGTTCCTGTAGGCATCTCCTGACCCAGTTCTTTGGATTCCATCATCCTTGAACACTTGGAAGAGGTATTCCTCCTCCTCTTGGCGTAGTTCCATGTTGGTGCAGTGTGTTGTTGCCCTTTTAAATGGTGTTCGCACGCAGCTTCGTTTGTATGTGCTGGGATAGTTACTATTGAAGTTCAATACCTGGTCTGTGTGTGTGGCTTTTCGGTGTACTTTCGTTTGCAGTTCTCCATTTGTCTTGCGCTCTACCATGATGTCCAGGAATGGGAGTTGTTTGTTCTTCTCCTCCTCTCTGGTGAATTTTATTCCGGTGAGGGTGTTGTTTGAGTTTGTGTGTCTCTTCTAATTTGGTCTGTTTAATGATGACAAAGGTGTCGTCTACGTAGCGTATCCATAGTTTAGGTTGGATTTGCGGAAGGGCAGTCCTTTCCAGTCTTTGCATCACTGCTTCTGCTAGGAGTCTGGAGATAGGCGATCCCGTGGGTGTCCCGTTGATTTGCTCGTATGTTTGGCCGTTGAAGGTGAAGTGGGTGGTCAGGCATAGGTCCAGTAGTTTAAGCATGTTGTCCTTGGAGATGGTTTCACTGGGGTCGTGTTCTTGTTCAAGTAGTGTTGTCATTGTTTCCCTTGCTAGTGGTACGTCTGTTGACGTGCATAGGGTGGTGACATCAAACGATATCATGGTGTCTTCGTCCTCTATCTTTGTCTTTGGAGTTGAGGAATTCTTGGGGTGAGTGGATGGAGTGGGGTGATTTGTTGACTAGGTGCTTGAGTCTTCTTTGTAGTTCTCTGGCTAATCTGTGCGATGGGGTGCCTGGTAGGGAGACTATGGGTCTGAGGGGGACTTCCAGCTTGTGCACTTTAGGGAGGCCGTAGAATCGGGGTGTGTTGTTTCCTTCGAGTTTCATTCTGAAGTCTGCTTTGTTGATCTGTCCTGTTTGTTTAAGTCTTTGCAGCGAGTTTAGGATTTTGTTGCCTTGTTGTGGTGTCGGGTCAGTTTGTGTCCAGTGTCCATCAAAGACATAAAGATAGAGGACGAAGAGACCATGATATCGTTTGATGTCACCGCCCTATTCACGTCAATAGACGTACCACTAGCAAGGGAAACAATGACAACACTACTTGAACAAGAACACGACCCCAGTGAAACCATCTCCAAGGACAACATGCTTAAACTATTGGACCTATGCCTGACCACCCACTTCACCTTCAACGGCCAAACATACGAGCAAATCAACGGGACACCCACGGGATCGCCTATCTCCGGACTCCTAGCAGAAGCAGTGATGCAAAGACTGGAAAGGACTGCCCTTCCGCAAATCCAACCTAAACTATGGATACGCTACGTAGACGACACCTTTGTCGTCATTAAACAGACCAAATTAGAAGAGACACACAAACTCAAACAACACCCTCACCGGAATAAAATTCACCAGAGAGGAGGAGAAGAACAAACAACTCCCATTCCTGGACATCATGGTAGAGCGCAAGACAAATGGAGAACTGCAAACGAAAGTACACCGAAAAGCCCCACACACAGACCAGGTATTGAACTTCAATAGTAACTATCCCAGCACATACAAACGAAGCTGCGTGCGAACACCATTTAAAAGGGCAACAACACACTGCACCAACATGGAACTACGCCAAGAGGAGGAGGAATACCTCTTCCAAGTGTTCAAGGATGATGGAATCCAAAGAACTGGGTCAGGAGATGCCTACAGGAACAGCATCAGAAAGATTCTACACGCCCCGACACACTCATCACACTACCCTACATCAGGAACACGTCAGAACTCACCACAAGACTTCTTTGACCGCTGGACATCAGAGTGGCACACAAGCCCACATCAACCCTACGACAAGTGCTCACCCGAACTAATGACCCACTCCCCGCCATGGACAGGACCAATGACATCTACAAGATCCCCTGCAGAGACTACGGGAAACACTACTTCGGACAAACAGGAAGGAAACTAACAACAAGAGTACGTGAACACCAACTGGCTACAAAAAGACACAACCAGTACTCCCTCCTCTCAATCCACATGGACAAGGAGAACCACGACTTCGACTGGGACAACACCAAGATCCTGGAACAGGCTAGGCAGAGACAAGCACGAGAATTCCTGGAAGCATGGCACTCCACGAAGCAGGCTATTAATAAACACATTGAGCTCGACTCCATATACATTCCACTACGGAGGAAACCTGGAAGTGAGGCAATCGATCGCAACAGACCCCAGAGTTTAAAAGCCAGGTGGGAAAACCCACCGACGCTTCATCAGAGGCTGCACTGAGGATGTTACCAAGCACGGTAACGAAACGTCTGTGGAACAACAAACCAGCTCGGCGAGCCAACCAACCTCAACACCCACAACCCGAGCTACAAATCTACTCCAAAACCTTAGAATGCAAGTTCTTTAAATTTTACTTGAGTTCCTACCAATTTGGAGATTATTCTTATCTCTTGATTGATAAAAGTTCTGTGCTACTATGCCTACACAGTAAAAGTTATGTAACCAAAGTCTGGTTATGCTCTGAATATCTGAAAGGGTTTGTCCATTTTTCTATTTTCATTTTCAGAAAGTTGCTCTTTCAAAATGTTGGTACAATGATCCAGATAGACTCCTATGCTGTATCTTTCTGTGATTTACTTTGGGCACAAAGCACTCTTAGTTGTTTGATAGAGACCATGAAAATTCTGGAAAAAAAACAGTCAAAGCATTTCATCTTCCACTTGTCAGATCAATTTACAAAAATACTAATTTGGAGCAAGTACCAACATTTATGCTGGTAAGAGGAGAATGCTGATTGGCAAGTGCACTCCTGTAGAAGTGTTGCTATGGCAAACGCACCAATGAATGACAGTTAACTGCTAGACTTTGTTTAACTTTTAAACCAGGCAGGTTGACTCTGAGGACATTTTATTGTGGCACACTTGCATTCACTGTAAGCTACTTCAAGATTCTCCTGCTTGCTGCCAGATTCAAGCTGATCTTTGGAAAAGGGAAGTTTATACCACAAGGATCATTGGATCTTTGTGGGTGACTTTCTCCAAAGTCTGCAACAATGCCATAATTTGTAACAAACTGCAAAATCTAAGCCGTGATGTTTACTTGTATATTAAATTATAGCATTTTAAAGTTGCAGTTAGAGTTAAATAACTTGTCCGCTATGGTCTGAGGAAAACATGTTGCTACACCTGTTCAGGTTCATTGTTAACTGATTTATTAGGGTAATACTGTGACCAGTCTGGTTTAAAACTTCAGCTGTTGATCATCATTCACGAGTGTATTCTCCATGGCATTGCCTTTACCAATCAAAGCCCACTTGCCAATCAATTAGCATTCTCCTCTCATTGAGCATAAATGTTTTTTTTTTTCCCCTTAAATTGGTCATCTTATGAATTGCCCTTATGATGAATACATGACAAAACTTTGACAACTTGTCTTTCATCCAGAAAAAAAAAACTCTCTCCAAACTTCCATTCTAAGCATCTAGACTGATTTTTATTTGAAGTTCCCACAGATTGCTACATGAACATGACACAGCAAATATATAACATGTAGCAATGCTATTTCACTAGATAAATCGCAAGCAATTTAAGAATCTCCCAGGTTCCATACTTTATAGATAAGAGTTCACCAAAACTTTTCTAATTCCAAAACTAATGGAATCAAATGACGATTGGTATGATTTCTTGAGTTAATCAGATATTACTGCACTGTATCTTATGGTTGATTATGGAAACAGAACCCTCAAGTCCGTTGCTCTTGTAGTGAAAAGTTAAAAATTTAATTGCAGTTTGTGGTAAAATTGCTACAACAATGAATTATTGAAAATAAAATGTTTGAAAAAGATGCAAATGGAAGAAATCTGACTTTCCTACAGCTGTTTAAACTTGTGCTGGAACAAATAGATTTCAACATTTCATTGATTACTTTTAGGCTTAAATCAAAGTTGTGTGTGATAATTTAACCAAAAATGGGTCCCGAAGGCCAAGTTGAGTCACTTAAAGTTGATAAAGAAGAATTGTGCTGGTGGGTGGTAAGTTTAAATTTACACCAAAGATCAATGATATTGCTTGTCTTTTGGTGAAACTAGTCTTCATAATTAGAAAAGGAAGAACTTGAATGGCGGCATTTATGTCCTTAAGTTCCAGAATATTCTAAACTAATGAAGTGATGTCAAGTTGTCATGTAGGTGGTTTATCAGGTGCTAAGTGAAGGTCTACTTGAAGTGACCAGTACTTAAAGCCTTCAGAGCACCTTCTGTTTACTTCCAATTACTCGCGTAATCCTGGATAATACCAATAATGCAGGATATGCAGATAAATTTGATATTCTTAATTATAAAGTATGCTATATACCCTCAGTATGATATAAGCAAATTCCAGTTATTCAGTTTTTAAAATTTGCTTCATATTTCACCTTGTATCTTAAACCCATTATTCTATCCTATCATTAATTTTGCCCTTAAAATTTGAGTAAAAGATGATCAAAGCTTTAAGCTGTCTGAAAATCCTTCAAGCAGCTTATTCTTCTTGACATCTCTTTGACTGGAGATTCTGTTGATTTGGAACCAGTTTTAAACTTCCCTTTGGAAAAGGGAAATTCATACCACACGGATCATTGGATCTTTGTGGGCAGCTTTCTCCATGGTCAGTAACAGTGCCATAATTTGTAACTAACGGCAAAAGTTAAGCCACGATGTTTACTTGTTTATCTAATCATAGCATTTTTAAACTGTAATTAGAGTTAATAACTTTGCTCCTAAGTATTTTCATGTATGAATTTGCTACTGAAATAATATTGAAGTGACTCGGAATCTGAAGTTGAGTGAATGCAATTTTGAACAGTGTGGTCTTGCAAACAAAACTTCACTTTTTTCATTTAAAGTTGCTTATTTATTTAAAACCACCATGATTTAAATTAACATTTTACAATACTAAGCTTATTTTAATATTGACTTTCTGTTGGGAACTGATTTGTTGCGAAACATCATTATGAATTGCTGAATATCTAAAGTTGTACATTTACTGTTGAATTGCATATAATACTAGTTGTATGGTAGTTAATGTGTTGTATAGGTTTTGCACCTCGAGGCGTGCATAAGAATGTTTAGATTCTCCTACAAGAACTCTTGCATTTGAGGTTTGCATACCTAAAACACAAGTACTGGTTCTATGCTGTCAATGCATTATTTTAAATTCCACATTCGCCTACCGTCACCTTGTGTGGCAGTGGGTGGAGTACTGAATAAAGGAAATGAATTGTATGCAAAACTATGCCTTTCTTAAAACAAGTACTATGTTTTGCCTTGATGTGTAAAATCATCTTAAATTAAATTTCTAACAATATTAATAGGTCTGTAAGCAGTTCTGAAACACTCTTAAATTACAAATTTCAATTTTTGAAAATTTCTAATCCATCTCTTCGAGGTTGTGGAATTTATTTGAGCTAGAATAGTTGAATGCTGCATCTTTAACCTTGTGTTTATACACAAGTTTGTATAATTCTTCTGCTACTGACGAGCGTAAAGTATCCCAAACCCATGACGAATAAAACTAACGTAAGATACAAAATACCATGCAAGGACTGGAAAAACATTTACATAGGCCAAACTGGAAGAAAACTGACAATAAGAGACCAATTCTCCCTGGTCTCAATACACACGGACAAAGAAGGACACAAATTCAATTATGGATGTGTTGTCTTAAGAGCACAAACCAAACAGACGTGCTATGGAATTCCTGGAGGCCTGGCACTCCAACCAGAACTCCATCAACAAACACACTAACCTGGACCCAATATACAAACCACTGAAAAACAGAACCAGAAGTGATGCCAACCACCCCAGCAAACTGAGGCATATAAATAGCAAGCGGAACAGAACACAACGCTTTACCAGAGGCGCACTGTTGATGTTACCTAGCAGGGTGACGAAATATCTGCAAACAAACACACTGGCTTGGCAAGCAAGGCTACAACCTCGGCTACAACCCAAGGTACAAAACTTCTCAAAACTTTTAATTCTTCAACCCCTTGATCAACAGCTATCATTTTGCAAAGGAAGGGAATTAAGAAAACTGTTTCCACTGGTGAATTTTTGTTCAAGTTGAAATTTCAGGGAAGAGAGAAACTGTTAGGCAAACTGAATCTGTTGAGGATTGTTATGATTTAAATTATCATTTTTTCATTTTAAGGTTTCTTGTTTAGTTTTGTTTACAAGACCAGACTCTTCAAAACTGTATTAGCTTAACCTCTTGACATTTGAGTCACTTTAATACAATTTCAACAGTAAATGCATTTCCCTAATGCATTTGTTTCAAACAAATATACTTAATGTCATTGTTAGACTTTTTTAACCTGCATTTTTAATTGCATATAACGTGTCTTTCTCACCTAAGTGTTGCTTCTTTTTGAAGATACTGTTTTCTGTTTAGTTGAGGTATGGTGGTTATCCTCCAGTGCCTTGCTGAAGTAGCCATCAACATTGATCTGGAATGTAACCTGAAATGTGTTCTTAACCTATATGTTTTAATGTTGTATTCTGCTATCTCTTTGCCTTTTAGGCCATTGAGGAGCTCACTAATGGCAACTAACTATGTTGAAAACTTTTGGAATTGGTCTGTATTATCCTCATCAAAACATTCTTTGGCATTGATCTTTACAACCAGTTTGAGTTCTTTCTGGTTGGAGAGTTGTTAGTCAAGACAGCATTCTTCCTTATGATTCGTGGTGACATTGAAAATGGGTTCCGTTAGGCTACTTACCATTCTTGTTCGTAACGCTACTTAATGAATAAAAGCTATTCACTTGTTTCAATGTTTTACTTGATTCATGACCTCTCATGCTAGTACACCTTGTAACTACACTTGCGCCTCTTCCCATATTGAAAATGCTTATTAGGAAGAAGGTGGATAATGAGAATAACAGCAGTAATCATATTGGTTTCCAGGCAAACATTGTTTTTTCTTCAG
The DNA here is from genome assembly GCF_021869965.1 of Rhincodon typus. Taxonomy (NCBI): domain Eukaryota; kingdom Metazoa; phylum Chordata; class Chondrichthyes; order Orectolobiformes; family Rhincodontidae; genus Rhincodon; species Rhincodon typus. Next base: position 20,176,046 of record NC_063343.1, on the reverse strand, counting down.
AGCTGGCCTCAAGTGTTTACATTTCCTTTTAGATGTGAACATGAATCTTTCTTCCTTTATCAATGATGCTAATAAGGTGCTGGTCATATTTCTTTGTACAGTCTGTTAGTAAATGCAGCTGTCTACTGACAGTAACCTCCCTATTAAAGGTTGGCACTGTTTTTGGAGTTCTACTGGTGATACATGATTCTACTATTAATCATGGTTCATGATGGGAGAATACCAGTTCAGAAGTTCTGTGCAGATAACTTTAATGAAACATGTTGTCGTGGATATTCCCAAGATTTTTGACTGAATCTGGCTCTGATTTTCTGCTTATTGTATGGTAGTTGACCAAGGTGGTGTTCAAGCTGTTTGATTTATCGCCAATTATTTGTTTTACTGGAATTCATGGTACATTCTCGAGTTCTTAGTTTATGGATTCCCCAGAGTTCTGTCCCTTCACACCATTGCGATGCTTCTTTTGTAAAGATGTCCTTGCCTATGTATCATCAAAACATAACCAGTTTTGCTGGTGGGTCATATGATTTAATTTGGACTGTATACACTGCTTTCAATCTTCAGTCCTATTAAAGTGCAGCAGTTGAATAACTCCCTTCAACAATGCACTTTTTCACCTCCAAACTTGCACATTTAACAACGGATTTTTTTTTTGTGAGAGCCATGCTGTTGATGTTTCATTTATGAACTCTTTGCCTTTGTATGCCCTGTAACTTTTGCATGTCACCCCTACATCTCCTTCACTAAATTTTGTGCCAATAAATTTGATCATTATTCACTCAAGTTGAAAAGTTTAAAAATTACTCTTGCTCAAGAGTTAAAAGGTCATGTTTCTCAACTTTTCTCTCTCCTTTCTTCTCAGCTTAGATGTTGTAATATGGTTCCTTAGTTTAGCTTTGTGTTGAGTTTGACTAATTGCTGTATCTTAATCCAAGTTTTTTTCCTCTAGACCTCCATTCTGGAACTCTTAGTTCCCTTAGTTTTCTAAATCTGCTCTCTCTCTTTGAGCCACCGTACCGCCCTTTAATGGTTAGCACTGCTACCTCACAGCGCTAGGGACTTGGGTTTGATCCCAACTTCTGGTGACTGTCTATGTGGAGTATGCATGTTCTCCCTGTGTCTGTGTCGGTTTCCTCCCACAGTCCAAAGATGTGCAGGCTAAATGGATTGGCCATGCTAAATTGCTTGTAGTGTTCAAGGATATGTAGATTAGGTGGGTTATAGGGGGATGGGTCTGGGTGGGATGCTCTGAGGGTTGGTGTGGACTTGTTGGGCCAAAGGGCCTGTTTCCACACTGTAGGGATTCTATGATTGATTTTTCTGTATTTACAAGGTCAGATCAGGCAAGGGTCCCCACATGATTAATGTCATCCATGAGGATGAATGTGCTGGCTCCCCTTGTTTGTACACCTGCTCCCTTGGTCACAAAGTTAAAGATACCCCTCCATTATGGATGCTTTTCTCCCAGTCCAAAATGAATTTTAGAAGGAACTAATAAGCAGGTTTTCTTGTCCTCACAAAAACTAAACTTATTAATAAGTAAACATGAGAAGAAATAGTAACACAGCACATTTAATACAGATTAAGAATAAGTGAGTCTAAAAATATTTTTTAAATGCTACAGGCCAGTCTGAGTTTGTGAAGAATGAATTGTTGGAAGAACATTGTGTTTTGGTTGTTACTGGTAACATTGACGTTAGTAATAGATAAATTTCAAGGTACTTGGTTTTGCAGATCAAACGAAATTCTTTTATACTGATTCCTTTTTGACAGTGACTAGCTGGTAACACTCAGTGGGGAAGTAGCTTTTCCCTTTTGTTGCAGCAGTAATTAATGGCTATTTTCAAAGCTGTGACCTTCACATTCTGCATACTAGGACATCAGGCCAATAACCCTACCCCTGTGCATTCTTGAAGGGGGAAAATGCAAATGTACCTCCCCAAACAATTGTCTATTTTGTTAACATGTTTTTACCATCTATTTGGGAAAGTGAGTCAATACTCAAGCCTCATTAGTACTGGGGTTGTCACGAGGTTTAATCAAGTTACTCGATTTCCCAATAAGCTACTATTTATTACAAAGAATTCAAATCAATTCTAACCATAAATAAACAAGATTAATGATCAACACAGAACTCTGCTTGCTTCAACTCCATATACTTCCTAAAACCCTATACATAAAGACAAACATATCGAATACCAGACATAGTTAGAAAAGCACTGGGAAACAGTTCAATAGCACCAGTCAGCGTCATCCAGTGATCCTGCTTCCAATCTCTTTCTTTTTAGTTCTTTTAAGTCTTTGCTTATTAAACAGGATGTTTGATGTATTATTATTCAATCTTTCAGTTAGGGGCAACAGTTTCCATCATTTGATGTAAGAAATTAACTATCTTTCAGTTGTTTATTGTCAAGTTGACTCCTCATCTCCACATCTAGTTCTGACTATGCAAATCACTGCGCAGTCTGTCTCTGGGTGAAGCTTGCTGTGCGGACGCACACATGGTGTCATACTATCTTGGATATCTACCCCCAGAACCTGAAGAAAGTAACAGTGTAAATACCCACTCAGAGTTCCAATAACTTGTTATAGAAATGCAGAAGCTCTTTCCACAGGCCTTCAATTGAAGCAGTCCTCTTACCATTTGGACATGATCCAAAATAAAGAAAACTAAAAATGTGATCATTCACAGTCTGAGATCCTTACAAGAACATACAATTCAGTTTGTAGTGCATTTCTAACTTTGAAAGCTTCTTTGACATCTACAGTTGCAATTCCCCCCATCCCCACCCCTTCCACAAGACAGCCACTGGATTTACATCAGTTATTTTTGCTGTATCAGACATTTTATTTTCTCCCTTGAAAATAAAAGAACTAAAGTTTGATATGTTGGTAAGTGATCTGAGGTTATAATCCATGGTTGTGACTTGGGTAATCTGATTTTAATAAATAGTAAGGATTATACAGCAAACCATCACATTAATGAACCGACCCTCTCGATAAACCAAAAATTTTATGTACCTGAAATGCAAGAAGTTTACTGTACTATCGTGATCTCATGATATCCGAGTAGCCGGTTGAGGGTGCAAGTGAGAAGGCTGTGTACCGCAAGTTGCATTGTTAAAGTGCTTTATGCTGTAGATAAAGTATAACAGTGTGTATGCCCCCCACATTGCATCTCTATTACTTGGTGTTTTTAGATATTGGACCCCGTGATCAACTAGCACACTCCTGGTCCCGTAGGTTCTGGTTAATTTTGCTGTCCGATCTCTCTTGCACCGATTTGAGTTGCATTTTTAAGTGCACTTTGGTCACTAATTATTTGTAAGCAAATAATACACTGTTTTCAGTAAATATTTAGTAATATTTTTGGATTTTAGGGCAGTTGTCAAATTTACTTGAAGATATTGTTTATTTTTAAATTTAAATTGTAACAGATTTCTGTAGTAGTGGTGAAGTAATTTCCTTTTGTCATCAGTTCATCATAGGAATGACCCCACCAGTTAAAAGTCTAATTGGATTTCTTTCAAGCTTGCATCATCCACAAAATTCTATCAAATTTTTGTAGAAATTCCAAATTTAATTACAAAATATTGAAAAATAAGCCATTGAGTTCATACTATTTTGAAATCATCACTGGTAACTCTAACAGTCATAATTTGTCAGCTGTAATGAAGTTGTCAGCAAATGAATTCTGTTCTTTTCCAGGATCGAAATAGATTATATGACACTTTAAACATGCATTCACTGGAGAGTTCACTAATTGACATCATGAGAGCGGAACAGGACCCACTAAAAGGTAAATTGAATGTTTCATAGCTTTTACAATAGTCATTCAACTTGTAATACATCAGAAATTTTTCCTTTTATCCCCTCTGTGTTGGAAAGGGCTTGACACCTACCTGCCCATGGTAACATGGCTGAAGTCAACATCTTGATGTTTTTGTGACGATTACATGAATCTCTTACAGCTCTTGATGTGATTAACATTTAAATTAGCAGATTTCAATTTGTGTGAAAACTAAATTTGGTTGTGTGTGTATAAATCATTTGGACCTTTAGATTGGCTGACTGGTGAGTTCTCTGTAGTGAGAGATGATAATAGAAGCAATAGTAAAAATGTCAGGTAAATTTTCACTTTGCTGCATAGGCATGAGTTCTGTTGATCCGTGACACGTCAACAGCTTGTTTAGTTCTGTTCAGTGCTGTTGAGCATACCAAATTAAGGAACACCAGCAAATGAACAGTCTTGCACCTGTAAAAGTTTGGTTTTGTTATCAGAATCAGGAAGACAAATGTCATGCTTCAAGATGTTGCCATATATCCATCAATTAGAATTGCGAATATGATGCTACAGGTTCATATGCTCTATTATTACCAGCTTTATCACCTGGTGCTGAAATTACCTTGTGAATTGCAAAAGCTCTAGCTGTTATGTCCAAACTGAGTACGAAAGATGGAATAACAGCAATCTGACTGAACATTTAAACTGCAAATTTACTAAGCCCATGACTGCAGTGCGCTGCTGTAGAATAATTCTGAAAAAGTAGAAGCATGATCCTAAGATGGCTGCAGTGGTCACTTGATCACAGACAAGGTTGATGAGACCCATGTGAAGTAACCAAAGCTAAATCAGCAGTAGAACCTGGAAGGCTTCCTGCTGCCTCACTTATAGGAGTCCTTAATTAGCCGTGCCCTCTTGTTTAAATTATGAAGGACTTGTAAATAATATAGCCTTGCTCTCCCTGCCTGTACCAAACTCTTGTTTTTAAACGTGTATATTGCAATTTTTTTCTGGATTGTATAATAAAATTCCTCACTGTTTCACTCCAGAAAATCTTGGCAATTAGCTTTGTTATTGAACAAGCTGTTTTGTTTGAAAGCTGTATGCTTAAACAAATGTTATGACCGATCAAGACGGTTTTAAAAACCCCTCGTAGTTGTTGTTAGTTCTTGCCAGTCACCTGTTACAGATGGTCATTCCTGAATAATACTCATGTGGGGACAAAAGTACACCGTCCATGTCAAGTGCAATAGGTTCAGTTCAGATGTCACAACCGAAAACTGTCAAATGTGATCTTCTATGGGATGGCAGCAACAGAATAGTATTCAACCAAAGTCTGTAACCTCATGGCCTGGTATCTCTCACTTTGCTAACGGCATCTCACCAGGCTGATGACTTTTTGGTTCTGTGTGGTATGCAGGACAATATGCCAGATGCAGCACCATGCATACCCAAGAGATTTGAAACTACAACACAGGACTATGTATATGTCAAACAGTGACCGAGGTATGTGATAGACAAGCTAAATGAACCTACAGCAAGTAATTCAAACCAAAGCACTCTGGTGCTAGTGGATCTAGTCACAAATAAAATTGTGCATTTAATTAATTGAACAGTTAACAGGAGCAGGCCAGAAACCTTCCCCAAATTCAATTTGGCATCTTTGTGCAAAAGCCAAGAAGAAAACATGTGCAACCATCTTCGAACAGGAGTGCCTTGTAGCTAATCAATCTTTACCTCCTCAGGAAGTTGTCTGTATCACATCAATCTTTAGTCAGTTCATTTCACAATATGGCAAGAAACTGCTGAAATCACTGAAAAGTAAAATTTCTGGGCTCAGACATCACTTGGCTATTACCGTGAAGGCTTGTGTGCTTGAAATAGCTGTGCCACAATGCCAAGCTGCTCCACTACAGCTAAACATTTGCATCTGTGAGATAGTACGGAAATATATCAGATATGTGCAATCAGTTACCACCCCATAATCTTGATCTGCAAATTGGTGAAACATTCAGTGATAGTTCAGCTCTGGCAGCATCTGTGAAGAAAAAAAGTCAGAGGTAATGTTTCGGGTCCATTGACCCTTCCTCAGAACTTGAAATGTTAACTGATTTTTTTTTTCTTCACGGATGCTGCCAGACCTGCTGAGTTTTTCCAGCAACTTTGTTTTTCCTGATTTACAGCATCCTCAGTTCTTTCGGTTTTTATATCAGTGACAGTGTCAAGTCAAATCTGTTCACTGGTGCTCTGATTCCTACAAAAACCATGTAAAATAGTAGCATATGTAGACCATTGAATCTTTCAAACCTGCTCCATCGTTCAGTAGGATCATAGCTGATCTTTGTGCTCAGAATTCCACACTACCTTCTACTCCTGATACCTTTTGATTCTCATGCAGAATGATTACTTTTAAGACAGAAGTGGATGCCCACTTCGGAGGCAGAATTCTAAAGTCTCTCAGTCATCTTGAAGGGAATCTCTCCTTGTGTCTGTAAAATCTTAAAGCATTTTCCTGTAGCTCTAGATTGATCCAGAAGAGCAAACCTTTCTTGCCCATCCACTTTATCAAGTCCATCCAGTATGTTTATACTTCAAACAAGTTACCCCTCACTCTTCTAAACTCCAGTGGAAACAGTCCCAGCCTATCCAACCTACCTCAAGGCAACCCAATCATTCCAAGTTTTCAGTACCAGAAGTCGTCTTGCTTTCAACATACTTAAATCCTTCCTTCAATAAGGAGACCAAAAATGTGTTCACAATTTTGAGATGTGGTCTCTGAATGCCCTGTACAACTGAATCATAACAACATTCTTAATTTTATGATTTCCTCCCATAAAGAATAGCAACCCTTTAGCCACCTTGATTGTGATGTACCTGCATGCAATCTTTATGGATCATTACTAGATCACTTCCGTTCAACGAATATTTGCAGAAGTTCTCCATTTTAAGTAATTTTTCTTATACTTCCTGGCAAAGTGAACAACTTCACATTTTTCACACATTTATATGTCATCTAACAAATGTTTGCCCACTTACCAACCTATCTGTATATCGTTCTCCATACTTTGCTACTTTGTCATTTGCAAATTTAGCTACCATGGTTCCTCTTCCCTCATTTAAGTCATTGTAAGTAAGCGTTCAGCCCCGGAACTTTTGTTCATGTTCCACCCAAGGTTGTAATTAGGTCTGAATGAGAGCGATACATTAATCGGTGTTGTTGCCATCACTGAATCTAAGATTTTTGCATGTAAAAATTGCCTAGTGTACTTAAACTCGTAACTAGCCAATGTTGCTTTATTTTGCTTTTTACTTTACCTTGTAATACATGAGCAAAGCCAAGAAGATAACTAATAAATATATGTTAGGTGACATGAATTCCCTAATCCCAAAATGATGAGGTAAACCATTATTTTGGAACGTAAATTGGATGTGCCATGATGTGAAGGCAAAGCCATGGAGAGTTCACTTAGGCCATCATCAGTAACACCATCAAGAAAAATAAAGATAAGATAAAAGCTAATGGCTGAAGTGCTACAAAGATTTCCTGTACTGGGTACAATTTGTTAGAAGGTGGAATGATTATTGTGTATGTTGACAGAAGACCAGAATTGAAGGTGCATGCCTGTTAACAGCTGATTTTCCAAGGAGAGGCCAAATTTAATGCCCTGAAACTGAAAAGAGAACTTCTGTGACTGTCAAAACATTTCCTGCAAACCGTGGTTGGTTTGGTAGATTTGAAAGATGCCATAGTCTGCATGACATCTGGATGAGTGGTTAAGCTGTAATTGTGGACAATATAATAATTAGTAATTACTGAGTTGAAGGCCATCATGAAGGGAGAGACCATACCACAAAATCTTTTAATGTGGGTGAGACAGGCTTTGTTGAAAAGATAATGTCTAGTAGGCAGTTTCTTTCAAAGACAAAACTGCACCAGAATTAGTCAGGAAACAGTTGATTGACTTTGACTTTGTTATTGGGTGATAATGCAGAGAGGGTGAGTTCAGGGTGCCAGTGAGTATGCTTTGCACATGAATTTTCGGTAGCTTTTTGTCTAGCTGTTAAGGAATATTGTACTTGAAAAAATATCGCTCCAAAAGCTTTGTTACTTTTGGCTAATGCCCCAGGGCATCCTTTTGAGCGTGAACAGCACCTCTATTTGAAGTTGTTTCTAAAGTCTGTTTAGAAATAGTGCACCCTTTCCCACCTGGATGTTGTGTTGATTATATTTGTGTAGTGTGCATTGTTTTAGTTACTTACGGCTTAAATGTGAAATATACATTATTTGCACTCTGGCTGAAAATTTTGGGTTAGTAATGCATCTCCTGAACTTAGGTTATTTTAAATGAAAAGCTTGCTTCAGTTTCAGTAGTAATTTAAATCAAGGCATTCCTGTCCTCCCCATATGCCTAGATGAGCGCAACTCCAACAAAACCTGAAGCAAAGCACCGTGGTGGACAAAGCCTGATGGCACCCTATCTATAATATTAGGTATTCATTCCCTCCACCAGCAAGGTCACAGCATTGTGTATATTTACAAGACATATTGTAGAAATTTGTAAACAGGTAACACCTTCCAAACCCATGACTCTACCACTTAGATCAAAGGCAACAGCGAATGGGACCATCGCCAACTGCAAGTTCTCCTCCAGGCCATTGTTACACCCAGGCCCTGTAAAGTGAGATTAATTTGTTTTCCTTTATTCACCTGCTCTCTTCATTTGTCACAGGGCTACTTTTAGAAAAGATCCCTCTCTTTTGGATGCCACTTCTGCCAAACCAAAAGGAGCTAATTTAGCTAGGATTTTTTGAGTTCACAAAAGTGATATTAGTTAAGTACAAAATAAATAATTATGCTACAGACATGCACATAAGATTATAAGAAAGAAGTAAGCTCAAAAAAAGTTATGAATCAGCCTCGCTGGGTGGTTTATGATGAGCGGATAGTCTAGCAGTCAATTTCAATATTCTAGGCTTTGCATGTAGCTGAAATCCTTTTTGGCCTGTTTCATTTTGATGTTAGCTAGGAGCACACAGGGAGGAAGTACTTGTCTTGTTTCCTGTAGCTGGTTTCTGGGACTCGGCGAAGAAGTTTTGTTTTAAACCTTCAACAAAGAGTAACTAGTTAACTGTTCTTCTACTGTGAACTCTGTGGTGCACTAGTGCTTAAACCCAGGCCACTACACACAGATCTCTGTTCATAGCACACTTTCTCCCACTACTACACTCGCAGACCATAGTTGCAGTTGACTTTTAACCCTATTTGTATATACTTGGCAGGGCAAAATCCAAAAATGCATGCAAAAGGAGGGCTTTCTGCTGAGAGGGAGTGAGTTAGTCTGACCCCATGTTTCTCCCTGTTGTGTGTCTCTCTTTCTGTCTGAAGTGTCCCTGATATTCCTTGACTGATGTGATAGTCCATGGACCCCACACAGTACTTTGCCAGACAGCACTGAATTTTCACCGGCAGTCTTAATTTTGACTGTAGCAGTCTAATTTCAAAGAAAATTTTGGAATTGAATCTAAAACAGAATTCCCATAATGCTTTGGAACTTTGATCTATTGTAATGACAGCATGCTGTCCTAAATTTGGTGGTTTTACTGTCCCAGAATGTACAGTACAGTAGATATATCTGCGCCGTATGGACTGCAGTTGTTCAAGATAATTTGTTCACCCTACACTCAAAAATTTAGGATGGGCAACATATGCTGGTTTACCAGTGATGATTACATCCCATAAACATGTGAAATAAGATCAGTGAGCTATAGCCTTGAGATTGAAGGAGGAAGAGGAAAGTTTGATCAAATTAACTTAGTTTGTATAGTGTTATTAGAATATAAATGCTTGAAACGAAGTATATTTTTAAGTAAAATCTTTTTACTTTTATAAAGAATTGAGAATATTGGAAAGAATATGAATAACTGCAGGGAAAGCGATTTGAAATAGACATGAAAAGCAAGTGCAGCCATGACGGATCAAGTGACCAATGTTCTATAAATGTAAAGACCTTGCATGTGCAATTAGTAGGCTTATCATTTACTGTAAAGCAAGGCCTCTAGCCGCTGAAACAGAAAATGGGAGTGAGAATAAATTATTTGGCCCTCCATGCCTGCTCTGCTATTCAATGATTGCGGCTGATCGTCCAACTCAGTACCCTGTTCCCATTTTATCCCCATACCCTTTGATTCCTTTAATCCCTTCTTGAAAACACTTCATGTTTTGGTTTCAACCACCTTGTGGTAGAGAATTCCACCGGTTCATCAGTTTGTGGGAAATTTTTCTTCGTCTCAGCTAAGTGGTCTACTCTGTTTCCTTAGCATTGGCCTCTGGTTTAGACTCTCCGGTTATTGGAAGTGTCCTTTCTGCATTCAGTCTGTCTAGTCCTGCTAGAATTTAATAGGTTTCTGAGAGATTAACCTTTATTCTTCTACACTGTAGGGGCGTCAGTTTGTCAGTGGATGGATGGCTGTTTACAAGGCACAGTGATGCCAACAAGGTGGGCTCAATTCCTGTACCAGCTGAGGTTACCATGAGGATTCTCCTCAATCTCATGGCACGGTGACCACCAGATTAAACCACCAGCAGTTCTTTTTCTAATGAGAGACCAACCCCATTATCCGATAAGACTGTGTCAGCTTTACCTTTTTATAGTCCTAATCCATGCAGTCTCTTTTCACACATGATTCCTGCCATTCCAGGAACCCAAATCTGCTGTACAAATGGAACTTTTTGTCTCATTTCAAATCAAGAGGAGCTTTTGGACAATGTACATGAAGTGAAACTGTATCTCCATATGAGTCAACACATTTTTAGGAAAGGCGGAAAACATTTGGGGCTGAGCACAGTGAGGAGGAATAATAACTTCAGAATATTCGGAGTAGACAGTACTTTACTGTTACAGAAGAAATAGGCCACTCTGCTAATGAAACTTCATTATCCTTTTATATGAATAGGTTGTTGATTTGAGAAGAGTATCATGCCAACATGCTTTGTTGAATCAACCCAAATTGGTTTGCAACAACCAATGAATGTTTGTTTTGTTCAGAGCTGTGCTTCAATGAGTTGAGTCAGTGAGTGGTTTTTTTTAAATACTTGAACTGGTCTAACTATTACTTCAAATGTCTGACTTTTTTTGGAGAATAATTTTGATTTTATTTTTCCCTGCTCTGTCACTTGAAATCAAATTTATTAAACTTGCTAGCGTATATTTGAGAGATTTGAGCAAAATTAGTGTTTTTGTTCCCCCCTGCCCCCCAACCCGCCACTTGTATCTGGTTAACAACATTTTAGCATATCATATTGAACTAAAAGCATCAATTTCTAAATATTCATTTAAAGCATGTTGTTATTTTGTGTAAATTTGAAGTGGAAGGCCTAGACAGCGGCCAGAGGAGAGGTAACTATTCCTAAACAACTTAATTTTGTGCTCAGAATAAGTTTGTGAAAACATGGACTAGTATCTATTTTTCCTCCACTCCCTTTTTTTCCCAAAAAATGGTGACTTCACTAGGATGTTATTCTATACACAGCAGTTGCTCTCTGCTGTACTTCACCCGGTGATATGGGGAAATTAAGAGCCAGTAGCAAAAGCAAAGTTGCTGGAAAAGCTCAGCAGGTCTGGCAGCATCTGTGGAGGAGAAAACAGAGTTAACATTTCGGGACAGTGACCCTTCCTCAGAACGAGCCAGTAGTCTTTTAGGGACATCACATCCAAGTTGTATTCTATTACCATTATCATAGCCAGGTGTGTACTTTTCTAGCAGGAGTGATAGGATAAGCAAGTGTGATAACTGACTTGTCTTTTTCTCCCAAATTGTCTAATTCATTTCTGAAGAAGAGTCCCGACTCGAAACATCAACTTTCCTGCTCCTCTGATGCTGCATGGCCTGCCGTGTTCCTCCAGCTCCACACTCTGTTATCTCTGACTCCAGCATCTGCAGTTCTTACTATCTCTGTCTAATCATACTGCCTTGTTTGCTATCCTATTTGTTAGCAATTAAATTGGAGACCATCTGTAGAGAAATCCCTGAAGTAATGATATATCTTTGCTTGTATAAGGTTTGTTTTATCCAGCTGATTTTAGTAGGTATTGAGAATATTGATCAGCATTCAATGTGTGGGGTATTGTTTTCTAAAATCAGGAATGGCGTAGTGGGAGAGTTTCCTGTGTCTGTTTTAAAGAGTATAGAATTTATGCACTCAAATAAGCCACTACTGGACTGAACCAAAACTTACTGATGTTTACATTCTTATCTGGAATAGTATACTCCTAGATGCGATTCAGAATTTTGTTAGGATCTTTGTTAGGACCAATGTCTTTTATATTTAAAAGAAAACTAAAAGCCCAGTTATTTGTTGAGAAATGAAATATCAAAATTTCACTGTTTAAAACAATTCATATTGTACATAGGTTTGACGGAGCAAACATTAAATACTGACTTTGGTAATCTTCTCAGAATTTCAGCTCATCTTCTAGAACTTAGCCTGATTCTCCAGCCCATAGCAGTGCACAGAATTCCACAGCACATTCTTCTTCAGCAAAGAGAAAAAATATCTGCAGAACTTCCTCAACGCTGTTTGGAAGCTGCAGCAGCTGTATTTGGGTTTGGTCTGAGCTTTATAATTTGGTTTTAGTCACTTTCAGATTGTGTACTGCCCAATGGACTTGATCAACTTCTAAGGTTTATAGTTTTCAACTGGTTCAGTTTCCTGTCAGTGGTTTAGTTTCCAATCTTAATTTAAATCTTTGTTTCTTAGTGACTGATCAAGCCAACTTGACTTCCATTTCCAGTCAGGGTTTCAAATCCAATCTTTGATCATGGATTCCATTTGCAGAACAACAGACGTTGGAGTCTAGATGGGTGATTCTTTTTCTTTTGTAATTGGTTCCATTTGGAATTCCTTTTAATGAGGCACCAGTGACCAGAGATATTTAACTGGACCAGTTTCTCACTGTGGCTACAAGAACAAGTCAGACAGAAGGCATTAATTGGCAGTGACTTGCATGCTGACCACCCAGAGATCTGGCATTAGTTACAGGGGACAAGCCAAGCATATGATGGAGATTCTCTACTTGTTTTGCTTGAGTGCAATTTCAATGTAAATACTTGACACTGTCCAAGACACAGCAGCCCTCTGATTTGCACTGTATCTGCAACTGCCACTTTAATTTGTTTAGCCCATTACTGGCTTGCCATGGCTACATTTTGTGCTTGTCACCATATTAACTTGAAATATACACTTGAGTCAAAATCCTGCAACTCCCTGCCAACAAACCGTTTTGTTTTGTTTTGTTTTTTTTTTTGAAAACTTAATAGATCTTTTGCATGAGGTGACTTGCAGACCAACCTGTGTGCTGGTTTCAAGGGAACATTCAGATTGATGTGCAGTTGTGCAGTAGTGGACTGTTACCTAAAAAGAACTGTAAGAGTATCTTTCCTGCACCAAATACAGCAGTTTAAGGAGGCTTGCCATAATTATTTAGGAGCCTTTTGCCAGCAACATCCAGATCCTGTGAATGGAAATAAAGCAATTCATATGTACTGTTTCCTACCTGAAGGAATTCCACAATTGTTCTTGTGTTGTGTTCATAGCTGAATATATAAATGCTTAGTTTATTTTTATATGAAGGCTGTACAGGAATACCTTTTGCAAAAGACTGATCAGGTTAGAAATTTTAAATCCAATCTAATGCAACATTAAGTGCTATTGCAAATATATCAATACAGCAAGCATTTTATTAACCGGAACCCATGGGAGTAGTTGTGTGCCAGTTGATCAAATACTCCGGACAATCAAAAATTATGTGTAGTAGCAGTAAACCCTGACGAAGCAAAGCTTTGAGACATCCACATCCCTCAAAATCTGTAAAAGCATCAGTGCACCTCCTAAAATCAATGTAAAAACACACAGTAAGTTATAGAAATGTAATGCAGAGGGTATACACATCACTGTTATGCTTTATTTACAGTGTCAGCAAGTAAAGGGTGGTGGGGAAAGCTATCGGCTCACTTTCAATGAATGATCATCTGGAACTGATCCAGTTTCCTGATTTAAAAGGAACCAGCAGGTGTATAAGCACCTAGTCCAAAAATCTGAAGTTCAGAAACTTTGTTACAGTGGACTTTATACCTGCAGTTCTGCAGTGAATGAGCCAGCAGCTGATGGGAGAGAAGTGATGGTCATCCTCAAGAAGTGAGTAGGTCAACACATCTGCAGGAAAAAGTACTGAAAGGACCTTCACATGGCTGCACTTCGTGCGGTGCTATTCTAAAGAGTCAAGCCTGCTGTGGTCAAGAAAAAGTGCACTTGGGCTTCCAAGAGTGCATAAACTTGTAAAAGATGGACGTGGCTTATCATTAAAGAAGATTCCGAGTAAGAAAATAAATGCTCAGACACCATGGTTGATCATGATATTGGAGGTGTATAATTTTCGCTGGTTTATCAAGAGTACCGGTTGATAAGGTGCCAGTTAAAACGAAGTTTGCAGTATATATCAATTTGGTCCTGCTGTGGTAATGTCACTGGGCTGACAATGCAGACCCTTAGGTTAACTATCTATATTCATGAAGTGGAGGCCCTACTGTTGGACCAAGGTTACAGTCTAGCAGGTTTAATTGAAATCACAAGCTTTCAGAGCGCTTCTCCTGTGATTCCAAATTAACCTTTTGGACTAAAACCTGGTGTTGTGACTTCTGATGAAATTCATGAATGAAAATCTCACTGGCAGGTAGTGAAATTTGAATTCAATTTTTAAAATAATTAAATATTAAAACAAAAAATCTAGACTAAAGACGACCATATAACCTTGGTCAGTTGTCATAAAGACCCATCTGGCTCACAAATGTCCCTGGAAGGAAATATGGGGAGGTGATGGCCTCGCAGTATTATCACTGGACAGTTAATCCAGAGACCCAGATAATGTACGGGACACATGGGTTCGAATCCTGCCACGGCAGATGGTGGATCTTAATTCAATACGTACCTGGAATTTAGAATCTAATGATGACCATGAATCCATTGCTGATTGTCAGAAAAACCTATCTGGTTCACTAATCTCCTTTTTAGGGAAGGAAACTGCCACCCTTACCTCGTCTGGCCTACACGTGACTCCAGGCCTGCAGCAACCACGACTCTTACTGCCCTCTGGGCAGTTATGGATGGGCAATAAATGTGACTCCCACATCCCGTAAAGAAAGAAAAAGTCTCCCTTTTTCTATTTGTTCTACTTGTGGACTTGACCCATTTAAATGATTTGACATTTAAATGACTCCTTTGCAATTAGGGATGGACATTGTATGCTGTCTCAGCCAGCGATATCAATATCCTATGAATTAATTTTAAAGAAGCCATAAAATAAGAATATCTATATTGGCTCTCTTTTATTGTAGACTTAATTTGGGCCTGCATTAAGATAAAACTGACTCTTGTGAATTTCAGATTTTAATATTTTGTAAATAACTTGAAAATAATTCTGTACTTGTGTTATCAATCTCCATCTTGTATACCAACTAATTTGGAACCAAATCAACATTCAGCACCTTTTTGAAGTTTTGTTGTGAGGTTTCCTGCTGGAAAGGGTGACCTAAAACTGGCTTCTCAGTTTATGCCTCACGTAACTTTCTTTATTTTCGTGTAGGTCGTCTAAACTACACACATCCAGGATCAGACAGTCCTCTTTCTATTAATGGTAAGTATTTATCACAACTTTACAGTGCCAGTTCTTAATGCTGAAATTGGACCTGTAATGCTCACCAATCACCATCATGTCACAATGGTGCACCAATAGAAATTGAACCTTTTCCAAGCACTGAATATCTCAGTTCAGTAAGTTTTTGTTCTGAAGATAGCTAAAAGTATAACCCTTCATTTTTTGTTTAAGATCCATGCCATTTAAGCCTACTTTGCTACTCTTCACTGCCAACCTTGAGCCATTATTGAATAGATGAAAACTAGAGTACACAGTGAAATGTACCTCGTACACTAATTTCTTAAATTTTTATGTAATGGCAAATCTTAGAACTGCGCTGAGTATCAACAATAATAAGCTGTGTGAGAGGGAGGTTCATGTCATGCTCAGACTCTGGACTATGGAATTCTATTTCTCATCTTGGAATAGCATCACAGAAGAAGTAACTTCTGTCTTGTATCATTCTATCATGCCTGTTCTGTCTGTTAAAGTTGTTCAATTAGTCCCTTTCCCTACCTTTCAGCTATTTCCTCTCTAAGTATGTGTCCAAGATGCTTATGAAAGCTGTTTAATCTACTTTCACATGCATTTTGGATCATTACAAGGTTGCCCTTCAAACAGTAGAAATAGATTTTTCTTAATTACTCTATAAATGCTTCATGATTTTGATCAGCTATCTCCAGTCCTAAGAAGTATAGATCCATCTCCTCTAATTTGCCTAAGTAACTGGTTCTTAACTCGCATACAGTAAAGAAATTAGATAAAACCATGAAATGCACGATGAAAAGAATCAGTTTGACGGGTAAGAGTATAAATCAACCTTAAATTCTTATGAATTTATAAACCTATACAATGGAACTTGGGAATCTTGTTTATAAATTTCATACAGTTGGACAGCCAAAGTATTTCTAAAGTTCAGAATGACCCATTGGTAGTTAGTGAGATTTGAAATTGACAAAACTTCCTGAAAAACAAAGTTATTTTTCTTGCGAGTTTGTTGTAATCTTTGTCACAAATGTATTTTTGAAGTCTGGAGGGAAAGTGATGTTACCACCAAGCTGTGCACTGTGTAGTAGCCTAGAAGGTTCCTTGCAGTTTTTATTCTGTGATGAATATCAGCTGGACAAAGGTAACAGGACCTTGCACTAACAAAAAGGTCACAAGTAATATTTTTAAAGGGAAAAAGCTAACTGGGATTGGGTATATCGGTTAGTGTATAACAAAGCATCTGTAAGAGAAACTCTAGTACATTTATTTCTATTACACTTGACACCTTAGTACATTATCTAAAATTTTTTTGACAGGTACAGGCATGTCATACATGAATTATGTTGGCAAATTGTACTGCACACAACCCATTATTTCTAGATTCCTACATTCTCCGTATAGTCTAAATTTTAATGCTTATTGTGTTGTGGAGACTAAGTGGTTTAAAAAAATAAATAAAAAGCAATTGCTGAAAATTTGATAGTATCTGTCGAGAGAAATAGAGTTAGTCTTTTAATGTGGCTGTGAAGAACTCTAGAACTTGGAAAGTACCATTGCTAGAAGTTGAAAACCTGGTTAGGGTATGCTGCGACAGAAGATAATGAGAATAGATCGTTACAAATAATGAAAGGAAGAGATAAACCAGAGTGATGCTGCCGATTTATTGATTTGTGTATGAGTCGTTCCAAGGAATGTTAGTGTATTTGCATGATTTCCCAATCCTTGTGTTAGAGTTCACTTTTTAAATTAATAATATTTAAGCTATAGAAATGGTCCATTCCTAACACAAGTAATCTGAATTCAAGCTTTGTGGATACAAGAGGTGTAGTCCCATTCTTAATACAGCACTGGTAAAATGGTGAGTTTTGAAAGGTACCGTGTCACCAAAAATCCTCAGACAGCGCCTTCCGAACCCACAGCCACTTCCATCTAGAAGGTCAAGGGCAGCAGATACATGGCACCACCATCACCTTCAAGTTCCCCTCCAAGCCACTCACCATCCTAACTTGGAACTGTATCACGATTCCTTTACTGTCTCTAGGTCAATATCCTGGAATTCACTCCCTAATATAATGGTGAGTCAACCCGCAACAGGTGGAGTGCAGCAGTTCAAGAAAGCAGCTCATTCCCAACCTCTGAAGGGCAACCAGGGGCAGGCAGGCATCCCACAAAAAAAGAGGAAATATTTCACAATTCTTTGGTGAAATTAAATTTGATTTAAGAATGATTCACTGTCAAGATCTTCAGAAAAATTGTTTTCATAGCTTCAATTTAGATAATCATATGAAGTCAGTTACTCTTTAATATTACATATTTTTATAATATCACTGAAGAATTTGGTTTCTATCAGATGAGGTATTCATGCTGTACCTTAAATGCTTAGTTAATTAAAACTCATTATTGGATCCACTCCTTTTTTTAAATTTGCAGATTAAAGGTCATAAACCACATTGCTTCTGATGAATGTGCATAAACTATTTTAACAGCACAACATGCATCATTTTAGGGTTTTCTTTATTTAAAAACACTAGTCATATTTCATACTGTGACTAGAATGAAAGCTCATTGTAGTTAACAGATGACAGTACTGAGAAGTGACTGAGGAGGATTCTAGGAAAATTTAGCTCGGTCACCACCACTGAGAAAGGGGGTCGTGGATGACCTGGTGCTAAACATGAGGGTGAGCATCCAATAAAGGGCAGTCGTGAGAAGTGACTGAGGAAGATTCTGGGAGATTTTTTCAATCCTACTGGCAGCATATAAAGGGGAGGAAAGTGGGAGTGGCCATTTCGGACAGGGGATGTTGAGGTCAAAGTCTGGCTTTGGTGAGCGTCTGGTTTTACTGGAGGAGTTGGGGTGGGGGGGGTGGGGGCGGTGGGGAGGGCGGGTGTGGGGCAAGCAGTATGAAGACAGAGCAAGGTAAGGTCTTTCCTTATTTTAATCCAGTAGTTGCTAGAGGGGTGATAATGGCAGTTAGTGGAGTGTTATGCTCCTCCTGTGAGATGTGAGAAATCCAGGGGAAGCCAAGTGTCCCTGACAGCTCTCTGCGGAAAGTGTGTCCACCTGCAGCTCTGTCCTGACCACGTGTATTGGTTGAAGCGGCATCAAAGGTTCAGCCAGATAAATGGATAGGAGGGGCAGACAGATAGTGCAGGTATACTGTGTGGCTGTTCCTTCTCAAACAAATATACCATTTTGCATACTGTTTGGTGTGATGGCCTGTCCGGGGAGCCAGATCAATGGCACTACAATTGACTCTCTCTGTGTAACAGAGCCAAAGTGTAGGTGATCAGAAGTCAAAGGGATTCTACAGTAAAAGGCACAGATTTCTGTGGCTGAAACTCGAGAATGGTTGTGTTGCCTCCCTGATCCCAGGGTTGAGGATGTCTGAGTGGGCACAAATATTCTGAAAAGAGAGGGTGAGCAGTCGGAGGTTGTGGCCCACATTGGTATTGATGATCTAAACGGGAAGAGAGATGAAGTCCAGCAAAAGGAGTTGGGTTAAAAAGTTGTAAAGCAGGATTTGCACCCTATGCCATGTGCTAGTGTGGCCAGAAATACTAAGATAATACAGTTTTTAATGCATAGCTAAAGAGCTGTTTTAAAAAGGAGGGAGGCTTTCAGATATCTGGATTACTGGGATTCCTTCCAGGGCAGGTGAGACCTGTACAAGGAGGATAGGTTGCACCCAAATTGGAGGGGTGCCAATATCCTTGCAGGGAGATTTGCTAGTGCCACCAATTTGGCAGGTGTGTGAGAACAGAGCAGTAGGTCAGCATGTAGAGTGGTTTGAGGAGAAGGAACAGGCAGTCTGACGTGTATTTATTTTGATGTAATTAGTACAACAGTTAAGGCAGATGAACTGAGGACCTGGATTATTATACGGACCTAATGATGTTTTGGCCTTTACAGAAACTTGGCTGAGTGTAGGGCAGGACTGGAAGCTCATCGTTCCAGGGTTTAGATGTTTCGGGCATGATAAAGAGGGATGTAAAGGAGTAACAGTTGTATGACTGATTTAAGGAGAATGTTATAGCTGTACTAAGAGGACATCTTGGAGGCTTAATTCAGGTGAGGCCATATGGGTAGAATTCGGGAATAAGTGAGGTGCAATCATTGTGATGGGGTTACAGTATAGGCCTCCCATAGCCAGTGTGCGATGGAGGAATAGGTGGGAGAGAAGATGAACAGGTTGTGTCAAGGAGGCGGGCATGAGAGGGAGAGTTGGACATGGGATGAGGCCAGGGGTGGGGAGATTTTAAAACTGGTGAATTCCATGTTTAGGCTGTCGGGCTGTAGGCTCCTGAGGCAAAATGAGGTGCTGCTCCTTCAGTTTGTGGGTGGTGTCATTGTGACACTGGAGGAGGCCCAGGATGGACATGTCACCCAGGGAGTGGGAGGGGGAGTTAAAATGGTTGGCGACCAGAAGGTGCTGTCATTTGTCACGTGCAGAGCGCAGATGCTCAACGAAACAGTCTCCGAGCCTATGCTTGGTCTCACTGATGTATAGGAGGCCACATTGGGAGCAGCGGATACAGTCAACTTTGTATTCTCTTTTTAGTGAGATCCCAGAAGACTGGAGAATAACCATGCTTGTTCCTTTACGTAAAGAAGGCAACAGGGATAATCAAGGATATTGTAGGCTGGTGAGCCTTACGTCAGTGCTCGTGAAATTATTGAAGATTCTTGGACAGGATTTACCTGCATTTTGGATAAGCATGGATTTATTAGCGATTAAAATTAGCATGGCTTTATGTGGGGTGAGGTTTTGTCTTTCAAACTTGATTGAGTGAGTTTTTTTGAGGAAGTGATGAAGATTGAGAGTAGGGCACTGGATGTTGTCTGTATGGACTTGGCTAAAGCATTTGATAAGTTTGTCATAGTGGGCTGGTCAGAAAGGACAAGTCATGTGGGATCAGAGGTGAATTAGTAAATTGGATCCAAAATTAGTGTCGTCATAAAAGATGGAGAGTAGTTGGGGAGGGGTGATTTTTCTGACTGGAGGTCTGTGACCAGTGGTGTTCCACAAGGCTTAGTGCTGAGTGATAAGCTTGCAAATGGCATAAAAATTTGGGGGGGATTACAGTTGGTAAGGAAGGTTGTCAAAAGATAATAACAGGGTATACATCAGTTGGAAAGTTTCACTGAGAAATAGCAAATGGAATTTGATATAGAAAGTGTAATGTATTTTGAGAGGTCAAATGCAAAAGTAATTGGCAGGACCCTTGGGAGCATTGATAAGCAGAGCCATCTTGGGCTACAAGTCAGTAGCTTCTTGACAGTGGCAACACAAGTGGATAGAGTCGCAAAGAAGGCATACAGTTATTTCTGCTATAATGTGTGTTTCGTTAACACGAATTGGCTGTAATGCGATTGATAAATAGTGGATGCGTTTGGATAACAAACTTTTTACTGTACAGCATAGTGATTTTCTATAGCAATTTCCCTATAACAATTTTCTATAGCATGAGGTTGTGCAAGAACGCAACTATCATGTTTTCGGAGAACTAATTGTACGGTATGCTTGTCTTCGGTTGGGACCTTGAGTAAAAAAAGTTGCCGAATTATGTTGCAGCTGTGTATGACTTTAGGCTACATTTGAAGTCTTGTGTGCAGTTCTGGTCACCCCACCACAGGAATTTTTACAGACTTTGTAGAGGGTTCAAAAGGGGTTTACCAGGATGTTGCCTGGATTAGAGTGTATAAATTGTAAGGAGAAATTGGATAAACTTGGATTGTTTTTGCTAGAGTGTTGGAGGCTGAGGGGCGATATGATAGAATTATATAGAATTATGAAAGGCATGATTTTTTTTTTTCCTCCCGGGGTAATCTCATACTGAGACAAAAGTTTAAGGTGAGGGGGTAAAGTTTTTTTTTTGAGGCTGGCAGGTGCCCGGAACACTTCGCCAGGGGAAGTGGTATAAGCAGATGCAGGAGCAAAGTTTAAGAGGAATTTACACAGGCACGTGAACAGGCAGGGAATAGAAGGATATAGACCACGTGCAGGCAGATGGGATTAGTTTTAGAATGGCATAATGGTTGATGCAGACATGGTGGGCTAAAAAGCCTGTTCCTATGCTATGCTGCTGTTATGAAGTTGTCTGTTGAAAGGAGTGATTTATTAGTTTTGGGGTTTGTAATGAAGTGTTATCCACAATTATCATAACAATCTCTAAGAGTGTAATGTTAAGTAGCATTATTTCTTTTTAATACATTGCATTCCAGTTAAACAATGGACTTCATCTCTGCGGAGTCTTTTAATTATTTTAGTTATTCCATAGTCTTAATGTTTTAAATGTCTTTGGCAACGTCTCGTGTAAGCATGTGCTGTTTAATTCCTGATGGAATGTTTCCACTTACAACAGGCTTTCTTGATTACAAGAGGGAAATAATGGTTATTTTGACACACATTATATGTATGTAACAATGGTACATCTTTGACTAGTGAGTTCTGATCGGATAATCCATCTCCATCTTTCTGTTGTTCTAATAATATTAAAATGAAAGTGTTTGCATATTCTAAAACTATATAATCTGCTTCTGATTAGTCAACCTGCTCAGAGTACAGCACTGACATTTGGGGGCTTCTAAATTCAGTAATTCTTCAGTTTAAACAATTAGTGCTGGCTCCTTCACTTTTTCATGATTGTGTGTTTAGATTTAGGTACAGCAACAAAACTAAGGTGCCTTTTTAGTGAGACTTCCATAAACAGTGTGGAGAACTGATAAAGGCTAGGTAAATATAAAAGGCACATTTATACTTGTATTAAAAACATATAGATTAGCAGAATAGGCAGAGTTGCATTTAAGCATGATGTAGTACATTATTGAAAGAAGTATATGCTCTGAAAAGATTCTAAAAGCTCTCCTGATAGTTTTATGCATGTAGATAAAATCTTTAATATCTTTTTGGGTTTTGTAAGTTGGAATATAGGCAAGTAAAATAATGATGCGTAAGTGAATGGTTGGACCATATTTGGATTGTGCAGTTATGACTTAATCCGCTACATAAATACTATGGAGAGCATTGGAAAAAGGCTGTTATTTAGCCAGTTGAGCTGCTTCCATTATTCATCACAATAATGATTTGTCATCCAGCCACCTCATTCTTTTGCAGAATGTGGGCATTGCTGGCAAGTTCAACATCATTCCCATTTTCAACTGCTTGTGAAAATATGGTGGTAAGCCACTGCCTTGAACTGCTGCCAAGAAGGAGCTGTACACTCCAGTGTTAAAAAAGGAGTCCTAGGATTTACACACAATGATTGATAGTGAAGGAGTGGCAGTATTGTTCCAAGTCTTAATTGTGTGCAGTTTGGAAGGGAACTTGCAGATGGCAGTGTTTAATACATTTGCAACTCCGTTCTTCCAGATGGTAGATGTCATGGCTTTAGAAGGTTCTGTTACAGGAGCCTTGGTGAGATGTTTCTGTGCATCTTGTGGATAGTACACATTATACCAGTGTACAGTGGTAGCAGGGATTGAATGTTTGAAGCTGGTAGATGGGGTGCCAATCAAGTGGGCTATTTCTACCTGGATGGTATTGAACACTTCTGGAGCTATACTAACTGGGCAAGTGAAAAGTATTACGCCACGCTTAAGGCATGTGCTTCAGATCATGTTGATAGACCTTGGTGAGCCAGGAGTGATTTTTACCAATGGAGAATTTCTAGTTTCTGACTGGTTATATGGCTGGTCACTGGTAACCTCCAGGATATTAGTGTGGAACTTAGCAATGGTAAGGCCATGAATTTCAAGGTATATTGGTTGGATCCTCTTGCCTTGCTTTGAGAGAGCTGTTGCTTGTCACCTTTTGTCACATGAATATGACTTGCCACTTATCTGAGTCTGGATATTTGCTTAAGTTGTGCTGCATAAGGAAAAGGGCTGTTTCATTTCTGGCCTTGTGGAGAAAACACAATCGAAGCAGCTGAAGGTGTTTGGGCCTAGAACATTTCCTGCCTGTGCCCTGTATCCTGTCACACCATTTGGTTAATAAAAATTCATCAATTAGCAATTAACCCAGCATTAATTGCCATTGTGAAAACAATCTGACTTTTATGATACTTTCACATGTTTTCTTATCTAATGCTTATTTGAAAAGCCATGTGGGCACAGTGGGCCAAATGGTCTCTTTCTCCACTGTAAGACTTGTGATTCTGTGCTCTTTATATTCAGACCAATCATTCATTATACAACTGTATTTTGCTCTTAAGCTAGATATGTTCCTCACCTACTATAGTTAACCACAATGGGTCCGCTCTAGAATTTTTTTTATATTAGAAATATACTTATTCTGAGCTCTGCATTATTCCCTTAGTCTGCCTTGGATCTCTGATCTATTCCATAACCTTAAATGTGAGTTTTACTTCAGCTAGCTCAGTTTTCATGCCCATTTAGTTGCTCTTAATTTAAAGTGCTAGTCTTAGCCTCCATCTTCTACCTTTCAAACCGATGTAAAATTAAACCAATCTAAGAAACATCTCAAAAGCATCCAATGAGCTCCTCATCAAAGCTGCTACTTGCAGCCTGATCTTTCCAGATTATGTATAGATTAAAGTCATCCCTCATTTCTGACCTTTTTGTTTTGGGGCCTGTAGACCACTCATGGTAGTGAAGACTTTTTCTCCCATCGTTCCTTATCTTCATCTAACCGATTTCTACATACTGATCTCGTGAACCAATTTCAGCTATTGCAGTAATACCATCCTTCAAATATTATTCTAGTTAGTCTATGTTGCACCCCCATCAAAGTGAATATCACTTTCATAAGGTGATTCCCATAAATTGAATGCTGATGTTGGATCTGGTTTAATCAGCCTCATCTGGTTATATCTTGCTGCAGTTGTACAGGGCCTTGATGATTCCACACAGAGTATTGTGCCAGGTTTTGGGTGCCTTATCTGAGGAAGGATGTTCTGACTATGGAACAGGAACACCTGTTTCCTGGGATGGCAGGACTGGCATATGAAGTGAGACTAGATTGGCTAGGACTATATTCACTTGAGTTTAGGAGAGTGAGAGGGAAATTTTATAGAAACCCCTCAGAATTTTAACAAGTCAAGAAGGAAGCTTCTGATGACTGGAGTGTCTAAAATCGGGGGTTGTAGTCTAAGATTATGGGATAATTTCTCCAATCTGTTTATGCAACTGAATTTGCTCATCCCTGGGAGCAATCTCATATCTTTCCTGCACTCCAGTGCGTGTGTAAATTTCCTAAAGTGTGGCACAGAAAACTGCTGCTGAGGCTGAATCAGAACTATGCAAGTTTTACAATTACTGCTTTTGTATTTATTAATAGTGCTGTCTCAACATATGTTGCCACCTTCAGTGATTGATGTGCAACACACTCATGTCCTGCTGTTCCTGCATGCCATTTTAAAACTAGCCTTTTTTATATTTCTATCCTTCCTACAAAAAGGAATCCCTTTACTCTTTTCTGCATTTAGTTTCACCCACCACATATGTACCACCCTGTTGACTGTCCTTATGAAATTCTGAGCTATTCTTTATCACTGTTCACAAAGATTTCAAACTTTGTATCATGTGCATATTTTGAAGTTGTGCCCTGTAAACCAATGTCTAGGGTAAGATCTAGTTGAATGTAATTCACCCATAACAAAGCTATGCTGGCTTTGTCTAATTAAACTGCATTTGCCAAGTCTCAATTTTGTCTTGAATTACGCACCAAAATTAAACAGACTGCCTTGTCATTTCTAGGTTTAACTTTAAACTTTCTTTGAACAGTAACATTTGCAATTCTTCCCTCCTCTGGTACCGTCCTGGAGTCCAAGGATGGCTGGAAAATATGGTCATGCCTCCTGAATTTCCACATTAATTTCCCACAGTATTTTTAGATGCAACTTCTCTTAATGGTCTTGTACCTCATCAGTTTAAGTACAACTTGTCTATCCATGAACACCCATCTTAACATTTTTAAACACTAATGAATGCTTTTCCCTAGCATAATTGATTCCTTACTTGACTCTATCTAGTAAATGCTTACATATTTTATATATATTTAACTACTTATTCCAAAGTCTGACTAGTCAAAAGATTCTCCTATGTTTTTGAATCTCCTGTTATGTGGTACTAAATCATTGTTTTGCTTTGAAATCTGTCTTCTGTTGATGTATTTTGAACTTGATCAATTTTCCATTTGAAGCAAATGGAACAACCTCTGAAATTCTTGCAAATTGACCTTTGTCCATTTCATCTTCCACTGGAGAAATAAAAGTAAAGTCAGCTTAGTCCTACCAGAGTCTCTCATTAAAGAAACAATTGGTGATGGTTTAACTTGAGGGTTACCACATCTCAGGTGAGTGAAGATTTTCAAAGAGTCCTTCACGGTAACCTCAGCTAGTTGCAGGAAGTGAACCTGTATAGTTGGCATCACATTGCATTACAAACCAGCTGTCCAACCTACTGAGCTAACTAATCCCACTTAGGAAATAACCGAACCTGACCATTGCAGGACTGTATTAGCTTCAACTTGAATTATTGCAGTTTAAGGTGAAGTCAGTCCTTTTTATATCAGCACTCCTTGTCTTGTGCTGTTGTAGCATTTTCTTTCTTTAAAACTTTTGTCATATGTCAAATTTTCTTCTGACAGGCATGACTATCAAGCATTAAGGTTAATTGAAAAATATCATGAAATCATCTTTTGCTACACTTTTTAAAACTTTGGGAGAATGTGATTACCTTTTTTGGGGGATAAAAGGGATAGCTGGGATTAGGTGCAATGTATAGTGTGCATACCATACACTTTACATTCAAGGATTTAACATGTTCAAAACTTGATTAAATGATTGAGTTGGCAGTTTTGGAGCCTTCTGGTCGTTGTGTAATAGAATAATATATAGCATGAATATGCTCTGTCTTGACGATAAACTTTGATTAGTTGATCAGATCATGTGCGTTTCTACAGTGACAGTCTCCCCATCCGTTGCTTCTGCCATTCATGTAAATGATTTGGATGTGAATATGGAGGTATGATTACTAAGTTTGCAGAGGACACCAAAATATGTGGTGTAGTGGACAGTGAAGGAGGTTACCGCAGACTTCAACTGGACCTTGATCAGATGGGCAGATGGGCCAATGGAGCCAAAGAGTGGCAGGTGAAGTTTAATGTAGATAAATGTAAAGTGTTGTATTTTGGTAAGGCAAACTAAAGCAGAACTTATACACTTAATGGTAGTATCCTGGGGAGTGTTGTCGAACAAAGACCTAGAGGTGCAGGCACACATTTCCTTGAAAGTGGAGTCGCAGGTAGGCAAGGGTGGTAAAGATGACATTTGGCACACTTGCCTTCATTGATCAGGACATTCAGTATGATTTGGGATGTCATGTTGTGGCTGTACAGTACATTGAGGCCTCTTTTTTAGTATACTGTGTTCAATTCTGGTCTCCCTGCTTTAGGAAAGATATTGTGAAACTTGAAAGGGTTCAGAAAAGATGTACAAGGACGTTGCCAGGGTTGGAGGGTTTGAACTATAGGGAGAGGCTGAATAGGCTGGGGCCATTTTTTTTCTGGAGTGTCAGAGGCTGAGGAGTGACCTTAAAGGCTTATAAAATCATGAGGGGTGTGGATAGAGTGAATACCCAAGATCTTTTTCCTAGGGTTTTAAGGTAAGAAGTGAAAATTTTAAAAAGGACCTGATGAGTAACACTTTCACGCAGAGAGTGGTGCATGTTTGGAACAAGCTACCACAGGAAGTGGGGAGGCTGGTGCAATCACAATATTTGAAAGGCCTATTTGGATAGATACATGAGTAGGAAAGGTTAGGAGGAATAAGGACCAAATGCTGGCAAATGGGACTAGCCTAGGAAAAAGATCCTGGCTATTCACTATCCACACCCCTCTTGATTTTATAAGCCTTTATAAGGTCACTCCTCAGCCTCTGACACTCCAGATTGGGATATTCTGGTCGGTGCAGACGAATTAACAGAAGGATCTGTTTCTATGCTGTATGAATTTCCCCTTGCTTTCCGTGGTGCTGCATTTATGGCTTGGTAAGACTACACTTGGAGTGTTGTGTACAGTTTTCCTCCATATCTGAGAGGATATACTACTTGGGGATGTACAGCAAAGGTTCTCTAGCCTGATACCGGGGTTGGCACGATTGTCGTGTGAAGAGAGATTAGTGAATTTAGAAGAACGAGTGGGTGTCCGATTGAAAGGCATAGCATTCGAATTGGGCTAGACAGACAAAATGCAGGATGGGTGTTTCCACTGGGGAGTCTTAGAGCAAAGAGTCACAGTCTCTGGATACGGAGTAGGTCATTTAGATCTGGGATAAGAAAACTTTCCATCCCAGAAACTGGGTCTCGGGTTTTCTTTTAAAAGATATCAAGGGATTTGGAGAGATCGTGGGAGTATGGCAGTGATGTAGAGGATATTGAATGGGGGAGTAGGCTCCGAGTTGAGCATCCTACTCCTCCTAGTTTTAATGAACTGGAATGCAAGATGCAATGTTATATTGTATCCTCTATCGCCTGGGTGGGTGCAGCTCCTAAGACAAGAAATTTGCCATTATTCTGTACAAAGTGGTCCACTCAATCAGCATTCCAACCAGAGTTTGATATTTACTCCATCCATTTACTACATGCACTGCAGCAGCTCCTAAACCTTCAACATTTAATAGGTGCATTTGATCAACATTGCTTTTGTGTTTTCTTTCAAGTCACACATACTGATTTGAACTTTATCATTTTCCTTCATCACCACGAGGATGAAATCTTGGAACTTCTTAACAAGCCAACATTGCAGCAGCTACTTCTTCACATAGACTGCAGTGGTCCACACACTCTCCTCAGGCAAATTGTACTGTTGTTTTTGAACTAGGGATAAGACTTGCCTCTAGGCGACCAGTGTAATAGTTGAAATCTTTACAATTGTTTGACTAATTCCATCTGTTTTCGTGGCAAGACCAAGAGGAATTTGATGTAACTGTTTATCAGCTTTTTAATCAACTATGCAATTTATCCTGCCTTTCTTTATCCCTCACTTTTGAAAAATATTGGTCATTTAGTAATTAATGATTGGAAAAAGTTGTTAATTTGATATCAAATTTTTGCTAATGTCACAATAGAAGGCTTCTGTTTAGGGTTTTCAGTATTAACATTTATACTTTTTACAAATGTGACATCCATTTAAATTGCACATTGCCCTTTTGCACTTTGAAGAGTGAAACTAATTTAGACTGTTTTCTTGACATTTTAATCCATAGTTTCTGCATTGCTTTTTCTACATGGGTGTGATAAAGAAAATAAATTTATCTTCTTTGATTGAAAAGTGTTTTCTTTCTGTTTACATGCAGCAAGGACATATGGGCGAAGGCGAGGTAAAACCATGAAAATAAATTTTTGTAATATATTCATAGCATAGTACTTCACAATGACTAGTCATACGTTTTTAAATGCAAGTCACAACTTCAAACACAGTAATTCCTTATGAAGGACTTTGAAGTTTCATCATGAGATGCATGACACAAAGTATATTTTATTTAGATTGCATAAGATATCAATAACAATGAAGTTTTTCCTTGTACACTCATAACTCATTCTAGACCTCCTACAAATCTATTTTCTGAGATGCACAAAATTTGGCCTCATGATTTCCTCTGGGTTCCTTGACTTTGCATGATGTTTAATAAATGCCAGCTTAGAATTCCATTTGATAATACAGAAGAAGACTTGATACACTGGGGGTGGGGTGGAGAAAACTCAGTTAGCTTTCCTACACAGTTTCACCTTGATTTGTTCAATACTCCATTCTGAATTACTTCCAATAAGACATGGAAAACTCTTGTTTGTAGTTTGAACTTCACTTGGTATCCCTTTTAATTTTAACAAATTTGTATGAATATTTGGTATGTTCTAACTATACAATTATATAACTTGATTTAATGTTCCAATAAATTTGCAAAACCCTATAATTCTTGAAGTATATTTTATTGAAAATTTATTATTTTGAATATAGATTATTTTCATTAACATTTCACCACGTTTTCCCTGTTACATGTGGGGATGAAACCAAGGAGAGGGAGAAAAATGTCTGTGCAACTTTTCATCTCCACTTGAAAATGTGCGTCTGAAATCTTTCATTGTTTGAAGTTGTTTTCTCCAAATTGCCAGCCCTTAAAGTAGCATTGAAATGGCATTTTTTAAAATAGTGATCTGTTTTACTGAGACTCATTTTATAAAGCCAGTGTGTGTATACAGCTACTGCAAGAACAAAGCGAAACTACATTGCTTCACTGCATGACTAACCAATATTAGATGTCTACAAATGTATACTGATTTATAAAATCTAATGCTTCAACAGTTTGTCCAATTAATGGAAAACTATTTCCATATTTTAGGAAAAAGTAGACCAAATAGAATTGCAAACTTCATTTTAATTTATGCCTGTAATACGTGCATTTATACAAAGTGAATTTGTTTTCAAGTTTGTTCAAGTTGCATAATGATCATTAAAAGAACAATCACTGACTAAAACTAAAATGCATGAAGTGAAAAACAAATGTGAACAGCTTGGTGCCAGCAGTAACTTTGTTAATAATCTCCAAATTGTCATAATTGTACCAAAATTAATGAAAGATTAACTTTAGATTCAAAGTTCTGGCATGCAATATAATTAATTCTAGATGCATTCAAGTAGTTAGTTTTGAATTCTGAGGCATTGGACAACATCATATTGGATACTGCCAGAAAATGAGTTCAGATTTAATCAGCTCCAGTCTACTTGAAAGATTTATTGATCGTCACATACCTTTTGTTTATTGTCATATATCAACAATAGCCACTGTTGGACAGTATATGTCTATCTCAACAACACGCTACTGCCAAAAGAGGAATAAAATCAATCTCACATCAAATGCTGTCACAAATGACCCAAATAATCAGAAGCCTTTTAATTCCATGCATACGTGAACACGTACCAAGCCCACCACTCTTTTATGGTTTTATTTTCTATGAACACTTGGACTTGGAGATGATGATCAATCCTGGTATCCATTGATCTTTTGTAATTCCTTGAAATAACCATTTTTCAAATCCGTTTCCAAAAACCATCCTCTCACTGCTGTTAGTGCAATATCTTGTAGTCCTGTTTGAAGGTCTATAAATAACTTTATTCTCCATGCCTTAGAGAAATGTTAACATTCATCTATTATATTTACATTACTTATTGATGTTAATTATGTCAATGTCAGCAGTGAATTTTCCTTTTCTGACAGAAGTTGCATATGTTAGAGGCTAGCTAAAATAGCTTAAAAGGATTGCTTTGCCACTTCGTTTTGCCTGTGCTGGCCATGGTTCACTTCTTAACAGAATCCATCAATTCCAAACACTCAAGACCCTCTGGGTGAACAAGTTTTATCATTATAATCCCTGGGGCAGCACAGTGGCTCAGTGGTTAGCAGTGCTGCCTTACAGTACGAGGGACCTGGGTTCGATTCCACCTTTGGTCTGCCTGCATGGAGTTTGCACAACCTCCCCATGTCTGCATGGGTTTTCTCCGGGTGCTCCGGTTTCCTCCCACAGTCCAATGATGTGCAGGTTAGGTGGATTGGCCATGCTAAATAGCCCATAGTGTCCAGGGGTGTGCAGGCTAGGTGGGTCAGCTATGGGAAATGCAAAACGTTACAGGGATGGTGGGGGTGGGGGGAGGGATCTACTTGGGATGCTCTTTGGAGGGTCATTGTGGATCTGATGGGCCAAATGGCCTGTTTCCACAGTATAGAGATCCTATGATTCTTTTACCGATCAGAGCTTCCTGTTTTAACTTGGGTTTTTTTTAAAGGCAGAAGGTAGTCTTTAAACTTGATCCAAGCAAAATAAAGATGCAAAAATGTTATTTTTCAAGGTGTGTAGTGGCCAAGAGGGAATGAGGAAAAAGTAACCTTCAGAGACACCTCTATTATTTCCCAGGTTGTCTCGCTAGTTATATGCTCAGTTTCTTTTCTAGATTTCTCTCACCAGGTGAAATGATTTCTCTTCATTTTGTCTTAATTACTTAAGTGATAACTGAATCAATACCTTTTATCTTCTCTACTCTGTAGTGATTCTAGCTGATGCAATCTTTTCTCTTCTTTCACCCCTCTCAGACTGATGAACTTGTGCAGCAACTTCCAAGGCCAATATATCTCTAAAATAAAAACAAAATGCTTAATACTCAGTAGATGAATCTGCATCTTTTGAGAGGAAAACAGATATAATATTCCATATTGAACTTTGATCAGAACTGGGGAAATTTAGGAATGATGGGTGAAAGGAAGGATCAATTAAATGACAAAATGGTGCAAGGTCAAAAGGAGTGTTGAAGGAACAAGGAAGGAAAACTTGTGTCTAGAGGTGGTATGAATGGCAGAATGGTGAACAGCAGCTGTCTGAAAATGAGGAGAGAAGGGGGTTGCAGGAAAAGCAATAAGTAATGACTAAGCCAGTAAAGGTTAACCTCCTCCACTTGTGGTTTTAATGTTAAGATTATAAACTTAAAAGGCCTGAAGGCTGTAAAGCTATCAGGAAAAAGATTGACATGCTGTTTCTTGAGGTTCTTTGGGCTTTGCCTCCCATGTAGGAGGCTGATGGAAGAGTCAAGCTGGCAGCAGAATTTAAATAACAGGTCTCTGGAAGTCTGGGGCCTCTATTACCAACTAAACAGGAGTGATCCAACCAAGTTGATACATCACCTGATCTTTTATTTCCTTGCTCCTTGCTGTCCAAGGGCCCAAACACTCCTTAGACATGAATCAGCTTCTTGTTTGTAGTTTCAACTTGGTATATCGTATTACTTACTCAAAATATGGCTTTCTCCATATGTGAAGACGAAATGAAGATCAGATGACTCTACTGTCATACAACTCCCAGTCTGCTCTGTTGCAGATGTGTGATATACCCTTTAGAGACTTGCTAACTATGTCATCATCCAATCATTGCATGCAAGCTAATAGTATAAAGCTCTGTCTCTGTCTTACTGAGCTTTGTTCTTTAATGACAACACGTGATTGGAAGTGTACTACAATACATTTAAATTCATTAACTTGAGCCCAGACATGCATGTACTATTGAATTTAAGTCTGCATAAGTAGATACTAGGTGCTTTAATAATTCACTGAATTCTTTGAATTATGTGACTGACAATTTGATACAAGTAAATATCATAGTTGCAGATTATCAGTTTTCACATCCTAAACTTTCACTTGCTGTTCCATTTCTAACTTTTCCCAGTTCTGGCCAATGTTTATTGACCAGAAATGTTACCTGTCAACCTGTCTTGACTGATGCTGTCTGATCTGAGAATTTCTTCCACTTTCTGGTTTATTTCTAGTTTCCAGCTCTTATGTTCTTTTTTGGCTTTTGATATCTTTCCTGAAATTTGATCCCCAAAGCTGAACATTATTGCTCTGTACAATCTAATCATCTTTTCCACATTTTTATTTCTGCCTCTGAGATAAAAGCTGACATTCCAATAAACAGAACATAAGTTGTGCAATTGTGTCAGAATTTACATTTGCACCCTTTACTCACTATTCCTGTCCATCTTAACAACATTGACAAGTTGAATTAGGTGTTGCAAATGTGGGAAAAAAAATTGTGCATTATGGAAGAGATCTAAATTGAATACTGCAGTATTCCTTAGGAATACTGTTGAATTATTTTAGATAATATATTGTGACTTTGTCGCTTGAAATTTGCATATATCAAATAACTCCTGATAATTCGGATTTACCAACAGCTTTAATCCTTGGACAATACAATTGCTACTGACTTCACGCATCCTGATTTTTCTAGATGGCAAATATGCCTTTTGAGCTGCTTTCAGATTGCAATATTTCTTCCCCATCCAAAGCAAGAAGACAACTCATTAGTAATAAAAACAAATGCTATAGGGAGAGAAAGGGTTCACATTTCAGGTGTAATGTGATGCTTCTTTGCAACATATTCCACTCAGCTTTAATTGTTCTCTTTCCATAGGTGTTGCCAAAGTGCTGAAGTACTCAGACCTATTTTTAATTTTGATTTCCAGCATCCGCTATATGTCACTTTTTAGTACTGGAAGGTGGTGGTTGCTGCTTATCAAATGGCACTTACTAACGCTAAGCAGGCTATTGCCCAGTTTGGGTCCTGCTACTCAGCTCGTCCTCATCACAGACTCGATTCAAACGTGGCCTACAGAGCTGAATTTCAGAGGTGGAGTGAAAATGACTGCCTTAAATTCCGCTAGAGCTTCTTGAAGTCTGATATTAAAGTCAATGGGAGTCTGGTTAAGAACTGTCTGCTGGTTAGTCATACCAAGAATGAAAGATGGCAACTGTGGTATTAAAGGCCAGTCATCTCAGTTTCAGTACACTGATGCAAGAGTTTCTCAGGACGGTGTTCTAGGCCCAGTCATCTTCAGTGGTTTCACCCATAACCTTCCATCATTTACGTTAGAAGTGAGAATCATCACTGCACAGTATTCAGAACCATCAGATTTAACAATGGTGCATCAAATGATCCCTGTACTCTGTATGTGGTCCCTCTTGTCATCACGTTCTTCATGGTTGTGGAATTGGTACATGGGCTGTTTTTAAAATCTCAAGCATTCCCTTTCTCATTTCAAATCAGTCTGCGCCTGCCCCCACCCCAAACAAAAAGGCTATCCATCATCCATAATGTGGAAGTCAGGAGTGTGACTGATTACCCTCTACCACCCAGGATGAGTTAGCGACAACTAAAGTCAAAAAGCTTGACTCCATCTCCATCCTGAGCTTTAAATATTTACTCTCTTCATTAATGGCACAAACCAGCAGTAGTACAAAGCGTATAAGATGCACAGCAGTAACTTGGCAAGGTTCAGCTGACAGCTGCTTCTAAACCATGTGGCCCCTACCACCTAGAAGGTCAATGGCACAGATACGTGGGAACACCACTTACAGGTTTCCCTCCAAGTCACGCTCTTGCTGACTTTTGGAAAAGAAAATTTAAGCTTATTTGCTATTATTGGTTCAGAACTTGGATCTCCCTAACTTTACTGAGTGTTCCTACATTACAGGGACTTCAGTTCAAGAAAGCAACTCACCACCATCTTTTTGAAGGCAATTTCGTTCGTCAGCAAATAGTCTTGACTGCAATGTTCTCAATGAATATAAAGAAAAATCCCCAGGAAATTTGGCCTAGAGGGCAATGTGGTACACTTAAACAGATCTAATTCTGTATGAACCAGTTTTGTGTATCTTACAAAGATTTAAATTGTACAAAGACAGTCCCTTGATAGGTTTGAATCTTCCAATTATTGTCTTCTCTAGGTCTAAATAATTGGTAATATGTTCAGCAGCTATGACTGTTAGGATTAGCTCACAGGCTTCACTTCTATTTTAAAATACTAACATTGCAAACTGAAATTCCTATCTAAAGCTTTTCAGAACATCATGTAAAAGGATAATTTATAAAGAAACAATGCAGAAACGAGAGCTGAAGAGCATGTGCTTTTACAAGATCTGTTTTATTTGAATCAAGCAATTCTTGGGTTGGTTGATAGGTGTACAAATGGGATGAAGTAGATATAAACAGACTATTTCCACCAAATGTATAAAATCCAGAGATACAAGATGAAATGAAATGTTTTGGAGCGCAGAAAATGTTTTTACAAGAAATTATCGGACTGGAATGCACTACTAGAGTTAATGCAGAAATTGTGTCAACAGTTATGATTGGTGTTTGAAGAAAAAGTATTAAATTTATGGGCACAAGGTGCATACATTGGATTTTTCTGCTTCAATGAAGGTTAAATGCCAGCAAGAACAGGTTGAGTTAAATAGCCTGCTTTCAGAATCCTCGTCGCTTTGGGTGGAAATGTAGGTAATTCCAGAGGATCTATGCAGCTGAAGGCACAGCTGGTATTTGCAAAGTTTACTGGAAGGGAGGAAGTCTGCACAAGACAACCCAAGTAAATGGAACAGAGTTCTTGTCAAAGAAGTTAGAGCTGTCTGCTGGTTAGTCATACCAAGAATGAAGGATGGCAACTGTGGTATTAAAGGCCAGTCATCTCAATTTCAGTACACTGATGCAAGAGTTTCTCAGAAAAGAAGTTAGAGATAGGGTCTTGTGAGGCTATGAAAGCATTTAAACTAAGGATTGAAACCTGAAACTTGGGGGAACCAATGTCAGTCAGTAAGGAAGAGAACTTTGGATAAGGGTACCTTTGTAATTATACAGCTGGCAGAATTTTAATTTAATTGTATTTTTGGGAGGCTAGGAAATGCACTAGGAGAACCATGTCTGCAAATGATGAAGTCGTGCAAAAGAAAATAAAGACAGAAAATGCCAGAGATAATCAGATCAGGTAGTATCTGTGGAGAGCAAAATGGAATTCCACTTTCAGGTAGCTGACCTTTTGTTCAACCATGTGAATGTTTCTCATTCCACAGATACTACCTGACCTGACTATTTCTAATGTTAATTTTATTTTGTCTCCAGAAATATTGTGTTCTCACATACATGTGTTTTGCTTGCAAACTGGCTGAGATAGGGGGACTGAGACGGTTCATGTCACTAAGATGAAAGTACCCATTTTTTATGATAGTAGATAGTGAGTCTAAAGATTAGTTCAGACTCGAAGCTTGCAACCTAGTAATCTTCTATCTGGTTCAGCTTTTGTGCCCAAGAAGGGATGAAGTCATTGGTGAGAGCAGAGATTTTGTAGTGAATGTCACATGCAATGTGACTTTGGTCCTCATCATTGCTTAGCTGGGAGATGTTGCTCAGATCTAGTATGCGAACGGTTTATTTTTCTAGATTATGTACATTCAAGATCAAAAATGAAGTAAATGACCAGTGCAGATCCATACTTCATATTTTACACAAATACTTTGAGAGCTGGCTCAATACTATACTTGAAGTTCAGGAAAATCAGAGCAATTCTGCAGCATTCATTTCTCAATATTTTATTTGCGTTATCATCATTGCATGTGGACTAAAGTTGTATGGTGGTGGCTACAGAACTGATGAGCCAGATATATTAAGTTTGAAATGGGCAGTTGATGAAATCCATTCTATTTCAATATTATTATAGAAAAATGTATAATGGTAATTTTGTAATTCTGAAGATGAAATACTTTTTTAAAAAACTGAAGTTATTTTTATTGCAATCACAATTTCTTCATTTGAGAGAGAAAAGAAAAAGGAGTATAAAAACATTAAAAATCTGAGCAGGAGTAGTCCAATTAGCCCATCTAGCCTACTCTGTCATTTAATACTGTAATGGCTAATCCTCAGTCTTAACTACACTTTCCTACCCATTCCAAAATCAAGAGACCTAAATCAGTCAGTTTTGACTATCGGTATATACGAACAGCATGTACTATCTTCTGAGTAGAGTATTCCGAAGTGTGTCAAAGCCTTGAGTGAAGAGATTTCTCCTCTCAGTCCTAAGTGGTTGACTCTTGTCCTATGGCTGTGTCCCCATGTTTTAGATGCTCCAATCATGGAAACAATCTGTCAATGCCTACATTGTCAACTCTAAACTTTTCCTCAGCATTGGGAAGTTGCATTAGATACAAAAAGCAATTGGGAAGCTTAAATATCTCTAGGATATTTCAAAATAAAAGGAGACAAAAAAGCTGGTAGCTTTTGGGCCAATAGCTTAATGTCTGTTATTGGGGAAAATGTTAGTCTGTTGTAAAAGATGTAACGGCAGAGCGTTTAGAATACGTAATATGGTGTTTGAGGTAGTATATTAGCATGGATAAAGGGTTAGATAACGGATAGAAGACAGTGTTGGGATAAGGTGGGCAATTTCAGGATGCCGACCTGTAACTAGTGGAGTGCCGTAGGTATCAGTGCTGGATCAACCACCACCGCTCAATACCAGCTGTGTGTACAATGTACAAAATGCACTGCAGAAATTCACCAAAGATCCTCAGACAGCACCTTCCATAGCTACAACCACTTCTACCTAGAAGGACAAGGGTAGAAGATATATGGAACCATCACCTTCCAGTTCCCCTCCAAGCTGCTCACTGTCATGTCTTGGAAATATATCGCTGTTCCTTCACTGTCACTGGGTCAAAATCCTGGAATTCCCTTCTTAATGGCATTGTGGGTCAACCCACAGCAGGTGGACTACAACAGTTCAAGAAGGCAGCTCACCATCATCTTCTCAGAGGCAACTAGGGACAGGCAATAAATACTGGCCAGCCAGTGACGCCCACATCCCACAAATGATTTTTTTTTTTAAAAATTACAATATATATTGGTGACTTGGGTGAGGGGAGTGAATCTACCATAATCAAGTTTACAGATGATACAAAATAGATAGAAAGGCAGGTGGTGAGGCGCAGAGTCTGCTGAGGGACTTAGGCAGGTTAAGTCAGTGGGCAAAATAATTAAAAATAACATGGGAGATAATGCATTTTTAGCAGGAAGAATAGAGGAACTGAATATTATTTAAATGGAAAATGACTGCAGACAGCTACAGTCCAGAGGGATTTCAGAATCCTCATGCATAAATCACAAAAAGCTAGCATCAATGTTCAGGAGGTAATAGGAAGGCAAATGGATAATGGCCTTTATTTCAAAGGGAATGGAATGTAAAAATAGGGAGGATTTGTTTAAAAACAACATAAGGCACTAATCAGATCACAACTGGAATAATGTGAACAGTTTTGAGCCCTTTATTCAAGGGAAGATATACTAGCTTTGAAGGTTGTTCAGAGAAGGTTCACGAGGTTGATTTTGGATACAAGAGGACTAGTTTATGAGGAGATTGTGTAAGTTGGGTGTGTAGTCATTGGAATGTAGAATAAGAGGCAACCTTGTTGAAGCATGCAAGTTTCTTAGGGGACTTGGCAGGGTACGTGTGGCAAGGTTGTTTCATCTTACAAGAGAGTCTAGGACCAGAAGAGAGAATCTCAAAGTAAGGGGTCATCCATTTAAGACTACTCGGTGGGTAGTGAATATGTGCAGAGGGTCGTACAGGGTGCGTTGTTATTATATATTCAATGCTAAAATAGACACTCTTAAGAAATCCAGGAATAGATAAATAGATAAGGAGTTGAGGATTATCAGATGAGCCATGATCTCGTTGAATTATGGTGTCAATTTGTTGTGCTGAATGGCCTGCTTCTTCTATGCCTTATGGTCTTGCGTTGCCTCTTAAACCACAGTCAGACTTAAGTGCATTCCCACTTTAACGTCTCTGATTTCAGTCCCTTTGTTTGATATCCATGGTGCAGCATTCCCTTGAATCCAATGGGCTTTCACTTTTACGAACTAGTATTACTCTTCTTTGTAACTTCCTATTGTAAATCTGTGTACACAACAACTGTTCTGCCTTCGTGAACTACTTCATCGTTCCAAAGTGCTGTATCAGGTTGGTTGAGCACTTTTTGCCTTTAAAGATACCTGTTGACTTTCATTTGTTAGCCCATACTTTTCCAAAATAAAGTTATTTATATACTTAGAAACAAGTGCAAGTTTCTGTGTGAACCAAATACGAACAATATGCAGATTTTTGAAGTGCTATGACGAAAAGATATGAAATCTTCAAACTGGTGCGAGGTATACTGCGATTATTGTTTTCCATGCATCTGTTTTAAGAAAGGGTAACTGATGGGTAGAAGACAAATTTTACAGCACAAGTGCTTTCCTGACATGAAACAAAACATTTGTGAATTCTTTAATAGTTTACTATTTGTTTTTTCTAGGTCATTCATCACTTTTCCCTGTTGAAGATGGGTTCCTTGATGATGGACGCGGTGATCAAACTCTTCATAGTGGCCTAAGTTCTCCTCATTGTTTTCCTCATCAAAATGGTGAACGAGTGGAGCGATATTCCCGTAAAGTGTTTGTTGGTGGCTTGCCACCTGATATTGATGAAGGTAGTGCTGCATTTTCGCAAGAATAGTTTGTTTCAAAATATGAATAAATATTTTGTATATTTTATGACAATTTAATATTAGGACAAACCACATAATTTTTTTAAAAATTGAAAGGAAAAGTCCATATTTCCCTTAGTTGTGTTATATTTAATACTGAAGCAAGGGGGTCAATGTGCATGCATGCCAAGATTAAGTAGTGATCTCGGTCAAGAAATGAGTCTGCTTTTACTTTTTTTTTCCATATTCACAGATGTAGAATATATTTTTTACGTCCCCTGTAGAATAACAATCCACGTAGTTAGGAGAGACTGAGCATATTTTTGTTCAAACAGATGAAATCACAGCTAGCTTTCGTCGTTTTGGTTCGCTGGTTGTTGACTGGCCTCATAAAGCAGAAAGCAAGTCATACTTTCCACCAAAAGGTAAGTCAAATTAGATCTGACACCTGACTTTTTGTGTAATGCTATGATTGAGAGAGAGAAGTCACATTTGAACAAAGCTGTCTTAATCTTCATTGTCTTTACAAATGCTCTGTTGATCTTTGTTTTAACCTTGTTGCATGTAATGAAAGGAAATGATTATCAAAGTAAGGCATTTACCTTAAAAAATCAGATACTTGAATCAATTCTAAAGCCTCTAAACTTTGCAAAACTAACATGACTAACTAAGGTGACAGTCAGAACTATCACAACATCTTGGTGTAGGTCAGTAGTTTCAACTCGGAATAATTATGAAATATTATTTGCAATCTCTGAATGTGGTAGGCTTTTTTTTTGGGTGTGTTACATGTGCTGACTCAAAGATTAAAAGTGAGAATGGGCACTTGATTGAGGTGCAGGTTGACGGAATAATATATTGGTCATGTGGGTTAATTGACATTAGAGGACATTAAATGCAATTCCATTTATCCAGATAGGCAGGTGGAGGAAAGAAAGCTACTTATCGGTGTACAATATAAGGACCGTTACACCAGTTTAATTAAAGTGGAGTTTCAGACAGAGCCTTGGAAGGGTGTGCCATCATGCTACAATCTTGGATAGATCCAAAGAGTTGGAAGGAGGAAATAACATCAGTAATTTCTTGTGTGTAAAACTGATGTAGGATATGTTTCTCCACCTGCTCTGTGCATAAGATCAGGACTCAGCTAAATTCATTTTTTAAATATGGCAGCCACTTAAATAAACGTCAGATCCCTTGTAACTGATAATGTTTGCCTCATGTCTGTTTTGGATTTCTGTTCCTCCTGTTTTTCTGTGTGGATGCAGCCTACTAACTGGCTGCTAACTAAAAGAAATTTGCATTTCTTTCAAATTCAGTTAATATGCTCTTGATTACATCTGTGTTCCTCCCAGCTCCATGACACACTTGAAGGCTATTCTTTTGATTGTCAAAGCAGTAAGATTGCCTAATTTCCCTTTAATTAGCATTCTAGGGTCACTAGTGTTCTAAAACTTAAGTAGACTAGATAAATGCTATGGCTACATCTTAAACATTTATCCATTGATTTGTTCCATCATCGGCACAACATGGTTCAGCATGTGCCATCATCAAAATGTATTACAACGACCAGCTTGGTGACCAACACAGACGATAGGCTGAGGGTTTCTCTGCATGCAGTTAAACTCTATAACTCTAAGAACACCTTCAATCAGTATTCCCAATCTGCAATGTCTGTCAGGTACATGGACGAGGACAGTAAGCACATGGGAATACACCACTTCCAATTTCTCCTCAAGCTATCCTGACTTGGAAATACATCATTCTGTTCCATCTTTATTTTTATAAAATTTCAATTCACAAACAATATTTTAATTTAGTGACCATCTTCCATGATATTTTGAAAGATGCGCTTTGATGTCAAAACTTCCATCACTTATCACTTGTGTGGTTTAAAATAATCTGAAGTGTCTTGGTCATCTTGTTGGCCTTCAAGAAAACTGACTACAAAACTAAATTTGAAGATTTTCCCCAACTGCAATGTGCAATAATGGGATCAAGGAGGCTTGGAGAAAAAAGTTGATACAATTTTTTCAAAGAAAACATAGGATAAAGTATTTCCTAATTGATAAAACACTACAACAAAATTTAAAACTTAACAGTTAAAATATAGAATAAGGAAGAAAACATGGTCAAGGAAAGCTGTTGGGTAGCTTCATGGTGTAGATAAGTGTTAATGCCATGATGTTCTAATGCAATTCTCAAAATAGTTTTCGTTGCATAATAGTATTTTGTTCCAGTGATAATCTTTCCAAAATTATATACAACAAGATGATAACCCTACCAGCAACCTCCGATCTAGTCTGTGATGACTGAAGGTCCGGTTTTCAGATCCCTGTGTCGTTTTGTGGGATATCTCTTTAGTAGCTTACTAGAATTACTACAGAACTTTAACTTTATCAAGATGTAACAACATTGTATATGAGTCCTAATTAAAGAGGTGAAAATTGTCCCATTTGGTACTTGTGATTCCAAAATTGTATGTTCGATTATTTATAAAAGGTAAAATACTAGCTAGATGAATAGCAAAAGTAGTTAACCTTAATAAATCACTACTACTTCTTATTTTGTAGGCTATGCATTTCTGCTGTTTCAGGAGGAAGGTTCTGTGCAGGCTTTAATTGATGCTTGCATTGAAGAGGACGCAAAGCTATACCTCTGTGTATCAAGTCCAACCATCAAGGATAAACCAGTGAGTAGATCTCATCGAACTCAATGAGAACAAAAGTACATTAGTCTCATCTTAAATTAAGAATGGATTATATTTGAATTTTAAGTTTAATTGTAAATGTAAGTATTTTTAAACATACAGGTTCAAATACGACCATGGAATCTCAACGATAGTGATTTTGTAATGGATGGTTCGCAGCCACTGGATCCACGGAAAACTATTTTTGTAGGTGGTGTCCCCAGGCCTCTGAGAGCTGGTAAGCCAATAAGAGCAATGAAATACTCCCATTATATAAAATGTCATTTTTTTTTTGTTTGGAATTATTCCATCTCCTGTGGCATTCCATATGTAGAATTTACTTAAGAGGTTGACGGGTAATTGGACCAAGATACAGAGAGACTTATTTATTCTCATTTTAATGAGATGGATATAATTACATCATAAAACCCAAAAGAAATGTGGATGGTGGAAATCAGAAACAAAAACAGAAATTGCTGGAAGAGTTCAACAGGGCTGGTAGCATCTGTGGAGAGAAATCCGATTTATGTTTCAGGTCCAATGACCTTTGTTCAGAACTGATGAAAAACTGGGCCTGAAATGTTAACTCTGATTTCTCTCCACAGATGCTGCCAGACTGCTGAGCTTTTCCAGCAATTTCTATAATTACTTCATGTCTTGTTTACAGAAGCAGTTTTGGTTGTTAATATGAACAGAATTAAATCTGAAAACTTTGAGATCAAAAGCCAGCAGACATTGGACTTTAATACTAAAAAGACAAAATGAGTACACAAAATGCAAAATAATTTTATTCAACCTGATTTGCGCATTTTAGCTCTGAGCTCGTTTCAGTTCTTAGTGTTCCCTCAATCTCTTAACCACTCTCAGCTCCAAAGAAATATTTTAGAAGTTTGTCATGTGGCTGCTTTGCAAGATAGAGTTAGCGTGATGGCAGTGAATACAGTTTATAAAAATTGTGGATAGAATTTTGCTGCATTCTTTCAGAAAACAAAGATGTCATTTTCTTTGTATTTTGTAACTTGAGGAAAATTGCAGAATGAGTATTTCCAGAGGAAACACAATAAGTTATCAAATCTCATGACACAACTTCAATTATCCTTTAACATTTCCAAGAAACTAATGAAACATTTAATTATATGCATAGAAATGTTTGTTAACCTAGCTGTGGAATGTGCAACTTGAAATTAAAATGGCTTAATGTACTTTAGAAAAAGTCCAACTTAGCAGATAAAATCTTGAGTGTGAAACTTTGTTCTGGATAAATGTGAGCACATTTTGAAGTGATAGAACAGTCCCCAGATATGTAAAGAAAGGAATCAGCATCATCACTGTATTTCTGGATGTTGTTTCAGAATTGTTGATGCAGTTAGACTATGACTGAATTGAGGAGAAATTCCTTCACTAGTAAAAGAGTGAATATTTTGGAATTTTGTACCCTAGTGGGCTGTGGAATCTCAGTCATTGAATATGTTCAAGACAGAGATGCATAGAATTCTAGACACTGATGAAATTGGGGATATGGGGATAGTGCAGGAAAATGGCATTGAAGTCAGTGATTGGCCATGGTCTAGATTTGTGTAGCAGGCTGAAGGGCTGAATACCCTGCTTCAATGTTCCTAAGGAGGTAGAAGTGAAAAAATTAAAAGTTGTGCAATGTATGATGGAAGGTGAATTGATTACCAGAAGAAATTTCTATGGATCCCCAAGTATCATAGACACAATTTTCTGGGGCCAGAGACCATTCAGTATACTGGGTCTTTCAGTAGGGAGGAAACTTAAATGAGATGGTCACATAGCAAAGCTCTTTGACCGGAATGTCAAGAAATCTTTGGAATAGTAGTAAAAATGTCTTATCATAATCCTTGATATGTGCTTCACTTTAAAATCATCCAGTGGGAAACAATGCTTGTTACAGACTGACTTCTGTGAATTTTACTTGCTATTTAACAATGGATGCCTTGCCACATCTGTTCATCTATTTAAATAACTGGAAAATTGAGCTTAGCTTTGCTGTAGTGGTGAAAGTGCTGTAGTGTGCACCTTGTAGACAAAAATCTGGTAGGAGCAGACAGTTGGAAAATTGACCCTGGAGTTTCTTATCTCAAGTTCTAAAACCAAGTTCTACTATATAATTGCTACATTGGAAATAAGTGATAGGAATCAGAAATCGTGATAACAAAAGGATTGAACAGCAGCTTGCATTTAAAATAGGAAAACATATGTTGAGGTGT
Source organism: Rhincodon typus (assembly GCF_021869965.1). Taxonomy (NCBI): domain Eukaryota; kingdom Metazoa; phylum Chordata; class Chondrichthyes; order Orectolobiformes; family Rhincodontidae; genus Rhincodon; species Rhincodon typus. The sequence continues at coordinate 20,131,803 of NC_063343.1, read as the reverse complement.
TTTACAGAGGATAATTCAGCAGCAAAAGTACTATAAGGGCAGTGAACTAGTTATCAACAGAGGTGATTAAAAGCTTGATCAAAAAAATGGATTTTGAGGTTTTATTGAGAGGTGGAGAGATTTTGGGAAGAAATTCTAGAGCTTGAGTCTTGGTATATCTTCTTCAATCAAAGGCATAAGCACCAATAGTGAAGGAGAAGTGAACAGGGAAATCACGAGTCACAGAAAGGAATTTTTCCTTTGATTCAGGTGTAGAATTGTTAATTGCACTTGAAGTGCTGGTGAGGTGCCTCCTTGATTTTACTGCAGTCCATTTGGTGTAGGTACATCCACAATGCTCGTAGGGGTGGTGTCCCAGGATTTTGACCTAACAACAGTGTAGGAACAGTGATATACTTCCATGTCAGGATGGTAAGGAGCTTGGCAAAGAACTTGCAGTTGGTAACGTCCTCATGTATCTGCTGCTCTTGTCCTTTGAAATGGCACTGGTCATTGGTTTAGAAGGTGCTGTCTCAGGATCCTTAGTGAATTTTAGCAGTGCCATCTTGTATGTGATATACATTGCTGCTGTTGCGTGTTGGTGGTGAAGGGAGTGACTGGCACCATGTCCACAAACAGGCAGGTGATCTGATTGGTGCTGAATGGTGTCAGCTTCTTGAGTGTTGTTGGAGTAGTACTCCTCTAAGCAAGATGGAGAATGAACTGAAAATGCTGGACAAACTAAACAGGTTGGAACGGGTTTTGAAGTCATGCTGGACTGAAGGTTAACTCTGTTTCCACAGATGCTGCCAGATCTCCTCAGTTTTTCTAACATTTTCTGTATTTTTTCAGATTTATAGTATCTTCTGTAGTTTGTGTTTATTGCGCAAGCATGAGCATCCTATCAATCCTGACATGTCTTGTAAATAGTTAACATAGAAGATAGGAGCAGGAGGAGGCCATTCAGTCCTTTGCGCCTGCTCTGCCATTCTTCACGATCGTGGCTGATCATCCAACTCAATAGCTTAATCCTGCTTTCTCCCAATAACATTTGATCCTAGTCGCCCCTTGAATGCATTCAATGTTTTGGCATCAACTACTTCTTGTGGTAATGAATTCCACAGGCTCACCACTCTTTGGGTGAAGAAATGTTTCCTCATCTCCATCTTAAGTCGACTACCCCAAATCCTCAAACTGTGACCCCTGGTTCTGGACCATTGGGAACATCCTCCCTGCATCTACCCTGTCCAGTCCTGCTAGAATTTTATAAGTCTGTATGAGATGCCCCCTCATTCGTCTGAACTTCAGCGAAAACAATCCCAACCTAGTCAGACCTGCCATATCCGGAATCAGCCTGGTAAACCCTTGCTGCACTCCCTCGAAAGCAAGGGCATCCTTTCACAGAAAAGGACACCAAAACTGTACACAGTATTCCAGGGGTGGTCTCACCAAGACCCTGTACAACTGTAACAACACATCCCTGCTCCTGTACTCGCAACCTCTCGCAGTGAAGGCCAACATACCGTTTGCCTTCTTTACCACCTGCTGCACCTGCACGCTTACCTTCAGCGACTGGTGCACAAGGACACCCAGGTCCTGTTGCCCATTCCTTTCTCCCAATTTACAGCCATTCAGCTAGTAATCTGCCTTCATGTTTTGCTTCTGAAGTGAATAACCTCACATTTATCCAAATTATACCACATGTGCCATTGATTTGCCCCCTCACCCAACCTGTCGATCATGCTGAAGGATATCTGCATCCTTGTCACAGTTCATCCTCCACCCAACATGGTATCATCTGCAAACTTGGAGATCTTGCATTTTGTTTCCTGATCAAAATCATTATATATTGTGAATAGCTGAGGTCCTAGCACTGATCCCCGTGGCACCCCACTAGTTACTGCCTGCCAATTTGAAAAGGATAATTCCTGCTCTTTTTGTTTCCTTTCTGCCAACCAGTTTCCTATTCATCTCCGTACACTTCTCCCAATCGCGTGTGCTTTAATCTTACACATTAATTTCTTATGTGGGACTTTGTCAAACACCTTCTGAAAGTCCAAATATTCTACATCAACTGGCTCCCCTTTGTCAACTCTACAAGTTACTACTTCATAGAATTCCAACAGATTTGTCAAGCATGATTTCCCCTTCATAATTCAGTGCTGACTCGCTGATCCTGCCACTGCTTTCTAAATGCACTGTTATAAAATCCTTGACAATGGATTTGAGAATATTCCCCAAATACTGATGTTAGGCTCACTGGTCTATAATTCCCTGTTTTCTCTCTACCTCCCTTTTTGAATAATGGAGTGACATTAGCCAACCTCCAATCTGCAGGGATCGTTCCAGAATCTATAGAATCCTGGGAGATGACCACCAATGCATCCACTATCTCTAGAGCTACTTGCTTAAGTACGCTGGGATGTAGATTATCAAGCTGTGGAGATTTATTGCCCTTCAATCCCAACAATTTTCCTAGCACCATTTCTCCACTAATATTGATCTCCAACTCTAACTGGCTTTGGGGAGACAGGACATGAGTTACTTGCTGTAGGATCTTTAGCCTTTTGAATTGGTGTTGTAGCACAGTAGTTATAAGGCTAGCCCAGTATTGTTTCCGGTCAGTGATAACCCCAGGATGTTGATGTTGGCGTGTTCAGAAATTGCAATACAATACGAGTTCTGGTTTAGATTTTTTTCTTGTTGGAGATGCCATTGCCTAAACACTTGTACGGTACGAATGTTGCTTGCTGCTTGGACCATGAGATATAGAAGCAAAATTAGATCGTTCAGACTATTGAGTCTGCTCTGTCATTTGATCATGCCTGGTATGTTTCTCAACCCCACTCTTCTGCCTTCTCCCTTAACCTTTGATCCCCTTACTAAGCAAGAACCTATCTATCTCTGTCTTAAATACACACAATGATTTGGGCTGTCAGCCTTCTGCAGCAATGACTTCCACAGATTTACCATCCTCTGGCTGAAGAAATTCCTCCACCTCTTTTCTAAAGGATCGTCCCTCCACTCTGAGGCTGTGCCTTTGGATTTTAGTCTCTCATACGAGTGGAAAGATCATCTCCCCATCTACTCCATCCAGTCCTCTCAGTATTGTGTAAGTTTCGATGGGATTTCCCCCCCCCACCCCAATTCTTCTAAGTTGCATTGAGTACAGAAAAAGAATCCTCAAAAGCTTTTCGTATGACAAGCCCTTCATTCCAGGAATCATTCTTTTAAACATCCTCTAGACTCCCTCCAGTATCAGCACATCCACGCTTTGATATGGAGCCCAAAATTGCTTAATACTACAAATGCAGTTGACCAGAACTTTATACAGCCTCAGCAGTACGCCTCTGCTGTTGTATTCTAACCCTCTCAAAACGAATGCTAACATTGCATTTGCCTTCTTAACTGCCAACTGAACTTGCATGTTAACATTAAGAGAATCCTGAACTCGGACTCCCAAGTCCCTTTGTGCTTCACGTTTCTAAAGCCTTTCCCTGTTTAGAAAATAGTCTATGCCTGTATTCATCCTACCAATGTGTTCTTCCCAACCTCACTTTCCCACATTGCATTCCATCTGCTACTACTTTGCCCATTTGCCTAACCTGTCTAAGTGCTTCTCTAACCTACCCTCTTCCTGAATAGTACCTGTCCTTCCACCTAAGTTTGTCATCTACAAACTTAGCAACAATGCCTTTAGTTCCTTCATCCTGATCATTAACGTATAATGTGAACAGTATTGTTCCCAATAATGCCCCATTGTCACTGGTTGCCATCCTGAAAAATACCCATTTAAGCCCACTCTCTGCCTTCTGCCAGTCAACCAGACCTCTATCCATGTCACTAACCTGCCCCGAAAACCATGGGCTTTTATCTTATCGCTTGTCAGCTCAAACCTGGATATTGTCCAGGTCTTGCTGCAATTGGATAAAAACTGCTTCAGGATCTGAGGTGTTGCAAATGGACTGAACGTAGTGCAATCATTAGCAAACATCTCTAGTTCTGGCCTTACAATGATGGGAAGTTTATTGATGAAGCGGCTGAAAATGGGCACTACTGTGGGCAAGCTCCTGCAAAAAGTCCTGGAGCTGACCTACTTCCGTTTAACGTGGTAGTAGAACACAGTGCAGCGGAGGGTGTCCTTGAAGAGAAGATTGCATTTTGTGTGCAGAAGAGCTCTGTTTATTTCTAGCTTTGCTGTCATGGAGTAATGCAGGGTTCATGGATGCTGTCATGACTCTATTAGATTCTGAGAATAAAAATACTCAATTTGTGGCATTTCAGGCCAATGTTAGCCACTAAGGACACATCATACAATGTATGGTAGCAGATGTGCCGTATTTTCTCTTCATGAACTGCTGTTTATCCAGAGTTTGAGGTTAGTCAAGAAAGTATTGTTGAATCTGTAGATGACAAAGGTTATTGATGAGGATTTTAGCAACAGATGGATTGAGATGAGCCTATTTTACTTCCTCTTCCAACCACTGTTCTCGACCATTCAGGTTTAACCTCTGCAACACCCTCTCAGAACAGTTCCCATCTCCTGTTATCCACAATTCACCTTCCCACTTTAGGATGCTATTTAAAACTTACCTCTTTGAAGGATTATTTTAAAAAATCCTTTTCAATATCTCCTTTTCCTTGGCATCATTTTTTTTGTCTGTCTCAGTAAAAAGCCTTGGCTGTTCTTGTTAAATTTTGTATAAATCCAAATTGTTCCTAGCACACTATAAATTTACTATGGTTGGTTCGCTTGCCGAACTGGTTCGTTAGCTCGCAGACATTTCATTACCCTGCTGGGTAATGTCAGTGCAGCCTCTGAAGCACTGTTGTGTTTTCCCGCCTGGTATTTAAACCCTGGAGTCCGTTGGATTTGATTACCTCATTTCCAGTTTTCCTTCGCAGTGGTGTGTATATAGGATCTAGTTCTATGTGTTTGTTGATGGCCTTCTTGGTGGAAACCGGGCCTCAAGGAATTCCTGTGCTTGTCTCTGTTTGGCTTGCCCTAGGATCCTGGTGTTGTCCCAGTCAAACTGGTGGTTCTCCTGAGAGTGTTATTTATTATTATCATCAAATGGACCAAACTAGAGGAGATACACCAAGTAATAAACAACACTCACCAGCATCAAAGTCACCAGGGAAGAGGAAAAGAACGAACAGTTCCCATTCCTGTGGTAGAATGCAGGGCCAACGGGGAATTCCTGACGAAGGTACACAGAAAAGTCTCACACACTGACCAAGTACTGAATTTCAACAGCAACCATGCCAATACCCACGAACGAAGTTGTGCGAAAACACTATTTAAACAAGCGACAACACACTGTAGCAACCCAGAACCACGCCAAAAAGAAGAGTACCTCCACCAAGTATTTAAGGACAACGGATACCTGAAAAACTGGATTTGATGATGCCTATCACACGAACAGCAACAGGAAGATACTGCATGCCCTAACACACTCCTCACACTACCATACATCAAGAACATATCCAAACTGACTGCAAGACTCCTACGACCATTTGGCATCACAGTACCACACAAACTCATGTCAACCCTATGCCAACTGCTAACGTGAACAAAAGACCCCTTACCCACTATGGACAGAACCAACATAATATGCAAAATTCCATGCAAGGACTGCGACAAACATTACATTGGACAGATAGGAAGAAAATTGGCCACAAGGGTACATGAACACCAACTAGCAACAAAAAGACACGACCAGTTCCCACTCATCTCCATTCACACGGATAAAGAGAACCGCCAGTTCGACTGGGACAACAGGATCCTAGGACACGCCAAACAGAGACAAGCACTGGAATTCCTAGAGGCCTGATTCTCCACCGAGAAGGCCATCAACAAACACACAGAATTAGACCCTATATATAACCACTGCAAAGGAAAACCAGAAATAAGGTAATCAAATCCAATGGACCCCAGAGTTTGAATACCAGACGAGAAAACACAACAGCGCTTCACAACCCGAGCTACAGATCTACTCAAGAACCTTAGACATTATAATTTATTTATTCTTCAGAATAGTCCGCACACAGGTAACCAAAATTATAATGGTTTCACAAGGATACTTTGATGCCAAATGTAGTTTAGAGGTCAAAGTAGCATCCTTGATTCTTCTATCCTGTAGCAAGTAATGACACATTTGTGCATCTGTGCTTTTGACCCTAAGAGTTTGGTACTCATATGCTGGTGAAAATCCTTTTTGTTCAGTTTTAATTATTTTGAAAAAAAAGAGACATTTTGATGCTGATCAGATAACTTCAGGTCTGGCAGCATCAGTTTTGATGAAAGGTCATTGGACTCGAAATGTTAACTGCTTTTCTCTACAGATGCTGCCAGACCTGTTGAGTTTCTCAAGCACCTTCTGTTTTTATTTCAGATCTCCAGCGTCCACAGTTCTTTGTTTTGCTTTGAAACTGATTGCCTTTCTTGTGTGTTGTCATAATGTCATAAGAGCATAATGTTATGCTCTTATCCTCACTCATGTATGTGACTTGCAGCTACACACCCACCTAAAAACAAAACTGACACACAATAACAGTTCACTTTTTAAAGATCTCATGCATGTAGACTATGGCATTCTCTCAGAAGCCAACACAAGGAATGAAAGTACAAATTTAATAGAAAAAAGTGGATAAATGGGCTGACGTATTTAAACACACATTTCTTTGAAAGGAGCACTTGCATAAAACTTGCAGGCTGGGCAGTTGAGTGAAAAATGGGTTGCTACATAGCTTAATGTGAGATGATAGATGTGGCAAGAAAAACAAATGTCACCAATGCCTTATAAAGTAAATTCTATGGATAGAAGAACAAAGGAATCTAAGGATTCAGGTGAACAAATAATTGAAAACAGCACCATAGGTGACTTTAAAAGAAAAGTGACAAAGAATGTTAATAAAGCACTGGGATTTATTTCTAGGATTGTAGAACTTACAAGTAGTGAAATTGTATGAAACCTGTTTAAAACCTTGGCCAGGCCACAGTTCTAGTTTCCATATTAGAGAAAGGACATTGAGTGCAAAAAGATTTGCAAGGATGATACCAGAACTGAAGAGATTACAGCTATTGGGACACGTTGACTAGGTTGAAACCTTTTGCTTTAAAGACAGATTTTTAGCAACTTAGAACAATTTGTATTTACGTAGCACCTAATAAAATTGTCCCAAAGCACTTCACAGGAACATTACAGAACAAAATATGGCATTAATCCACATACAGAACTTTTTATAAACTCTGTCAAAAACGTATAAGGAGGTTATTCCAGAGCTAAAGCTCTGGACAGTTGAAAATGTGCCTACCAATGGTGAAGGAGTCAAATGAAGCACTATAAATACAATGTGGTTTCAAATACATCTAACAAATACAAAGAAATTTCTTCACGCCACAGTGTGTTTAGAATGTGGAACTTACTACTCTAAGAAGTGGTTAAAGCTAATAGCTTATTTGATTTCAAAAGAAAGCTTAATGAGTGTATAAGGGAAATAAATGACAAAGATTTGCTGAAAGGCTGAGAGAGTTTGATTGCATAGAAGGAAGTTTCCAAACAGCGCAGGCAAATTAAGCCAAATGACATAAAAAGGGCATAGACTGAGGAGTGGCAGATAAGTTTAATTTGGATAAATGTGAGGAATTGCACTTTTGTAAAACAAATAAGGGCAGGAGTCATACAATTAATGGTAGGCCCCTAGGTAGTGTTGTAGAACAGAGATCTAGGGGTTCGGGTACATAATTCTTTGAAAGTTATTTCGCAGGTAGATGAGCTAATTAAGACATTTAGCACGCTTGCCTTCATTGCTTAGACCTTCGAGTATAAGAATTGGAACATGATGTTGAAGTTGTACACAATGTTGATGAGGCCTCTTCTGGAGTACTGTGCAGTTCTAGTTGCTTTGCTATAGGAAGGATATTAAATTGGAGACTATTCAGAAACAATTTACCAAGATGTTGCCAGAATGTAGCGTTTGAGATATTAAAAATAGACTGGATAGGCTGGGACTTTTTTCACTGGAGTGCAGGTGGTTGAGGAGTGACATTATAGAGGTTTATAAAATCATGAGGGGCATAAATAAGATGAATGGCAAGGGCCTTTCCATAGGATGGAGGAGTTCAAAACTAGAGAGCATATTTTTAAGGTGAGAAGATAAAGTTTTTAAAAGGGCATGAGGGTTAACTTTTTTTCCAGAGTGGTTCATGTGTGGAATGAACTGCCAGAGGAAATGGTGGATGCAGGTGCAGTTACAACATCTAAAAGACATTTGGATAAGTACATGAATAGGAAAGGTTTGGAGGAATACAGACCAAACACAGGCAAGTGAGACGAGTTTAGTTTGGGAACATGGTTGGCTTGGACTAGTTGGACTGAGGGGTCTGTTACCATGCTGAATGATATGACTATGCAAGAATAAAGAAGTAATTTGTGTAAATCACTGGTCAAGCTGCGTTTGTGACTGGATTTAAAGCTGTTCTGCTAATAGGACTTGGAGGATGGCTTACTGTGATCTTCCCACACGTCCCTGTCCCACCTTATTTATGTGTGATGATCGCACTGGTGATCACTTTCACCCTGCCAATGGGCCATTTAAAGGTCTCATGTCATGCCTGCTAGATTTAACTGGCAGGGGGAGAGGCCCTCACCAAGTGGCCAGCTCAGCAGATTTCCCTGCGCAGACTGATGTCAGTAGTTGGGATATCCTTCACTGATATTACCTGAGTTCAATGCAGTACCCCAATCCTCAGTACCCTCCCCATGGCTTTCTGAGCCCCTCAGTCTTTACGCCTGTAGCCAGGGTATCCCTGATTTAGTGCTGTGAAAAACCTTGGCCATACCTAATGGATCAAACACTTCATGCTTCCAATACTGGGGAAATGTTAACCTTTGGCCAGCAGTTCTAAGGCAGGATGTCTTATCCCTGAGGGTTGAAAATTCCTTCTCCAGTGTGTCGGTGCCCCCTTCCAGACAAATGGAAATTGAGGAATCCAGTATTATATAATTCAAGCTATGGTGTTTTAAATGCCCTATTTTAGAAGAAAGAATGTTAAAATAATAATTCATGACTAGCATAAATTCAGCCAGATGGTGCCAGATATTGTTGTTGCAATGAGAGTATAGAAGTATTAGAACTAGCTTAGACAGCTCAGATGGTGTAAGGCAAGTATTTTTTTCCCCAAGTTGTTACAAAAGATATTGACCAGGTCAGGTGAGTATAGAAAGATTCGTTTTCTTGAGTAGGTGGTGTGGCCAATGAAGGGATAAATTGTCATGACCAGATTGAGGAAAGAGTTCAGAATAAATTCCTTTTTACAGGTTTATTGAAGCCAGGAATTATTTGCCTCAGAGTTTACGAAAGAGGTAGATAAATATTTGAAAGAGAGTAAGATGCAAAAAGCAGAATAAGAAGAGATGCAGGCCTTTTTAGGGACCAGATAAATTTTGGCTTGGTAATTCTTTTAGTGGCGCAAATGCTAAGTTTCTGAAGATACTCAGTTCATACAATCTAACATCTGACTCCAGACTCAATTTCAGTATTGGACAACTATAAATATGTTTTTTTCTCTACTGTTCAATTTTAATTTATAGATCTAGTTTTGTTTGATCAAGATCAATTTCCCCTTATCCTGCTGTGTTAGTATCACTGTTGTGATACAGGATATCATTTATCCTGTTGTGTCAGTTCGTCAGGATTAGCCTGAGTAACCAAGGCTGGGAAAGTATTTGTTGGAATTTTTGTGCTTCTTTAGTATCAGGCTACTTGTGCACAATCCTAGACATGTGGATGTCCAAGGAGAATACAGCAGGTTTGGTTGTGATAAATGCTCAGCATTGAATATCCTGTCTAATCGTAACATCCGGGATCCTCCATGAAGACCAGGACAAGATTTCATGAAATTTAACAATAACTGGTGTTAAGTTGAAATGATGCCCTACAAAAATCTCAAGTTACGCAAATGCGGAAAATAAAATTGATTGTAATTTTAATCCTTTCAGAATTTTTAAATTTAATACACTTGTACAAGTACAATGGTATAGTAATATCAATTCTGTTCTGCGCTTTTATCACTTTTTATGCTGCAGTGGAGCTGGCAATGATCATGGATAGGCTCTATGGTGGAGTATGCTATGCTGGCATTGACACAGATCCTGAGTTGAAATACCCAAAAGGTGCGGGGCGTGTGGCTTTTTCAAATCAACAAAGCTACATTGCTGCTATCAGTGCTCGCTTTGTTCAGTTACAGCATGGAGACATTGATAAACGGGTAAGTGATGATTAGTGCACACTTTTTGTATTGGAACATGCAAGAAATATTAGTGCTAAAATATAGAATCATAGAATGAAAATTTAGGGAGGTGATGGTGTGGTGGTATTGTCATTGAACCAGTCATCCAGAGGCCCAAATCCCACCATGGCAGATTCGGTGAGGGTGGAATACCCGAATGCTTGATTGGAGTTGTATCAAGCACAATGGAACATTGTTGTAGCTATTGGAGGTTAGCCATTTTAGCTCCAGGATATTTGTGGGAGTTTCCCAGGCAAGTATCCTTGGTCCACGTCCACATCTTGCTGTATTTGGACAATGTCCAGTTTGTTGCAAATAAGTATTTGTGCCAAACAAGTCCTCCACCATCATCATCCTGGGCTTATAATGATCTGAACCTGGACTAATCATATAAATATTGTGCGAATGCTTGCATTTAAGCCTCTCCAGGGGAAAAAGTGATCTGCTTAACCGATAAGAGAAATATTGGCTTTATGGTTCAGCTTTGCTGCTTGACGCATTTTAATAGTCATTTTTAATGGTCATAATTTTAATTATTCATTAAAATTGTCAATTTATTGATTTTTAATTGTTTTTGATTGAATTCATAATTACTGTTATGACAAGCCTTTACTTGTGAAATTTGCTCACCAGCCTCCCAAGAAGAGGGGAAGTTGAAATGTTCTTCCCCCACCCCCCAAACTATATGAAAAGATTGGGATCTTGATCTAGAAACACCAAGGACAGCAAATACATGGGAGCATCATCATCTGCAAGTTCCACTCTAAGCTATTCACCATCCAGACTTGGAGATATGTTGCCTTTCCTTCAGTGTCATTAGGTCAAAATCCTGGAACTCCCCTCTGACAGCATTGTGTGGGTTACTAAAGCAATGGATTTCAGTTCAACAAGGCAGCTTATCACCTCCTCAAAAGCAGTTAGGGATAGGCAATGAATCCCGAATGCCATGAATTAATTGGAGAAAAACAATGAGTGTAAAAGTTGAGATATAAAATAGGTGCCATTTTGCTAATGTGCTGTCTGCATCGAAGTATGAAATTTAGAATTACCCTGATACTTTTACTGCACAAAGTATTGTATTTCTAAGATAGTAGGAACTGCAGATGCTGGAGAATCCGAGACAACAAGGTGCAGGGCTGGATGAACACAGCAGGCCAAGCAGCATCATAGGAGCAGAGAGGCTGACGTTTCGGGCCTAGACCCTTCATCAGAAAAGGGGGAGGGGAAGGGGGTTTTGAAATAAATAGGGAGAGAGTGGGAAGCGGATAGAAGAGGGATAGAGGAGAGGATAGGTGGAGAGGAAACAAACAGGTCGAAGAGGCGGGGATGGAGCCAGTAAAGGTGAGTGTATGTGGGGAGTTAGGAAGGGGATAGGTCAGTCCAGGGAGGACGGACAGGTCAAGGGGGCGGGATGAGGTTGGTCGGTAGGAGATGGAGGTGCGGCTTGAGGTGGGAGGAGGGGATAGGTGGGAGGAAGAACAGGTTAGGGAGGCAGGGACGAGCTGGACTGGTTTTGGGATGCGGTAGGGGGAGGGGAGATTTTGAAACTTGTGAAATCCACATTGATACCATTGGGCTGCAGGGTTCCCAAGCGGAATATGAGTTGCTGTTCCTGCAACCTTCGGGTGGCATCGTTGTGGCACTGCAGGAGGCCCAGGATGGACATGTCGTCTGAGGAATGGGAGGGGGAGTTGAAATGGTTCGCGACTGGGAGGTGCAGTTGTTTGTTGCGAACCGAGCGTAGGTGTTCTGCAAAGCGGTCCCCGAGTCTCCGCTTGGTTTCCCCGATGTAGAGGAAGCCACACCGGGTACAGCGGATGCAGTATACCACATTGGCAGATGTGCAGGTGAACATCTGCTTGATGTGGAAAGTCTTCTTGGGGCCTGGGATGGGGGTGAGGGAGGAGGTATGGGGGCAGGTGTAGCACTTCCTGCGGTTGCAGGGAAAAGTGCCGGGTGTGGTGGAGCTGGAGGGGAGTGTGGAGCGGACAAGGGAGTCACGGAGAGAGTTGTCCCTCCGGAAAGCAGATAAGGGTGGGGAGGGAAAGATGTCTTTGGTGGTGGGGTCGGATTGCAGATGGCGGAAGTGTCGGAGGATGATGCGTTGGATCCGGAGGTTGGTGGGGTGGTACGTGAGGACGAGGGGGATTCTTTTTTGGTTCTTATTGCGTGGACGGGGTGTGAGGGATGAGGTGCGGGAGATGTGGGAGACACGGTTGAGGGCGTTCTCGACCACCGAGGAGGGGAAGTTGCGGTCCTTGAAAAACGAGGACAACTGAGATGTACGGGAGTGCAATGCCTCATCCTGGGAGCAGATGCGGCGGAGGCGAAGGAATTGGGAATAGGGGATAGCATTTTTGCAGGAAGGTGGGTGGGAGGAGGAGTATTCTAGGTAGCTGTGGGAGTCGGTGGGCTTGAAATGAATATCGGTTTCTAGGTGGTTGCCCGATATGGAGACAGAGGTCCAGGAAGGGGAGAGAGGTGTTAGAGATGGTCCAGGTAAACTTAAGGTTGGGGTGGAAGGTGTTAGTGAAGTGTATGAACTGTTCGAGCTCCTCGTGGGAGCACGAGGCGGCACCGATACAGTCATCAATGTAACGGAGGAAGAGGTGGGGTTTAGGGCCGGTGTAGGTACGGAAGAGGGATTGTTCCACGTAACCTACAAAGAGGCAGGCGTAGCTTGGGCCCATGCGGGTACCCATGGCTACCCAAGGTTACCCAAGCTCCTATAATGCTGCTTGGCCTGCTGTGTTCATCCAGCCCTGCACCTTGTTGTCTCATTGTATTTCTAATTTTATTCTAGTTTTTTTCCTACATTAGATAAAAATGTTAGATTTTATTTAGTTCTTTTGTTCCAAAAATTGCTTATTACGTTTTAGTTTTGGGAAAATATCTTTGCCTATATTTTGGCCCTTGATTGTCATAAGTTACTTTTGGCAAAAAGTTTTAGAATTGTTTAACTTTCCACAACATTTTTGATCGCAATAATGTTGAAAACTAACGAAGTGCTGCTTGACTAACTGCATTTCACAGCAGTGCCACTTTAATTAGCATGGTGATGGGTTCCCTTTCAATTATGGGTAGCAAATCGGCTTGTGTAAGAAAAACAGAAGTTGCTGGAAAAGCTCAGCAGGTCTGGCAGCATCTGTGAAGATCTGAGTTAACGTTTTGACTCCAGACACGAATTGTTAACTCTCATTTTTCTTCACAGATGTTGCCAGACCTGCTGAGCTTTTCCAGCAACTTCTGTTTTTGTTTCTGATTTACAGCATCCTCAGTTCTATTGGGTTTTTATTAAGTGGGCTTGTGAAGCTGGAGAGTCAGTAGACCATCTTGTAGCTTGAGGAACGCTGTAATGTCAGCTAAATAGTCAGTGGTTTACCTTAAATTTGAGAAATAAACTCATGGAATTAGGCCACCACTGGGGAGTAGGGAGGAATCCATGGGGTTGCTTTTGCACACATATATAGGCCCTTCGGGCCTGTCTTCAGTGCTTGCCCTAGTCTGATGACAGGTGCCCACCTATGGACTGTTGAAGTGCCCCCATCGGTGCAGGAAACTAGAGGGCAATTGGAAAATTGAAATTGACATTTTCTAATTTGATAACAAAGCTCTAGATAGCTACCAGCTGCATGGCATAGGCAGCCCGACCAACTCTGATCTTCCAGCATTAAATTGAGGAATCATGTTTGGAAACTGACTCACAACCAGTGACTGCATTTTTTAGCATCCATCTACCTCTGTTCCTATGTCCAGAACGGTCTTGAAATATACCTATCTCCAAAAATGGTCGTGAGTATTTCTAGGATTTTCAGTGTTTTTTGTCCGCTTCTTTTTAATTGATGAAAGCAAAAGGCTATTATGCCACCATTTATTTCTCATGAGTAGGATGTTGTGCAATTCTGGAAATTGTATCAAAGGTTGCACTGTTTTTGCCTGTTTACCACTTATCTCAACATCAAATAATAAAAGTCTTTTGTCTATTTTTAGGTGGAAGTCAAGCCATATGTCCTTGATGATCAGCTGTGTGATGAATGCCAGGGTACCCGTTGTGGTGGGAAATTTGCTCCATTCTTCTGTGCCAATGTCACATGTCTGCAGTATTACTGTGAATACTGCTGGGCTGCCATACATTCTCGTGCTGGAAGAGAGTTCCACAAGCCACTCGTGAAAGAAGGAGGAGACCGTCCACGTCAAGTTCCTTTTCGTTGGAACTAAGCTATTTAAACCTGTTTCTAGTGGCAAGATTAGAGTGCTGTATGGCTGCAGACACCAGATTAGCTAGGAAACTAAATAAGTGCATTCTTCTACTGCCTCATCCCAGATTTCAAAATGTATGTCTCAAATTTTCACTTCAAAATAATTTGGTTTAACTCTAGTTTCAATGTTTTCTGTAACCATTTACTGACTTGTGATAACACTGGATATTTGATCCTTATCTTAATGAAATAATACAGATTCAGTCAATGTGCATGATTGGTAGTTCTGGGTCATGTGCTTGGACAGGTTGGTGCTGTACTTGATGGGAATGTCATGTTGCAGAAACTGTGATCGGGAACCAGTTTTAGTTGTATAGACAGAATCTAAAATTAATGTGAAGTTATACTGCAGCCCTTCTATGTTTGGGTTTTCAATTAAATTATATCTAAAGTAGGGGAACAGCACTATGTATTGTATAAAAGTCTTAGATTTGCCCTCCAACAATATGAATCCCAATTTCTTTTTCGAACTGTGTCTGTGTGCTTTTAAAAATTGTTTCGAACACACTACAGGCTTCACTAACAGGTGTGGGGTAAATGCTTTTGGTGCTTCCCTATCAATTCACCACTACCCCAAAATACACAATGTAAGAAAGGGATTTAGATTGCTGCTACAGTTGAAGTGTGCACTTATTTCAGAAATGAGAAACCACAATTTGAAGATCTGCTGCCCCTAAAAGTTTACCAAAGTTGTTGAGATTGACACGTTTAATTGTAGAGAGGCATTTTCCTTGCTGGAAGAGATTTTATACCTTTATTTTTTTGATGTTGCTATTTACAAAGTCGACTTGATCTACTAATATATTGTCATGTGTCAGCTTTTGCTCTCCATTTTGACACACAAAAAGTAATACCTCAATTGTAGCCTTGATTTATATTTTTTTATTTTTAGTGATGCTGTTTAATTGCAAGAGACAATAGGAGCCTTGCTGCTGTTTAGATGGTATGACAATTACCATTTTTTTTCCAGTAAAATGGGAATTAGAAATAACAAAGAAAAAGGCTACAATGCAACACAACTAGATGTAGCACAGGCTATGGCTTCAGCTGCCTAAGATTTTTTTTATTTTTATTTTTTATGTGGAATAGTATGAATGATTGAATGTTTACTTGTACACCTGTTTTGCATGCACTATATATTCATACATTTGCCCATTATCTACAGTACTTATATTCTGCCTATAAATCTTTTGTTTATAAAGTTACATTTTGAAAATGTAAATGGCATACAACAAAGGAAACACAACACCATTTGAGTGCCAAGGTGCATGTTTGTGTTACTGTAGGTTAGCATGTGGTGTCATGACACTCTAAGTGTATACTATGCAGGTTGGCTTTAAGTGGTACTGCGCCCTTGCAAAGGCGACGTAGGTGCTGGACTGCATTGAAGGAATTATCTCCTTGTGATTATTGCGTGATTCAGCCAAAGGTCGTTATGCATTTGTGATTTTCTTTTATATGTGAAAGGTTATTGTTCCTTACTCTTGCTATTTTTTCTGATACAGCGCATAGCATCTTCAAACTCCTGCAAACCAAAGACTGGATGATTCACTGCAACCTGCTGACTTGTGACCCACAAGTAACACACTGATAATGGCAGTGAAACTCTTCCTTTGAAGTAATAGGGTTTAAATAACTAAACCAGGTCAAAATGGAGGCATTTGCTGTTAAATGATCAAGTTTAAAGAGTTTAAATTTGATCTGTGTTTTGACCACAGTGGTGATAAACTAACAGCAGCAGAGAGTTGTGAGGATGCTTATCATTTAGCTCGTCAGGGATTTACTATTAAAGTAAAGAATATGTAATTCTTAGTGGCAATCTTTAAGCTATGGAAAGTGCTGGCTATCATCCTTTCTTGGTGTACTGGTGTGCTGTTGTGCCATTCCTGCCCAACTCTGGTGTTTGTAGGTGTAGTGAATTAACATTTTTGAAATTTGACACTGAAAGATAACTTTTCTACTACTAGTTAACTCCCTTTTTAGGTAACATTCTACCTTTGAACTTTTTGGTATGTTGTTTCTCTAGTTGGCTTTTTGTTCTCCTTTTCTTTTTATATACATATGTCAACATTTGTTATGCACTACTTTTGTAAATCTTGTTTTTTCCAAGTTAATATTTTTAAGCTCACTTTTTTCACTGGCATCTCTTTTGCAATACCTCGATTTTTCATAATCTAAAAGAGATTAATAGTTTTTTCTACGTTTGTTATTCTAAGATTTGCACATATATAGTTAATTTAATTGTGCAAAGAAATGAGTTGAAGCAATCAATTTTGTTTCCATTTCCTGTCCTTATTTTCTTTTAACATTTGAAGGCAAAGAGAACTTTGAATATCATGAACATTAGGGATCAGCAATGCTGTTGATAAAACTGCAGAGTCTGAAAATCCATAGTCATAGAAAATATAATCCTCCCATCACCAGGTGTTGGTGTTCATAAGTGTAAAGTAATAACACTGTAGGTATTAGAACCTGGTTGCAATATCAGCCCAATCCTCATGGTTTAAATGTGGATTCTAGTTTCTTCCAATGTACACTGTATTTTCAGCTAATATTCTTTGAGAATAATTATATAGACTCCTTTTCATGGTTCCTGTACCTATGGTACAGTAACTGACCTGGCACAAATTACAAGAGACACACACAACAATTAGCAGTAAACTTTGACATATGGATTCTTAGGTGTTTGATGGTTAGAAAAAGATTGACTGGTTTTTAATGGACAAAACCAGTTTGAACTGCCATCAAGTTACCTCAATTCTCGATAGTGTGCAAGGCTGAAATGATTAAGAAAATAAAAGCATGAGTGTAAACAAAAAAATGTAAACTTCAAAACTTACTTGTTTATTGTGTGTTGTAAAGTTGTTTACACAGGTTAAATTTCATTTCTCACTTGCCCATAGCATGGCAAATATATCCTCATACACAGACCTCTGCAGAATGCATGATTTTAAATCTGATCTTGTGGTTCAAGAAGGAAAGGATTTTATGAATGTCATTGGAAGGACTTGATAATTTATTCTTTGTGTCTGGATTTTAAGAATTTCTTACAAAGTTACAGAAGACTTGAATGTGGTAAATTGTGGAAAGTTTATGTCATATTGTTATGTGCAATACTTTTTTTCTAACTTCTGAAAAAAAACTTTACAGTGTAAACCTTTAATGCGATTTTTTTTAATTGCAAACATTCAGATTAATATGTTGTCCACAATGTCATTTTCTACTGTTATTATATTCCCTTTTATCTTACTGATATTTGTAAATTCAGAATATGATCTTTGTACTAATATAAATAATTGAAGTTATTTTTAGATATGGACTAAAGGAAAAATGTGCTTGTTTGCTTATTTTTGTTACCTTACTTTAAAAAGTAGCAAAGACTACTTTTCTCAGCAGCATTATAATAATTGGGTCAGTATCCTGTCCAGCATTTTATTTTTTGGTATTTTAAATTGAAATGTATAATTAGTTTTTTATCATTTTGACCATCAGATTTTTTATGTTGTAATATTTTTTGAATGTGCAGCTTTTTTAATATTTTAAGATGTCTAGTTTTTATTGAA
This sequence comes from Rhincodon typus, assembly GCF_021869965.1. NCBI lineage: Eukaryota > Metazoa > Chordata > Chondrichthyes > Orectolobiformes > Rhincodontidae > Rhincodon > Rhincodon typus. The sequence goes on along the minus strand of NC_063343.1, from coordinate 20,113,708 downwards.
AGCTTATGTATTCAACACTGTATGGCAAATATTCATAAAAAGAATAGTTATTTGTGGAAGTCGGCCATCAGTGGTGTGTCTCTGTGGCTGAATTCTTTGTGTGCTTTTCACTGTTTGGGGAGGTTGTAGTGATGATTAACAATTTTAAATAAAGGAACTCATTTTTATTAATATTTGTTCACTTTTTTGAGTTGATATTTTATGTACCCCCTCCACTAAATTATTTGGTACAAAAATGTCCCTTTTCTGCGGCTTGTTTGTTGAAGTGGTAGTAAAACATAATGTTGTTGAAGTTTTATGCCAACTATTTATAACACTCAGTAATTTTAAAATATTTGTAATGTGAAATGTTGAATGATTAAAGTGTTTCAATGTACTGTAAATGTCTGAGCTTTATACTAACACTGGTCTGCAAATTATTTTTTATTTATTTGTTTTGGACAAATAGCTAACCATTGCCTATACTGCTTCTATGTATTGCATCTTGAAATGTACCTAATACAGTATTCATGTTTTTATTGAAGGTGGTTCCTGCCTGTCTCTCTTATAGTCTTTTAATGTTGGTTTTAGAGGCCAGTTTAACATGAACTATTGCAACACGTGATTTGTTTACATGAGACCTCAATTGTAACACATGTTCATTACACTTTACAAATAGTTAGGTTTAAGCCTACATCCGAAACATCAAACAGAATTATAGAATGAGAAGAAAAACATGTATAGCGTGTTAACATCAAATAATAGTTTCCATGACATTCAGTGTGGAACAAATGTCAGTTATGCAGTCTTAAAATTAGCCAATGTTTGTGATACTAAAGAATTTTTAAAGATAAACATGGTATATATTGAGAGCCAATTCAAGGGCCACAACTGTCAGAGTGCATCACATCTATCTCAAAATTTAAAATCCATTGGTGCTCTTCAGGCCAAAGGAATCCAGTGAAACAACGGGCCTTCTATGGTATTATGGTTACAGAAATAAAACATTTGGGCCATGGCAACCTAGTCCTTTGCCAGTTTCATCCTCTCCATATCCTTTGATATTACCCTTGTACATTAAACTATTTTGAAAAGGAAGTGGATAATAAAACTATTTGTAGCAGACCTTCACATTCTAACCATGCCCTATATTTAAAAATGTCTTCTAGCCTATACTTCATTTTTTACTTCGTTCAAACTTTATCTCCATATACTCGTGTGACTAATGGACAGTTAAGAGTCCATCACATTGCTGTGGATTTGGAGTCCTATGTAGGCCAGACCAGATAAGGATGGTATTTTCTTTTCCTAAAGAGCAATAGTGAACCAGACTTTTTTTTTCCCAGACAATCGACAACTGTTTCATTGTTGCCATTAGACTACTAATTCCAAGTTTTTATTGAACTCAAAATCTACCTGCCATGGCAGCATTCAAACCAGAGTCCCCAGAAAATTACCTGGGCCTCAAGATTAATGGTTAAGCAAAAGTACAATTAGGCCATCACCTGCCCTTATGAAAAAGTTAACTAAATGGCTGTAGATCTCTAAGTGGGAAAAACTTATCATTTTATTTGTAACCTGCTATGCTCACATCACCTTTATGTTTCCTCAATTAATATTAATGTTTTTCTCAGGTCCATCATGCAAGTGTCTTGTAGTTTGATACATTCATGTACATTTTAATATGACTAATGCATGTCTTTTGGAAGTAGGAATTTTGAACTCAATATAAAACAAGGAATGCCCTAGATGATAAGAACTATTAATAAGTCAGTTGTAAATTGGATTTTTTCCAAAACTACAAAACATATCACCTTGTAGATTGGAGATGTAGGCTTCATGTTGAAATGATTTTTGATTTACTATGGGTTTTTTAAATGGATGAGTTGAGTAAAGGACATGAGATAATAGTACATATTAATTACTCTGTCCTCATTCCATAAATGCACCCCCAGCAGCAAGATAGCTGGCTTTTAGGTTATTTTGAAGCCATCGGCTGCAGTTACAAGGTACCAGTGAGTAGGTAAACTTGATTTTACCTATTTTTTTTTTGTTTTGGAGAATTATTTTTCCTTGGGTTTTGTCAGCATTTCTCCAATCCAACTGAAACCGAGAACTCCAAATCATAATATTGAACTCTCATTCTTTCTGCCCTAGCACCATACTTTAGTGCTCATCATTTGTTTCTTTTTTCTACATGTCTCGTGGTCCATCTGAACACACTTTAAATTTCAATCAGATTTTCAGCTTGCTTTGGTCATCTTGCAACTCTCAGCATTGTCTCAGCTATTTTGGGGATTGAAATAGTCTTTGGAAATTTTTTACATTTGTCTAGTTTTCTGTTGCTGCATTGTGTCTCAACCTTACAAGCACACTTGATTCAGTATTGAATATCCTACAAAAAAAATTGTTAAAAGGTGTGATGCAGGAGTAGTGAATATTCGACTTGCGGTCAAGCTAGCTTATTAGCAATTTTTTTTAAAAGGAACAAAAATATGCTCTAACCCCTTCCTTGCTGAATTAGAGTACTAAATGAATATTTCTAGTTAAAACAAAAAATGAATTCAAATCATCTCCCAATCTGCCAGTCATTCTCTATCCCCATTAACTGGCGAATGAAAGATTATAATTTAAGATTTTTTAAAATTCTGCTATAGGATACAAGCGGTGAATTGAAATATTTTTGTTCTCTTCAATATTAAACATTCAGAGTAATTTTGAGGTCTGAGTCATTCCTGAATAGAACTTTTTAAATTGAAATACTGCAGGTACTTTTGCCTGTAATGTCCATCTATGGGGAGGTTGGAAGCAGAAGGGTGGAGCAGCTCATCAGTTTTTTATTTACTTTTTTATTTTCTTGTCCACCCAAGAAGTCTTTATTCACAGAAACAGATCCCTTTTTTGTTCTTCACCATCCCAGTGGTGGTAAAAAGATCAAATGAAAGAACTGTAGATGCTGGAAATTGGAAACAAAAACAGAATTTGATGAAAAAACAGGTCTGCAGCATATGTGGAGAAATGTTTCGGGTCCCTTGTTCAGAATGCTTTTCCCAGCAATTTCTGGTTTTTGTAGTTAAAAACACTACAGGAAATCACTTTCTCATGTAAATTGCATGTGGTTAATTAGCAATTTAGACATGACACTAACAATAATAGCAAATCCCTTATTAAAACCATTTAAAATCAGCACCAATGGCTTAGGCACACATTTCCATTAATTCTTTTCAGCAACACTTTTCTATTCAGCAACTCTTTGAAGAAATATACATCTTTTGCAATCAAGCTCTGAGCAAAAGTAGTATCTCTCAATATATCATTTTTAGGTCAGCCCTTCAGGAAAAAATGACTTTTCCTTCAAAATATAAAAAATTCATAATTCCTCACATCTCTTTCAATTAGTGGTGTAATATTTTCAGGAGGATTACTAGCCACCTGGACTAAAACTACATTTTATAGTTTTAAGCTCCAATAATCTGCCTGTAAATGCTCGATTCCATGACAATGTAAACGCTGTTGGCATTTTTAATTAATTCTTATCCTCTGCAATTTTTTTGACCACCTTGAAAGTCTGTCTTTTCACTACAACTAGAATCTTTCTTACTATCAGCTGCCACATCTCTCCAGACCTTGTGTGGGTTTCCAAACAATGATTTGTTGCCGTTAAGGTGTTTGGTGGGAATAAAATTATAGCTATCAACCAAAACAGTGGCTTCCATTTGTATTAAATTCTATTGTCCTTGAAGTGCGGTCTAATACTGGCTAAAGTATTATTTTTAAATTCTTCCCATTAATAGCACTTCTCCCTTTCGCTGAATAATAAACTATATCCCCTGGTAAATTACACAAAGTTTGAGTCTTTTCCTTCGATTCTGAAATTTTAATAGGCTTTTTGAAATGTGTTCATTGCGTTCACTATCATAGTCTTAAAGGTTTCATGAAAGGCTTGAATAGACATCCAATGCCTTGCCTACAAAAAAAAAACTTTGTAAATGAGCGTGTGATTTAGGAACAGGAGTAATGAATACTCATTGCCAAGCTAGCTTAGTAGTAATTTTCTCACTAAATCTGAGCACGAGGTGAATATTTCTAGTTAAATCAAAAGATGAATTTAAATCATCTCCCAATCTGCCAGTTCTTTCCTATCCCCATTAACTGAATGAAGAAAGGTTTTCATTTGTTTTCTTGATTCTGCTACAGAATTGAACTATATTCATTCTTCTGTCCATAAGCAGAGATGTACTTTTTAAGAAACTAAAACAAAGTTGCTGGAAAAGCTCAGCAGGTTTGGTAGCTTCTGTGAAGAGAAATCAGAGTTAACATTTTGGGTCCAGTGAACTAGCATTTATTACCTATCCCTAACTGCCTTATTTTTTAAGCTTGTGTTCCTCTACAAACAGGCTGTGATGTGTTTTCCCCAAAAAACCATATTTTTGTGAAATCTAAAAGTTACCCACAGCAAACTCATTAGGGTTAAATCAATGGTATGATTTATTCATGCATTCAAATTTTGGGTAGGATTATCACAACACTAATAAAGAAGAAAGGAAAGGAAAGTGGTCATAATTGAGACTAACTTTATTTTTTAAAAATTCAAAGTTATGGCATTCATTCATGTAAGTTGTCTGAGTCTAGAAAGTTAGTGCCCAATGAAGATACTTGTCATGGGTTGAACTTTTAGAATTCATTTAAAGTTGAAAAAAGCACAGTGAGATGAGATGGTATTCACTTTTATAGCAGTTACAAGGTTTCTTCTAGAGCTGGAGAGATTTAGATTAGAAGTTGCATGTATGGGGCTTGTGGCTTGGTAGTGTCCCTGCCTCTGAGCAGAAGGCCATAGTTCAAGATCCATCTACTCCAGAGGTGACTTCTATAAGTCATACAGCATAGAAACAGATCCTTCAGTCCAACTCGTCTGTGCTGACCAGCCTATAAGAGACAGCACTCGTCCTATCTTCCTCCTGGCCAGAGGTAGAAATACTTACCACTGCCTGGGATTCAATTAGTAGACATCTAGAGAATGAGAAAATAAGTTAAAACCACCTTTTTTAGAAAGGAAATCATACTTGATTAACCTGGTAAAGTTCTTGGGAAGGTAGCACATACATTGGACATTGGACTTCAATCTTTCTAAACTTTTGACAGGTTGTCAGACAATAAACTATTGGAGAACCTCAACAGATATACAATTAGGGACAGGATAACAAATTGGATTAAAATCCAGTTAGAGTGGAACAAAAAGTTAATGGCAGTTTCTCTCAATGGTTGGAAGTGAGCAGCACGAAGTCACAGTGCTCTGCTCTGCAACCACTTCTGTCTATTAGCGCGCACCCATGAGTTTTGTTTTATTCTTGTGTGGGATGTGAGCATTTCTTCCTTCCCTAAAGGGTAATGGCGAAACAGATTTTTACGACAATGGTGACATGGTCACCACTAGACTTGCTGATTTAAATTTATGTTCTTTCTAATTCAAATTTCACCACATGTCATGGATTTGAACACATAAAGCCTCCATACTCCTAGTTCAGTGATATTGCCATTACACAGCTTCCTCTTAGGCTTGATTACAGAGTTAATGGTAGTAATGTCCAAAGTAAGCTGCAAAAGGATATCCCTAAAATGGTGAAATGAAGAAAAATGCAGTAATAATTAAGTCCTGAGTGGGAGAAATTTTAAATGGAGATGAATACTTACTGCTCAAAAAAGTTAGAATAAGCTTTCAGAGTGAACTATATACAGTTTAAACAATACACTGCCAGGCTTTGTTTAGATTTTAAACCAGCCAGGTTGTTTCTGATTGGTCAAATAGTTGCCCTGGGAAATGAACCAACAAATGGCTGTCACCTTTTTACTGAGCCAAAACAGATGCAAAGGATCTACATGTTCTGTCTGCCTGCAAAGAACAGGGCCCTGTGTATTAACATATGTAGCTTCCTGTATATGCAAATGTACTACAATACAAGCATGATTGACAATGCTAAATTGGTTATCCATATAATTCTTCAACACTCAGGATTATCCAGCAAATTGTTGTCCAATTACAGAACTTGATCTAATGTTGGGCACTGTGTTGTGTGTTTTCAAAGTGCAAGTTGGTATCTCCTCCAGAAGGATATCCTGCAGCTGTTCCGTGACACCCTTGACCTTGGCACCAGGGAGGCAACACACCATCTACAGTTATATTTCATGCCTAATCTGCAAACCATGGAAGCCCCTATATTGTACTTCCGTTCTTCTTTCTCCTCCCTGTATAGCTGAGTTGCCCATGGTGCCATGGGCTTGGCTGCAGTTGGACTCCCCTGAGGAATGTCAGGGAGAATGGGGACTGAGACAGTGAGTAACTGGAAAGTTGGGTCGGTGGGACAGAGAAGGAAAGAAGTGCTTTTATAAAGGTTTATTGTAAGAAATAAAGCCTCCAGAGGAAGAAGAGAACAGATTAGGAAGTAAGGCACGGAAAGCAGCTGATTTGTGAGTAAGTTTGATTAGTTTTTTTAATCTTTAAATTGAAAGTTTATTTAAGTCTGTATACATTTTTTTTCTCTGTTTTCTTAAGAAATTGTTTGCTAAATTTAGTAAGTACATAGTATTCCAAGAGTATCAAATACCTTTTAGAATTACAGGATGGCAGGTGAAATGGGTCAAGAGGAGTGTACATTCTGTGGTATGTCAGAGGCCACAGGCATACCATATGTCCTAGCCAAACACATCTGCAGGAAGCATTATCAGCTGCACAAACTTGAGTTCTGGGTTTTAGAACTTGAGCAGCAGCTAGAGTATTTGTTATACATCCATGAGGTAGAAGACCATGTGGGTAGCAAAAATAATGAGATGATCACACTACAGATCACAAGTGTGCAGGCAGAACAGAGAAGGGTGACACCAAAAAGTCTAAGAAAACCAGGTAGATAGAGTGCAGGGATAGTAGGAACTGCAGATGCTGGAGAATCCGAGACAACAAGGTGCAGAGCTGGATGAACACAGCAGGCCAAGCAGCATCATAAGAGCAAAAAGGCTGACGTTTCGGGCCTAGACCCTTCATTTCCCGAGGCAGTCTTGTTTGCCACTCAGTATTCCACTTTCAGAACTGGTAAGGGCAATGGTTCCTCAGGGGAGTGCAGTCGAAGCCAAGCCCATTGGCACCACAGGTAACTCAGCTACAGAGGGGAGGAGGAAAAAGAATGGAAGGGCAATAATTGTAGGAAATTCCATAGTCATCGGAGTCAGACAGACATTTCTGTTGCATGATAAGTGTCTTGCCTACCTGGTGGCAGGTCAAAGATATCATGGAACAGCTGTCGGACACTCGATTGGGATTGGGATCAGTTACATCATGGTCCGTATTGGGATCAATAAAGTAGGTAGGAAGAGGGATAAGGTCCTGAAGGCAGATTTCAAGAAGCTAAGAAGGAAATTAAAATGCTTGACCACAAAACCAGTAATCTCATGATTATTCGCAAAGCTGCATGCTAGTGAGCATAAGAACTGGAGGACCAATCAATTGAACACATGGCTGAAGAACTAGTTCAGGAGACAGGGCATCAGATTTCTGAGGAATTAGGTTCTGTTCTAGGGCAGGTAGGATCTATACAAGCTGGATTGATTGCACATTAAAGCGACTGTTAGTAATGTTCTCACATAGAGATTTACTAGTGCTGTTAGATAAGCTTATCAGGGGGATGGGAATCCAGGGGTAAACCAAATTGGAAGGAAGTAAAGTTGGTAACAGAATGTCAAAAAGATGCTAGGGACACTAGAAAACAGAAGAAACAAAGCTGAGCATCAGATATGCTGCATGATGACCAGCATCGGGAATTGAATATTCAAGGATATTCAACTGTTAGGAAGGACAGGCAAGAACAAAAGGAACAAAAACAAAGTTGCTGGAAAAGCTCAGCAGGTCTGGCAGCATCAATGAAGGAAAAAACAGAGTTAACGTTTCGGGTCCGGTTCTGAGGAAGCTCTGTTTTTTCCTTCCCAGATGCTGCCAGACCTGCTGAGCTTTTCCAGCAACTTTGTTTTTGTTCCTGATTTACAGCATCCGCAGTTCTTTTGGTTTTTAAGAAAAGGGAAGTGGACTTGCACTGATAGTAAGCAATAGGATCAATACATTATTAAGGGATCTCATATCGGAAGAAAAACATGTAGAATCTGTTTGGGCAGAACTGAAAAACAACGAGGGACAGCAGACATTAGTTGCAGTTATTTATAAGCCATCAAATAATAATGGTAGTGTCGGTCATGTTATTAATCAGGAGATGAGAGAAGCATGGAGCATAGGAAATGCAGTTAACATGACTTCAATCTGGATATAGATTAGATAAACCAACTGAGAACTAAAACTATGGAATGTATTAGGGGTCATTTCTAGAGAAGTATATTGATCAGCTGACTAGAGAGCATGCTATTTTAGATCTAGTATTATGCAAAGACAAATGAGCTACTTAACAATCTTGTTATAAAAGAACCTTTCTGGATTAGTGACCACAATATGATAGAATTTTATATTATGTTTGAAAGTGAGTTAGTTTGTTCTGCAGTAAGAATATTACATTTGAAGAACGGAAAGTATGAAGGTATAAAGTACAAATTTGTTGAGAGACTGGGAAAATACATTAAAAGGCATGACTGAGCATTGACAATGGAAAGTCTTTAAAAAAAGCTGTTAATATCGTACAGCAACTATACATACCTTCAAGGTGCAAAAACTCAGAAAAGGTCAGACAGTTATGGCTGAGAAAGCAACTTCAGGATTATGTAAGATTAAAAGTAAAGACTTACAGAGTGGTCAGAAACATCAGTAATTCTGAGGATGTTAACATCTTTAGAATACAACAAAGGAGGATCAGGAAACTGATTAACGAGAATAGAGTATGAATGTAATCTAGGGAAAATACATGAAAACAGATTCTAAAATCTTCTATAGGTATTTTAAAAGGGAATGTTTGGCTAAAGTGAATTTTCAGCCACTATAGGCAGATTCAGGAGAACTTATAATAGGGAATATAGAAATTACTAATAAAACCGATAAACTCTAGCCAATGGATGTAGTATACGTAAATTTTCAGGCTTTTGGTAAAGATCGCCACAACAGGAGGTTGGTTGGAAAACTGAAACACATTGGAAGGTGGTAAAGTACTGTCATGGATTAATGATTGGCCAATGGACAGAAAAAAGACAATAGGAATGAATGGTTCGTTCTCATGTTGGCCGACTGTGAATAGTGAGGTAGAGCAAGAATCAGTACTTAGGCCTCAGCTATTCATAGTATGTATCAATGATTTGGAGTAGAGATCAGATGTAATATTTCCAAATTTTCAAGTGATACAAAGCAAAGCAGGAACGTATGTTGTGAGGAATCAATGAGGACAGTGAAGGCTAACATGCAGGCGCAGCAAGTTATTAATAAAGTGAAGGAATATTAGCTTTTGTTGAAAGCGAATTTGAGTATAGTCGTTGAGAAGTCTTTCTTCAATTGTATAGGAGTTTAATTAGACTGATCCTGGAGTACTCTTTACATCTTTGGTCTCCTTATCTCAGGAAAGGTATTATTTCACAGGGAGTGCAATGAATGTTCACCAGATTTGTTCCCAAGATGGTAGAACTGTCCTATGAAGAGAGTTCTTCAGAGAATGAAGAATGAAGCCTCGATTCTCTAGAGTTACGAAGAGATGATCTCATTGAAACTTAGAAAAGTCTTCAAGTGATAGACAGGGTAGATGAAGGTAAGATGTTTCCCTAGCTAGGGAGTCTAAGGGGTAGAATAACGGGTAGAAACACCCACAACCCGAGCTACAGATCTACTCCAAAACCTTAGGTAGAATTTATAGATAAGGGGATACCACATAGGTCCAAGGTGAAAAGAGTTGTTTTTTTTAATCAGAGGGTTACGAACCTTTGGAATTCTCGACCATAGACAGCTGTGGAAACTCAGTCTTTAAGTATGTTTCTGTTACAAATTGATTTCTATTTACCAACTGTGTACAGGGTTATGATGATGGGGTGGGTAAAAGGCACTGAACAGTTTGATCAGTCATGATTGTGTTGAATGGCAGGACAGGTCAATGCGCTAAATGGCTAACTCCTGTTCTTATGTTCCTACCTTGCTTGTTGAGAACAGTAGAACAAAATGGGTACTTTCTACCTCTGATTATCCTGAAAGAGTGAAGTATCTCAAATGCTTGAGCAACAAGTGGAGCTAACTGTTTCATACTGCTACTGTACAGTAGCAACACATGTGCTGTTTGTCAACAACAGGATGCTGCTATCAAACCAAACAGACATTCTGCATGTCATAGAAATGAATAATGTAATATGAATGTCAATGCCAGTCTAATGTCAACTATGAAACTGCATGTCCTAGAGACATGTTTATGAAGGAATGTTTTATTAAAAACATATCCCTTCAGCTGGTTGCAACAAGTGTGGTATTGACTGTACCTAGCCAGCTCACAAACTTACAACACAATGCCCAATATTAGTTATGATTCTGGAATTGGACAACATTTGCTGCCTAAGACTGAGTGTGTAAAGAATTGCACTGACAATCATAAACATGGCTTTAGGTAGAGAGTGGCAAAGAGTAATTCCTATGTAACGGAATGCATAAGGGCCAGAGTAATTGTGCTATTGGTTAGTTACTTGCCTATTGTCACAGGATATTTTGAACTGATGGACTTTGAGATTCAGTGTTTGCATATGTTGGTAATTCTGTGTTGCATTACTTTAAAAGAATATTATATTTGTGGGTATGAGCTATTGACAGTAAAGGAAAAAAATGCTACCTTTCTTTATTGGAACGTGCCAAAGACTTAACCAATTAAAAGCATTGTCTCTGTTGTAATATAGGAAAGTGGAGCAGTCAATTTCAATAGTCTAACAAATAAAATAACGTTTTTTTTAAGATGTTGTTTCAGGATAAATATATACAAACACTCCCCAGCTCTTCTTTAAAATATTGCCACGGTTTGTTTTACATACAGCCATCTGAAAGATAACAGCTCTAACAATGACCTATTGCCTCACTAGTGAATGCCAACCTAGTTACTGTGCCCAAATTACTGGAATGGAGCTTAAATTTACAATGATCTGACTCAGAAATGCCTGAGCTGCCTACCACTAACTAACACCATAGGACAAGAACTTTTAACTGTGAACACTCTTTTGACTTGTCTCACAGTGTCACAGGAGTATTAAAATAGTGTGGAGAGTGAATCAATGACCAATTTTATCCTGATACCTGAGTTCTATGCAGAAATCGCTTCACATTTGCTACGATAATTTACAAACTAATTTTCACAATGGCACTTGGAAACATTTATTTCTCCTGAGGCATCGGTTTCCATTACAGAGCTGCAAGGTGTACCACAAAGAAGTCAAAGGAAAACTGTCAGAAGATAAATACAATATAGGACCATTGACTAATTCTTTTATGAACTGGTCATGTAGATGAAGAGAAGCTTCATGTAAATTTAACATTATCTGGTTGAAAGGACCCCTTCTAGCTACTTTATTAAGTGGCTTTGGAGTTTTTTTAGTGGATACTCCTAATTATTAAGGAAAGCTGTGACTATGTTCAACCTCAACAAATCCATTTTATTTGTTTAACTGTAAACTACACACTACATAGTTTGCCATTATCATGTGGCAGAGGGGTGGTGGCTTTATATCAGTTCCCAGACTGGTCTGAAGCTTTTGTTCACTAATGGGAATGGAAATGCTCTGCTCATCCTAGTTTATCACTGTTGGAGCTGTACTTTTCCAGAGGAAGGTAGGAAAGCTTCAATGGAGAGGCTCTGTCTGCATAGAAATTTTGATTTTTCTTTAAAGAGAGTAATTATATATAGCTGTTGTGTTTTAATACAATCCAGATTACTTTGAAGAATTCAAACTCTGATGGGTAAAGCACAGCTGTGATCCTTCCCCATATTCACTACCAAACAGCTTGCCAGTATTCACTGTTAGGTGCTTGATGAGAGATGGTCCTGTGGATGAGGAATTGGCTGATCTGTGGTGCTTGTGGAACTATAGTTCAGCAAGTGGTCAAGAAGGGAGAAAAGTGGAAGAGTTATTGATTGTTAAAAGGACTCTGTTTAAGGATTGTACATGGACAAAGTTTAATAAATCCTCATCCACTGAGATTTCAGCAATCATTGATGAAAACTATTATCAAATTTGATTCTCTCAACGATGCCATCAAGAAATAAACAATATCCAGGGTAAAACCTTTAATGACACAGTCTGAATTACAGCACAGAGATTACAAGGTGTAGAGCTGGATGAACACAGCAGGCCAAGCAGCATCAGAGGAGCAGGAAAGCTGACGTTTCAGGCCCAGGCCCTTCTTCAGAAATGGGGGAGGGGAAGGGGGTTCTGAAATAAATAGGGAGAGAGGGGGAGGCGGATAGAAAATGGATAAAGGAGCAGATAGGTGGAGAGGAGACAGACAGGTCAAAGAGGTGGGGATGGAGTCAGTAAAGGTGAGTGTAGATGGGGAGTTAGGGAGGGGATAGGTCAGTCCAGGGAGGACGGACAGGTCAAGTGGGCAGGATGAGACGAGGAGGTAGGAGATGGGGGTGGGGCTTGAGTGGGAGGAGGGGATAGGTGGGAGGAAGGACAGGTTAGGGAGGCGGGGACAAGCTGGGCTGGTTTGGGGATGCAGTTGGGGGAGGGGAGATGATACAGTCATCAATGTAACGAAGGAAGAGGTGGGGTTTCGGGCCAGTGTGGGTACGGAAGAGGGATTGTTCCACGTAACCTACAAAGAGGCAGGCATAGCTTGGGCCCATGCAGGTATCCATGGCCACTCCATTTGTCTGTAGGAAGTGGGAGGAATTGAAAGAGAAGTTGTTGATGGTGAGGACGAGTTCAGCTAAGCGGATGAGGGTGTCAGTGGAGGGGGACTGATCGGGCCTGCGGGACAGGAAAAAGCGGAGGGCCTTTAGGCCATCTGTATGGGGAATGCAAGTGTATAGGGATTGGACGTCCATGGTAAAGATGAGGTGTTGGGGACCGGGGAATTGGAAGTTCTGGAGGAGGTGGAGGGCGTGGGTGGTGTCACAGATGTAGGTAGGGAGTTCCTGGACTAAGGGGGAGAAAATGGAGTCGAGATACTTACATTGGTCCTAAACCCCACCTCTTCCTCCGTTACATTGATGGCTGTATCGGCGCCGCCTCGTGCTCCCACAAGGAACTTGAACAGTTCATCCAATTTACCAACAACTTCCACCCCAATCTTAAGTTCACCTGGACCATCTCTAATACCTCTCTCTCCTTCCTGGACCTCTCTGTCTCCATCCCCGGCAACCACCTAGAAACCGATATCCATTTCAAGCCCACCAACTCCCACAGCTACCTAGAATACACCTCCTCCCACCCACCTTCTTGCAAAAATGCAAACCCCTATTCCCAATTCCTTCGCCTCCACCGCATCTGCTCCCAGGATGAGGCATTCCTCTCCCGTACATCTCAGATGTCCTCGTTTTTCAAGGACCGCAACTTCCACCCCTCAGTGGTCGAGAACGCCCTCGACCGTGTCTCCTGCATTTCCCACAACTCATCCCTCACAGCCCCTCCCCGCAATAACAACCAAAACAGAATCCCCCTTGTCCTCACGTACCACCCCACCAACCTCCGGATCCAATGCATCATCCTCCGACACTTCTGCCATCTGCAATCTGACCCCACCACCAAAGACATCTTTCCCTCCCCACCCTTATCTGCTTTCCAGAGCAACCACTCTCTCCATGACTCCCTTGTCCGCTCCACACTCCCCTCTAGCCCCACCACACCCAGCACTTCTCCCTGCAACCGCAGGAAGTGCTACACCTGCCCCTACACCTCCCCCCTCACCCCCATCCCAGGCCCCAAGAAGACTTTCCACATCAAGCAGATGTTCACCTGCACATCTGCTAATGTGGTATACTGCATCCGCTGTTCCCGTTGTGGCCTCCTTTACCTCGGGGAAACCAAGCGGAGGCTTGGGGACGGCTTTGCAGAGCACCTACGCTCGGTTCGCACTAAACAACTGCACCTCCCAGTCGCGAACCATTTCAACTCCCCTTCCCATTCCTCAGACGACATGTCCATCGTGGGCCTCCTGCAGTGCCACAATGATGCTACCCGAAGATTGCAGGAACAGCAACTCATATTCCGCTTGGGAACCCTGCAGCCCAATGGTATCAATGTGGACTTCACAAGTTTCAAAATCTCCCCTCCCCCTACCGCATCCCAAAACCAGCCCAGCTCGTTTCCGTCTCCCTAACCTGTCCTTCCTCCCACCTATCCCCTCCTCCCACCTCAAGCCCCGCTCCCATCTCCTACCTACTAACCTCATCCCACCCCCTTGACCTGTCCGTCCTCCCTGGACTGACCTATCTCCTCCCTACCTCCCCACCTACACTCACCTTTACTGGCTCCATTCCCGCCTCTTTGACCTGTCTGCCTCCTCTCCACCTTCTCCTTTATCCATCTTCTATCCGCCTCCCCCTCTCTCCCTATTTATTTCAGAACCCCCTTCCCCTCCCGTATTTCTGAAGAAGGGTCTAGGCCCGAAACATCAGCCTTCCTGCTCCTCTGATGCTGCTTGGCCTGCTGTGTTCATCCAGCTCTACACCTTGTTATCTCATAATGGTTGTTCAGTTGGTTTGTAACTGTGGATTCAGCTTCCCCTACTTGGGAAGAAAAAATCAAATGTATTTATCTAGGACTTTTCACAACAGCCATCGATTTCAAAATGCTTTCCAACAAATTTATTTTGATTGTCACTGTTGTAATGTGAGAAATGTGGCTGTCAATTTACATACAGCATTCTGTAACAAATAATAATGTAAATGAACGTATTTATCTCTTTCTGTGATGTTGGTTGAGAGATATATATTATCCACGACACAAGGGATACCTTCCCTGTTTTTCTTCAAACAAGTGCCCTAGGATCATTTACACTCTCCTAAACAGGCAGGTGGCTTCAGTTTACCACCTCATCCAAAAGAATGCATTTCTGACAAAGTAATACTTCCTCAGCACAGCACTGGTGTCAACCTTATTTGTTGAGTTTAAACCCTGGTTTGGAACTTGAACTCAGAACTTTGTGATACACTCGCAAGAGTATTATCAACTGAGCCACAACTGCTACATGTTGTTTTCTGTGTGCTATTTTCTGCCACGTTTGGTTCTGTTTAAAAATACATACATGTCTCTTATCCAAATATTATTGCTGAAACTGATTAACAGGTGATGTTATTTTGGTATATTTATTAGTAACTGTAATGAAAATTAGTATACAGACAATAAAGAATCTCTTTGATTTCCTGACCTCAACTGCACTTAGCAAATAATTTCTTCATTGAGGTTCCCTTGTCTCCTTGACTCGAAATGGTTCCTTGCCAAGATTCCATGATCTCCCTTACAATACTTCCCAAGCAGCCATTTTTCATGTTCAGCTTTGACAGTGACGGCTGTAAACTATGGGGAAATAATTTATTATGTAAACTCAACCTTATTCTTGTCCAATATCGTATATGTTTCCAGCAGATGAAACCAGACAGCAAAAGGGTAATAGGCAAACTCATTATTGTGCTGTTCTCTCAACAGAGGTTAGAGATCACCACACCTTAAGTGAGGGGAGAGTTTGACAAGGAGAATCCCTCATGGTAACCTCAACCAGTGCTGGAATTGAACCCATGCTGTTGGTATAATTCTGCATCACTGACCAGTATTCCAACCAACTAAACTAAAGAATTAAAGAGACCCTGACCTACTTCCTCTGACTTTTTCTGAATTTTCTCTCAATTTCAGGCATATGAGTATTAATTTCCCTGAGAGCAGCAATTTGAAAGAATCAATACAAAGAACTTTCCTGAATGGTTGAGCCACTCACTGGGAAATCTGCCAGAGAATTGGGAAGCACTGTGTATTTATTTATTGGAAAAAAAACATGTCCAACACTTACACTGTTGGAACATTTTCTTTAAATTTTCAAACTGGCATAAATTCCAAAATGATCACAAATGTTTGCAGTCCATGTTAAGATACCTGCTGCCAACTAGGGAGAGAACAACAAGGAACTGGTAGGGATGTGATTTCTATAAAATCTGTGTGTGTATCTGTCATGAGTGAGGACAGGATCAGGCTCAGCTAAGATATTCCTTATGTTTCAATAGATTGACGACAAGCACTATCTAGATTCATTCATGAAGAATGGCATCTTGGGTGAGTTACTGGATGGCAACCAACAGAAAATTGTATTCTGGAAAGACTCAGTGCTTGCAGAAAAGAGGTGAAGAAAATTGGCAATGTTATCCACACCATGAAAAACAAGAAGAAATTCTATACAAATCAGATAACCACATTATGCAACAATAGGTTTAACAAAGCTGAAACGGATTGCACTCAGCATGTTACCCCTACCCCCAGCCCACTTTCAAAAGCAGAAATGGAACCAAATTTTACATGGTCAATTTATCATATTGATTTTACCTACCATGAGACAAATGGACAGATTTTTTTCCCCTCACAAAGGCACTTATAAATCTCAAAGAGAAATCTGCATTAGCCAACATGCCCTTGCATTGATGGATGGTGCTTCATTCTAAAGGTCAAAGTTTGTATTGACCTTCTATGAAGCAATTTTCAGAAACAATTTAAGTTTTTTTTTACATTAGCAGCGTCCAATTGCACAGCTTCAACACAAAGAAAACAAGATATATGGCACAGCATTTCATTAATCTGCTAAAGGGTAATTTCAAGATGCAAGTAAGAAATAAAAGCCTTAAGTTTAGATTCATTATAGCAGAACAAATTTCTTACTGCACTTTTTGGTCAAGTACAAAGGACACAAAGTACCAAAAATCTAATGTTTTCAGTTAGTCAGGGAAGTAATTTTGTGATGTCTAAAATATCACCAAGGTTTTGACAACTTAGATTCAGTGCAGGTACTTTTGACCTTGGCTGATAATGCAAATGCAGTTGCCCATTATGTTGAATTCAATGGACATGAAAATCAGGAGAGATGTGCAATATGCCTCTGAATCATTATTGATAATTTTATAGCAACTGCCAAAGTCAAAATTACCCTCACTTTACCGAGTCACCTGTAATTGCTGCTCAAAATGTATGGATGTTGGGTCACAATAGATTGAATTTGGCTGGTTTTACAGCACGATGTACGCACGCTGCATAATGCTCTGTGCCACGTGATAAAGATTTTTGAAAACATATAAAAATGCATGAAATTACACATTTCTACTATTTTACTTTAATAGCTATGAATTTTAAACAACACTGCACATTTTCAATATTAATAAACCTATGTATGAGCAATAAGCTGCAAAGTCCTCTATTATTAAAGAGACCATTGGGATCATCACGTTTGAGCTGACCTACCAAAAAGCATCCCATCCAGACCCAGTGCCCTACCTTATCCGCGTAACCTGGCATTTACCATGGCTAATCCAGCTAGTATGCACATCCCTGGACACTACATCCATGGGTAGCTCACTGGCACAGTGGCTAGCACTGCTGCCTCACAGTGCCAGAGACCCCTGTTTGATTCCTGCCCTTGGGTGACTGTCTGTGAGGTGTTTGCACATTCTCCCAGTGCCTGAGTGGGTTTCTGCTGGGTACTCCAGTCTCCTCCCATGGTCCAAAGATGTGAAGGTTAGGTGGATCAGCCCCGGTAAATACGGGGATGGTGTGGGGGGTCTGGGTGGAATACTCTTCAGAGGGTTGGTGTTGACTCGATGGGCCAAATAGCCTCTTTCTGCACTATAGGGATTCTATGATGAAATTGAAATCAAATGTATATTGCCTAACAGTTACACATGTTTGGCAGATAGTCAAAAAGTTGAACGCATAGCACAATTTTGATTTTACATATTGGTGAAAATTTGTTTTGATGTCCCAATCTACCTGCTCCAATATTACAGGGAATGTGAAAGATCCCATGGCATTATTTGGGAGAAAGCATGAGGAGCTCAACTGTCCTCCCAACATTTTTGCCTCAGCTAATGTCACCAAGCACAAATGAATTAGACACTCATATTACTGCCGCTTATGGGATCTTGCTATGTGTAAAACAGCTGGCAAATTATTTTTGTAAATTGTTTGCATAATTTATTGCCTCTGAGGTACTTTTGAAGAACAGCAGATGTTTTCAAGCACCATACGGTATCACATAAATACATGTATTTCTTCTTTAAAATTAGAGTCATCTCTGAAATCATCCCCCTATGCCACAGTCGTGCACAGTATAAAACAGATGTTGGAGAGTGTCAACAGCCTGTGTACAATTAAGGAACTCATAAACTACTAGAACTTCCTTTTTGTACTTTAGAATGTCATTAATTTATTTATGTTGCTGCAATGACTATTGCAGATAAACAAAGCTGTAGCACAGTTGGTAGCACTTTTGCTTCCGAGACAAAGCAAAATATTGGTTCCAGTCATACTTCTGACACTGGAGTGTGACAACCTAGACTGGTAATCCAATGCTGTAGTAAAGAAGTGATGGAGTTGCTGTCTTTTAAATGAAACATGGGATCTTGTCTGTCTCATCACAACGAGTATAAAAGATTCCATGATTGTATGCTAAAGAAGAGCAAGTGAGTTGTCCTACAAAATACTTATATCCTTCAAACGAAAATCATAAAACAGGTTTCATAGTTAGTTATTGCATTAGCTTGCTGTGTGTAAGCTAAATGCATTTCCTACACTACAAGTGTAACTATACCTCAAAGATACTTAATAAACATCAAAAGAACTGCAGATGCTGTAAATCAAGAACAAAATCAAAGTTGCTGGAAAAGCTCAGCAGGTCTGGCAGCATCTGTGAAGGAGAAAACAGAGTTAACGTTTCGGGTCCGTTGACCCTTCCTCAGAACTCTTTTTCTCTTTTTATCCTCAAAGATACTTCACTGGGTGTGAAGTGTTTTACAATTCTGTGAGATCATAAAAGGCACCGTATAAATGCAAATTAATTTTTATATTCTTGATTCATATCTTAAGCTTGTTCCCCATTACCGTTTTGGGTAATATTTCTGTTCCATGTAAACTATTCAATGTGGGATTTGTATTTTTTTCAAACAATGTAATTATTTTTTAGTTTTCTTTTCTTGTGCAATTTTGATCTTCTCCTGAGAGACTAGACACAGTTTTTCTTCGTGGTCAGGACCTCGACATAAAGTTCAAAAGTAGGTTCCAACTTGGCAATTGTTCAATCTAAACATATACCAACCATACACAAGGTCTAGTGAAATAATAGTGCACGTTCGTTATTTGAGGATAAGACTGTATGGTTGGAATTAACTAGAAGTGTTGTTTATCTGATCTTGACTACTACTGCTTGAAGACTGACCAGAGGTCATGAGACTCCTGCAGAACATCCTATTGAGGCAGTAATGATGGACAATAGTTTGAAGAACAGATCCTTAACAGAAATGCGTACCTCTCATCACAACATTTCCCTTTTTTCAGAACTAGAAATTCACCTTTCAGGAATCAAACAATTTACATGACAACAAAAAAAGGCCAAGATTTTCTCTTTTTTCCTCAGTGTGTGGGAGGTAGGGGCGCAGGAGCAAACACGTACAGCTTGGCTTGACAATTTGTGGATTTTTTCTTTAGCTAGCTTGTGGTAGTTGGTTTGAATGCTGTACTTGTTTGGCCTCTGGTTGTGGCTTCTCTTAACATTGAAATGCTTGTTCTGCCCTTTGCATTCTGCATTGTCTGCACATTCTGCATTGTGCCACATAATTCACATACAATGTGAAAAGTTAAGTATTTACTGGGAGCTTGTTGGAGGCCACACCATCCAATTGCTTATTCAGCTTGACTGTATCGGCTATTGAGCCAAAGGTGGGCAAATTAACCTGCAGCCTCTACCATTAGATATGTTGTATTTGTGTCTGCTTTGTAGTGGTGCTTTCATGGTAAAGTCTATGTCTTCTGGTAACATTTCTATTGAAGTCGACATTATCACAAATTTGATTATCCTGTCAGTTACTTCAGCCGTCATTAAGTTGCAATGAAGTCCTTTGTCTTTGCATCTATCAATCAATAGTCTCTGTCAGTCATTCCTGAAAAGATATGAATTCCAGATGATGTATTCTGAGGTTGAACTTCGCGCATGATTGTTTTCAAGTGTTAACTATATTTTGTGTGGAATTTTGAGGTGATCATCAGACAGAGTTGACATGTTCCATCTGTGAATGTCTTCGTTGCATAAAACAATTTTATTTTTTATGGCTTGTTTATCTGGTTTGGAAATATTGAGTCTGGAAAACATATCTCAATGTGCTGTTGGAACAAAGTAAATTTAGTTAAGAGATCCATTGTCTTCCAAATGATTGTTGGATGTTTTGTGGTAATCTCTTAGCAGAGTTTTTCAGACCTTACCTGTAGACTTATCAATTACCCAGGTTCTCAATTACAGCCCTACTAAACTTAATTTAGCTGTGAGTCACTGTATTTTTGTGGCTATTGCCTTAGCTGGTCATAGGTTATTGCTTGACTGTAATGGAAGTGCTGGTTAACTCCGAGATTTACACTAAAATTGCGATATAGGAATGGATTTGTACTGAAGACATCAAAACTAAAATATAAAGTATAATCATAGGAGCAGGAAGGCTGACGTTTCGGGCCTAGACCCTTCTTCAGAAATGGGGGAGGGGAAGGGGGTTCTGAAATAAATAGGGAGAGAGGGGGAGGCGGATAGAAGATGGATAGAGGAGAAGATAGGTGGAGAGGAGACAGACAGGTCAAAGAGGCGGGGATGGAACCAGTAAAGGCGAGTATAGGTGGGGAGGTAGGGAGGAGATAGGTCAGTCCAGGGAGGACGGACAGGTCAAGGGGGTGGGATGAGGTTCGTAGGTAGGAGATGGGGGTGGGGCTTGAGGTGGGAGGAGGGGATAAGTGGGAGGAAGGACAGGTTAGGGAGGCGGGGACGAGCTGGGCTGGTTTTGGGATGCGGTAGGGGGAGGGGAGATTTTGAAGCTTGTGAAATCCACTTTGATACCATTGGGCTGCAGGGTCTAGGCCTGAAACGTCAGCCTTCCTGCTCCTATGATGCTGCTTGGCCTGCTGTGTTCATCCAGCTCTACACAGTGTCATCTCAGATTCTCCAGCATCTGCAGTTCCTACTATCTCTGATATAAAGTATAAAGTATTTTTTCAGCTTTTTTTAGACTGTTATGAGCTGTCAGAGGCTGTTTCTATATGGACTTTTTCTTCCCAGCCCAGCTTGTTAATGCTTTAACTTCTCTAGACCTCCTGTTGGGACAGTAAGCTGCAATAATGCAGTCTGTCCTGTCTGTGAGTTCAGCTTAAAGATAGGCTTTGCAGAGTCAGCTATTTACTTTGTGTTCCTGTTTAAAGTTCACAGCAGTTTGACTTATACTGATTAAGTTTTCTCAATTTCAAATAATCTTTCTAGGGCCTGCTGCCTACTGGCAGCACTACAATGTATGATGATGCCACATTATGAAGGGATAAATAAAAAATTCCTGTAGAATCACTTACAGATGGTAAGGCTTGATAGTAATTTCACACGCAGCAGTTCTTTTCTTCCACATCATGTGAAGAATTGAGCTTTGTGAATTCTCAGCCAAATCTTCAAAAACTCTGTTCCCATCATGTAACATTCTTCACTGACTCAACCATATAGATCATAAATGAGAACGGGTGAAACAATACATAGTTTATTTGAAGATAAGAGTATACAAATAGACCATATGACCTAGGAGCAGAAGTATTCCATGCAGTTCATCAAGTCTGGTTTGCCAATCAATGAGATCATGTTTGATCTGATAATCCTCACCTCCTCTTTACTGCCTTTTCCCTATAACACCGGATTCCTTGACTGATTAAAAATTGCAGCCTTGGATATTTTTAATGACTCAATCTCAACAGTCCTCTGTGGTAAAGAATTCCACAGATTTGCAACCCTCTGAGAGACAAAATTCCTCCTCATCTCTGTCTTCAGTGTGTGACCCCTTATTCTGAGAGTATTTCCTCAGGTCATGGACTCTCCCACAAGGGAAAGCAACCATTCCACATCAACCCCTCTAAAGTCTTTCAAGAATCTTGTACGTTTCAATAACGTCGCCTCTCATTCTTCTATATTCCAATGAATATAGGCACAACCTACTCAACCCATCCTCATAAGACAGTCCCTCCATACCTAGTACCAACCTACTGAACAATCTTTGGACTCCCTCGAATGCCAGTATATCTTTTCTTGGATAAAGGGCCCAAAATTGTTCACAGTAATTCAGATTTGGTCTGGCTAGTATATTGTACAGTTTAGCAAAACCTCCCTTCTTTTGTATTCCATTTCCTTTGAAATAAGGGCTAACATTCCATTTGCCTTCCCTATTACATGCTGAACTTAGATGCTAGCCTATTTGATGTGTGGGGTAGCACAGTGGTTTATTGGATAGCACTGTTGCCTCACAATGCCTGGGACCTGGATTTGATTCCAGCCTTGGGTGGCTGTCTATGTGGAGTTTGCGTATTCTCCCTGTATCTGTGTGGGTTTCCTCTGGGTGCTCCAGTTTCCTCCCACAGTCTAAAGATGTGCAGGCTAGGTGGATTAGCCATGATAACTGTGGAGTTATAGGGTGGCAGGAGAGGGTGCTGGGTATGGGTGGAATGCTCTTCAGACAGTTGGTGTGGACTTGATGAGTTGAATGGCCTCTTTCTGTGCTGTAGGGATTTGATGATTCATGGATGAGGACCCCCAAAAGCATCTGTTTTGTAGCTTTCCGCAAACTTTTTCATTTACAACTCCTCTATTCTTTCTGCCAAAATGCATAACCTCATATTTCCCCACATTACATTCCATTTGCCAAGTTTTTGCCCACCCACTGAACCTGTTCATATCCCTCTGCAGACTCTTTGTGTCATCCTCACCACTTGCCTTCTTACCTAGTTTTGTGTCATTCACAAACTTGGCTATAGTTCATTCATCTTCCTCACCCAAGTCATTATATATATATAGCAAATTATTGTGACCCCAACAGTGATCCCTCTGGCACACGAATAGTTACAGATTTCCAGCCTGAAAACGGCCCCACCCCCACCCCCTTCCACCCTTATCCCAACTCTCTACCTTTCATTTGTTATCCAATCCTCTATCCACACCAGTATACTACCTGCAACACCATGGCCTCTTATTTTATTAAGCAGCCTATTTTGTGGTTCCTTTTCAAATGTTTTCTGAAACTCCAAATATATCATATCCGTCGCTTCTCCATTATTGATTCTGCTTGTTAGATCTTCAAATAGTTCAAGTCAAGTTGTCAGGCATGATTTCCCCTTCATGAAGCCATGTTGGATCTGCTTGATCATAGTAACCTTCTAAAAGCTTTGCTTTATATCCATTATAACAGACTCTAACATTTAGCCTATAACAGAAATTAAGCTAACTGGTCTTTTTTGTCTCATTTCCTTTCTAAATAAAAGTGTTATATTGGCAATTTCCTAGTTCTCTGGGACTTTTACAGCATCTAAGGAAGGTTACTGCCAGTACGTCCACCAGCCCTGCACCTACTTCCTTTAATATCTTAGGATGCATCCCAGCAGGTTCAGAGGATTTATCTGTCTTTAGCCGCATTAGTTTTTTTTCGATAAAGGTAACTAGAAAGCAAAGTACAGAATATTTGATGTTGAGTACTGTTGCTTGTAGACTGAATACAAGTCATGGAACTAAAATATCACATCCTGTTGTGGTAATGAACAGTGACAGAAATATTGTAATATTGATCTATTTGCTAAAAATGGATCACACATTACAAGCATTTCAAAATGGTGACATTAGTTCATACAGCATAGTATCACCAGTTCTTATGAAGGAAGGTCAGCCAGCAATGATATATATCCCTTGCCTTCTCCCGAGGGTGGAAAAACATTACCTGAAGGAGGAAAGTGACTGCGATATATAAAGGAATGTAATAAAAGATTGAGAAGTAAAAAAGGGAATTCACATGAAAACAAAGATTTTGATATTGTTACAATGGGAACAACATCAAGCCAGAAAGATAATTCAGCAGTGGTTCTTAAGATACAGGCATCAAGATGTTAAATACAGAAATAGCACCACAGTATGAAGGCTTTTACTCAGGATCATGGGAGGTAAAGAAAATAATACATATATTAAACAACTATTAATTCATTTTACATTGCACTTTATGGTTTTTGACTGAAATTAAGAATTGTCCCCAGAACTTTATAAAGACAGAAATATGTAGAATTTCTGTTATTATATTATCATACATTGAAACAACACTGCCAATGCTCTCAGTAATACAGAAGACAGGATAATTTATAAATTTATAATATCCTCCCAAAGCACAATTGACCCTCACCATCTCAAAATAGTTGAATAAATCACCGTTTTATATAAGAATTCTGTCCCTTTTTTCTTCAAGAAAGTCTGTCATCCTCTCCCTCCCCCTACAGACACCAACAAGTTCTAGATTCCTCTACAGCAGGGTTATTTGTCCATACTCTTTCTTTCTCTTTATAACAAAGACTTTCAGTATATTGCTTGAAGCCTGTGTATATATATTCCAGTGGCTCAATGTGTTGTAATTTGATTTGTGATTGATTGTTTGACAAAAAACTCTGGTTTTGCCACTTTCTATTGATTCCTTACCCATAATTTGCCATATGGTACAAAAGCACTTGCACAGGATTTACAAACAACATGTAGATTTATTTTTCAAATCACTCGATATTGATTCAGATTTGTCTGCAATTTCTCCTGCTGACTGCTCTGTGTTTCAAGCAATAAGAACAAATATAATTCAGGTTTGGAATTGACCCAATGTATGCACCACTAATTATAGCACATGCCCAATGTTCAAATGAGTCTGTCTCATGGTAAAAGACAAGATAATGCATCAATGAGGAATTCAGCAGAATCATGAAACCTTTTGCAATGAAAATAATTTTGTTTGATAACATGATGTTCACGAACAAATCAGTGGTTTCAGTTTGGCTACATTTGTTCTGGTTACTAAATGTGCACTTTGACGAATCGGTCTAAATGATATTAACATCAATGATTCCCAAAAGGTTGAATTTGTTAGCTTATAAATGAAAAGTTCAACACTTAGCACAAGGTCAGTATATTTTAAGGAGCATTTTGTTAGGTTATTGTTTTAATTAATGAGAACGGGTTTACCACTTACTGACTTTTAGCTTTAAAAGTGCCTTGCAGAACTTGCAAAAACTAATTTTGTTCAATTTCTCGCTGGTTTACCCAGTGTGACATACCTCAGCCATACAAATTTGAAGTGTTTTTCAGTATTTAAAATAAACAGTTTGTTTTCTGTAGTAAAACTATAGATGTGAGAATTGTTTTCATATAATATTGAACAGTATGATCAATTAAATGGTGTTGATTGATGCCACATTTGAATTAAGGGACCCTTTGTATGAAAAATGCTGAAGCTACAAGACTTTTAATTCCATCCACCTACCAAAGACAGCAGTGAAACAAGTGCACATGAACAAAAGAAAGCATCTTTCACAACCTCAGGAAGCTTCAAAGTGCCTCAAAGCCAATGAACTGACATGATTGAATATTTTGATGAATAAAAGGCAAGGCACAATGAGGAAAATCTGGTGGATATGGTGAGAGGTGAAAGGCATTTGATAAAGTGCCATATAATACACTTGTCAGCAATACTGAAGCCCAAATAATAAAGGGAACAGTGGCACAATAGAACAAAGTTTGGCTCAGTGGCACAAAATAGAGAATAGTGGCAAATGGGTAATTTTTCTGACTGAAGGGAAAAGTATAATAGGTTTCCCAAGGTATCAGTGCTAGGTTCAGTCTTTTTCTTAATATAAGGTGATGCAGGTCTGGTGGGATGTTTGGTCTGGGGGGGATTTGAGTCTGGCAGAAGGGAGGAGGGAACTTGGTCAGGCCTGGTGACACATGGTTTGAGGTGGTGGGGAGCTGCTGTATGATCAGTTCTGATGGTAGGGAGGCCAAATTGTGCCAAGTTTGGTGGCAATGGGGAGAGATGAAGGGGGTAGTGGTTGGGTCAGTTCTAGCAGCAGAGTCTTGGGTCAGGACAGAGAATGATGGGCAACATTCCTTCTAAGCTACACTGCTCTCCAATGTTATGTTTCTCAAAGTTGCTGCAGCAAATAGACATTGGAAATCTGCACAGAAGGGAAAAAACAAGAGGATCAGTTATGATGTGGTGGGGTAAGTGGTTGGATTGGGTCCAGAGGGGTTGGGATTTTGGGCTGTGTCTAGTAGCAAGCGGTGGAGGGTGTGGCGTTTGTGTCCAGTGACAGAGAGGGTTGGGTCAGATCCAGTCTGGCAGTTGTTGAGGTGGGGTAAAAGTCGGAGTGTGTTGGGTCAAGTCAGGTCAGGCATGGATGATGATAATTTGACTTCCCAGGGTGTGGGTCATGGCACTGAGTATGTGTTTAATAGTCTAACTTTTCCTGAGTAATTATTTTACTTAATATCATCAGAGCCCCCGAACTCTCCAATTTAAATGGAAACTTTTGGAGGGTTCCAAGTCAATTGTCCAGTGGAAAATTAGACTTTCCAAGGAATTCCTTCAGTGTTCAGCATGGACAATCCCCATCTACACTGACATAACAACTGTCTGGCCATTGGAATTCTGGGCCATTACATCTAGTCCCCACATCATTGATATATATTGTAAACAGTTAGGACTCAAACGTGGATGGGTGTGATACACCACGAGTCTCAACCTATGACCCGGAAAATGACACATTTATTCTTTCTCTTTTTATCTTTCCATTAACCAATCCTCAATTCATGTGAGTGTATTAGCCTATTCTAGTTTGGTTTGCTGAACTCCCGTGTGGGTTCTAATCAAAAATTTTCTGCAAATCTAAAAGTTCTGCCTTATTGACTCTCCGAGACACTGCCTCAAAGAAACTTCAACAACTTGGTCAAACATGATTTCCCTTTCAGACATCCTTGTTGACATTGCTCAATTGGATCATTATTTTCTAAATTCCCAGTTAACAGACATCAGGCTAACAGATCTGTGGTTCCCCATTTCCTCTCTCCCACCTTTCTTAAGTAGTTGGGTTATGTTTGCCACCTTCAAATCTGCAGGCAACGTTCCGGAATCTAAGGAACCACCACAATCTTGGTAGTCGTTTTCATCAACATGGTGAGGTGTAAATCATCAGGTCCCAGGGATTCATCAACTTTTAAACCCATTAATTTGTCTAATTATATGTTTTTTTCCCTAATTCTAACTTCTCTCACTAGTCCCTCTAATCACTATTATTCCTGGGAAAATTCTTGTACCTTGATCCACAAAGACACAACCTTAAATGTGTCCATAAAACCTCCAAAAGGGTATCCTCTCTTTCCACGAAACTCTAACAGCTTTAGGTCTTCTTCAGATTATTTTAAAGTGCACATGTTGCATTGCTCACTCCTTCCTTTTGAAAATCAGTTCTCTTCATATCTAAGCTTTTATATGGCACTTATCTTTGTGATCCATGGATGTGCAAAGTATAACCCACCCATTCCTCCTTCTCACCAGAAAAAAATGGTAGCTGCAGGGCTTGGGGGCAGAACATCTGGATTTGGGTCTTCAGCAACATTTGACTAAGGCAGACATTCCCTCCATCATAACGAAAATTAGGGATTAAAAAACAAGAAAGTTATGATAAACATGTATAAAACAATCTTTAATTTCAACATGAGTATTGAGCATGAATCTGGTCATCGCAATTTAGAAAGGATGTGAGAAATTTACAAGGGTGGATGCAGAAAAAAATTACGAGGATGGTTGCAGAGTTGAGGGACATTAGTAACCTAACAAAATGGAGAAGCTGGTGTAGTTTGCTTTAAAAAAAAAGAATGTTGAGAGGACATTTCCAAAAGGCATTCAATAAGGTACTGCACTAATAAGATGATAATCCAACATAAGATTTTGGGGACAGTTTATTAGCATGGATACAGATTGGCTAACTAATAGTGTGGGAATTTTCAGGATTTCAACCTGTAAGTCGTGGAGTGCCACGTGGATCAGTGCTGGTGTCACACTTATTTCCAATATATATATTGATGACTTGGATAAGGAGAGTGAATGTACTATTGCCCACTTTGTGGATAACACAAAATAGATGAGGAGGTAAGCGGTAGGAATGACACAAAGGGCTGAATTTTTGACTAAGTCCAACTTGTGCCAGGTATTTTGGAGAGTTCATCACCATGAGGCCAAGCAGGTTCTCTCACCATATCATATCAAGCATGCCACATTAATGACCTAACCCACACTTACTGAGTCTCTCACATTTGATTTCAACATAGTCTTACCATATGTCAGTCCCAGAACAATTCACCACTCATTGGACTTCTGCTGAAATACCAGCATTCAGAGTGCAGCTAGACCGATGTTGGTAATCTGGCAATGCACCTCACTGCCAAAGCCATGCACATGGCAGACGTTCCTTGCACAAACAATCCCACTCTCTCACCTTAGACGCTGTTTAACACTAGGCCAAACAGTTTATTTGTCCTTAACAATGTCACTTTTGAACTCTCGCTAAGTCAGCACTTGACATTGCCCAGGAGGGGAACACCACATAAAGGCAAGCAATCAGACAAATACAAACATGAGTTTTTACTCACAAAAGCAAATAAACATAAATAACACTAGTAGAGGTTAAAGTTCATCTTAACAATGCAAACCATATTTTGGTATCATAACCAATGCACATTTACGATGATTGTGCTGATGCATCCAGCTCTCATCTATTGGAAGCACTTGTCATTTGGTTCTGTCTGACTGTAGCACCTGAGTTCTGTCGTGAACAAAGATAGCTTACTCCTCCTCATTCTCCTGGTCAGAAGACTGTCCCCAGTTTTCACAGCATTCAGCACATTGCCTTATTTCCTGCTCCAATTCTGGGGAGTACAGCACATCATGATGATCCAGCACACAATGCCTGGACTATACTGTAAGGCCCCCTCTAAACCAGTCCAAGTAGTAGAGCTTCATCTTCAGAGGACCTTTACTCCGCTCTACCACAACCCTGCATGGACGGCATTAAACCCATTGTCTTCATCAGTCATGGAGATGCACAATAATGCCAATAAGCCATGGTTCTCCAGTAATCAGCCTTGTAAGGCACCCAAAGTCTCAAATGCACTACATGAGAATGCTCCATAATGTATGTCAGAGATAGTAAGAACTGCCAATGCTGGAGTCGGAGATAACACAGTGTGGAGCTGGAGGAATACAGCAGGCTAGGCAGTGTCAGAGGAGCAGGAAAGCTGATGTTTCAGATGGGGACCCTTCTTCAGAAAATGTATTATGTGTGTGTTGTGGCAGTGCCAGATAGCAGGCACACATCTCCAGGAAGTGGTATCGGCGATCATAGATGAAGTGAATATGAATTGAATGTAACTCTTGCTGTTAATGAATTCTGCAGTGTGGTGATATGGTTCTCTCAGGGTTAAGTATGCAGTTGATGGCAACCTACAACTGGAGAAACCCAGCTATGTTAGAGAATCCATTTGCCCATGTTGCAGCACTGACCTTGTTCAGATTTCACAATCTACCACAGTGATATTCAAATCAATATCTCCAGAATAATAGCCCATGGTTTTGAATTAGTCATCCAGTGAGATTGCCACTACATCACCATTATCCCTGATCTTTCCAAAGTTCAACTCAGTTTCAGGCTTGAGTTCCTATGATATGACCAAAAACTTGGGTGAACCAAAAAAAGAATCCCTGGGCAGATGTCAACAAAGAAGTACGGAATATGATTTCACCATATCTAATGTATTTGAAAAGGTGATGGAACTAGTCATAGCTTCAACACTCATCAAATCAATTCAAAAGGCACTTTTGGATGAACTGAAAGATAATACTGTTGATGTACTACTGGTAGGAAGAAACAAGTTTAATCTGTTGCAACAGGCCAGCAAAATCTGCTGGTGCTTGACTCTGCAACTATGGTTCAGTGGAAGACCCAAATCTTATGGAAGATGTCGATTGTCTCACTCACCAAAACATGTATAGCATTTCGTAACGTACGGAAGCTCTGTTCCACCAGTGGATATTGGGCTAAATTATGTATGAAGTCCAATTGCCCAGAGGCACCCAAGGTGCAATGCAATATTTCACACCAGAAAGCGAAGAAACACCAAGCAACAAACAATCCCAAAGAAGCTTGAAAAGTTACATGCTTGGCCTATAAACATGTCTAAACTAGCCAAGAGGTAACTGCAACATTACAACTTAAAGACCCAGTCAGACAGTACATGTGATGAACTTGATACATCCCATGGAAAGCATCAGCAAAGTTGAAGCTTTTACTTCCATCCAAGTGATATATCCCAAAGGAACAGAGAGCAGGCAATAAATGCAAGGATTGATACCAGTGAAAATATCTTTCCTTTAGATGTCCTTCAGGACATGCAAGAAAAATTCCAAGGGTTGGATCCAACGCCCATCATCAGC
Organism: Rhincodon typus; assembly: GCF_021869965.1. Lineage (NCBI taxonomy): Eukaryota > Metazoa > Chordata > Chondrichthyes > Orectolobiformes > Rhincodontidae > Rhincodon > Rhincodon typus. Next base: position 20,083,253 of record NC_063343.1, on the reverse strand, counting down.
TAAAGAAGTTAAAGATATTATCAAAGTTGAAGAAAAAGCATACCGTTGTGCAAAGATAGTGGGCAGCTCAGAAACTTGGATAGAATATAAATAACAATAAAGAACCGCCAAAAAAACTAATAAAACAGAGAAAAATTAGACTACAAAAGTAAGCTAGCCAGAAACATAGAAACAGATACAAATAGTTTAAATGAGTATTTAAAAAGGAAAAGCATTAACAAAGTCAATGTGAATTCTATAAATAGTAAGTCTAGAGAATTATATAATGAAAAATAGGGAAATGGCAGAATAATTGAGTAGGTTGAACAGGTAATTGAGTTCTGAGGAAGGGTCATCAGACCCTAAATGTCAACTCTGATTTTTCTTCACTGATGTTGCCAGACCTGTTGAGCTTTTCCAGCAGCTTCTACTTTTGTTTCTGATTTACAGCATCCACACAGTTCTTTCGGTTTTTAATTGAACACGTATTTTGTATTGATCTTCATTGTAGAGGAAAGAAGTAACATTCCAGAAGCAGCAACAAGTCAGGAAATGAAAGGAACTCAGGAAAATCACAATCACCAGAGAAGTTGTACTCGTAAATAGTTGGAGCTGTGGGCTGACAAGAGTCTGGGTCCTGATAGATTTCATCCCAGGGACCTAACCTAAGTGGCTAGTGAGATATTGATGCATTGGTTTTAATTTTCCAAAACTTGATTCAGTGAAGGTCCAATTATGTTGAAAGATAGCAAGTGTAACTCCTTTATTCAAAAAAAGGAGGGAGACAGAAAGCAGTAAGCTAAAGTCCAGTTAGTTTAACATCTGACATCATGGGCTATTATTAAAGAAATAATGCAGGACACTTAGAGAAGTTTGAGGTAATCAGGCAGAGTTAACATAGCTCTTTGAAAAAGTTATCATTTGTTGGGAGAGGAATTGAAACCAAAAGTAGGGAGGCTATGCTTCATTTGTACAGGGCAGTGGTAAGATTACATCTGGTATAACACACACAGTACTGGTTACCTTTTTTAAGGAAAGATGCAAATTTTTTGGAAACAGTTTGGAAAAGGCTTACCAGAATAACACCTGGCATGAGTCCTGTGGGAAAACATTGGACAGATTAGGCTTATATCCACTGGAGTCTAGAACTGTAAGAGGTGGCTTATTTGAAATACATAAAATCCTGAGAGGTCTTGTCAGGGTAGATTTTGAGAGGATGTTTCCTCTTTTAGTGTAATATAAAACTAGGCGTCACTGTTTAAAATCAGAGGTCATGCATTTGAAACAGAGATGAAGTGAATTTTTCCTCTCAGGATTGTGTGTCTTTGGTACTCTGTTCCCGAAAAGATGGTGAAAGCCAAGCCCCTTGAATTTTTAAGGCAGATGTAAAGAGATTCTTAATAAGCTAGGGATGAAAGGTTATTAACAGTAGGCAGGAATGCAGTCTTGAGGTTATAATCAGAGCGGCCATGATCTTACTACTTGAGGGGCTGCCCCTTTTTGGTATGTTTATTTATACTCAGAAAATAGCACAATTTGATGCCACAACACATGAAATAACCTAACTGCTTACATCCAACATTCCATGCATTAGCATTATCCATCTTAATTGCCAATACATATTCTTGAAATTGACACCTGAAACCTTCTATATCATTAATACATATGGACCAGCTATTATCAGTCTAGTAGTACATGTGAATCTATGTGTTATCATGATCCACAAAGTGACAGTTGAGCCAATTGCAACACCAATGATTTCAGACTGCAACATCTATCTCATATATTCTGGTTACAGTCAAGTAGATTCAGTAAGCTACATCCGATAACAACCAGCTGCAATTATTCAAGTAGATCAGCACAACAGGTAGCATCCAACACGTCCCTGTGCTGTATCATTTGTTCTGGACATTCAGAGATGAATTAAGAATCTCCAACAATGTAATCTTCAAAAACAAACAAGTCGTAATTCTGCAACATCTACTTAAAGATATGGATGCAAAAATAACCAAAAGGCGGGAACATGAATTCTTATATTGGTCCTGTATTTATAAAGACATTGATAAACTGATCTAGTTGAATGATACATGTCAACTCCATCAACCTCAACAAATAAGTGAATCTCTCCTTCCACATTGGATTCCTTCTGAGTTGTGATACAAGATTGCAACTGATATTTTCTGTCTCCAAGGACATGATTACACTCTCATGACTGACTATTTCTTCAAATTTCCTTTTATGTGTCAAATTAAAAAGACCACTAATGCAACAAATGTTGACATAATTATTGTCACTCTCTCTGTGCAATGGTGTCACTGTAGACAATTAATTGTGTGTGTGTAGAAAAATCAGGAAGCACAGACTGAAAGCGTGTGTGAAAGACTGTGACATCATAAACTTGTAAATAATTAATGCAGTAAATAAACTTCACATATCTGACTCAAGAAGCCCTCGACTATCTGTGGTTTTATCATAAGCAGACTGACATTTACTAAATCACAAATGGAGTCAAAATATCTTTACAGAGCAAATAGTCACAATCTGGAATTTATTGCCTCTTGGAGACAGATTCAATTATGGATTTCAAAAAGAATTGGCTAAGTACCTGAAAAGATTTTGCAAGTCAATGTGGAAAGGGTAGAGAATCAAACTACTAATTGAGGCATCATGGACAGGGAAGACCAAATTTCCTCCAACTGCACTGTTAAAATTCAATAATTCATTATAATATCATAAACATTTATTACTTTTGATGTACAGTTACCATTGTAATGCAGGAAATGTAGTAGCAAACATAGCAAGTTCCCACAAACAGCAATGTGTAAATACCAGATAAGATGTTAAAATTATGTTCATTGAGGCACATTTCCCTGGTGGAACCCAAGCTTTTCTTCAATGAGGTCTTTTGTATCCACCTTTGAGCAGATGGGACCCCTAATAATGTCTCACCTTTTTAAAAGGTCATCTCTGTCAGTATAGTACTTCCTCAGAACTGTGCTGGAGTGTCAATTAAGAGATTTCTGCAATGGAACTTGAACCCGTGACCAGTGAACTCAGAGCTGACAGTGTTATAGTTTAGCAACAGCTGGCAGCTGAGTTGCATGTGTTTTACATTTGTTTCATTGTGCCTGGTTTCAGCATTCAGTGTGCAACAGGTAGTTGGGAAGGGTGTAGATAGCAACCTGTGTCGCTGTTGTAACACCTATTGTAATTGCCATGAAGTGCAAGCCATTTTGAGACACAAGCTTAGCTTGCATATAGGGCAATCAGCACACTTCAAGCTATCACTGGAGGACGCTCCATCTACCATTTCTTGGGAGCCATACTTAAATGGCAGTAGTCACAATGCCACCACAAGTGGATAATAAATGATCAGATATTATTTAGACATTGCTACTGCCACATTAAAATATAAAATTGGCCCCAGCTCCTTGAAGCTATCATTTTGACTGGTGTCAGGGAAGTTCCATGTTGACTTCCAACACACAGTATGAAGTTATGTAGAAATGTACATACCATCTACACAAAATTCACAAAGTCATTTGTGAATATATATCAGCAACATAAATAACTATCTTCTTTAAACTTCACTGCCAGGAAAGAGGGACCCAGTTGTTGAAATGCAGTTTTTTTAGTCCTTTACCATTTGGTGGTATTAGCTGTTAATGTGATTTCAAATATTGAACTGCTAAAGGTTCTAAAAGTCCTGTACCATATACTTATTTTGGATAACAGCATTCAGTCCAGTAAACGGAATAATGTGAAAGGAGTTGCTGTAATTTAATCATCAGATTCTGTTGACATAATAAATCATAATTGCAAACCTTGTACAATTCACTGCCAAAACTATTTGATTAGATTAGGATTTTAACTTTCTCCACAGCATCGATTATTTTACATGCCTATGATTATGAAGTTTAATAAAAATCAGGTCAATGATCAAACTATTCTGGGTGCACTCCTGAAGCATCAAGGATGTTTAAATTTTTGTTGGATTGCATTATCCTTAAATGAATGGGAGTCTCATGTGATGTTTCAATCATTAATATAAGTTAATGAAGGCCCCACACTGATCATTGCCACTGCTCCCTCTCCATGAATATGGAGGACAAGCATTTATACTGGGTATACACAAGTCATTTGTCACTCCCACTGATGTTTACTCTCTCTATTTCAGGCAGCCTCAGCTGTTCAATCTATGCTCACATCTCATCAAGATGTGATTACTTAATGGCTACTTAATCTCCTGTCACTAACGTACAGTTACAGCATGTATTGGTCAACATAGACTGCAGCATATTTACAAAAAATGCCACAGGATCAGCTATGGATGCAATGTGAACTTGTGTCATGAAAAATGGAGATGAGGGAGAAAATGGTCTGGATGAAAACAATGAATAGATCAGGGTGACACCATCTGTCATTTACTGTATGGTTTTTACATTGTGAAGTGTTGTAGAGCAGCATTCTAATAGACAGCCAGACTGGGACTTAATAGCAATGGTAGAAAAGGTTTAATATGCATATGTTTGAAAAGACAGGAACAGATAGCGATTATTGAATTGTCCTCTAGCTACAAATAGGGTGGCAAAGATGCATACATTCAAGTTCAGTGTGATTACATTTGCTAACGTATTTTTATTTACTTTTTATATAAATTTGTGTGAAATTATTTCAGTAAAATTAAATGTACGCTTAATTAATTTGCCAGCTGATGATTTGAAAATATTTTAAATGTTTGAGAACTGCTAATCATTTTACAAATTGTTGTATTATTGCATAGATCTCAGGAAGGCACAGTGCCTTTAAGCTGACTAAATGATATTACAACCTGTGATGCTCCATATGTCTCCATCTTACTGTATGTACATTCAGTCTGCAGTCAGCAGACAGATATTCATTCTGCTCTTCAGTCTGATAGGCAAACATGTATGTAAAATGATAGCAATTTAAATAAATATATAACCCAGACTGCGTATGTAAATCTGAGATGTCATACTAATCCCCATAGTTAATTGGTAATAAACTTCCACATAACTCATTCAGTGCAAATGCAACTGTCTGTGATATTTGTTATGTTGTCCAACATATAGAAAGCTGAGAGGCTGGTTAGCTCAGTAATCTGGATGACTAGTTTGTAAATAAAGTAATATCAATAGTGTGAGTTCAATTCCCACTCTGGCTGAGGTTTCAATGAATCTGAGTTGTGATACTCCTCAGGTTAAAACACAAGTTGGGAGCAGCTGTATGGTCTGGTAAGACTATTGCAACTTTTATGGAGAAGCATGTCACAAACAACATTATGCAATGACTAAAATATATTGTTACGAATGGTTCAAATATAAACAGTGAAGGCTATTTTATAAAATGCATCTTCATGACAAATGTTGTGACCTGCAGACCTAAATGTTAAACTCTTGCTTCAATGATAATGGGCTGCTGCTTATTAAGTCTATGTTATTTCTCTACTTTGTTTTTAGACTCCTATGATTACACTCTTGATTATTCAAAAGCTATTATTTGAAAGCCCAATGTGCAGAGATTAAAAGGCTTGCTGAGGAATTCAGCAAGTACTTGAGCCTAAGTAACAAACTGATGGCACAATATGTAATCAGAACCAAGTTTCGTCCTGGTATCTTCAGGAGAAAACTAATCTGTGCTTTTGTGTAATGCCATGCAATTGCTGATGAGTGACTTTGAATATTCCCAATTTCTAAAATATAAATGGAAATGGAAATATCAATGCTTTTTCAAATGTAATTTTAAGTTAATAGAAAAAAAATTACTATTCTTTCATGGAGGTTGCGTTACAAATAAGCCCATTATTGACAGTAATTAAGCAAAATTAACATTGCTTAAATAGAATGGAGATTTTAAAAATAGGCTTTGTGAGACTGTACAAGTTACACACTCATTTTTCAAAAAGCTTGTATTTCCTAATGGATTTTTACTCTGAAATTTACTGTGGTTTAGTCACTAGAGTCTCCTTGGATACCAGGCTGGATGCCATTTGTTCTATTTTGAATGGCACAAGAATTAGTGTCTGTTCTGTGAAGCAGTAAACATCAATGCCAGGTTGTAGCAAAGCTGTGCCACATGCTTCTGGGATTTTAAAACTCATATACTAACTGCACAGAAAGCTCTATGACTATAACATTTGCATGTTTGAAATCACATCTGGTATGGGGACTGCCACTGCTAACAATTATTGTGACAGCTGATCTATCTTCAGTAATTTCTACAGATTATATTAATGATTTCTGTTTATAACCTTGCTAAGCACGATAGTAGCCTTTTCCCTTAACACCGGGTTTAATGTTTGTCCATAAATATCCATTTAGGTACACTGATTAGGAATGTTTGCTGATTTACATACTTTAATTGCCATGAAATTATTAAATTGCTAGCACCAGCTTCCAGATTTACACTGCCATATCCATGTTTTGATGTGTTAAAGACTTTCTGCATTATGATTTCTTTCATACACATTAGTTCAGGATTTTCCTGTCCACCACCAGGCAGGGACAGGGATAAGGAAGCCCTTGCTGGTTCTCCAAGTCAGCAGAATTTTAGGGATTTTGAGGCAATACAGAACATTTGGGAGGTTGATAGTTTGATCTTATGCTGGGACTGTGAATATTCAGGCTTTGAGGGCTTCTGTGGAGTAAGAGGGGCTGGCTTTGTGTTCAAAATGAGGTCGGTCATTTGCATGATTTTGCAGCCTTCCTGTCATGCTGAGCATGACACTACGGGATGACCTCAAGGTCATGGGAGTTTTTGGGTGATAGCCATCTCGCCCTTAAACCTATCTTACTCTTAAGGAGGGGAAGTAATTGTTGCAGCAACTCTACATTGAGAAATAGCATTATTATTGAATCAGCTTCAGAAAGACTCGACAGAAGTCAGGCCTATATTTGCAATAGAGAACCATCGAAAGACCAGCTAGTCCCTCAGTCAGCTTGCATTATTTATTTGGATGATTGTAAATAAAAAACATCTAATTGTGCAAAGATGGGTGGCAGGTCAGAGTTTGTTCAAAAAAAAAAGCAAAAGAAACCTAAAAGATTAAGAAGGAGGAAAAAAATTAGAATATGAAGGAAAGCTAGCTAGAAAAGTAAAAACAGATAGTAAGGACTGAATTTTCCCATTTTTTGGCTAAGTATCATTTTCAGGGAGTTTCACGGACACTGTGCCATCATGGCCCATGGTGACTTTTCTTGCACAATCTTTCACTGCTCACCACATTCACTATGCATTCAGGCTCTGTAGTGCGCTTCTTTTTGAATCATGCATTTGCAGCTGTGGAAGAGCTTGCTGCTGCAGGACCTCCTGGTATTTGCATCATGGACATTGTAGTTATCCACAGCATATGAGACACAGCAAGCCAGGACATGACCTTCACAGTTCTACTGCTTGCCTTTTATTACCAAGGCTGTGACCACGAAAGGGAAGCTGGCATCTTCCTTCATTGGCCTGGTGGTCCTGGCAGAGATAGTGGTAGCGAGGAGAGCTGTCCTTTTTCCTCCAGATTGCCAAAGAATGCCACAGTGCTGGATGCTGCCAGCCTGGATGGAGGTAGGCACTCAGGTCAGTACTGTCTCCAGGGTGAAATATAAACCCAGCAATGTCAAAAGAATGTCAACGGCCTTCTGTGCTCGCAAGGCTAAGTATTACCACCTTCTCTCTGCTACCTCATATTTACCATAACTCTGCTACTGCATACACTTTCCACTGAAGCAAGTGGTCTCCTACTTACAATCTTTTGTGCAACATCTCAACTTACAGGGTCTCATCCACCACAGAATTCCCAAACTGCTAACCCCTCCTTTCCTTTGTACTTTCTACTCACTCAGTGGCAAACCTCACCACTTTAATTGTGTGTGAACTGCCACTAACAGCTCTTCCAGCCACTTTAATCCCATTCAATTCCTCCTTTCACTTCATTGCAGGAGAAAATGGCACACAACAGGGCAAACAAGGTAAAGACAGGTAGCTGGGTGGGCTGACATTATAAATTATTTATTTTTGGTGAAAGGAAGTAACTGCTCTAACAACAGTTACATGAGGTGTTGTGCTACATGGAAACACAAGAGGAAAAACAATTTTAAAAGGGCCTCAAAATTTAACATTCATTCCAGGTACCCTTTCCTTTCAAAGAGACAAGGCGATGTCAGCAGGAGAAGGACTAACAAACAGAACCCCCACCCACCCAGAAGCCCCCATTCTGGGAAGGCAGCATTGCAGATTGTGTAGTTGATAGTACACAATTATAAAGAGATATTGATAGACTAAATGAATGGGTAAACCTGTGGCAGATGGAGTTCAATGTAAGCAAATGTGAGGTAATTCATTTTCAACCGAAAAAGGATAGATCAGGGTACTTTCTTGATGGCGTGAAGTTAAATATAATGGATGAACAAAGGGACTTGGGGATTCAAGTTCATAGATCTTTAAAATGCCATGAACAAGTGCAGAAAATAATCAAGAAAACTATTGGAATGCTGGCCTTTATATCTGGAAGGCTGGAGGACAGGGATGCAGACATTATGCTGCAGTTATATGCATCCTGGTTAGATCACACTTGGAGTACTGTGAGCAGAATTGGGTACCACACTTTAGAAAGGATATATTGGCCTTGGATCAGGTACAGTGTAGGTTCACAATAATGATACCTGGATTTAAGTTATGAGGAGAGACTGTATAAATTAGGGCTGTTTTTTGTAGAATTTAGAAGGTTAAGGGTGATCTGATTGAAGTCTTCAATATAGTAACAGGAAAAGACAGGGTAGACCAAGATAAACTTTTTCCACTGGTTGGAGATTCTATACCTATGCAGCATAGTCTGAGAACTGGGGGCAAACTGTTTTGGACAGATGTTAGGAAGCACTTCTACACACAAAAGGTGGTAGATGTTTGAAAATCTTTTCTGCAAATGGCAGTGGGTGTTTGATCAGTCATTAATTTTAATTCTGAGATAGAAAAAATTTGCTAAGCAAAGGTATTAAGGGATAGGGGCCACAGGCAGGTATATTTGGAGTTAGGCCACATTCTCATTGAATGGTGGAACAGTCTCAAGGGGCTGAATGACTTACTCCTGTTCCAATGCTCTTTGGTCCTTCTAGCACCACCCTGCCTAGGATCCCCAACTCTGTGGAAGCTGAGGAGGGTAACCCTGCATCTGGGCATGATACAATCAGCATTCTCAGTCACAAATACCCACAAGGGTCATCTACTCAAATATTCCACACCAATAATATCCACTACAAAGCAGGCTCCCTTCATCCTAGCTGTGGATCGCAGGTCTGCATCTAGACATAATGAGAGGGCAAGAGGAAATAAAACATTCTGGGACATGTAGGAGGCACAGATTACACTTCATTTATGCCTTGTCCCTTTACACATCCCAAGGAGGATAGACGTTTTATTGGTGAGGCACTGTTCATCTCTGAGAAGCAAACTGAATAAAAATAGATTTCAGACATCATTCAACCCTATGTTCATGAGTGCAGCCAAGACTTGCACTTTGTTGAGGAGATTACCGATTTCATAGTTAATGAGAATACTTTGTAATAAGTCCTTGTCTACAATTACGTTTCAACTTTTGGCTACTTTGTGTGAGTGATTATGTGATCATTCATGAGAGCACGCTTTTCTGAGGGGTGGCGGTGGGGAACAAAGTTCATTCTGTCTACATGCTTAATAAGGAAATACACACTCATTGATGGATGGGTGATGTATCCTGCTCCTTTAACATGCAAACCTTATCTCATATCACTATTCATCTGGTAGGAAAAGACACTTAAGTGCAGCCTCTGTCACATTAGGCATTGGAGTGAAATTTACTTCAGCATTATATTGTTATTTAGCAATTGTTGCAAATTTGCAAACGTCGAATGATGATAAGTTGGTGAATAGGATCTGCATCAGGATACTCTCAAAATCATAACGGATATAGTAAAACTCAGTATGTAGCTCTCAGATACAGGATCATGAATGAAACCTTAGAAGTAACTTTCTTTAGTGCCATACAATATTATAACCCCTTTTGAATCTGTTCGTCTTTCCCCAGCATCCATCAGAACATACAGTATCCTCATTTTTCAAGCAGCAAATGTTGAAAAGCATTTAAACAGTTGTTAATGGTAGCTTTTATTGAACGACAGGAAATATTAAAATAAAATAAACTGCATTGATTTTGCAACTAAACATTCTATTTCTATTTAGTTTCTTGGGACATCCTCAAATTGTGACTGCACTGTGCTTTTGTCATCTAGAGGAATTGATAGTGAGGACTGTCGTCTCTTGCTCACCTCATCCTCCTCTGCATCCTGAGGGGAACTTCTGCTGCAGTCTCTCCCTCTGGAGTCATCGGGGACTACTATTGTTCATGGATTTGCTGATGCCTTTTTATACCCTTGATTCCTCTCTGCTGCCGTACATGACTTCACCTACCACGATAGTAGCTACCATTGCAGGATCCATTTGAGACAGGTGCAATGAACTTCTGTGAGAAATATCAAAAACAGAACAGCTTCTCAGTGATGAGGCTCCTGACCAATCATGCCAAACAGATAGGAGGCATTATCATAAGTCATGATACACTGTAAACCCCATTTCCCTTTTATCCCTAGACAAGAAGCAGTCTATTGTGTATAAGGACCCATATTCTCACATAATTACAGTTCATCGTAAGAGGAAAACAGCTCGAAGTTCTTGTGCAGCCGTGACACCTTTGGAATATGATTGAGAATTGGTGCCCCCAGATGGTAACTTTAAAGGCTTCTGTGATCACTTCAGCTTCGGCGAGATTATTAGGATTAATTTTCATGATAAATCATGATCATGATTGCATTTGGACAAGATTTTGTTGGTCAATTCATAAGCTACTCAAGAAGAGCAATTTGATGGCAGGTGTTTTGGAAAATGTAGCAGTTGATGGACCCTCAGGAGAATGTAGCACTGACAGCTAGGTTTCTGGTACTGATACTGGCTCTGATGTAACGAGGGGTATGCCAGGTTCCAGGCGAATGATTGTAATAGGGGACCCTCTAGACAGAGGCACAGACAGACATTTCTGTGGCCAACAGCAAGACATCAGATTGCCAGGAGCAAGGATATCTCAGAGAGGGTGCTGAATATTATCAAATGAGAGAGAGAGACCAGTTGTTGTACACATTGGAACCAATGACATTGGAAAAGAAAACGATGAGATTCTGAGGAAAGAATATAGGAAGTTAGGCAGGAATTTAAAAAGTAGGGCCTCAAGAGTAGTAATATCTGGATTACTCCCAGTAAGAGGAGCTAGTGAGGGTAGGAATAGGAAGATAGAGCAGACGAATGCATGGCTGAGGAGCTGGTGCGGAGGCGAAGGATTCACTTTTTGGATCATTGGAATCTCTTCCGGGATAAAAGAGACCTGTATAAAGAGGACAGATTTTCCTGAATTGGAAGGGGACTAATATACTAGCAGGGATATTTGCTAGAGCTGCTCGGGTACAGTTGGGAAAAGGAGTAGGTCAAATAGTCAGGGCAGGCAGGAACAAAGCAGAGAACAAGGTAGGACTGATAAATTAAAGTGCATTTATTTCAATGTAACAGGCCTAACAGGTAAGGCAGATGAACTCAGGGCATGGTTGGGAACTTGTGACTGGGATATCATATCAAATTCAGAGACGTGGCTCAGGGATGGACAGGACTGGCAGCTTAATGTTCCAGGGTATAGATTCTATAGGAAGGATAGAAAGGAGGGCAAGAGAGGAGAGGGAGTAGCATTTTTGATTAGGGATAAAATCTCAGTGAAAATTTGTAGCTCAGGTTGTGGATGCAGTTGTTCGTTAGCTCGCCGAGCCGCTTGTTCCATGGTGTGCAGAGTTTCGTTAACATTCAAGACAACATCATCAGTGCAACTTCTAATTGAAGCATTGGTGTTCTGCTCCATTCTGAATTTATCTGATCCGCTGGTGTGATAGGTCTTGTCACTTCCAGTTCTGTTTTTTAGCAGCGATCTGTATATGGGGTCTATTCTATGTTAACAAACATACGAGGGAATTTCTGTAAGCCTGGTTCTCAACATGGGACTCCATTAACAAACACATAGACATAGACCCTGTATACAACCTCTGCTAAAAAAACAAAACTGGAAGTGACAAGATCCATCACACCAGAGGATCATATAAATTTGGAATGGACAGAACACTAATGCTTCGATTAGAGGTTGGACTGATGATGTTGCCTACTTTGGTAAAGAAACGTCTGCACACCATAGAACAACCGGCTTGTTGAGCTAATGAACAACTGGATTAGGGATAACATTACGGCTGTACTTAGGGAGGATATTCCTGGGAATAGGTACAGGGACGTTTTTTGGGTGGAACTGAGAAATAAGAAAGGGATGAACACTTTATTGGGATTGTACAATAGCCACCCCAATAGTTAGCAGGAAATTGAGAAACAAATTTGTAACGAGAAACAGTTATCTGTAAGAATAATAGGGTGGTTATGGAGGGAATTTTAACTGTCCAAACATGGACTGGGACTGCCGTAGTGTTAAGGGCTTGGATAGAGAGGAATTTGTTAAGTGTGCACAAGAAAATTTTCATGTGCAGTGTACCGATACTTTGGGGCCAGTGATCATAATTCTATTAGTTTTAAAACAGTGTTGGAGAAGGATAGACCGGATCTAAAAGTTAAAGTTCTAAATTGGAGGAAGACCAATTTTGATGGTATTTGGCAAGAACTTTCAGAGGTTGATTTTGAGCAGATGTTCACAGGCAAGGAAATGCCTGGAAAATGGGAAGCCTTCAAAAACGAGATAACGACAGTCCAGAGACAATATGTTCCTGTTAGGCTGAAGGGCAAGACTGGAAAGTGTAGGGAATACTGGATGACTAGAGAAATTGAGGTTTTGGTTAAGAATAAGATGGAAGCATATGTCAGGTACAGACAGCAGAGATTGAGTGAATCCCTAGAGGTGTATAAAAGCAGTAGAAGTATACATAAAAGGGAAATCAGGAGGCCAAAATGGGGACATGAGGTACCTTTGGCAAATAGGGTTAAGGAGAATCCAAAGGGATTTTACAAATACATTAAAGACAAAAGGGTAGCTGGGAGAGAATAGGGTCCATTAAAGATTAGCAAGGCCAGCTATGTGTGAAACTGCAGGAAATGGGAAAGATAGTAAATGAGTATTTTGCATCACTGTTAACTTTGGAGAAGGATATGGAAGATAGAGAACATGGAGAAATAAATAGCGAACATCTTGAAAAATGCCCATATTACGCAGGAGGTGGTGCTGGATGGCTTAAAACGCAAAAAGGTGGATAGATCCTTGGGAATCAATCAGGTGTACCCTGGAACTGTGTGGAAAGCTAGTGAAGTGATTGCTGTGTGCCTTGCTGAGATATTTGTATCATCAATAGCCACAGGTGAGGTGCCAAAAGACTGGAGGTTGGCTAATGTGGTGCCATTATTTAGGAAATGTGGTAAGGAAAAGCCAGGGAACTATAGGCCAGTGAATCTGAAATCTGTGGTGGGCAATTTGATGCAGGGGATCCTATAGGACAGGGTTTACATGTATTTGGAAACGCAAGCACTGATTAGGGATAGTCAACATGGTTTTGTGTGTAGGAAATCTTGTCTCACTAACTTGATTGAGTGTTTTTAAGTAACAAAGAGGACTGATGAGGGCAGAGGGCACATGATTTATATGGACTTCAGTAAACTGTTCGACAAGTTCCTCATGGTAGACTGGTTAGCAAGGTTCGATCACATGGAATTCAGGGAGAACTAGCTATTTGGATGCAGAACTGGCTTGAAGGTAGAAGACGGTGTGCCACAAGGATCGATGCTGGGTCCACTGTTTTTCATTATTCATATAAATGATTTGGATGTGAACATAGGTGGTATGGTTAGTAAGTTTGATGATAACTCCAAAATTGACGGTGTAGTGGACAGCGAAGAAGTTGGGCCAATGGACCAAGGAGTGGTAGATGGAATTTAATTTAGATAAATGTGACGTGCTGCATTTTGGAAAGATAAATCAGGGCAGGACTTGTACAATTAATGGTAAAGTCCTGAGGAGTGTTGCTGAACAAAGAGACCTTTGAGTGCAGGTTTGAGCTATAAGGAGAGGCTGAATAGATTGGGGTTATTATCTCTGCATTGTCGGAGGCTGAGGAGTAGCCTTATAGAGGTTTATAAAATCATAAGGGGCATGGATAGGGTAAATAGGCAAGGTCTTTTCCCTAGGGTCGGGAAGTCCAAAACCAGAGGGCATAGGTTTTGAAGTGAGACGGGAAAGATTTTAAAGGAATCTAAAGGGCAACTTTTTCACGCAGAGGGGTTGGTGTGTGTATGGAATGATCTCCTGGAGGAAGTGGTTGAGGCTGGTACAATTACAACATTTAAAAGGCATTCGGACAGGTATACGAATAGGAAGGGTTTAAAGGGGTATGGGCCCAATGATGGCAAATGGGATTACATTTATTTAGGTTATCCGGTTGCCGTGGATGAATTGGAGTGAAGGGTCAGTTTCCATGCTTTATATCTCTGTGTATTTCATCATTAATCAAGCATCTATAGATTTAGTGCATTTGCCCAATGAAGGGCTTCATACTACCCAAGGGCACTCGCCCCCTAGAATCAAAACAAACTAACTTACTCTAATTACTGTGAATATTTTGGCAGCCATTTTTCATTTGCATTGAGCAGTTACAATTTGACAGAAAATGGAATGCTATCCAGGTTGCGTTTATGAGAATGAACTCCTGTCTCTGCCTGAAAATCAAGACTCCCCCCTACCCTCGCCCTTCATGTACTCTTTTGTGTTACCATTAAGGTGGGGAGGAAATATCGCTGGACTGCTGATCCAGAAACCCAGGTAATGTTCTGGGAGCCCAGATTCAAATTCCACCACAACACATGGTGGAATTTGAATTCAATAAAATTCTGGAATTAAGATTCTGATGATGACCACGAAACCATTGTCAATTGTCAGAAAAGCACATCTGGTTCACTAATGTCCTTTAGGGAAGGAAACTGACATCCTTACCTGGTGTGGCCTACATGTGACTCCAGACCTGCAGCAGTGTGGTTGACTCTTAACTGCCCTCTGGGCAATTAGGGATGGGCAATAAATGCTAGCCTAGCCAACAATGCCGTTTTCCCATGATGAATATTTTAAAAGATTCCTTGGATAAAGGGTACAGCTGATTGCTGTTGCTGGACATTACCCTGGGATGTTGGTAAATAGAACAGCCCACAGATGGCTGGAGAATCAACCATTGAGCTACATCTGCCAAGTAAGCACTCAGACATTCAAGACAGAAATTGGTTTCTCACCAGTGACTGGCAGAATCATGGAATGTACAAAATGAGTTGAGATTAGCTAATAATTAGATGCAATTGCTTGGAAATAAGGTCCTCACTGCTTATCAGCATAATTCTCACTTTGCCTTTAAAAACTTAAGAAGAAATTCTCTCCACATTGAAGATCTGCTTTTTCCATTTTCACTTTATTCTCCCACATTTCTTGCCATTGTCAAAGCTGAGCAAGGACTTCGAAAATTTCATCCCAAACTTTTCGATAGATATTTGAAAAGGAAACATTAACAGAGCGAGAGCTATTCCAACAAAAAGTGTATCTGGAGAACTAATAATGGAAAATAAGGGGATGGTAAATCAATTGAACAGGTATTTTGCATCAGTCTTTAGAAGGACACAAATCATATCTCAGAGAAAAAGCAAATCAGAAATTGGGAGGAGTGGAGTAACTTAGGAAAATTACAAGCTTTAGGGAAGTGGTACTGAGCAAGTTGTTGGCGATGTGGGCAGACAAGTCCTCGGGTTCTGATGGACATCATCCTAGAATCTTAAAACAAGTGGCTCATTAAATAGGTGGAGCATTGGTTTTAAGTTTCCAAGATTCCCTTGATTCAGGGAAGTTTCTGTTAAACTGAAAGATACATATGTAACTCTTTTATTCAAAAAAAAGGAGGGAAAGCAGGAAACCACAGAGGAGTTAGATTACTATCTGCCATAGGGAAGATGTTATAAGCTATTATTAAAGATATTTGTGCAGGGCATTTAGTGAAGTTCAAGGTAATCACGTGGAGTCCACATGGTTTTGTTAAAGTGAAATTATTTTTTAACCAACTTATTGGAGTTTTTTTGAAGATGTAACATGTGCAATATATAAAAGGGAATTGGTGGGTATATTGTACTTAGATTTTCAGAAAGCATTTGATAAGGTGCCAAATATTGCAAAAAATTTTGCAGAAATAAGAGCTTATAGTGTGGGGTAACATACTGAAGCCACAAGTTCAGCTAGCTAACAAAAATCAGAGAGAAAACATAACTGTCATTTCCTGGTTGGCAAGAGCTGATGAGTGATGTACCTCAGGGATCAGTGCTGGGACTTTGACCTCTTTGCAATGTATAAATGACTTGATTGAAGGGATAGAAGGTTTGCTGATGACTCAAAGAAAGGTAGGATGAAATAATGTCACCTGCCCCGAAAGCCTCAGGTGCATCTGTACACAGTCACCACTGTAGACATCAGATCAGCCATTTTGAGAGTGAACCCACAGAAAGCAACTGGCCCAGATGGAGTCCCCATCTGTGCACTCAGATCCTGTGCATACGTGCTGGTGAGAGTATTTGGTGACATCTTTAATCTCTCCGTACTAAGATCTGAAGTCCCCACTTGCTTCAAGAAGACTACAATCATCTCGGTGACAAAGAAAACTTTTGCAGTGTGCCTCAATGACTACTGCTCGGTGGTTCTGACCTCTATAAATATTAAGTGCTTCACGAGGTTAGTTGTGGCTCACATTAACTCTAGCCTCCCAACATGCCTTGATCCCTTACAATTTGCCTACCATCACAACAGATCCACAGCAGACACCATCTCCCTGGCCCTACACTCATCTTTGAAACATCTAGATAACAAGGTTACCTATTTTAGGCAACACAGTGTGGAGCTGGAGGAGCACAGCAGGCCAGGCAGCATCAGAGGAGCAGGAAAGCTGATGTTTCAGGTCGGGATCCTTCTTCAGAAATGGGGGAGGCGGAAGGGAGCTCTGAAATAAATGGGGGAGTGGGGCTAGGGAAGGTAGGTGGGATGGTGATAGGTGAATGCAGATAGGCAGTGGTGGGGGTTGGTCAGTGAGGTGGGAGGGGCAGATTGGTGGGAGAGAAGATGGACAGGTCAAGGAGGCGGGGTTGAGAGGGAGAGTTCATCGTGGGATGAAGCCGGAGGTGGGGAGATTTTGAAACTAGTAAAGTCCACACAGAGACCATTGGGTTGAAGGGTCCCAAGGCAGAATATGAGGTGCTGCTCCTCCAGTTTCCAGGTGGCATCATTGTCACACTGGAGGAGGCCCAGGATGGACATGTTGTCGACGGAGCGGGAGGGGAGTTGAAGTGGTCCGCAACTGGAAGGTGTTGTCGTTTGTCGCAAACCGAGCGTACGTGCTCTACAAAGTGGTCTCCGAGCCTCTGCTTGGTGTCACTGAAGTAGAGGACGTCACATTGGGAGCAGTGGATGCAATAGACAACATTAGCGGATGTGCAGGTGAGCATCTGTCTGATGTGGAAAGTTTTTTTGCGTCCTTGGATGGAGGTGAGGGGGGAGGTGTAGGGACAGGTGTAGCACTTCCTGCGGTTGCAAGGGAAGGTGCCGGGGGTGGTGGGGCTAGTGGGGAGTGTAGAGCGGACAAGGGAGTTGTGGAGAGAGTGGTCCCTACAGAAGGTAGATAGGAGTGGGGAGGGAAATATATCCTTGGTTATGGGGTCAGATTGCAGGTGGCGGAATTGGCGGACAATGATATGTTGAATCCTGAAGTTAGTGGGGTGATACGTGAGGACAAGGGGGATTCTGTCTTTGTTTTTGTTGCGGGGAGGGTGTGTGAGGGTAGAGGTGCGGGAAACGCAAGAGATGCGGTATAGAGCGTTTTTGACCATTGAAGGGGGGAAGTTGCGGTCCTTGAAATATGAGGACATCTGGGATGTTTGGGAGTGGAACGCCTCACCTTGGGAGCAGATGTGGCGGAGACAGAGGAATTGGGAGTAGGGGATTGCATTCTTGCAGGAAGGTGGGTGAGAGGAGGTGTAGTCTAGGTAGCTGTGGGAGTCGGTGGGCTTGAAATAGATACCAGTTTCGAGGTGGTTACCAGAGATAGAGACAGAGAGGTCCAGAGAGGAGAGAGAGGTATCAGAGATGGTCCAGGTGAACTTGAGGTTGGGGTGAAAGGTCTTAGTAAAGTTGATGAACTGTTCAAGCTCCTCGTGGGAGCACGAGATGGCGCCGATACAGTCATCGATGTAGCGGAGGAAGAAGTGGGGGATAGTGCCAGTGTACCTGCTCCTCTGATGCTGCCTGGCCTGTTGTGTTCCTCCAGCTCCACACTGTGTTATCTCTGACTTCAGCATCGGCAGTTCTTACTATCTCTACCTATTTTAGGCTCCTACTTATTGACAAGAGCTCTGTCTTCAACACCATAATTCCAACCTAACTGATCTCTAAACTCTGAGAGATAGTAGGAACTGCAGATGCTGGAGAATCCAAGACAACAAGGTGCAGGGCTGGATGAACACAGCAGGCC
>NC_063343.1:19966669-20064272 GCF_021869965.1 Rhincodon typus | reverse complement strand
GCACCTTGTTGTCTCTAAACTCTGAGACCCAGGTCTCTGCTTCACCCTCTGCAACTAGATCCTCGACTTCCTAACCCACAGACTGCAATCAATGAGAATAGGCAGCAACACCTCCTCCAAAATAATCCTCAATACCGACTCTCCGCAAAGCTGAGTACTTAGCCCCTTTCCATACGCCCTATACACTAACGACTGTGAGGCCAAATTCTGTCCTAACTTCATCTACAAGTTCAATGATAACACGGCCGTTTTAAAAGAATGATGAGACAAAATACAGTAAAGAGATAGAGTGTTTGCTGGTGTGGTGTAAGGATAACAATTTCTCCCTCAACAGTAGCAAATTGAAAAAGCTGGTCATTGACTACAGAAAGCAAGGTGGAGGGTACGATCCTGTCCATATCAGTGGTGCTGAAGTGGAGCCGGTCAAAAGAGTCAAATTCCTAGGAGTGATGATCATTCACAATATGTCCTAGTCCATCCATGTTTTCACTATGGTCAAGAAAGCACAACAATGCCTCCATTTCTTCAGGAGGTTAAGGAAATTTGGCATGACCGTAAAGACCCTTAACAATTTTTATAGATGCACCATAGAAAGCATTATATCCAGTTGCATCACGGTTTGGTATGGCAACTGCTCTGCCCAGGACCGTAAGAAACTACAGAGAATTGTGAAAATAGCCAAATCCATCTTGCAAGCCAGTTTTCCATCCATTGATTCTATCTATACTTCTTGCTGCCTCAGGAAGGCAGCCAACATAGTTAAAGACGCCTCCCATTCCAGTTATACCCTCTTCCAATCTCTTCCATCAGGCAGAAGATAAAAAAGCTATACACACATACCAATGGATTCAAGAACAGTTTCTCCCCTGCTGTTATTAGACTTCTGAATGGTTCTCTCAAATTTTAAGTTTAATGTTGATCTCGCTCTTTGTGCATCTTGTTTGCACTGGTAACATTGTATTCTTCGCTCTGTTCTATTACCCTAATGTGCTTTGTATGGTATGATCTGTCTGTACTGCACACAAAACAAAACTTTTCACTGTACCTTGGTACATTGACAACAATAAATCAAATCAAATCAAAGCATAGTAATTTGTGAAGTGGGGATTTAGCGAATAGAGTATAACATGGAAAAATATGAAATTGTTTTGGTGGGAAGAAATAGGGGAGGCATATTATCCAAATGGTGAGAGGTTGCCGAGCTCCAAGATGCCTAGGGATCTGATGTCTGAATGTAGGAATTGTAAAGGTTAATGTGCCGAGGTGTAGCAAGTAAATCAGAAAGTTAATATAATGTTATTGTTTATTGTAAGGGAAATTGAATACAAAATGTAAGGAGGCTACATTTCAGTCATGTGCAGCATGGGTGAGACCACATCTGGAGTACCGTCTATGGCATTGATCTACTTATTTAAGGAAGGATGAAAATGCATTGGAAGCAGATCAGAGGATGTTTACCAGACTAATATCTGTAATGGGTGGGTTGTCTTCAGAGGAAAGGTTATGGTTGTATCCATTAAAATTGAAAAGAGTAAGAGATGACTTACTTGAGGGGCTCATGATAGAGTGCGCTTGGAAAGGATGATTCCTCTTATTGAGAATTTAGAACTTTCATGTTTCAAGGCAGAGGTAGATAGATTCTTGGTAAGCAAGGGATCAGAAGGTTGTGGTAGTAGGCAAGAATGTGTCATAATAATCCATGTTTTTGTTGAATGGTAGAGTAGACCTGAGAAATCAAGTGGTCTGATCCAGCTCCTAATTCATGTTTGTATGTGTGTTTCTTTGTCTGATCCATGACCTAACTCTATCCCCACCTTTTCCCTCAATTCTTTAATATCTATGGTTAACAAAAATCCAAGCATATAAAATTTAAAATCAATAATTAATTTAGCATTAAATGTGATTTGCAGAAGATGAGCAATACAAATATTACAATGAAGATGGACAAAAAAAAAAATCAGTGGGCACAATCTTGGTATTAATCGACTAAGTGTCACTTTTATCAAGTTTCATGGAGGGTTTCTCTCCATAAGCCCCGAGCAAGTTTGCACATATTATCATCCCAAACTCACCTCATTAACTATGTACCATGCCATTCAACTAATGCTAGCCTGATTCTCCTATTCACTGTAGGCAAAAGTATCTGAGATTCCTGGCACCAGTGCCATATTTAAATTGCATCTGCAGTTTGTCAAGCACTATCAGTCCAAGCTTCCTTGCACGGTTTGTGTTATTTGACTCAGACATGACAGACAAAGGGAAATTGGCGCACTACATTGTGAAGTACGGTACGGTGAAAAAGAGGACCTTTCTCTTCCACAGGACAGGCAAAGGGGTCCACAACATCAGTCTGTGCCAATCTGGTCCAAGGTTGCCACCCAAGTCACTGTAGTTTCAACAATGCAGAGGAACATTCAGCAGTGTAGTAAGGTCAATGACCTTCTTCGCTCTGCCAGGATGAGTGCCACGCTCTTCTCTCTGCTATCTCACATTTATTATATTTCCACTACTGCACCCACCTCCCACTAAGGTTTATGCTGTAACACTTCCACTGTTGCACGCAACATCTTCCTCCTCTTGTTCTCACCCACCCAATCCCCTCAGACTACTAACCCGGCATGGCTACTCACCTCCTACTCACTCACTCGGAACTCTTCACCATTTTCTACCCACCTACACCAACACTAATGGCTATGCCAGCCAAGTTCATCTCAATCAGTTCTGCACTTGTCTCATTTCAGGAGAATATGGTCCACTATAGAGCCAAAAGAGCCAAGCTGAATGGTGGGGTGCCAAAAATTCAGCTTCTTAACCCTACAAGAAGACAATCCTGACCATAACTACTGTGAGTGGCCGGCTGGCCATGCCCAAGCCTCTAGGCTGATAGTGAAGAATGCCCTTTACTTACTATACCAGGTTACCCTGCCTGGAAAGTGTCTCCATTGACTTGGCTGCAGACTCTTAGCCATTGAGACAAAGTTGTTCGTTTGAAGCACATGCAGTGTATTTGGCATATAAGTGACTGGCAGATGGTGCAGGTGTGAGATTGATGGAATATGGTGCCATTCGGCAAAATGTACACCCCTTGACTGATAACTGATGAAAACCATAACAAGCTGTCTGCCTTGTGGCTTCGCTGAACAACAAAGTAGAAGTTCTGTGAGACTGTTGGCTCTAGCTGAGGGGGCAAGGCATGAAAGTATAAGGCAAGACAAGACAAAGCATAAAGGTTGTGATTATCCAATTAAACTCAAAAGTGATTGAATGTCAACAGACCAAGCAGGCATTTTCCCTGGGCTGCATCCAGGTCCAATCCATGAAGTGGATGCCAACCTAATATTTCAAATATCTTTGCAGCCACATTGTAATGAGAGGTGCCAGCGCATTACAAGCTACAGCACTGAAGAGCAGACCTATGCTGTAAATGGATTAAAGATATGCCATGAAGGTGCAGTGAGGCAGGTACGTATCAGACATCATGTTGGGATGCGTAGTGGGGGAGCCATGCAGTCACTGTCCATGAAGCATGACCTGCGATGTTGGTACCTGGTGTCCAAGATGGAAGTCCAGATGAGCAAGCTGTAAGGTGGAGTCCCAAAATAATTGCTCTGACTTCCATGTTGTGAATTCCCATCCAGTTTCAATCTGGCAGGTGGCATAATGGCAAACTGCATAATAATCAGGTGAGATTAAATAATAATAAGGGTGATAATTAATGTAAATACATGCTAATAGCTCCCAACTCACAAGTATGTCTTGTCTTTCAAAACTTGGTTGGAAAATGGGACTTTTTGCTCTTGACATCAAGAAGCTTCTCTTCAATTCTGATGTCAAGTCTCTTGATCAGGTACTAAGCGCCTTCGATCAAGGGAATGCCTCTACACCACTCCACCTTCCAGTGCAGACAAGCTGTCCGGCATGCTGTATGACTAACCCTAACGCTAACCCTAACCCTAACCCTCTTGCAGCTGGTTTGATGCTCACCACAGCAGGATATAATCTTTATGGGGTGAGTCTTTGGCCATTTAAGGGCCTCATCAGTGGCAGGATGGTAAAGTTGACCATGACCATTCTGGTATACATCTTGGCCACCAGGTACCAAAATCTCAGGGCATGCTTCATGGACAGCGACTGCATGCCTTCTCCATCATGCAACCCAACATGATATTTGATATGTTCCTGACTCACTACAGGCACGCCCTTCCCTACCTCTAAGGTCAACACGAATGAGAGCACAGGATCTGCCATTTTCCATTTCTAAATATTTGTTGTAAGAATTCTGTACCAATTGTGATATAAATCATCCTCACTACACAAACTATTTGACAGAATACGGTGTTTATACCTGGATTGGTTAGAGCACAAAGCTCAGAGATATATTAGGAAACATTTTGCACTCCTGGGTGTTAAAATA
Source organism: Rhincodon typus (assembly GCF_021869965.1). Lineage (NCBI taxonomy): Eukaryota > Metazoa > Chordata > Chondrichthyes > Orectolobiformes > Rhincodontidae > Rhincodon > Rhincodon typus. The sequence continues at coordinate 20,059,858 of NC_063343.1, read as the reverse complement.
ATGCAATCTTGTATCAATAAGCATAAAATCATACCAAAACAATCTCACAATCTGCTGAAGTTAGTTCCATTTGTTATTTATAGTTAAACTGTCAGCTTGGATTGGGCCAGCCTTTGAGAACTCAACATCAGCAGTGATGGAAAGAAGTACAGGATGTAGCCTGTAGTTGCTATTTAGAGATGCTTTTATCTATTGTTTGCTGGGCAAAAGATGAGAAATAGCTGTAGAAAGATCCAGTGATGTATGGAGTTGTTTTTCCAAAAGGAAAGCAACAGAGGATTGTCCTTCATCGAGTACCAGTATACTCTTTTCAGACTGATTAGCAGGACATATGTCAATACAATTGAAACTGCTTCCAGTTAGTGCATCCCTGATCATTACAACATAATAGCTCAGAAAATAGCTTAATGTTGAGAAAAGACCGATTTTTTTTCTGGCTCATTTGCCAATTATTTTCAATGTGTGTTTTCTGATTTCAACTCTTCTTCTAATGAAAACAGTTTCTCACTATCTAGGCTATTAAAATCCTGCACAATTTTAAATATCTTTATTAAATCTCCCCTTTATCGTCTCTGCTCAAAGGAAAATAATCCTAACTTATCCAATCTTTCCAAAAAAGTGGAGCCTCTCATCCCCATTCTCGTAAATCTCTCCGACTGTCTCCAAGGTCTTGACATCCTTCCTAAAATGGAGTGCCCAAGATTCAATGCCGTTTTCCAAATGAGGCTTAAGCATTGATTTGTAAATTGTTAATTCCTCATTTTATGACTGTACTCCTTTGCCTATCAAATCCAGGCTCCCATGTGGTTGTTTATAAACTGTAACGGCCTTTTCAGTTTGACTGCTACTTTCAATTTGTGCATGTGAAACTGCAGTACTCTATGTGCCCCCTTTTCCTTCAAAATTGTACAATTTAGGTTGTAGTGTATCTCCTCATTCTTTGTTCAAAAATGCATCATTCCACAACGCTTACCATAAATTATCGGGTGAAATGAGTGAATTGCCAATTTTGACTTGCCTCAAAGTTCACCCTTACTGAGAAGGGTTAATTTCTTTACATTTCACCTGTTTATAAAAGGTAATAGCATATTGACTCTTTTTACACCCTGCCTGATTTTAATTTGTATGAAAATTAACTAAATTTAAAGCTAGCAGTTCATTTCACTGGCATTATTTTTAGTTAAAATTACTCTGAAGGGATGACATGAAATGGACTCCCCAGCAGAGCAGTGAAAGAAAAAACCCTGGAAATCTTTAACATCCAGTTGGACTTCTGGAATGTGTACATTTTGGATAGCGGGGTGATCAAATGCTAACATTCATACAAACATTCAAACTAGGAAGAGGAATAGACTGCTCATTATTTCAAGACTGCTCCACTATTCAATAAGATCATGGCTGATTTGTTTGTGTTGCGAATTCCACTTTTTCATCTACCCTATATAACCTTTGATTTCCTTGTTTAACAAGAATCTTTCTAAGCTTGTCTTAAAAATATTCTACATCCACCCTCCACCATCTTCTGGGTTAGAGGTCTATATTCACACAATTCTCTGAGAGAAAAAAATTTCTCCTCCTTGTTCTGCCCAGACCGTAGGCTAGACTGTCCAGGTTATTACTGTTCCAGACAGGGTGCACCACGTCATCAAGGTCCTGAGCAAGGAGGGATGAACAGGCTCCCATCCCCTTATAGTTGGCCCGATGTGGGCTAAAATAAAATAGTTTTATTCCAAGTCTTCTCCCTTTCAAACTGGACGTAAAATTCAACCACATTGTGGTCACTTCTACTTAGGGTGTCTTTACTCTGAAGTGTTGAATTAATCCAATCACATTACATAGTATCAAATAAAACCTGCTCTCTGATCGGTTCCAGAATGTGCTGCTGTAACAAACTCTCTCAGAAGCATTCTATAACTCCTCATCCAGGGTACTATTGTCAATCTGATTGTTCCAGTTTATATATCAATTAAAATTGCCCATAATTATTGTTGTCCATTTATCATAAGCACTCAATATGTTTACTTGTATACTTTGTGCCACATTATGGCTATTGTTCAGAGGCCTGTAGACCAGTCCCACTAGTGACTTTCTTCCCTTACTATTCCTCATCTCCACTCAAACTGATTCTACATCTAATGTCTTGAAACAAGGTCGCCTCTAACTACTGCACAGAAGTCATTCTCAGCCTTGCTTATCTGGGATTCTCCTTTAATCTTCTCATGTGGCAGAACCTGTTTCAGTATTTGATTGTAACACACATGTTGAACTATAAATGAGCAAATAAATTGTAGATATATTTATCATATATATCAGATTTGCTCACACCTGAAATAGATAGCGTATTCACAAATTCTGTACCAAAACATAATTTATAAATATGCAGTAAATTATCTCTACTCATCAAATATAGGTCTACTTTGGTCTGACCTAAACTATCTGAAAGTTCCAAATTAAGTCTTGATCAACAATTACCCTTGTAAACACAGTTACCAGGACTGTGTGGATCTGAATAATTGTCAGCTCTGACAAATGGGTTAAGTTATTTAATCCATGTGACAGGGTATTGTCTGCTAGTTGGAGAGGGCCTACTGTCCCCCTCAGGCATATTAGTGACCAGCAATCAGTCTTTTCCAGGATTAAACATCTCACACCCAGAAATGTTATCCTTCCAAAAGGAAACATATGAAATGTACCCTCAAACATGAAATTTACCGCATAACTAGGAATGTGGTAATTTCATTATCACTTTCTATGTGTTCTGAAAAGTTCTGTATATCAGTACTACTTACAACTACAGGAAAATATGATACATAAAATGAGGAAAGAGACCAGAAACAGAAGAGGTTCTTCACCAGTATGAATAGGCTGTGCGGGATACAATAAAATGGGAGCATACTATGGTATCATAATGGAATCCTTCAAAATCCAGGTGACTATCTTCCCTTTTAATTCCTATTCTGTATCCTATCAGCCATTCATATGTCCACAAACACCATATCACATTTCAGCTATTCACATTCTGTTTCAAAGAGTAATTATCTATCACCATATTTTGTTTCAATCAGTGTCCCTGAATTAGACAGAATCCTGGCAGGGATATCTTCAGAAAGCATTTCACAGCATTACTCACTGAAGCTATATGACATACCAGCACTGGGAAATTCTGGTTTGGGAGGGTGGTGGTTTAGGTAAATTTCAGGTGGATGTACCAGCTGAATCACAGAGGGTGAATGGGCAGCAGCAGATGGCAGACTCAAAGGTGGAGCAAGAACTTATTTCTCCTAGTGCAGGGCCTAGGGATCTGGACAGCATGGGATTTGTAATTAAGAGAAGAATGCCATCTGAGCCCCATATTCTGTAATCATTAGAAAGAATACCAAGAAACTTGCAAAACTCTGAAAGCAATGTGGATTTTGCTATTCAGATGAAGAGTTCTGGATGACTACTTATGGAAATTGCTGTACAGCTGAACGAACTTCGTCAGGATGTCCAGCAGAATAGAGTAACAGGAGATTAAAGGAACAAAGTCCATGACGGTGTGGCTAATAAAGAGGTCAATGTGGGGAAGGTGCATTTGTGTACTGCATTGTATTGGTGATATGACAGATCTACCAGAACAAATCCACACAACCCTCTAGCAGTTGAAAAAGACCAGGCAGCTGTGTGATTGCTGTGACCAGTAAGCAGCCAGTCTTAGCTGCAGCCATAGCAACCCCTGTCTAAAACTGAAGCTGAACATTCTGTAGTGTCAGCATCATAAACAAAACACTTACAGATCACAACTGGCATGGAATACTTCAAACTGTCTAGTTAAGGAAATCACACAAAAGCCTACCTGAAGAAATCTAACACATGGAAAGTGTGAATGGATCTTTAATTTCCAACTTCAAAATAAAACAAACAAACATCACAGTATCAGTTAAAGAAACACGTATTTGGAGCATTCAAGCACATCAATCAGTGCTTTATATATTATGAATCATTTTGAAGTCTTATGTAGGAAATCAACACAATACATCACTACAACAAATTTTGTCATAATGAGATTTCAAAAATTTGTTGATTGACCAGTTATTTAATATTTTATAGATTTAGCATTGTTGAGGAATGAGTGTTAGACTGTAACTACTGTGATTGAATACTGTTATGGGATTTTTCCTATCCAGCTCTAAGTATGAAAGAAGCAGGAAAATACCTCATCTAGCATATTACCTTAAAGTTAAGAATATAGCTTTGATAGAGATAACAGCTCTGAACACTTGCCTGAACACTGCAAAGTCAAACTTCTGCCGCAGCTTGTACTACTACTGATTTGAGAAGACAGTTTGGAATCCTAATGTGAAGGTTGTCTTCAATGTATTAAGACAGTTTAGACTGTGAAAGTTAATTGAAAGCATGTAGTTGTAGGCAAAAAGCTTGAAGTCTGATTTCATAAAAAAATAAGCTAGTAAAATTTCCCATAGTCCTACTGAACCACAGGGCTGCTCTCTCATTAGAGAGAGACAACTGGTGGTGGTTTAACTTGAGGGTCACCACGTTTCAGTTGAGGGATAGATTGAGAAGAAGAGTCCTTCATGATAACCTCAGCTGGTGCAGGAATCAAACCTACACTGTTGGCATCACTACGCATCACAAACCAAACCAGGTAACTGAGATAGTTGCTTAAATATTTGTGTGCCTTTCTCAGCTGTCAAAACTGAAAACAAAAGTGGACATTTTTATGAAGCACCCTTTGAAATAGTCACTTCACGTATGCTGAGCCAATATGTATTGCAAATTTGCCTGATCTACAATTCCATTGCTTCAAAGCCATTCTCACCACAGTAAGATTACATGGCTTTAGTTCTTCTAAACTTGTTAAGCTGTAAATTGCACTTAGTCTTTAAAATTATGAGCTCTTTTTGTTTTTAACTATTTTAATGATTGCATCATTTCGTAAATTACATGACAACATTGAATATAGAAGAAATGTTGTAAACAGTACTGCGTATTTTGTTAGGAGCCTTGCCCTCTACTGTTTTTTTTCTTTTACCCATTCCAGATTGTCTCTCATACAAAAGTATTTTCACTGAAATTGAAATTTATATCTGCTGCTGACAAACACATTTGCTTGTGTAAAGCCTGCTAAGGTGAGTGCTTGTTTTGGAGAACTAAAATAGGAAAATGAAGAGATTTTTGTCCAAAACATTTTGTTTGGGTTCCTCCCCTCCACACAGCTCAGTTTATTTGAGAGATCATTCACAAAGAACTGTTGGTTGCCCTTTGATACTCTTTTTATGTTGCCATTCTTCATCTACGAGTAGTGCAGCCTCTTCAATAGTGGGAAAGTGTATCTGTGCCGCACCCAATCCTGTTTGCACTAAATGTTCCCTTGTACATTGTTTACAGCAGATTCACTGGATAATAATCAAAGCAGGAATCTTGGTGATTTTCCTTTTCCTTTCTCTATTTCAAGGCTGTTCAAGACCAAACGTGACCTCCCAGCCACTACCTGTCTGTAATCAGCGTATACTCGAGCAATGTCCAAGGTTAAAATTTCCTACCCTGCTAGTCTGTATGGCTGTCTTCCAGACTTCACTGTACATTCACAGAATTGTGCTACAAAAAAATAAGTTAAAGGTTAGCTTTTCTGATTCCTCGCCCATGGCATTCTACTTGGCCTACCCCAAAAACACTATCTTGGCATTGAATGGGAAATCATTAATGGTACTCCCTGTAGTTTTCTGAATTGTGCTCGCAACAAATCAAGTATTTTGCCAAAGGACAAAGAAACCAACAATGTCTCCTTGTTAAGTATGTATCAAGTTTCATTACAGTTCTGGTTGTACCTATTCATTCCTTTGGAAATGTCTATTTTTCTGTTCAGTTTTTAAATCTCTGTTTTTGAATAAGTTCCTTTCATGTTCATATTATGCAAAAAACATGCATATGCTAATAACATATAACAAAGTTTCATATGGTCCACATGCTTGTTCAGGACCGTCACACCTGCCTGAACTTTATACATCACTGGTCCTGACCTGGGGTCGACCATGCCTCTTACCCACATGGGGCCATTTCCGTGATTCTTACACCAGACTTCATCCCCTGTATCAAATTGTCTCTCTTGCTTGGCGGAGTCTTGTTGTCCAGTACTGGAGTTCCTGAGGCCATTTCACCCTGTCCCCCATGTCCAGGAAGATCAGACATAATTTGGTGCAGAGTCTTCCACTATTTAGGTGGTGTTATCCCTGTAGTTGCACTTGGGGTGTTCCAATATCAAATAAGAACCATGACAGCTTGGTATCTAGCGAGGCTTCAAGGGAGCCTTCAAAGATTGGACTGCTCTTTCTGCCAGGCCATTGGATGATGGGTGGTACGGAGCTGTCCTTATGTGTTGAATCCCATTCGACTTTAAGAAATAACCAAATTCTCTGCTGATGGCCTATTACGTGTGACTAACGCTTCCAGGAAGGACTCTGTGTGTTGAAAGCGATGAGCTCAATTTTTCTATCATCATCCCTGTGTTTGACGAATCAACCACTTTGAGTGGGCATCTACAATGACTAAGAACACTGAATTCATGAAAGGACCTGCATTGTCAACAAATTCGATCTGACCAGAGCTTTATACAGCCTTAGCAGTACGTCTCTGCTCTTTTATTCCAGCCTTCTCGAAATGAATGTTAATATTCCATTTGCTTTTCTAGCTGCAAACTGAACCTGCATTTCAACCTTGAGAAAATCCTGAACGTGGACTTCTAAGTCCCTTTGTGTTTCAGATTTCCAAAGACTTTCCTTGTTTTGAAAATAGTCTACACCTCTAATCTTCCTACCTAAGTGCATAACCTCACACTTTCACTCATTATAATCCATCTGCCACTTCTTTGCTCACTCTACTGATCTATCCAAGACCTTCTGCAGCCCCCCCGCTTCATCAACACTGTCTGTCCTTCCACCTATCTTTGTATCGTCTGCAAACTTAGCAAAATACCCTACTTTGTCCAGATTGTTAATGTATAATGTGAATAGTTGTGGTCCCAACTTCTTAAATAGTGGTGTTACATTAGCTATGTTCCAGTCCTCTGGGACCCTTCCTGACTCCAGTAATTCCTGAAATATCACTACTATGCATCTACAATCTCCTCAGCTATCGCCCTCAGGACCCTGGGGTGTTGTCCATCTGGTCTGAATGATGTATCTACTTTCAGACCTTTCCCTTTGTGATAGCCACTACATTTACTTCTACCTCAAACTGTAAAGTGATATGTAGGTACAGAGTTTTCATTAGTTATTGGCAATTGTGATTGTATTTTCATTTCATTGCTGGTGACTAGACATAGAAACTAGAAGCAGATGTAGGTGATTTGGCTCTTTGAGCCTGCACCACCATTCAATATGATCATGGCTGATCCTCTACATCAATGCAATATTATCACCTACTCTCCATATCATTTGATGCCTTTAATGTCTGAAAACTTATCAATATCTTTCTTGAATATTCCAACTGACCCAGCCTTCACAGCCATCTATGATAGTGAATTCCACAGGTTGACCACACTGTGAGTGAAAAAATGTTTCTTCATCTCAGTGCTAAATGGACTACTCCATATCCTGAGACTGACATTCTGGTTCTAGAAATTGTCTATTTCTACAAATAGTTAATTCAATTTATTTCATTATACTGAGCATTGTATATTTTTAGAAAGGACACATTTTATAACATTTTAATCCTAAATTATTTATTTTGAACATCCTGTTACATATTATTTTGGAAGCTTTTTAGTCATTTTATAGTAGATTAAAAATATTGAAATACAAATCTTTAAAGTTTGTATACAAATATATGTCACACAAATTCAACTTTTAGCACTGGTGTTTTTAAATACTACCTTGATCCTTTTACTCTAATTAACTTTCATGATGACAACAATAAAACCCATCTTTCACCATCAATAATAGTCAGCTTCTGTTACAATGCATATTTCCTGTAAGTCAAATTTGCTTCAGGCATCATGCTTATATATAATGAGCTTAAGCAATGCCATGGGATATTTTATTATTTTATAAAACATGTTATTCTTGTTACATCAATTGTGTTACTAGCAGTGCAGAGTGAAAATATTTCTCAGTAGGCCTTTTTTTAAACCATATACCATCTGGTCTCAATGATTTATCTACATTCAGGCCTTTCAGCTTTCCCAGCAACTTCCCCTTAGTGATAACAACTACACTCACTTCTGCCTCAAACTGTAAGGTGATATCTAGGTACAGAGTTTTCATTACTAATTGGAATCATGATTGTATTTTCATTTTATTGCTGGTGACTGGATATAGAAACTAAGTGCTGCTATGCTGGTTTTAACTCCTTGATGAAAATTCACTGCCGTATGGATTTACGCTCGTATGTAATGATATTCCTCCATGGTGGATATTTTGTAAAATGTAAATGACAAGTGTTAACCCAAAATATGCGCTTAATCCAAAAGAACCGACATTACTTTTCAGCTACAATAAAATAAAGAACGGTGGATACTGGAGATCAAAAAAAGTGCTCGAGAAACTCAGCAGGTCTAGCAACATCTATGGAGAGAAAAACAAAATTCACGTGTCTATTCCAGTGAAAGGTGGCTACGTCGCAGCTTCCGGGATGATGGTTGTACCCAGCCTCGTTGTGAAATAAAGATGGCGGATGTGGGCACGTCCTATCTCTCTGACGGAGTGCTGCGCGGAACTGCCGGAAGTCAAATCTGGGGCCTTGTTTACTACGAGGCTGGGTGGATGGGTGAGTGGATATTTCGGCTGAGAGTGAAATTTACTGCACGTCAGCTTTAGCAGTAACACCTGTCAGTTCCAAACGGGACCGGTTTGTTTACCCGATGATACCGGACTGGGTGCCGACTCTGTTGCCATGGGAGGCTCTGGGCTGACAAACTCGCCTCTTCTCGGCGAACGAGACAGGAGACAGCGGGCTTCGGCCTCACCGTCTTCCTCCTGAGGGTCGGGTGCGGGGAATGGCCCTCGCTGTGCCTAGGGCATGTATATGTGTGTAGGTGACGATGAATGGGGTGGAGGCAGATTGTGTTGGAGTACATTTCTGCTGGTGTTGATGGCCCACAGCTCCTCATGGATGCCCAGTTTTGAGTTGCTGGATCTGTTCTGTAGTTTATCCTATTTCCCACAGTGATAGTGCCACACGACATGTACAGTGGGTCAGCAATATCGGTCATTGTGATATAGGTTGTCTTGCACTCAGATTGCTGACTTTTAGATGAACTAAATGTAATATTTTCCACCCCTCGCATTGTTGTGTCTCTATGTCGAGTACAACTCGTAATTTGCATCATACATTGTGGACCTGCTGTTTTAAAGAATCAGTGCCTGGACACTTGATGCCAAGCAATCAAAGCATACTGGGTAGGAAGTGACAAAAATAGCCAGAACTGTGGTGTGACCGGCAGATCAGTATAGATGGGTCAGGTCAAGACACTGTAGTTTTACTAGACTAGGGCTGCTCTCTCATTGGAGAAAAATGATGGGTGGTGATTTAAACTGAGGGCCACTACACCTCAGGTAAGGAGAGAGGTTGAGAAGGAGTGTCCTCCATGGTAACCTCAGCAGGTGCAGGAAATGAACCTATGCTGTTGGCATCACAGTGCTTTGCAGCTGTCAGGGTACGTCCAAGCCATTGTAAGACAGGTAGTCTAGAATCATGGCAGGGCTACATGCAAGTCATTATGCAGTAGAGGCCTAAATCACAGAGCAGGGGAACAGGGTGAAGTATGGATGTAAACATTTTGAGGTATTGAGTGAAAGTATACGGACCAGTCAGAAGAGTGCTGCTGAATTGGCAACATTGTGTTAAAACTATTCCTTTCTTCTGTTCTGGAGTGTGAGAAGAGCAAAATATACCCTGGATTTATGTTGGTGTGCTTCAGTTTGTATCGCTGTAATTTGGATTTCACTGCATAAGGACCTTGTGATCCTAGTGACCAGTGACAATTGCAAATGTGGATATTGAAGTATGGTATATGTATAGCTGCTACGTATGAAGTACAACATTTCTTTAATCAATAGTCCCTGTCCCTACTTTATTTATGGGAGAAATTGCTAGGATATGAGTTGAATGGGTGAATTTAACAGTCCTTATCCCCTGTATTAACATTATTACTAGAGGAAAAAGTTCCACAACATGCCATTCAATATAAATTACACTTTTCGAGGACACCCTGCATTCTCAATGTAGAGGTGGGAATTCATTTCCCAAGAACTGTGCAATGCGTGCTGTTACTGATACTGTCATGGACAGATGTGTTTGCGGTATGCAGATTGGTGAGGATAAGGTTGGCAGCAATGTCCTTTAGGACTCGACCAATTCAATCAGTGGTGCTACTGCTGAGCTAATTTTTATGGACACAGAAATCCCCCACCCAGGGTACTGATTCATCAGCTAATGGGGCTCTGTACATGTTAGTCAGCAGATGATTTCCTTGCCTACATTTGACCTGATGCCATGAGGCTTCATGGGGATCTGGAGTCAATGTTGAGGACTCCCAGGGCAACTTCCTCCTGACTGTGTATAACTATTTTACCACCTTACCTGGGACTGCCCTGCAGGAGGGACAGGACATAACCGAGGATGGTGATGATGGTGTTTGAGACTTATAAATCTGGTAAATAAACCAAAAAACACAACTCTGAATGTACTGTATGTTGTGAAATTATACATCTTCATTTCTATCTCTCTCATTTATGGTCTAAATAAGTAACTAGTTTCCAGAATATCAAGCATCATTTCATTTTGTTAGGATTCCTTTTCATCTGCATCATTAACGGACCTTAGTTTCATACACACGTCTGAAATCCCTGGTTGGTCAGTCTGGCTGAAGGTTAAATGTTTCTTTGCTGACAGTTTCCCCAATGAATAGATGGTATTAGCCTGGCAAACTATAAGCTGTCATTTTAGTCACCATTTTATCACTACTAGATGTGGAGTTGTATAATTTGGCTCCTATCTTTTTAACACCTACTCAGTTATTCAGTCACAACAAATAGTTATTTATTTTTTAGCGTGTAGTGATCACACTGCAACTAAAGATCGGATTAACTAGATCAAAATGAAGGAGCTGATTACAAGGTTTCCTTAAGTGAAAGAAATAGGAATTTTATTACTGACTAACCCTGATGGGGAAAAAATAGCGTGACTTCAAGCATACACAAGTATAAGTAGTAAGTTTCAAAAGTAGAGATTGTCTAACACACAAAAGAAGAATAAGGGTTAACTGTTTAAAATTTGTTGGCAGTGTTAGATTTCTAACCTGAGACTACAGATGTGTAATTGTTGATGGGTATCTTGTGCAGTGATGAAGTTTATAGAAATCTTTGAATTCTTGATGAGTGGTTGTTTCCAGAATTTGCTTTTTTACTGGGGCTATTTTTGGGGTGATCAGAGAACCGAGAGCGAGAATGTCTTCAAGTTCTTGCTAAAGAATCTGTTTTCTTTCTCTTTCCTGCAGCTTTAACATAGCTTTTGAAGTAGGGTTTGTTTATAGATACTGAAGTCTGGCCCCCTGTTGCCTCTCCAAGCTGGCAATAGCAAAGGCAACCTTTCATGTCCAGTGTGCCAAATTATGGTGCACATGTGAATTAAAGCAGAGTTTAATTTCTTGATGCAGACTCGGTTGCCTGATTTTGATGTATTTAGATGATAATGGCAATTTCAGTGTAGACTATTTTTATTATACCACATAGGTCCTGGACTTGGCTCAGTCTGTAGTCAGGTTATCGTGTCAGCCATTTTAGGTCAGTATTTGTTTCTCTCTAAAACCATTTTTTAGTCCATGTAAGATCTTGGTTATAACACTGATGGAAGTTAAAGTTTTGATAGTCCGCATTTTACTATATATATATGTACAATTAAATCTCAATACAGATTAATGTGTTGCAGATATTTGCCATAGTGAGCTGAAAGGGCTTGCCTACTAAAGTTAATTTGCTCCTTCTAGTTGCTATGCAAATGGATGTAGTAGATTGAGAGGTTACTAATCTATTGGGTTTGAAGTCTGGTATTTATGGAGATGTCTGGTTGCACCGAAAATTGTCAACCGTTTTTTTTAATACTTGCTGCCTGCTCCTCTCAGTGCTGCCTTCTGCAAAATCTGGAAACTGCATGTGCACTTCAACAGGCAGGTCTTGTTTCATGCTTCCACTGGTTTGAAATTGTTTCTCTAGGCACACATTGCCAACTCCCCCACATCCCTATCTTCCCCCATTCCACTTGTTTTCAACACTTTCATCTATGTTTCCTTCTTTCTTTCTCACCTTATTTTTATATCACACTCTGGTATTTCATTTCCCTTGATTTGAAATTTTAGCATGTAACCCCCATCTAATTTTCTCATACATGCCCTTCCAGTTTGTTTCTCTGTCCAGCTTGTCCAATTACTGTAAGACATAAATGGAATTCTTTCCTCTTTTGAGCCTATTTAGTGCCTTAGGATGTCTTTATGTTAATGATAATAAATGCAAGTTATCTATATCTCTGGAACATTTCTCAACTTGTGAAAGGGAAAACAAAATAATTAGTTACAGATTGTGGATAGGCTAATTCATTTGAGTTGGAGGTGAACATCAGTGAAGCATGAGCAGAAGAGGTACTAAATTTCATGTAGAAATTTCACTTCCTTTTTCTGTCTACATTTGGGCCAGGAATCTCATTAAGGTTAACTCATTGGAGCTGCAAACACTGAGCAATGAATTACTACCTTACATAAAGATGGACACGATAACCCACCCATCAAAAAGCTAGTGTAAAACTTGCCTTATTTTGAAATCTAATTTAATCGAACTGTACCAAAAGTTTAAAATATGCTATTGGTTTGATCTCGGTTTGTTTGATTGGTCCATTCTGTGCATGGCTCCTCCCTACCTATGAAAATGGTGTGTCATTTAGTTTCGTCAGTGAGTGTCAGTGCATATTTAGTCATATGGTTCAATGATGAGTTTTTCTTCATGATCTGATCCTGGTTGCATGAGTGGTTTTGTTACCTCTAGAGTATTATTGGCCTTTCTATTGAGTATGAACTGGCCAATATAACTGTACCTGGGAAACAAGAGTAGCTAATTAGAAATGGAAAAAAATGCGTTGTTTTTGACAGGCAAGGAAACAAGCACAATAAATCAACTCTGATACTGTTAACATGTATTGTTAACTGATGGTGCAAGACAATACTGTGGAGCTGGGAATTCTTGCAGTGTTTGACAGGGAGTGAATAAAGTGGGGGTGGGGGGGTGGAAAATGAATCTGTTTATAATGTGAGGAGAAAAATAAACAGTACTATAAGATGAGGAAGGGAAGAAGAAAATGTAAAGGCTTGGATGAAACTTTTCAGATATTTATTCATGATTATGCCCTTCACTGATTTATGGCTCAGATATTTTATATTCACTTAGGAATATCTCCCTGGTATCATATTAAGATGGCTGAGATAACTCAAACCTTATGTTTTGACAGGCTATTCAGTGTCATTTGTTTCTTCGTAACAGCCTTTAAACATACATTAGAGCTTGCTGTGGATGATTAAAACATCCGAGTAGTAAAGAATGAATATGTAGAAGATAATAAAGTCAAGCAGTAGCTTTGCACTTGAGATGCATTGATTACAGTGGATGCAGTTCATATGTGTAGCTCATATTTATGAGGGAGGAAAACTGTAGCTCATTTGAGAGAATTATGAAGATTGAAAGATGAAAAATGATTTTTTTTGGGCATATTATATATACACTAAGGTTTTGGAGTAAATTTGTAGCTCGGGTTGTGGGTGGTTGGCTCTCCGAGATGGTTTGTTGTTCCACAGATGTTTCGTTACCCAGCTCGGCGAGCCAACCAACCGTGATATTATACATAAGTCGATATAATTTAGTTTACTTCAAAGCTTCTTTATTGTCATTTAATTTTGCCACATTAAGTGTTTTTGTATGTAGGAGTGAATTTCAAGCCTAAGAGCTTTTTTTTTTAAAATTCTTGTGGGATGTGGGCAGTGCTACTCAGCATTTATTGCCCATGTCTAGTTGCCCTTGAAAAGGTGGTGGTGAATTGGCTTCTTCAACTATTGCAGTCCATGTGCTGTAGGTAGACCTACAATGCTGTTAAGGAGAGAATTCCAGGATTTTGACTCTGGCAATAGTGAAGGAACGGTGATATATTTCCAACAGAGTGATGAGTGGCTTGGAGGAGAACTTACATGTTTCCATGTAAGTGCTGTCGTTGAACATCTGTTTGGAAGATGCTATCTAAGAATCTATGGCGAATTTTGGCAATGCATGTTGCTGAGAGACGACTGAAGCCATCAAAACTAGTTTAGCCAGACTAAGTCAAGCTCTGAAATGAGCAGTAGGCCATCAGGCAACCAAAATATGTAACCAGCTCCAGTTAAAACTCACCTAAGAATCAACCATGTAGAAATTCAACTACAAGAACCTGTTGAAAACTCTTCTGTTCATTTCAACTTTAAAGCTCCAACTCGATTGAAGAGAACCAACCCTGTTGGTGTGGGATGCTGGAGACTGTAAACCTTAATTTGAAGTAGTTGTAAAAGTGTTACCTTAGCTGTGTCTAATCTTGTTGTAAGTGTATGAGAATGCATTTTTTAATTTACAGTAAGTGAGAGAATAGATTGCTTTATTTTAAACTCTCAAAAATTAGCAGCTATATTATTTAGTTTGGGTACACCCTCAAAGGGTAGGAAAAGCACATCTCCTTCTATACAAAGCATAGAAGTGGATAGTAAGAGACTACATACATTTGATCCATGACAGCTGGCAGTGATACTTTGCCAGCCTACAATCAGTGGTGCCTATTCCTTTGCATAAAAATGAAAAGGAAGTGGGAATATGGGTACACTTAATTTTAATTGAAATATTTATTTTTCGTGAAATGCATTTTTTTGAAACTCCAAATTTGAGCGACTTTATCTATAATCAATGCTTTTCTTTTGACATTCACAGATTAAGATTACAAAGTCCTAAAATCAAGACACAATGGAATCTAGGAGTGTGCAGAGCAAGAATCCAGCTAATTCTGAAGAGTCGTCAGGTATGGTGGGCTTAGATGAACCTAAAAAAATGACAAGGGAAGACTGGAGGAAGAAGAAAGAATTAGAAGAGCAGAGAAAGCTTGGAAATGCACCAGCTGAAGTGGATGAAGAAGGAAAGTAGGTACCATTTCTATTTCAATATTTTCTGTTCTTGGTCAGCTGATTTCACTTCCCTCGGAGCCACACAATTGGAGATGGAAATTGATCAATAGCTGTTAGATGTTAATATTTTGGCCGCTGAATGAATTCAGATCAGGCAGGAAAACCTGGGTTGGTCAGTGTATTGCCATGGGGAATATAGCTAGAATTGGGCAGTCTCCATAGCCCCTAAGTACTGTGGCTGCAAGAGCAGACAGAGGCTAGGAAATCTTCAGTGAGTAACTTGCCTTTGAATTCAAAGTGTGCCCATCATCTATAAAGGCACAAGTCAGGATAGTGATGGAGTATTCCCCTCTGGGTGCAACTGCAGCAAAGTTAACAAGTGTGACTCTCTACAGTTAACTGTTCTATTAATTAACTTGAAATATTTCAAGTGGCAAAAGTAGGCAAATTATATATGTATTCTTAGTTTCCACTACTCCATTACACAGAACATACAAATTTAGGATTAGGAGTTCTTAACTCAGCTCTTTGAGCTTGCCTACCGTTCAATAAAATTGAGTGATCTGATTACTCCTGCTCCAATGTATCTTCCCTGCTAGCCAGTTAACATTTCTCCCTTTTTGTTTTTGCTGAAGAAATCTCTATAGTCCAGTCATACAAATAGTTTCCTGTTGAGTATTCCAAAAACACAATACTCCCTTAATGTAATGAAAAGTTAGTAAACCCTCTATTTGTCAGTTTTGAACCTTCCTTAAATTTTAAGGAATTATAAAGTTAAAAATCTCAATGGAAACAAATTTGAGCACACTCTACAGACCTTAGTTATACCTTTTCTTGTAGCTTAAAGCTGGACACCATCCAAGACAAAGCATACCACTTGATTGGCATCACATCCACCAACATTCTCTCCCTCCACCACTGATGCCTAGTAGCAGCACTACATACAATTTACAAGATGCGCTGCAGACATTAAGGTTCCTGACATAGCACCTTTCAAACCCATGTTCGCAACCATCTTGCAGGGTAAGAGCTGCAGCCAGATGGGGACATCACCACCTGCGAATTCCTATTCATGCTGCACACGGTCCTCACTTGGAAATATATTACCAATCCTTCAGTGTTGCTGTGTCAGAATCCTGGAACAGTGTCTTTGGCAGCATTGTGGGTCTACCTATGGCAAACAGACTTCAACATTTTAGAAGGCAAATCACCATCACCTTTTCAAGAGCAACTAGAGGCCAGCAATAAATGCTGGCCCAGCCAGTGACACCTATATCTGATGAATGAGTTAAACAAAATTGTTCCTGTTGTATCTCCAGGCGATCCATAGACCAACCAATTTTCAAGCTATATAAATCGGTGTTCCCTTTCTAAATGTGGTTTCTTGCATTCCAGTCCTGATGAGTGCAAGACAAAAAAATTTGACTTCATGTCTTTCATTTGTTTTCATTAATCTTAAATTAGTATTATGGAGGAGACGTCAAAACCCCCCGAGAAGCTCATCTAACCTTGTAATCTGTTAAAGGAAATGTGGAAAGTGGTATAAACCCCCTCTCACCTCCTGGTCTGTTATAAAGGAGAGGTGAAATTAAATGAACTCCTGACAGTCAGTCAGTCATTCTACAAACAACAAGTTAGAATTTATTTAACTCTAACAGTTAACAAATGAACAGAACTACTAACAAACCAAACAATTCCCCCCTTAACTATTTCCAAATAAAACAAAATTCTAATGTTATGTTGTTCTAATAGATAGAAGGCCCACTTATAAAAACACAAGTGAATAAAAAAATTAAAAAACTTAATCTCTTGAAATTACAGTCAGGATAAGTCTTCTGGAATGTTCTTTGCCTTCTCCACTGTCCTTCATTCTCGAACACCTTTCTCCATCGAATTTGTATCAAGAATATTAGCTAAGAGTGCCATAGTACATTTATTTAGATGGTGCTTACTCTGACAGCTTAGAGATTTCTGAGAGAGCCAATGACTTTTGTAGCTGAGAGCTGTCCTCTTGGCAGATGACAGTTGACTCTCACTTATTTTCAAATGTCCTCTTCCTTTATACCCTTGATGACCTATTAATTTCTTAGAATAGGATTGGTCAGAGGTTGTCAAAACAATCAGATTTACATTTAATTGGACTTTGATATCTAGGGCCTGGTCTAAATCAATTGGCTAAACTCAAAAACCTGTTGTCTTGCTAAAAGTACTGTTTTGCCTGCTAAGAGTATAGCCTTTTGATATCATGTTTCAATTTCAAGAACTCTGTACATCTGCAGACATTTTTCTTTAATCGAAGCCTAGAAAAAACACAGCATCTTTTAGAGGGACCACGCACACTTCTCTCCCACCAACCCCCAAACCCCACCACCAAGTTCTAACATCCTGCTTTCCAATCCACAAATGCTCTACCCAACTTCGTAACACTTTTCCCCCTTGAGAAAGGAAGAACCAACATGATGAAAAAAAATAGCATTTTTCCAGAGCCTTAATACCAATATTGCCAGATCCATAGGTCATTAATCTAGAGTTACACGTTTCATACTAATTCTATGTACACACATCAATAAAATATTGAACACTACCCATTTCTATCTTATATAGATATTTTCCTTTTAAAACCTGCGATAACGCATCTGCAGTAACATTTTCACAACCCCAACATGTACAGTCTGTTAAATTAAACTCTTGTAACTTAAGACTCCAATGAAATAGTCTTGTGTTCTTGTCTTTAAATCTTTCCAAAAATGACAAAGTGTTGTGATCAGTATACACAACCATCTCAGATATATTGTTTGCAATGTAAATGTTAAAATGTTGTAAGGCCAGTACCAAAAACTCAATAACACTTTCAATGGTTGAATATTTTCTCTGGTGGATATTGAGTTTCTTTGAAAAATAGACGATTGGCCTTTCCACAATCCTCTGACTGTAACAACATAGCTCCAGTATCTACGTCGTTTGTGTCGATAGTGACTTTAAAGAGTTAAGAAATTGGGTGTGGCTAAAACGGGTGTGGTTGTTAACACAGCTTTTAAGTTCTCAAATGCCTCCTGGCATTGTTCTGACTATTGGAATTTCCTGTTCTTCAACAAATCCGACAGCAGTGCCACCACGCTACTAAAGTTTAGTACAAATTGCCCGTAGAACCTGCTTAGTCCAAAAAAATCGTAGCACTTTCTTCTTAGAGGATGGTCTTGGAAACTCCTCAATGACCTTCGTCTTCACGTTCCGTGGTGTCATCCTTCCATGACCAATGTTGTGTCCTAGGAATGTCAGTTCCACCTTTGCAAATACTATCTTTGCCAAATTTATAACCAACTTTGCTTTCCGTAGTCTCTCAAAGAGCTCCGTCAAATGTGCCATGCGTTCTGTCCATGAATAGCTAAAGATCACTATGTCATCTATATCAATGGCGCAATTAGTCACTCCTGCCATAACTCGGTTCATAGGTCTTTGAAGTGTGGCTGGTGCTTTTATTCCAAAGGCATTACTTTAAATTGGTATAGCCCATTTGGGGTTGCAAAAGCAGAAACCACTTTCGCTATCTCTGACAGAGGTACTTGCCAGTAATCACAAAGTAAGTCCAACTTTATGATGTAAGTGGCTTGTCCAACTGTTTCCACACATCAGCTCAATGATGTCTTATTGGAGTATCACTTCCACTTCTATACCTGTGCTGCTTAGAGGAGATTAAGCCTGTAGGGGTGTTGTTTTATTAGAACAGCATTCCCTATGTCAACCTCATGTACTATAGTGTTAATGCTCCCCACTCTATTTCTACATATGTCCTCAGTGCCATGACAAGCCTTTCAATTCAGTTCTCTGTTCCGGAGACAAACAATTTTACTATCATATCCCATGCTTTAAGGGCTTTCATTATTTAATTTATTCTGAGGCATATCAAAATCTAAATCACCTGGATTTGATTCTTCACTGAATGGCAGTAACTAATACCTGTTTCTCTGGTTCCCTTTCCCTTTCATAGGGAGTTTTCAGCATGTTCACATGACATACCCGATAAATTTTTTTTCTTATGACTTCTTTACCAGATAATTCCCCTGATTTAACTTCTCAATCTGATAGGGACCACTAAACCTTGCTTTGAAGGGATCTCCTACCGCTGGTAACAGCAACAATACTTTATCCCCATGATCAAACATACGAATTTTGGATTTCGTATCTGCTCCTTGCTTCATTAGCTGCTGTGCCACCGTCAGATGTTGTCTAGCTAATTCACCTACTCTGTTTAATCTTTCTCACCTCAGATACATAATTCAACTGTGAGATCTCTGACTTCAGACCTATCAACTTTTCCTTAATTAGTTTTAAGGCCATCTTACTTCATGTCTGAATATCGATTCAAATGGATTAAACAGAGTTGATTCATTTGGAGCATCTCTAATAGCAAATAATATAAATGGGATACCTTTATCACAATCATTTGAATAATCCTGGCAATAAGCCCTCAGCATGGTCTTTAGGGTCTCATACCACCTTTCGAATGCTCCGTGGGATTCAGGATGGTATGCACTTGATTTAAAGTTAGATGTCTAAACTATCCATGACCACCAAATAGTTTGGCAGTAAAATTGGACCCTTGGTCTGACCGAATCTCCCTGGCTAGTCCATAATGGGTAAAGAAAACAAGCGATTCCTCCATAACTTTTTTGCTTTGACATTCCATAATGGAATTGCCTCCTGAAATCTGGTAGACCCATCCATTATGGTAATTAAATACTGGTTCCCACTTTTGGTTTCAGGGAGGGGACCTACACAATCAATCATAATCCACATAAAAGGTTCTTCAAATGTGGGAATTGGCATCAAAGGCGCTGGTTTTATTACTGGCTGTGGCTTTCCTACCATCTGACATGTACGATGGTACAGCGAAATTCAACCACATCTTTATGTAATCTAGCCAATAGAAATGCTTCTGTGTCTTGGCCAGAGTCATCCTCACTCAGATGACCTCCTACAGTAATTTGTGTGCTCCCCGCAACACTTCCAGCACAGTCTGTTGAACATCTGCCCATTTCTCCTATGCACTAACCTGCCAAGGTCTCCATTTGTGCCTTAGGATTTGAAACTTAAGGTCATAACATTCTGGAATACATTGATTCCTTTTCTGAGTAGGTCTTATGAGAAATCTTTTATTGTCTCATTTTTTGTAGTAACTCCATTAGTCTTTCAGAAATCAACACCTCTGCCTGATCCTCTACCTTCTTAGGTTCTTCATTTACCATTTCACCAACCAGGATGTCAGCTAACTGGACCTCAGCTCCTTCGTAGATAAAGGTGTAGAGCTGGATGAGCGCAGCAGACCAGGCAGCATCAGAGCAGGAAAGCTGATGCTCTGATGCTGCCTGGCCTGCTGTGTTCATCCAGCTCTACACCTTGTTATCTCCGACTCCAGAAATCGGCAGTTCCTACTATCTCTCAGCTCCTTTGCCTTTGGTTTCACTTATGACTGTGGGATCTTGTCACCGCACAGTCTGGAAAAAATTCCAGGCTATTTTTCTTTTAACGTCTCAGTTCTGTGGTTTTCTTTTGGCTTCTCCACTGCAAGGGGTGTCACTCCCACATTTGATTTGGCTAGGTCATTTCCAAGAACAAACTGTGTATTCCTGGAATAGATAGTCTTTCAATCACTCTCAGTGTCACTTCCCCAGTCTTGATTGGGCTTTCTAGCCTTACCGGACACGGGAACGCCAAATCTTTCTCCATTGATTCCACAGATTATCACTCTCTCGTAACATTTCAGAAAGAGTGCAAATACTTTCATCTCTTAATAGGAAGAGACTGATCAACCTCTGCATCTCAGTATTGTAACTTCTTTACCTGCTCCCCCTATTCTACATGAGCAAACCTTACCGACAGAGTGAATCTTTGAAGAGATCAGGCACTATTTTACTGTCTAGCCCACGACTAGGCTGTGCACTGTACTGCAGCTCCTCTACTTCTCTTGGGATTTTCTTCACTATCTCAACTAATCCCACTGGTTTAGCCTCTTTTACCACATCCTTTTTCCCAGTGCCTCTCTAACCACCGGCACTGTGACTTTGTGTGTCCTCCTCGATTACAGTGGAAACACCTGAGGCCTTTTGCCTCTTTTTCACCCTCTTGGGTTTCTTCATTCGCA
Source organism: Rhincodon typus (assembly GCF_021869965.1). Lineage (NCBI taxonomy): Eukaryota > Metazoa > Chordata > Chondrichthyes > Orectolobiformes > Rhincodontidae > Rhincodon > Rhincodon typus. The sequence goes on along the minus strand of NC_063343.1, from coordinate 20,038,541 downwards.
TGTGATAAACTGTTCAGTGTGATCTACTTATTTTCGTTTTTGTTGAAGAATCTCCCTTTTTCCCAATTTCTCTCTTTTGGAATGAAATTGCTATTAGAAGCTAGATTTCGACTTGTGCACCATGCATATTCATCCGTCATCGCTGCAGCTCTTCTCACCGTTTTAACTTTGTTTCTCAACATGAGTTCTTATCATTTCTGGAAGTGAGTTTTTGAACTCGTCCAGCAGAATAGTTGCTGGAAGATCCTCACGTGTCTTTTCTATCTTTAATGGTCTCACGCATCGAAGTTGCTATATTTAATTCTTTCAAACTTTGAGTGTCTGACCTGGTTCCTTCCTTATATTTCTGAACTGCTGTCTATATGCTTCTGGTACCAAATATATGGGCATTCAAAATACCTTGTTTTACTCCTTCATTGTCTCCTGATACCTCCCCTGACAGCACTGCAAACTCTCACTAGCTCTGCCTACCAATTTGGTCTGAGTTAACATTAGTGACGTATCCTCTGGCCAGTCCATCTGCCTAGCCAATTTCTCAAAGGAAATGAAAAAAGCTATTACATCTTTTTCATCAAAGTTTGGTACTGTCATATTTGTATATCTCCCTACTAGGCTGTTGGCTATGATGAGTCACCCTCACTTCTGTCTTGTAATTCTCCTATTTGAAGTTTTTTTTTGCTTCAAATTCCAGCTTCATCTTTTCCAACCAGAACATACTTTCTTTTTTCTTTCTCTAACTCCAATTGTCTAATTTTCAGTTTATTTTTTTTTCTAACTCCATTGCACTTTCCTGTTTCTCTGGTATAGTTAAATGCTTGATTAACTCCTTTACAACTTCAGCCTTCCTCTTATCCCTAGTTAACCCCAAATCTAGCCTGTTGGTTAAGTCTGAAAATATATCCTTCCTCTGTCTTTCTAAAGTTGACAAATTTGGGAAGCATCCTCAAACCTCTGAATCTGTTTAGCAATGTTAAGAGCCATTTTCCCCCACTTTTGATTTAACCAACCACAACACACTGAAATTAAGCAGATTTTCCACTTCTCACCCAGGTCTGTGTAAATCTGCTGGGACCTTTCATACCCCAAATCTGTTCGAGTTCATCCAAATCTGTTCAGATCCCGCGCACCAACTAGCCAGATCCCGGATCAAGCTCCCAATCTGTTACAGAGAGGAGGTTGAAACCTTCTAATAATTAAAACCAGAAACCCCAGAGAAGCTCACCTAACCTCATAATCTGTTAAAGCAAATGTGAGAAGTGGTATAACCTGCCTCTTACCTCCCAGCCTGTTATGAAGGAGAGGTGAAATAAAATGAAATGAATTCTTGACAGTCAGTCTACAATCTACAAGTAACAATTTATTTAACTAACAGCTAACAAATTAACAGAACTACCAACAAACAGAACAATTCCCCCTTAATTACTAACTATTCCCAAATAAAACAAAATTCTAATGGTTTGCTGTTCTAATAGATACAAATCTCACTTATATAAACCAAGTTATAAAGAAAATTAAAACTTAATCTCCTTGAAGTTACAGTCAGGATAAGTCTTCCAGAATATTCTTTGCCTTCTCTGCAGTCCTTCAGTCAGGAATGCCTTCCTCCATGTCCGGAATATTAGCTAAGAGTGCTTTAGTACCTTTTTTTATTTAGATGGTGCTTACTCTGAGAGCCAGTGATTCTTTATTTTAGAGCTGACAGCTGTTCTCTTGGCAAATGACAATTGACTCTCACACCAATTTTCAAATGTCCTCTTCCTTTATACCCTTGACGACCTATTAATTTCTTAGAATAGGATTGGTCAGAGGTTGTCAAAAACCATCAGATTTAAATTTAATTGGGCTTTGGTATCTAGAGCCTGGTTTAAATTAATTGGCTAAAGTCAAAAACCTGTTGTCTTGCTGAAAATGCTGCTTTGCCTGCTAACAGTAAAGACTCTTGATACAATGTTTCAATTTCAAGAACTCTCTGCATCTGCTGCTGCCTGCAGACATTTCTTTTTAATCTCCAAGCCTAAAAAAAAACAGCATCTTTGAAAGGGACCAAACACTATTTCCCGCCCCCCCACGCCCCATTATTTTACCAACATCAATTTCTAATATAAATAAGACAGTGTAGAGCTAGAAGAACACAGCAGGCCTGGCAGCATCAGAGAAGCAGGGAAGCTGACGTTTTCGGGTCGGGGCCCTTCACACTGTGTTATCTCTGACTCCAGCATCGGCAGTTCTTACTATCTCTGAATCAATTTCTAACTTCCTGCTTTCCAATCCACAAATACTGTACCCAACGTTGCAACAATTAGGATTAAGTAAATAAATTTTTCCAAGTAACGATGGGTGAAAGCAGTTTACACAATTTGTAGGATTGCAAAATCCAAAGTGCACGGTCATGGGCTGATTTATTTGTTATAAAGAATTGCAGTTGTGTCACCTATTGTCCTGTTGCATAGTTGCCTACAGGAGAGATACTTGCAGTATTTGTACTGAGTTTTCCGTGAAAGGCTATCCCATGTGCCGAATTCACTTTGGGAATAGTTACTTTGTTAAGCAGGTTTCAAACGAAAGATCAAGTTTTTCAAAAGAATACTTTAATAACACGCTGAACATTTTCATCTATGCTGTAGTGAAATCAGGATAATAAATGGTGAAGTTCTCATAATGAGAATTGATAACTCCCAACATGGTTCAAAGTTTTAATTGCAATGCCATGTTGATTGGCAAAAACTCAAGATTGAAACCAAATGTGAACTATCAAAATTTAAACTAATTTTTTGTTTTCGCTTACTACTTTGTAGAGATATCAACCCACACATTCCTCAGTATATATCATCTGTACCTTGGTACATCGATCCTTCCAAAAGACCTACACTCAAGCACCAAAGGCCACAACTTGAAAAGGAGAGAAAATTCAATTCAATTGGAGACTGGTACAAGAAAGGTGTAAAAGAGGTATGTAGAGTGTGCTTAAATTTGTTTCTATTGAGATTTTTAATTCTATAATTTCTTAAAAAGTGAATAAAGTTCAAAACCCACAAAAACATACAGGGTTTACTCATTTTTTTGTTACGTAAGGGAGTATAATGTTTTTGGAATGCTCAAAGTAATTTAATATATGACCTGACTGTAGAGTTTTCTTCAGTAAAAAGAAATCAATGGAAGAAACTTCGACCATCTGGTAAGGAAGGTAGACAGGAATGTGAAGTAATCAGATTGGTCATAATCTTATTGAACGGTCGGTGGGTTCAAAGGGCTGAGTTACCAACTCCTAATCCTAATTTGTATGTTCTGTGTATTAGAGCAGCGGGAACTAAGAGCACATGCAAATTGCCTATTTTCGCCTCTTAAAATATATCACGTTAATCAATAACACTGTTAACAGTAATCAGTTGTGAACTATTTTGCTAATTTTGTTTTGACCTAAGTTATGTTTTATGATGTCATAAGTGTGCATTCAAAATTGAAATGGACCAAAGAATGATGATGATGTATATTGTCTTACTCAGGGTCCTGCTGTCACCAAGTACAGGAGAGGTGCATGTGAAAACTGTGGAGCATTAACACATGGGAAAAAGGATTGCATGGAAGTAAGTGACTGTCACCTTCCAGGAGTTGGTTGTCTGTTTCTGTAAGTTATTTTCTGGGGCTACTCCTTCCAATACTTCTTTGCAGCAGGTACCTAAGAAGGAGAAATGACTTATTTAGGTACAGTATTTCTAGAAATAATCTGTTTAGATTTATTGCTTTCGGATATTTCAGAGTGACTGTGGGGCCAAACACTTGTGAAATGGGGAAATAGTCTGAAAATCTAACTAATAAAGGAAGATTTTTTTTTGAACCGCATCAACTGAGGTCATTTTCTTGCAAAAATTGTAATGGGTGAAATTCTAATCCATGTTAATAGATTTTACCTCAGCAGTTTTGCTGAAATATTCGTAAATTGTAATGGAGTTAAAAGGATAGAAAACTCTAGGTAGAATTCTTTTGCATTTTAAATTTTGTTAGGGCTGAATTTACCTCAAAATCAGCTAAATGTCAATTTCAAAGAGTTTCATGGAGCTTTTCCCTCCTTTGCCCTGGCAACTTTTCTTATCTAATTTTATCCTGCTCGCTTCATTAAATATGCACCATGCCTTCACAATACTACTGTTGCAGTATTGTGTGCAGGCCTGTGGCAAAATGCTTGAGGCTGCTACACTTAAATCCTACACATTCTGTCAGCCTGGTCTGAAGTAACTTTCTGGTCAATCCGATGCCCATGATCTGGGAGAACATGCAGCAATGCCACAAAGCATTAATAACTTTTCCTGCTTTGCAAGGGTAAGAGCTACCATCTTTTCACTCTGCCGTTTACATTCACTCTCTGCCTGTACATTCCTCCCATCAAAGCTCATGTGCTACCACTCTCAATATTCCATGCTCAAGGTACCCACTCAGACTTTCATGTCTGATATTGTCGCTGTCTAGTTTCTTACAAGTACTTGGGAGAAAATTGCAAACCGAATGTAAATATAAGATTAAGTAAAAATGAGATGTTAATGTGTGCAAATTGGCTCCTTGACACTCGTTTGATTCTCATCTCGCCATTAAAATCTTCAGTGGGAAATCAGACTTTTTTTTTTCCCCTCAACCTTATGAATCTCATTTTTCTGTTTGTCGCCATGTTTTCCAAACTGACTTGCCATTGCCCATGTCATTCAGCTTTCCATCATGCAAAAGATTAATCATTGTGAAGGTATGCTTTACTGTTTAAACTAACTTTGAATTTCCTGTCAGAATAGCAACATCTTGGATTCCGACCTCTGCAAAAACTTTGAGCATCTTAAGAATACGTTTATAATGATCGTAATAGTGGAGCAACCAAGCCCATCGCAATGAATCCTATATGGTTGCTGAAATGTGGAGGTCTCTGCATCCCCATGTGATCTGTCACAATATTCTCCTGAGAGTTCAAGGATTCTTTCCTCGAAGAGGATGGGAAGAAGGATGTCAGACACCTCTTCACTCATCTTTACCCTGTCTGCCCTATTGTAGACCACTTTCCCTTGAGGTGCCACAAAGGGACAGATTGAGTGAGAAGAAAGTGTTTGGCACATCTGTTAGTGCTGGTGCAGGAAAGGTGGTGAGGTGTTCCAAGTAAGTGAGGAGAAAGCACAGTTAGCAGGAAGAGTTAGTAGTCTGATGTGCGTGAGAGCCATTGAGGAAAGATGCAGATGCAGTGTTGAGAGAGGTGTACTGTAAGCCTTGGTGGCAGATGGTTGAGGTAGGGTTCGACTGTAAGGCAGCAGAGTGCAGTGGTGACATTTAATCTTGTGGAATACAAAAGGTCATTAACCTTTTTGTGACATTGCTGCATGTTCCTCCCAACTATGGATATGATACTGACTTGGGTGGCAGCCTCAGACCAGGCTGGCAGGGTCTGGTGTCATGGTCTTCTGTGGAAATCGTGGGAAATGTGGCTGGTTATCCATTCTGCAACCTAATTCACTGGGTCCCTGTTGCCAAAGTGGGGTGCCAACTTGCCTCCCTTAGCCATATTGTTTGGAATTGTACAGCAACACACTAAGGGCAGTTCCTGACTTGCAAAGTTTGAATGGTGCTTCGCTCAAAATTAAATATGGCATTGGCAGTGTGAAAGCCAACACTAACAGGGGAAATCCTCCATGAAAATTCCCAACATTGCCACAGCCAATGTATGGGTAAGTTTCATAAATATATCCATTTTTAATCCCGCTGATTCAATAACCTTTAAATACAGTGGTCTTTCTTTTACTTCTTACATAGAATGTACAAATTAAGAGCATCATAATCCATTTGATCGCTGTAGTCTGCTCTGCCATTCATCAAGGTCGTGGCTGATCTGATTATGGCCTCAACCCTAAATTCCCACCTACACTGTTAACTGTTGACTCTCTTACTTGTCAAGAATTTTATCACCCTCTCCTTTACCAATTTTAGCCCATCTGGTATCTTAGCCAAATCCTCTTTCACCATTTTCCTTGGTAAAGGCAGGTGCAAAGTTCTAATTTAGGTACCTCAGCCAATCTCGGCCCTTTTGTGTGTCAACAAGTTTGGTCTGTAATTGGTCTCTGTCCTCCTTTTATGATCCACTGTTATGAACTTGAGGGAAACCATTCATTTCTAAAAAGAAACTTGAATTCTCAGATTTTAACTGAAAGAATTATGCCGCAAGATTTCACTTTTTAGCCAAATGCTTTTACCGTGCAAAAAATAAACAATATAAGTACTACTAACCTAACATCATGTTTCATGCATCTTATTATTTAAGCCTGAAAGTTTCAACAAGACGCTCCCAGTTGTACTTTATTCCACCTAAGGGTTCCCCAATATTCTATAGAAATGTGAGTTTCTCATTCACTTCTCCTGAGTCCAAATCAGCACATGACACAGCTCTTAGAAATTCACTGTTGTCCTTGTAAGTTTCCTAGTACGAGGTGCACTTACACTTCCAGAACCTGCACCGTCTTTCTGTGAGGATTCCACTGGCTTTGTAGGTAAGTCTGACATTCAGTTCTTCGTGAGTTTGGAATTTACATTCTAAGCTTCAGTCCGCTCTCAATTCTTGCATATTGACTCTAGACCAGAAGGCCCTCGGCCCATCATGGTCTCCATGCTCCTTGTTCTGGCTGCAACAGATACAGCACTATTTTCTTAAAGACTTCCAAGCTGACTGACTGTGTTTCTTTCAGCAAATGCACAGACAAGGCTCCCTACCACATAAACATGGTACATGTGGAATGATCCAGATAGAAATATAAACTAGTTATTTCCCATGTTAAACCTTTTCCTTTGATCTGGAAAGTATATGAATTCTTTGAAATCTTCCCTGGCTGATCTTTTGCTTCCAGACTTTTCGTTGATCTGGGATCATCCGTATGAATAATCAATAACCCTTGGATGATGACTGTGAGGCATCTCATCTCTGACATGACTCAGAAATTGGTTACTAATTAGTCTGTATTTTGACATACGAGCGTAATTCTATATTTTCATACATCTAACGCTGACCTTACACATGGAAGAACCTTTTATGTAACAACTTTGGATGGTCTGGCACTTTCCAGAATTTCGATGACCTTATATTTACAAATATAATTTGTACCTTTGGGAAAATTAAATTTTGTCAACATATGGATCAAGAAATTAAGCATATATAATACCCTGTACTACTTATGTGCCTTTGGAAGACATTTGGATTCCCATTAATATTAGCGCCAGTCACTTATCTTGCTTTCTTTAAGCCTCTCTAATTTCACTTTCACTTCCACTTCTCCTCTGAACTTTGAACCTTGTGTTCATCTTTGTTTTCAATTATAACTTCAGTGTTGCATCTTGCATCCCCTTTTTCTGTATTCTCTTTGTCTCTTTTATCACTTAGGAAGTTCTAGTTTTGTTTTACTCATTTTCTCATCAGGAATGTATCTTATCTACCAATCTGTCTCTTTAAATGTAGGTCATTGTTCTGATGTGATTTTTGCCTGCTAGTCTTTGATTGGAATTTTCCAATTTATGTAGTCTAGATTTGTCCTGCCCCTTCTGTTCTCTTTCCTTCCCTCACCTCCCTGCCCCCAACATTAACCTAAATGTCTGCCATTGGCATAAAAGTAGTATAGGGTATTGCAAATATGTGATTTTCATGTAATTGGTCATCCTTCCTTCAGTTAAGTAGTTTTATACTGGATTATTCCTTGTCCCCACCTAAACCCTCTAATAAATGGTCAGAGTTTCCTAAATGGCATCCCCACTGACATTTGATTCACTTAATTCACCACATTCTGTGGAATGAGATCCCCCACCCCCTTTTGTTAAGCCATAATCATACCATATGATCAAGCAAGGAGAGGTGAAATGGCTCATCTCTTTTCCCACTTGTTTGAATTTCCAAAAGGTGTCAGTTTGGTGTCTGCTTACACATGGATGCTAAAGAATTAGCCAGACAGAATCCCTTGAGTTAAACAAGTAATTGGTTGTTTTACTGTGCTCAAACCCATCCAGGTAAAAATACTAAAATATGTCTGACTTCCTCAATTTAAGTGCAGACACACATTTGTATTCTTGCATTTTTAATTCCAGTTACGGAGTACGATGATTAAATTTAGCTGTGTTAACATTCAATAAGAAAAGAAAGGTAAGAGTCACTGGTTATATCTGGCTGTGTCATCTGGCTATTCAAAGATTCTTGGACCTCAGCTGGATGTTTAAGCTTGTGGCTGATACCTTCTACTCCTGGAAACACCAATGCAGAAAGAAATACTTTAAAAGTTCTCTGCAGGAATATGGTCACAATCAAACTGAACTGTGAGGGTGCCATCTTAGCTGGAGATGAGAGAGAGCAGCAGCTTCTTACTGACATTGGTGGTCTTCTCATAATCACATGTCCTTGGTAAAGGCGCGCACAGAACTAGTTAATCGCATTACATCAGTCTTACCTGCTATCAGAAACCAAAATATCCACTGATTATTAGCACACAGCCATGCAAGGAAATTTGAGGTCTGTTCTTTGAGCGAATCAATTCTGAATAGTTCATGTTTCCATGTTAGAATACTGTGACTATCTCCATTTTGATATGGCAGGAAAAACACTGTTTAAGCAGTTCCAATGTTTAATGTTACTGATTTGGGTCTTCATAGACCCAGTATCTCTTTCACTGTGAAATAGAATGTAGACTACATTGTAATGAAAATTGTGGCACCCATTTTTAATGTCAAAAGAGTCCTTGTGTTTCAGTTAAAATCCATTTTTTTCGGAAGCTCGATGTCTATCTACAGCCAGTGAATTTAAAATTCATATTTGACATGAACATTTTTGTTACATTGCTACTCAAAAAATACTCTTGAATGTGCATCTAAACAGTTTGGCCCTTTTATAGTACTATTCCAGTCAATCTAAAGATAATTAAAGTCTGTTGTTATCATCATTCTATAGATTTTGCAATTTCTGTAATTTCTTTTTGGGTTTGATCCTCGATATCATTCCCACTAATTAGTGGACTGTGTGAAATATACCAGTCGTTTAATGACACCTTTCTGTTTCTTAATGCTAACCAAATCAATACTGCTTTTGACCCCTCCAAAGCATCCTCTTTCTCCAACACTGTAATATTTTCTTTAATATATACTACCACCCATCCTCCTTTCTTTCCTTCCTTATTTTTTTTTCTGATCATCTTGTAATATTTAGGATCCAGCCCTAAATGTCTTTTTGAACCAAATCTCTGTTCTCACCACAACCTTGTACTTGAGGTATTTATTTACAGTTGGAAGCTCACCACACTTTGTGCATTTACATGCATTAATTGTATATAAATGCACAAAGATCCTAGTTTAGAATATATTGTCTTCCATTTAAATCTGAATCCACAGCACAGCTTACCTTACTATTCCTTTCTCCAAGTACTGTGTCGCCCAATCCATTGTGCACATGCTTCACCTTATTTTGGTACAACCTGGCTCTCATCTTTTTCCTAACTTAGTGCTATTTGGGAAGCTTTAAACTGATTTTAATAGAATTTGCAACTTTTTATTGCCTTGTGTACCAACCTAGAGTCAACCAAGCCAAACAGATTGCTCTACAAATTGGATAAGCTGCATATATTGCTGCTATTCTATATCACAGCAAGGGGGATTAGCCTAGGGGTTAATCGGAAACAAAATTCAGGCACTGCAGGATGTGCTTGGCATCAGTGTGATCACATTGATGTAGCTCAAGGTAAATTCTAGATATGTATGGGAAAAAATTTCTTTAGGACTTCTGTGTATTGCATAAGTTTTATACTGTCCTCGCTTTTCTGTTTCTTTCCTCCCAATTCCTTCAACTTGCATTGTCAACCATACACAGGAGCTTTGGACCAAATTTTAAACTTTATGGTTTAGATGCCTCCCAGCTGCATGTGTAACTGGAAACCATGTCCAAACTGACTGCTAGGCCTTGTAAAGTCTCTGAAAATCTGAAATGAAGGCTTTTCTTGAAAGAATACAGTGAAAATATAAATGTTTCACTGTAATTTGGATGTTTAATATTATAACTGTGCAGAAAACTTTGTTACAAGTTTGCAGATGCTTTCTGTAACTTCATTTTGTACAATGCTCTTACAGAGATTTCATATGTTTTTTTCTGAACAGAGACCTAGGAAAGTGGGAGCAAAGTTTACAGGTATCAACATTGCTCCAGATGAACATGTACAACCAACTTTTTCATTTGACTATGATGGAAAACGTGATCGTTGGAATGGCTATGATTCAGAGGATCACATGAGGATTGTGGAGGAATATTCAAAAGTAGATTTGGTAAGTGATAGAATGGCAAAGTGGAAGAATAAATGTCAAGAAAGATATTTCAGTGCCTTGACCCTTTTTTTAAATGAACCCTAAGGTTACAGAGCCACCATTTGGTTTGTTGTAGTGAGTTTTAATAATGGCATGTTGCATTTGGTAGTTAAGAGCTTGCTTTATTCATTCAGACCTCTTCCTGTGTTTAAACTGGGTTGCCCCATGTTCGTTTTATTTTTATTCGAAAATAAAGCTTTCAATAACAACCAACATATGACGTTTATTTGCTATTTTATCACGGTTAGTTTTGTGTATAACAAAGTGGCTCCATATGGCAGCAAAAATAATTAGAAAGATAAGAAGTACTGTACAACTTAAGAAAATTATGGGTAGTTTTGTTATTTTGAGAAGATATATTAACTTTAAGGAAATTGTGGAGGGTTGCAACTTTAATAGCACACCTTGTACTTCATATGGAAAGACAATATTGAGGTTTTTATAATGAATAATGGGAAGGAAATTATCAAAGTGACAAATGTTTATAAAACTATCTCAGAGTAGGACAGAAAGTAATACACATGCATTTATTTCTTCGCATTTAGCTTTAGCTTCATTCTCTCTCTTTTGTTGGTGTAGGCTAGGGAAAATTAATACCATCTGCCTACTAACTCATGATACCTTGTGTCTGAATTTTCAGGTAGATAGAACAATCGGGCTATCGTTTACTATTATCAAGGAGTAAATTCGACGGCAATCCACACATACATCCCTGGTTGCTGTGCATTTCCAGAGGCTTAATTGCAACAGTATTCTTTTTCTCGTTTTGTTTGAGATTCGGACGTTGCTGGCTAGGCAAGCATTTATTGCCCATCCTTGATTGTCCTTGAGAAGGTGATGATGAATTGCCTTCTCGAACTGCCGCTGGTCTTGGGAATGTAGGGCAAGAGTGGACTGTTAGGACAGGAATTACCTGGATTCGATTTGTCCCGCTTCATGTGGACCAGGATATACCTGGGTAATTTTCCACATTGGTGGGTAGATACCAATGTTTCACCTGTACTGGAATGGCTTGACTAGGGATACAGATGGTTCTGAAGCATATAGAATCAAATCGAATCCCTACAGTGTGGAAGCAGGCCTTTCGTCGCAACAAGTCCACACTGACACTCAACGCATCCCACCCAGACCCATTCCCCCTATAACCCATCTAATCTACACAACACTGAACACTATAGGCAATTTATCATGGCCAATCCACCAAGCGTGCACATCTTTGGACTGTGGAAGGAAGCTGGAGCACCCGGAGGAAACCCATGCAGACTCAGGGAGAATATGCAGACTCCACACAGACAGTCACCTGAAGGTGGAATCGAACTTGGGTTCCTGGTGCTGTAAGGCAGCAGTGCTAACCACTGAGCCACCGTGCCACCCCAATATGTTTTCAGGACTATTGCCAGAATTTTGTCAGACACTATTGGCCTTTTCTGAATCTGGTACTATCAGCTGTTTCTTTACATTATTTGGTGTGAATAGAATATGCTGAAGACTAGTATCTGTGATGTGGAACTCTGGAGGAAGCTGAGACAAATCATTCCACTTGGCACTCCTGGCTGAAGGTGATTGCAAATATTTCAGTCTTGTCTTTTACACCTGACGTGCTGGGTTCCCCCATTGTTGAGGATGGGGATATTTGTGCAGCCACCACCTCCTGTTGTTTGTTTCGTTGTCCACCATTATTTGTAATTGAATATGGCAGAGCTGCAGTGTTTTATGTCTAACCAAGTGACTTGACATTCAGACATACAAAAGGCATAAGATTGGGGAATTTGCCCACTAATACTAACTAAATGTGATGGAGAAGTTAGAGCTTTCTTATTTAAGTGAATGCTGTTATTAGGTGGTAGATCTTGGAAACTGTCAAACATTTCTTACATAGAAAATTTACTTCTTGCAGCATGTTCTCATTTCTTCATTTTTTTTAACTATTGCCAGTTTTTTGTTTATGTTCCTTTCTTCTCTTTCTTTATTTACCTCCTTTTGTTGTGCTTTCTATTCTATTTTCAATGAAATATTCTAGCTTACACTTGTTGGCTTAGACTGTGTAGGATTCTTTAGTCTGAGTTGTTAGGTCACGCTGGTACTTGTTTTGTTCACAAGTTCCCAAATCCCTGCAGGATAGGCAGCACACCATTTTGGCTCTAATAATTAACTGCATTTTCCAGTTCAAAAAACCCACTCTCTTGGGCAGGTATGACGAATGGGAAGTAGTGTTCATTTCCCATGAATGCAGAATCTAGACCCAGTTTGATTTTGTCTTTAAAATCCTAACTTTAATTGAAATGCAAAGAAATCTGAGCTTGGAGATATTGACCCTCCAAGATATTGGGTCTTAACTAAATTAGGTGATTTCCCCAGGGGGAAAATCACAGCTCTTGGAACGTAAACCAATTGAAGTGAGCTGTTCCTAAAGCTGGAAAACTGTTTCTGTCCTGCAGATGGAGCCAAAAGCTCTTTCAATGGCTTGCATTCAAGCACTTGAACCATTCTTGTACTGTGACTGGAATGCCTCTCAGCTTTCTAAAAAAAAAATCAGTGTTTTTTGTGGTTTTTGTTTCTTGGCTTTTTTTTCAAAGAATTTATCAAAGTACTAAACGTGTGTTTTGTAGAGCATTATGTCACACTAATAGCAGTGAAAATTGACAGATTGCCTCACGAAAAGCTGTGACTTTCCTCGTGGACCAATCACTTTATTGAAGTTGAGACCTAATGGCCCAAATCTTCCAAACAGCCTCAAATTTACACCTGGTTATCTACGTCTGATGCACCCTATCCACAGGTCCCTACCACTCTGTTTGAACTGTTGGTCTGAAAGGACTGTTGTACCCATTCAATAAGGCTGGGATAGGCCGTTCCTCAGTCTGTGAGGGTTGGCTGATATTTCAGGATCAGCACATGTTGATTTGGGCTTCCCGTCTTATCTACTGCTGTTTTTGATCTTTAACTCATCCCACTGAGGTAATCTTCTGGTTAAGTCTGATGCTTGCCATGAGCTGCAAGGAGTTGGAGATGCTGTGCAGCTTGGCTGTCAGTTAAAGGTACTCTCTGGAGATGCTGTTGAAGATACAAAATGCCGAGAGAGCTGGGGCTGCAGCTTGCCTCTTTTATCCCTCTCTGTGTCTCTCTCTCTCTGCCCTTCTCAAAGATTCTGTGGCCTGTGTCCAATAATAGCATCAGGCAGGAGTACGAAAGTCAATGAGGTGACTATTTTCTATATTTCGAGGTTGCAGAATGTGGTTTTGAACTTTCAACTGTCGAATACCGTCATTGTCACGCTATGTCTCTAGCCTCTGACTGAGCTGAATGCTATCAAGACTGTGTAGCACGCTTCTAACAAAGCAGGTTCACTGAAGGTGTAAACAATGGTTTGTTCTAAAACAGCCTGGCTGTTAGCAGCTAGCCAGGCAGTTCCAGGCCTGTCTGGGCATTTTGACTGGGCATCCAAGGCCTGGCTGCATGAATGCTGCCAGTTCAAGCTCTGCAGTTTGCAAATTGCAGAGTGCAGATAGGTTTAAACTTGGCTTCCACGTTTTGAATTTGTTTATAATCCATGCTTACGAAAGAAAATCAATATTTCTGTAACATTCCTGGAGGTAATGGGTCATCCTGGGAATAGCCAGGAGGCCAGGCAGTGACTGTGGGAGGAAAAGGGCAGTCAGGCATTGGTGGAGGGTGAAGATAAATAGTTAAAAGTTTAAACTTTCTGGGTAGTTCCTGAATGGCTCTCATGACAGGACTTCTGCAGGGTCCCAAAAAGCACCATTGTCCAGGTCTCTGACTTTTCCAAACTGGAAAATTTGAGCCAATGTCTTAAAAGGTCACCAATAATACCTAAGCTTTTTTTTCTTTAGAAACTGAATAATTAAAGGTAAGCAGCAGACCAAATTTAACCAGAGGTTTTGCCAAAACATTGCAGGAGGAATTAATGAAAATTGATATTATTTTAGAATAGATAACTAAATCTGTGTGGTTTAATGGAATTTGGTACATTATGCATATTTAGGGCAAATCTATCACCAGGGCTCAACACTCATTTATCTAATCAATTACTAAAATGCTTGTAGATCTCTAAGATGTAAATGACTGTGTATGATAAGTTTAGACTTGAGAGCATTCTTGTACACATAACTAAAACTTTATGGAAATTTGTGTTCATTTCAGAAAAAAAAACATTTTCTTTTTGTAAAATCACAAAGTCATTGCAGGTGTGTAATAATCAAAATAAATATCACTGGGTCCTTACCTAGAAAAGTCAGTTCTGAATTTTCTGCAAAATGTAATAGACTTAAATTAAAGTGCTCTGTTACTTTTGATTTAAAAGTGCTATTTCCCTTTTAGGCCAAGAGAACCCTGAAAGCTCAGAAACTGCAGGAAGAGCTAGCATCTGGGAAGTTAGTGGACTATGTGGTGAGTATATATTAAACAGGATATTGCACCATATCTACATCAACAAAGTTGAGTGTGTGCTGGCTTTAGGTAGGCACATTGAAACTGTTGGAATTCCATAAGGTTCATTGGGGTTAGTCCTCAGCTGTTTACAATTTGTACCAATTGACATGATGCAGGGGCCAAATGTATAGTAGCTAAATTGTTTGATAACATCGAGATCTGTAGGAAAGCAAGTTGCCTAGTGCAGTTACAGAGGCTACAAAGCAATGTAATTTAGTTGAGTGAATGTCAAAAATTTGGCAGATTGATTCTCTTGTGAGAAATTCAGAACCTGTCCACTTTGACAGGAAGAATAGAAAATCAGTGTACTATTCAAATAGCAAGCAGTTACAGAACTCCACAGTACAGAAGAATCTGGACATACTGGTGCAATGCTCTCAAAATTTAGCAAGTTATCATGAAGACAGATTAAATGCTGGTGTTTATCGCATGGATAACAATGTAAATGTAGGGAAGCTGTGCAGGGTCCTAGTGAGACCAGTTGTGGAGCACTGTGTATGATTTTGATTATCTTATTTGAAAAATGATATAATTGCATTAGAAGTACTTCAGAGAAGTTTCACTCACTCCTAGGGTGAGAGAGTTTTCCTATGTGGAAAAGTTGGACAGGCTGGTCCTGCATTTATTAAGAGTTTTTAGAAGAATGAGAGATGATCTTATTGGAAGCATTTAAACTTTGAGGGGAATTGACTGTGGATACTGAGAGAATGTTTCGCCTTGTTGAGTAGATTAGAACTAGGTGTCACAGTTTAAGAATGAGAGTTATCACTTTTTTAATTTGGAGGTAAGAATTTTTTTCTTTGACGGATGTTTGTATGTGGAATTATCTGCCCCAAGAAGTGATGGAGACTATGTCATTGAATTATTCAAGGCAGAGTTGGCTATCCAGAGTTGATCCCCAGACTGCCTCGTCTTTGTCTAGCGGACAGGCAAGTGGGTTTGAGACTAAATCAAAATCAGCAATGAGTTTATTGAATGGCAGAGCTCAAAGGGCCACATGGCCTATTCCTGCTTCTAAAGCCTCTATTCCTAAAAGATTGCACTGAATCTTGCAGACATATTCTTTTTCAAAAATCTGTGATAGCTTTTATTTCTCTGCTGTACACTTTGCAGTGAACTAGGGTATTTATCTATAATATATTCTAACCAAAGACTGCATTATCCAGATTTGGAAAGCATTTATAATTGAATTGAATTGCATCTCGCTGTAGCTTCAGCTTATGTGAGAAATCTGACCAATATTGTTCACGTAGGGTCCTGAAGTATTTTGAGAGGACAGTGCTATGAGGAACATTGAGTGCCTTTAGTGAATATATGCTCCGGAACAGATTTGAACAGCTTTCTGCAAATGTTTCACGAGTGACCTGAGAAAAGTTGATGCACCAGCAAAAGAAAGAGAGCCTTGTAGCACCTTCTTTTCTTCTCATGCCATTAACGTGGTCCAGGGGTGACCCTAGGCCTCAGCTTCATCTGTTGACAAGACCTACAATGACAAAAGGAGAGGGAAAGTTGAAGACAGGTGCAGGTCCATGAGGCAAGTTTTTAAGCCTTGTGGCCTGTTCTGGATAGTTGCATTCGGATGGCCCCAGCTGGTCCGTTTTCAAAAATGCATTAGTGCTGTGTGCTCTTAGTCCTGCTTGTTTATGGGTGTTCTGTTGCAAGCTGGTTATAGTCTGCAATACATCTAGAATTAGTACCTTTACCCTTCAAAAGCACCGGTCTTGCTTCAACCTTCAAGCCAAAAATCCTGAAGCAACACTGAGTAGAAACTTGTTAAAATAACTCTGCCCCATTTTCCTGACTGGCACCTAAAGAATGGAAAATCCTGGATCCAACAAGTTAAGGTATTTTAAGCAGGCTTTTCTGAGGAACACCACTTTTTTTTAAAACTGAAATCACAATGGAGATGCATCAATATCCTTGGTGTTGCTTTTTGTAGTGACCAAGTGAAAGCATAAAGGAGCCACATTGTAAGCTCGTAATGATTATCTTGGTTGAGTTAATGTTGTTAATGCATTCATCATTGTTGAGCAAGTGACAATTTGCAGAGTCACATCTAACAGATGTTTTGTGCTTTTCAAGTGCACGCTGTTTGAGTACAGTCTATACTCTGTGATAAACATTCTGAGGAACGTGCTTTTTGATTCAATCAGCCAATCATTAAAACATACGGTCTATACACACGATATCACACGAGCACTAAAATTCATGTGTAAAATTGCTTCATTTTCTGGTAGGCCAAGCATCTTGTTGGATTGATGGCAGAGTCCCATTTGTGGAAAACAGTACTTGCATTACCACTGCATTGTAGCAGCTTAAATGGGTTGCTTAATCTGTTGTTCACTTTGTTTTGAGATACTTTGACTCTTCAGGATATTTTGTAGTAGACTGGGTACTTCCAAATTTGAAAACTGCAACTTCTGGTCCATTGTTTCAGAGATAGTAAGAGCTGCAGACGCTGGAGAATCTGAGATAACAAGGTGCAGAGCTGGATGAACACAGCAGGCCAAGTAGCATCAGAGGAGCGGGAAAGCTGTCGTTTCTGAAGAAGGGCCTACGCCCGAAACATCAGCTTTCCTGCTTCTCCGATGCTGCTTCGTCTGCTGTGTTCATCCAGCTCTGCACGTTGTTATCTCTTTACTTCTGGTCCATTTGTAAGTTTGCACGATACACAGCACTCCATGATCTGATCAGGATAGCAAGGTAACTTCTTTCTGCCCTATTTCTACGTAGAGCTTGCATGCTAAGCAAATGGCTAGGGCTATATTCCTAAAATGGAGCTATACGAATGTAGCACGTGGAGCTATATTGACCACCATGTATATTGACCGGTGGAAACAAGCTTGCAGTATTTAGTAGTGGAGAAGCCACAGCGGATTTCTCGACCACCACATCATGGTAAGGGAGAATATTAGACTGTTCCACCTTAAATGTGGATTGGAGTGTGGGATGGATTATGTTTAAGGTAATTCTTATGGGGCTGCAGATTCAAATCTAGCAAATGTACCATCTGCTTACCAGAAATATGCTATGAGTAAGAGGTTAGAGCTCATTCCATCACAAACACACTTCTCATTGAAACTGACAAAAATATTTGTACCAGACCAGAGAGTTCCATGGCTACACCATTAATTTGGGCATGCCTCATGCTTTATAATTGGGCAGTACTTGTTGTGCTATTAGCTACACTAATAACCAGTTTATGATAACCAGTCAAGCTTGTATGTGGCTTAGTTACACTGGTTATTAGTGACATATGTTGATACTCTGGGAGCTATTCTCTGCAATAAAAGGGGCATTCAAGTCCTGTACCTTTTTTTTAATTACCCACAAGCATGGAGAGCTTGTATTTCCCATTTAATTTCCGGGCAATGCCTCAGGTAATCTGGTTTCCAAATTGCTTCAATCAGCAGCATCCCTTTTTTCTTGTGGTGCAAATTATTTTCAAATTTTATTTTCTTGCATTTGTCCTAATGAACACAAGATAAGAAACTTCAGCAACATGTCATTCTTTTCCCCAACTGGTACAATGTAGTCAGTGTAGGAAACCTAAAAGCCAGGACTCTGTGCAAAAACATTTTAAATTTAGAGAAACAAGGACATGATTAAGTTTATTGCTGAGCATTTGGAGAATAGAAAATTTTGCTTTCTTATTCGGCAAATATTGGCAGTTGGCTTTAATTTAAAAAATAACAGTGCCAACCAACAGCTCATTGCAGCCTGCATTACATAAAATGCCACTATATTCTGTTCCAAACTAATGACCCCAGTGCAGTAAAATCCAATTACTTTTCCTCTCTCGATTAAAAAAGTCATCATGTATCTTTTAGTCCCAAGTTAAAGTGATTATAAAAAATCAAAATAAATATTGCTTATTTCTGACTGCATTATGCTTCAAAATTTGAATTAACTATTCAGGTTATTCAAATATTCTAACTTTCTGCAAGGTATCCATTTGCTCTATGTAATTGGGAATTTTTGACACCATAGAGTGGTAGTCATACAACACGGAAACAGATTCTCTGGTCCAACTTGTCCATGCCGACCATGTGTCTTAGTCTCATTTGTCTGCATTTGGCCTATTTCCTTCTAAACCCTTCCTATTCGTATACCCATCCAGATGCTCAATGTTCTGACCAATGAACCCTCAAGGTACTCAAACCCCATAGTCCCAGCAATATCCTTGTAAATGTTTTCTGTACCCCTTCTAGTTTAACATCCTTCCTATAACAAGGTGACCAGATTGTACACAGTATCCTAAAAGTGGTCTCACTAACGTCTTGTACAACCACGACATGACTTCCCAACTCCTATACTCATTGCTCTGACCAATGAAGGCAAGCCTGCCAAACACTACTTTAACCTTCCTGTCTACCTTTGACGCCACTTTCAACAAACTATGAACCTTCATCCTAGGTCCCTCTTCAATTACACTCTCTAGGCTCTTCCATTAACTGTGTAAGTCCTACCCTGGTTTGCCTTACGAAAATGCAACACTCGCATTTATCAAAATTAAAGTCCACCTGTCATTTCTCAGCCCATTTGGCCCATTTGATCAAGATCTTGTTGTACTCTTGAATAACCTTTATCACCATCCACAATTTTACTGTCTTCCGCAAACTTACTAACCAGACTTCATTTATTTTCATCCAAATCATTGATATAAATGACGAACAACAGTGGACCCATAACCGATTTCTTGTGGCACATCACTGGTCACAGGCCTCCTGATAACAACCCTGTACCACCACCCTCTGTCTTCTACCATTAAGCCAATTTTGTATCCAGTTGATTTGATTGTCTCTCCCTGGATCCCATTTGATCTAACCTTACAAACTAGTCCACCATATGGAACCTTGTCGAAGGCCTTGCTAAAATCCATATGGACAACATCTACCGCCCTGCCTTCATCCATCTTCTTGGTAACCTCTTCAAAAAACTCAATCAAATTTGTGAGACATGATTTCCCACACACAAGTCGTGCTGACTAACCCTAAACAGTCCTTGTCTTTCCAAATGCATGTGTATCCTATCTTTCAGAGTCCCCTCCAACAACTTCTCCACTACTGATGTCAGACTGTCCAGTCTATAGTTCCCTGTCTTCTTGTTGCAACCTTTCTTAAACAATAGCACAACATTATGTACCCTCCAGTCTTCAGGCACCTCACCCGTGGCTGTGTTGGTACAAATATCTGTGCAAGGGGCCCCTCAATCTCTTCCCTAGCATCTCACAATGTCCTGGGATACGCTTGATCAGGTCCTGGGGATTTACCTACCTTTTATGCATTTTAAGACCTCCCACACCACCTCTTCTGTAATGTGAAGCCTTTCCAAGACATCAGTGTTTATTTCCCTGAGTTTCCTAGCTTCCATATCTTTCTCCACAGTAAATACTGAAGCAAAACGTTTGTCAGTATCTCACCCATCTCCTATGGTTCCACACATAACAGCCTTGTTGATCCTTAAGGGACCCTATTCTTTCCCTAATTATTATTTTGCCCTTGATGTACTTGGAGAATCTCTTTGGAAAATAAGGTTAAGAAGAATCCTAAGCTATCCCATGTCCCCTTTTGCCCTTCTGATTTTTCTCAATGCTCTAATCAATGAAGGCAATGCACCATTCTGATGTCACACTCGCGGCCACAGAAATTCCTGTCTGTGCCCCCGACTAGAGAGTCTCCAGTCGCAATCGATCGCTTGGATCTTGACATACCTCTCACATCAGCAGAGTCAGCCATGATGCCAAAGACCTGGCTGTCACCTCTATTTTCGTGAGGCCATACCCCGACAG
Organism: Rhincodon typus; assembly: GCF_021869965.1. Lineage (NCBI taxonomy): Eukaryota > Metazoa > Chordata > Chondrichthyes > Orectolobiformes > Rhincodontidae > Rhincodon > Rhincodon typus. The sequence goes on along the minus strand of NC_063343.1, from coordinate 20,017,957 downwards.
CAGTATCCAAAACTGTATCCTTATTTGAGCAGGAAATAGCCATATGAGACTCTTGCACTACCTGCCTACCCCTCTTGACAGTCACCTATCTACCTGACTGTATCCACCATGACCTTGAATTGAACGTAATACTTAATGATTACCTCTCCAGGCGTTGAGTATTTCCTTAGCTTCATTCAAAATTTGAATAGCTCTAAATAGAAACAGTTCTTCCTTTTGAAGGTGATTACTAGCCCATGTTCGTTGAGAAATAAAGAGCATGCATGTTGTATGAGGTGAGAATAGAATTTTGCTATTTATAAGATTCCTCTTCCAGACAGTTTCATAATTCAAACGATCATTGGACTATTTTTATATATTGGCTTAAGCTTTGAAGATCAGTAAATGAGTAAATTTTATTCTCTCCCTCAGTCTTCTATGATTGTGTTATTGAGCTTCTGCAGGATGTAATTTTTTAGATCCTTTTGTAGTACATACTCTCGTGTAGCTCGAAAATGTAAGCATATGTGTTTTTTCGGCACTTATGATGCTTTTAAATATTTGGTGGGTGCTTGTAATTTGAATATGGAGATAATTTAGATGGGATGAAATATAGCAAAAGATCTAAAACAATATACTGTCTTTTTTAATGTTGTTCATTTAGTTGATTCTAATACATTTCTCTATGAAAAGCTGAAATAGACAATCAACCTAGTCAAAACTCAGCCTTGTTTATGCGGAGGTACTGAAAAATCTTCAAATTTCTAACAATATTAGACGTACATATCAAATGAAACCCCCAAGGAGCAAATCTTTGTACGCACTAGTTGAGGTATAATAATTGACAGTAACTGCCAGGTAACTGCGGACAGCATTAAAAGTATTAAATGTTAGGCCATGTTTCAACATGAAATGCAATGGAGTTAGTCTTAGACTCCCAGAATAAATAAAGTAATGCTGCTACAGAATGGATATAAATCTATTATTGCTATTCTACTTGCGTAACTGTGCTTAGTCGTGCGGAGTCAATCTATCTATTTTATCTATCATTTATTATTGCAGAACTCTTCAAGACGTCAGCGGGGAGAAGAGGATCATGATTCAGCAGTACGTGTATTAATTCAATGTAACATTTTCCATGCTGCCGAATGTTTCTAGTTCCAATTAGAGCAAGTGTATTCTGCATACAGTTAATGTTGCATGTAATTTCTAGTCGTCTCCTCCTCCCCCCCCCCCCCCCCCAACCCAGTCAATGAGTTCTGATGTTTTTCCATCCGACAGCACTCCATTCTGTTTCCAGCTGAGTTGGACCAACAATTTTGTGTAACGTCCCTAGCTTATGTTGCATGATTGTGCATTTACTCGGATCCATCAGGGAAGCACATTACATACATTGTAAAATTTTATATTAAAAGTGAAGCTTAACAATTTTGATATTCAGTTGCTGAATGAATTAATACTCATCGTAGAATCCCTACAGTGTGGAAACAGGCCCTTCGGCCCAACAAGTCCACACCGACCTTTGGAGCATCCCACCCAGACCCATCCCCCTTTTATCCACACACCCCTGAACACTATGGGCAATTTAGCACGGCCAATCCACCTAGCCTGCACATCTTTGGACTGTGGGAGGAAACCGGAGCACCCGGAGGAAACCCACGCAGACACAGGGAGAATGTGCAAACTCTGCACAGACAGTCGCCCGAGGCTGGAATCGAACCTGGATCCCTGGTGCTGTGAGGCTGCAGTGCTAACCACTGAGCCGCCGTGCTGCCCCAACAAGTCCACACTGACCCTCAGAGCATTCCACCCAAACCCATCCCCCTATAACCCACCTAACCTACACATCCCTGAACACTACAGGCAATTTAACATGGCTAATCCACCTAGTCTGCACATCTTTGGACTGTGGGAGGAAACGGAGTACCTGGACGAAACCCACGAAGACACGGGGAGAATGTGCAAACTCTGCACGCAGTGAATCGAACCCGGGTTCCTGGTGCTGTGCGGCAGCAGTGTTAACCACTGAGCCACAGTGCTGCTATCATGTCGAAGGACAGATGTATTCTCTATATTATCTATGATACTAATTAACAGATAACGGGGATATTCTGATCATAAATACAGCTTTTGGTATAAATAGAATATGTACTTTTTCTCATTGATTTATCATGACTTTGAGCTTTGTAATTGTCATTGTTTCAGGAGAAAGACAACAGTGAAGATGAAGATGAAGATAAGTATGCAGATGACATTGATATGCCTGGACAGAACTTTGACTCCAAGAGAAGAATTACAGTTAGAAATCTTCGTATTCGTGAAGACATTGCAAAAGTATGGGAAGAGTACTTATAATTAGGTTTAATCACAATACCTTCTGACTTTTATGTTGTTCAGTAATATTTACTGTTGGTGACAGTACTTTGGGTAGAATACCTGCAACATGTTAATGGCTTCAGGCTGCAGACGTAGATATTTTCAGAGCTTAAAAGATGAGTTTGATGTCTGTGGCAGGTGTTAATTTACTTGCGTGTACATATTTTGAACCCTTCTAAGTATGGTTTTTGTTTTGGGGTCGTCTTCTTCCCACATTTGATTGTTGGCCAGTAGAATGCACTTGCAATGTTGCCCTGGCTCCAGCAAATGGTGTTTTTCAGCTTGTCTTGGGAAATGCTTGCAGACTGCCTGGGATAACTTAAATCCGATAATATTCAGTAGTATTTAAAGCAAAATCTCAAATGTCATGTAAAAATGTCTTAAAACCATTGTTTCGAATTAGATTATCCCTCTGAGAATTGCATTTGCATTCTGCACCAGAGCAAACAATTAGCAATATTATAATTTACTTGCAGAACAAAATAAATGTTGTTCAAGGTTTATTTCTTTTATTCTTTACACTTTTTTATCCATTAAAAAAAAGTATTACATAAAAAATTTTGTAATTTGAAAACTAGCTGACTTATTATGGGATGTACTTCTACAGATGTTGACATTTTCTGGTAATCACCACAAAGTGGTTATTCTTTAATTATGTGCCTCTGCAGGAATAGTTTGAAACTATTTGATTAAAAGATCTTCCACATTCAGTTGTAACAGGAAATGGGAATACGTTACACTAACTTTTATTTTTTATTCACTTGATTTATCTTCTTCAAACTTAAGAAAATATGTCTAATGTGATTCCACTGCTACCCAAGGCAAAATCAATTACTTCAGCATAATCATGCAGCAGACTGCCAAGAATCTGGCAGTTCATGAAGGTTGTGATCAGTGGTTGGATATTTGTTATTTTATTGTGAGTTGTGACATGTCAGCAGCTTCCTAAATTTGCTATAGAAAGAATTAGATGTTTTTAAAATATCAATACCAAATCACTGTTGCTATTTTAAAGATCCGTATGCCACAGAGAGAAGTAATTAGCTCAACAAAATAAAACGTAACAAGAATCTCCTAGATTAACTCTGAATTTGATTTTAATTGTTCACTTCAATTGTACAGAAGTTTTAAATACAAAATAAATTAAGGCAGTATCTGTTTGTACTTTTTTAACGCAGTTTTTGTTTTTCCCCTTTTCTAAGTACCTGAGGAACTTGGATCCAAATTCAGCATATTATGATCCAAAAACGAGAGCGATGAGAGAGAATCCCTATTCCAACACTGGCAGAAACCCAGATGAGTATGTGATTATAAGTGCTTAGTCTGCTCAATAATGGTCGCAGCAGCACAAATATCTAACTACAATTGTCTATTAAAGGACTTTATCAAATAAATGATATCCGGATTGCATTTGCCTCATTTAAATGAAAAGAGACAATGTATTGTATTTAGTTAACTAACTCTCCGGATCTTAATGAGTACTTGGCTGAATTTAAGACAAAATGGTATTAGAAATTATTCAATGCCAATAAATAGAGGAAGCTCAAAATTACTTAAATTGCAATTTTGCACTCCAGTTTTGATAAATGCTGTAATTTAAAGTTCATGTGAACAGTATTTGTTTTTCTATCTTCTACTGTATACTTCTATCTTTTTGTAAAGAAGTTGAATGCATTCTTTGTAAGAAAGGCTAGTCTGATCTTATTTTGTTTGGAGTATTTGAGTAGCATTTATTACGAATACTCATTCAGTATACATGTTTAGCCCAGTTCATTGGGCAGTTAAAAGTCAAACACGTGGGTAGTGGTCTGAAGCAATCTTTGGATTATAAAGGCAGGAATGGCAGATTTCTTTCCCTGGAGAACCAGATGAGTTTTTACATCAAGGAGATATTTTATGGTCACCATAAGTGACTGTTTTTTATTCCAGGTTTGTTTAGTTCATTGCATTTATTTTGTTTAACTGGCATAATTGGATTTGAACTAGTTCTGCTGGATAATTGATCTAAGTATGTGGTTGCTAGTCCAAAACATATCACAATGCTCCTGCTATCTCGAACAGATTCCTTCATTGCAGCCACTGCACTGCAACCTAACTGTACAAAAGTGCTGTGAGCAATAAACACAGCCCATTTCCTTAAGATGAATCTATGTACAAAATATTATTATTTTGTAATATGCTTTTGTTGACTATGCTTCTGGAATTTGTGGCTTGGAAGTAGATGGTATTGAGCCTTTGCTACATTCACTTTATAATCCCTCTGTATGTAGCACATCCAAATTTCAGGCTTGCAGCATACAGATACCTAACACAAAGTGCACTGTATTAAATGATTCAAGCTATAATGCTTCGTACACGAACACCAAATGGTTTATTTTCTGGCCATCAGCAACTTTCATTTGTAATGAGTTTTACTTAGAATTCTAAGATACCCTACAAAAGGGGGAATCAGACAAAGATGACCTGTGAGCCACAGGTGGAGATTTAGAAGAGTGACTCAAAGCTTGGCTGAAAAAGTATTTTGAGGGAGAATCTTCAGTGAACCTGAAATTTGGATGTGCTACATACAGAAGGATTATTAAGTGGATGTAGCAAAGGCTCTATTACCATCTACTTCCAAGCCACAAATTCCAGAAGCATTGTCAACAAAAGTGAGTAGAGAGGAGCATTGTATAGCTTGAGAAGGCTTCAATTGCTGAAGGATGAGGTTGTGAAGGGACTTGGATGTATGTTATGAATTTTAACGAAGTAATGTCAGGTTACAGAACTGATGTAGATCAGTTTTTTTCATCTAAGTTGTATTAAGCTGATGTGTTTAGAAGGCAGGAGAGAGATGGAATCATTGAGTTTGGAAGTGACGGATGCATGGGTGTCTCCTCAATAGAAGATGGATAGAGGCAAAGATGTAGATGAGTGATTCTAAGGAGGTGGATGTGATCAGTTTTGATAAGAGATGGCAGAAACATAATGGTGTGTCCGTGCAGCATGCACGTTGAACTAAGAATTGTGTTTTCAAATGTCAAAGGACACAAGTGAATGAAAGTGATGAGTCAAGGATGGATGTATGTGCAGGCATATTTAATTGTAAACATTGAAACTTGAAGAGGGTGCGTAGAGATGTTAAATGTTATTGCTCAACATCTATAAGCTGAAAAGATGCTGATAGATTTGCGAATAAAATTTTGCATTTGTTTTTTCCATCTTATCATTTGTTTTACTTGCTCAAAAATCTTCACCAAAAAGAGCATATCCTGAACAGCTAGGGAGTCTAGTGTTGAACATGGATTTTGTTTTAAAGTTAATTGGGTAATTAATGCTTAATGTATCTCCATTAAAATAGCAACTATACTTCAAAATTTTAATTGGCTATGAGGGATACTGAGATGTTCTGATATTGTAAAATGTGCCCGATGAATGGAAGGTATTTTCTCCCCTAGAGGTGCCATATTGCTAGAATCTTACCTTCTGTTGTATCTTTTTATTCTAGAGTTGGCTACGCAGGAGATAACTTTGTGCGATACACAGGTGACACCGTTAAAATGGCACAGACACAATGTAAGTTCTCTAACATCTGAACTTGAGAGATTTCAAGGCTTTATCTCTTTTCTATGTTTACAACTGTGACACAGTTTCATGAACATTTTTTCCCAATAGTGTTTGCCTGGGAGGCTTATGAGAAAGGTTCAGAGGTTCATCTCCAAGCTGATCCTACGAAACTTGAAGTCCTTCACCAGTCGTTCAAGGTTAAGAAAGAAGAGTTTGAGAAACAACAGAAAGGAAGCATATTAGAGAAGGTACAACACACAGTAACTTTCAGATTGTATAGTGTCATAAAAGTTGCATCTTTTAAAGGTTACAAAATAGACTTAGCACCTCATTCATTACATCTGAAAAACCTTAAGTCCGTTGTTTTGAAAAGTCATCAGGTTCCTAATCAACATGGAAATTTTGGTTTGAGTCTCCCTGCCTACATTATCAGAACATGCACCAGCAGAAAATATCCCACACTGTAGTCATAACTGTAAGGGCAATAATTTCAAACAAGCCTAAAGTGCTCATTTCCTAACCTGATGTTGTGTGACTGGCAGAGTTGCTGCATTAAAAGAAAAAATGAAGTGATGAATATATTATCAGATACCTTCTGAGACTTCAAGTTGTTTGTTGCTTTTTCTGTTGGGAAACTCCATTTCTGTGCCAAATGGAAATATAGACTCATGAAAATCCAGGTTGACTGAGGGAAACATGTCCCATACACTGTTCCTGCAGCTAGGGTAAACTTAAGACTTGTGTGAGAAAAGGCACTGGATTACTCTATGCTGAAAAAAGTATGATAGGAAGGGAGAAACAAGAATATTAACAATGCCGTAATTCTTTTTGTGTCCAGATTGTTATAGTGATTGATTGCAATACTTTGAAGACAGCTAATTTTTATATCAGTGTACAAAGATTAGCTCTTGTAATTGAAATCTGACAAGATAAATTGTTTTGCTTAATATGTAATGCATGATCTATGTAAGTAGAGATCCATTATTTAAAAGATTCTCATTCCTTATTCAAACATTGCATCTATGCTATCGAGACCAAATTTGAATGGATACCATATTGCAGTGAATGATTACGTTTCTCATTACAGTCTTACCATAATACTTCAGGCCCAACGGATAAGGGCAGTTATGAGAAGTGGATGTTGGGTGGGAGGGAGGGAGGGATGGATGGAGGTGTGGGGAGAAGAGTGTCAATGAATGCTTCTCTAAGGGCATTGTACTTAATTGCACACAGTATATGAAACAAGGTAAATGAGCTTGTAGCGTAGACTGAATTTGACAGGTATGATGTGTATCGGGGCTGGGAATTAACTATCCAAGGGTACATATCCTATTGAAAGGACTGGAAGATAGGCAAGGGAGAAGGTTTACCTTGTTAGTAAGAAATTACATTATATCACTTCTTGCTATTGATTTAGAGATGGAAGGCATAGAATCTGTGGGGTAGAGTTGAGAAATTGCAAAGGTAAGAAGACTCTGATGGGAGATGTTCTGATGAAGGATCACCGGACCTGAAACGTTAACTCTGTTTTTTCCTTCACAGATGCTGCCAGACCTGCTGAGCTTTTCCAGCAACTTTGTTTTTGTTCGACTCTGATGAGAGTTGTTCATAGACCTCCTAGCAGTAGTCAGGATTGGGGAAGAAAATAAATTGGGAGAGAGGAAAGGCACTGTTACAACAATCATGGGGGACTTCATGGTAGACTGGGAATATCGGGTTGGTAGTGGATCTGAAAAGAAGAAATATGTCGAATATCTGCAAGATGATTTTTTTGGATCAGCTTTTGATGGAGCCCACAAGGGAGTAGGAAATTCTAGATTTAGTGATGTGTAATGAGGCAGATTTGATTAGGGAGCTTAAGGTGCGGGAACCTGTATGGGGCAGTGACCATAATATGATAGAGTTCACCCTGTAGTTTGAGAGGGAGAAGCTGGAATCAGATGTAACAGTATCACAGTTGAATAATGGTAACTGCAAAGACATGAGGGAGAAGATAGCCAGATTTGTTTGGAAAGAGAGCCAAGCAGAGAAGATGGTGGAGCTGCAATGGCAGGAGCTTCTGGGGCTAATTCGGGAAGCACAACTGAAATTCATCCCAAGGAAGACAAAACATACTAAGGGGAGGATTGAGGCAACCATGGTTGACAATGCAGATCCAGACAGTACAAAAGAAAAAGAGAACATATACAATATGGTGAAGATTAGTGAGAGGCCATAAGATTGAGAAGCTTTTTAAAAACCAGCAGAAGATAGCTTAAGAAAGGCAATAAGTGGGAGAAGATGAAATAGGAGCTGAATAATGCTAGTAATATAAGAAAAGGTTGCAAGAGTCCTTTTTTTTTTTAAGATATCTAATGGGTAAGAGAGGCAAGAATGGGCACTGGACTGCTGGAAAGTGAGACTGGAGAAGTAGTATTGAGGAACAAAGAAATCCTGGAGGAACTGAATAAGCAGTTTGCATCAGTTTTGACAATAGAAGACCGGCAGCATACCAGAAATTCAAGAGTTGAGGACAGAGGTGAGTGTGGTGGCTGTTACTAAGGAGAAGGTGCTGGAGAAGCTGAGAGGTCTGAAGGTGGATAAATCACCCGGACCAGTTGGACTACTCCCCAGAGTTGTGAAGATGGCGTCTGAAGCGATTGTAGGGACATTGGTGGTAATTTTTGAGGAATCGCTGGAGTCAGGGAGGGTGCCAGAGGATTAGAAAATGGCTAATGTAACATCCCTGTTTATGAAGGGGTGGGGGGGCAGAAGACAGGAAACTGGGCCAGTTAGCCTGGCCTCAGTCGTTGGTAAGATTTTAAAGTCCATTATTACAGATGAGATTGGAGCACTTGGAGTGCATGGTTAAATAGGGCTGAGTCAGCACGGCTTTATCAAGAGGAGGTCATACCTGACAAATCTGTTGGAATTCTTTGAAGAGGTAACCAGCAAGTTAGACAAAGACAAGGCAGTGGATGTGATCTAGTTGGCCTTTGACAAAATGCCGCACAAGAGGCTGTTAAATAAGTTAAGACCCCCTGGTGTTAGGATTGGCTGATTGGCAGAAGACACAAGAGTAGAGATAAAGGGTCTTTTTCAGGATGGTAGCCAGTGACTGGTGGAGTTCTTCAGGCATCCATGTTGGGACCACAACTATTCACGTTATATATTTACGATCTGGGCAAAGGAACTGGGCATTGTTGCTAAGTTTACAGATGAGACAAAGATAAGTGGAGGGACATGTGGTATTGAGGAACTGGGAAGGCTGTAAAAGGACTTGGACAGGCTAGGGGAGTGGACAAAGAAGTGGCGCACAATACAATATGGGAAAGTGTGAGGTTATGCTCTTGGGTAGGAAGAATCAAGGCATTGACTATTTGCTAAACAGGGAAAGGCTTTGGAAGTCTGAAGTGCCGAGGGACTTGGTCCTAGTTCAGGATCCTGTTAAGGTTAACATGCAGGTTTACTTGGGAGATAGGAAGGCAAATACAATGTAAGCATTCGTTTTGAGACGGCTAGAACATAAGCAGAGATGTACTGCTGAGGCTATATTAGGTTCTCGTCAGACCATGTTTGGAATACTGAAGTTTTAGGCCCCATTTCGAAGGAAGGATGTGCTGCATTGGAGGTGGTCCAGATGAGATTTACGAGAAGATCCCGGTGTCGTTTGAGGAGCTGGGTCTGTACCCTATGGAGTTTAGAAGGATGGGGCAGTGGGAGTGATCTGATTTGAAATTTATAAAATACTGAGAGGCCTGGATAGAGTGGATGTGGAGAAGATGTTTCAACTAGTAGGAGAGGGTAGGATCCAAGGGCACAGCCTCGGATTGAAGGATGACTCTTTAGAACTGAGATGACGAGGAATTTCTTCAGCTAGAGAATAGTCAATCTCTAGAACTCATTGCCACAGAAGGTTGTGGAAACCAAGACATTGAGTGTCTTTAAGACCAGGGTAGGTTCTTGATTAGTAAGGAGATCAAGGGTTACAGGGAGAAGTCAGGAGAATGGGGCTGACTAACAGACCAACCACGATTGAACGGCAGAGTATACTCAGTGGGCCGAATAGCCTACTCCTGCTCCTACATCTTGTGGACTACCAAATCCAGCCAAAACCTTAAATGTTCCCTTAACTAGCTTCCTGTGAGATTGAAAGATTTTTTCGAAACTGATCATTTTTGAACCATGACAAAAACATGAATTGAGTAGATTAAAGGCGAAAACATAAGTCATTCAAGTACTTTTGTATTTATTCACTTTCTTGCCTGGTATTATTGCCTTTTTGTTGGTTCTTTTTCATTTGCTCATTCTTGAACACGCTTCCTTCTAGTTATCATTGTTTCTTGTCATCACTTCTGTACTTGTTTTTACATTATCTCTTTCCACCTCTTAACATGTTTGTTAATTACTTTTCTAATCCTCTCTTTTCTCTGTTTGGAACTTTTCATTGTAATTGATCATTTGTGTGCCATTCCATTGAATGCCAAATTTTAAATCAAAAGTACTGATTTTCTGAAGAAGGGTCCAGACCGGAAACATCAGCTTTCCTGTTCCTCTGATGCTGCCTGGCGTTCATCCAGCTCTACACCTTGTTATCCTATGTTAGATGCCTTTTTTATTGTTCATTGATGTAGCTCTAATGGTTTAAGGTCATTGGCACAAAAGATAAAGCAACAGTGATTTTTAATATATATTTGCAGACAGGCTGTGTTAATTCTCAGTTGTTAAACTGGAGTCTAAATGTTCAAATGTAATTTGGATTGTCAATCCTGTTCATTGTGATATGGTCTTCAGTAATTTCAATCTGAACATTGTCACAGTCCCCATGTAACAGGCTAGAAACAGGACAAGATGCTTGATTGCTTGAGCAGCTGAAGGCTAAAAGTCCTAGGTTTCTGTATTGTTTGTGTAATGTCAATGAGCATCCATTGTAGTACAAGTCATTCTTCAATTTGTGTTTGTTTCTGTCCATTAATTTAACCTTTAAACCCATTCTAAACCCGTTTGGGCCTGAGCACTGAAACACAACATTGGGTTTTTACTTTGGCCGTTGAACACATGGTTCTAATTTTCTGTACCTCATGCTTATCCATTCACTAGCAGATTGTCATAAATTCACAAATGGCAGACTGGGGCAAAGAATCATTTAGCTTATGCTGTCAGACTCTAACATTACCATTGCAGTGAATGCCGGCCCATCGCTTTTGTTTCTGAAGTGAGGAAAATATTCAAGTTAGAACTTGTTAATCCTGTGTTCAACCTGTACTTGTTTGATCCTCCTGGAAAGTAAGATCTGATTAACTGTTTAAAAACTAATTTTTGGATCATTAACCAGCTGTCCTAATCTGATTGTGCAATATTTGCTGATAGTTAACAAAATCACCAATTTTTTGCAGTATGGAGGTCAGGAGCACCTAAATGTTCCACCACGTGAACTGCTGCTAGCTCAAACAGAGGATTATGTGGAATATTCAAGACATGGTGCTGTCTTAAAAGGCCAAGAGAAAGCAGTTGTACGTTCTAAGTATGAAGAGGATGTCCTGATTGGTAACCACACAGTAAGTGATTTGAGGTTTAATTAAAAGCACTCCACCTACTTTGATCTTACGAACTTAGAAATGTTTGATAATGTGAACAGTCCTTTAAACATTTAGTTTGATGGAATTTGTATTTCATCATAAAACAGCGCTGCTTCTTCTGTCCCCATCTCTCATCTTGGAATCATCTTGCCTCACAAACTGCAACATAGAACACGCCCTTTGGCCCACGATGTTGTGCTGAACTTTTACCCTAATCCTAAAGTCTATCTAACCTCTACCCCTACCCTCTACTATCATCCATATGCATATCTAATAGCCGCTTAAATGTCCCTAATGAGGCCGACTCCACTACCCTCTCCAGCAATGCATTCCACGTCCCGACCATTCTCTGAGTAAGGAACCTACCTCTGATGTCTCCCCTATATCTACCTCCACTCACTTTAAAATTATGCCCCCTCATAATAGCTACCTCCACCCTAGGAAAAAGTCTCTGGCTGTCTACTCTATCTATACCTCTGATCATTTTGTATACCTCTATCAAGTCACCTCTCATCCTTCGTTGTTCTGCAGAGAAAAGCCCTAGCTCTCTCAACCTTTCCTTGTAAGACCTTCCCTCCATTCCAGGCAACATCCTGGTAAATCTCCTCTGCACCTTTTCCAATGCTTCCACATCTTTCCTGTAATGAGGCGACCAGAACTGGACACAATACTCCAGATGTGGCCGCTTCAGGCTTTTGTATAGCTGGAGCATAACTTCACGGCTCTTGAACTCAATCCCTCTATTAATGAAAGCTAACACACCATACACCTTCTTAACAACTCTATCCACCTGGGTGGCAGCTTTCAGGGAACTGTGGACATGAACCCCAAGATCCCTCTGCTCCTCCACACTGCCAAGAATCTTTCCGTTAACACTGTATTCTGCTTTCAAGTTTTTCCTTCCAAAATGAATCACCTGACACTTTTCAGGGTTAAACTCCATCTGCCACTTCTCAGCCCAGCTCTGCATCCTATCAATGTCCCTTTGTAACTTAGAACAGCCCTCCGCACTGTCCACAACACGACCCACCTTCGTATTGTCCGCGAACTTACTAATCCACCCTTCCACTCCTTCATCCAAATTATTTACAAATCTTACCTTGCTCCCCATTCAGTCCTATCCTTGCCTGGTACTGCTTTATCTCCTGCTTATCTGGAAGTTCTTCATCAGGATTCTGGCCTTGGTAAAGCCATGCAATATTGAAGATTACTTATACTGAGGAGGAGAAAAGAAACTTGCATTTGTGTTGGACTTTATGACCTCGTGTCGTAGATATCTACAGCACAGAAAAAGGCCTTGATTCCATCGAGTCTGCACCAAACAAAAACAACCATCGAACTTTTCTAATTCCATTTCCTAACACTTGACTCACAGCCTTGTATGCCTTCACATTGCAAGTGTACATTTAAATTCCTGTTAAATGTACCTCCACCACCCTTTATAGACTGAGTTCAAGGTTCCCACCACCCTCTGGGTGAAAAACGTTTGCCTCTCATCCCCTCTAAACTTCCTGCCCCTTACCTTAAATCTATACCCCTGGTCGTTGATCCCTCCACCAAGGGGGAAGGTTTCTTCTTACCTACGCTGTCTATGATCCTCATAACTTTGTATATCTCAATCATGACCCCATGCAGTCTCCTCTGCTCCAGTCTCTCTTCATAAGTAAAACTCTCCAGCCCAGGCGATATCTTGGTCAGTCTCCTTTGCACTCTGTCCAGTGCAATCACATTCTCCTGTAATGTCGATTTCAGAACTGCACACAAATACACTCGTTGTGGTCTAACAAATTTTTTTATACAGTTCCAGCATAATCTCCCTTCCAGCATTATCTCCCTTCGCTTAAACTCTCAGCCTTGGCTAATAAAGACAAATGTCTCATATGCCTTCCTAGCCACATTATCTACCTACCTTAGTTCAAGAAGGCAGTTTACTACCATCTCTCAAGGATAATGAGAAATGGGCTTAAATGCTAACTAACTAGTGATGCCTGCATCTTAGAAAAAATAGAACAAAAGGTGCGTACATTAAATTTTTAAAAAATCATGTGCTTTTTCCTTTATTTGTTAAAGGGATCAGGACGTTGCTGGCTAGGCAGCATTTATTGTCCATCCCTAATTGCGCAAAGGGCAGTTCAGAGTCACCCACATTGCTGTGGGTCTGGAGTCACATGTAGGCCAGACCAGATAAAGATGGCTGCTTCCTTCCCTAAAGGGCATTAGTGAGCCAGATGGGTTTTTCCGACAATCGACAATGAATTCATGGTCATTATTAGACTCTTAATTCCAGATTTTTATTAAATTCAGATTCCACCATCTGCTGTGGCGGGATTTGAACCCCGGTCCTCGGAATGTTATCTGGGTCTCTGGATTAACAGTCCAGCGATAATAGCACTAGGCCATTGCCTCCTCCCCCCTTGTTCAAAACGATGGTTTGTATTGATGGGCATGAGAGGTAGATAACCTGTTCAAGTGCTGGCTATTAAACAGGTAGTCGTAGTGAGGGATAGAAATATCAACAACAACTTCATATAGAACAATAAGTCCCTTGAAGATCCCCCTTTCGTGGTTCTGTGAGGGAGGGGAAGGGTTCAGAAATAAAGTGGACACCCCATTTCCTCTAAAGAGTCTGTTTTATTCTCCCGATTTCTTCATCTCTATCACATCTGTTCTGATGATGCATCCTTTCATATCAATGGTTCAGATATATCTTTCCTTTTCTCAACAGAAGATTTCTTTTCACTGTAGTTAATAAGACTCCTTGTCTGTTTCTGCCCCATTTCCCCTTCCTCCAGAGCCACAATTGGATTTCCTTTGTCCTCAATTTCCATCTAATCAGCCTCAGTACTAAACAGATCCTCTTCTGCATTTTGACCACCTTGAGCGGGACACCACAAACAAATACACATGTCCCTGTCCTCTTTCTGAAGGGATTATTACCTTCACCGCACAGTCCACACCTCAATTACCCCAACATCACCTCCCCTTTTGGCACCTTTCAATGGAACTGCAAGAATGAAAACCTTTTATTACATCTTTTCTTTCCATCTGAGGTTCCAAACTCCTCTTCCACATGAAATACAAATTTAATTGACATTCATTGTTAACATTCTAATTAGGGCACTATATTCTCTGTTTACAATGCAATCTTTTATACAGTGAGGAAACCGGATATCGATTATATATCTGTTTTGTGGAATGCCTCTACTTAGTTTACATGTGAGCCTGAGCCTGTCATTTTAATTAAGAACCAAAAGAACTGCGGATACTATAAATCAGGAACAAAAACAAAGTTGCTGGAGAAGCTCAGCAGGTCTGGCAGCATCTGTGAAGGAGAAAACAGAGTTAATGTTTCGGGTCCAGTGACCCTTCCTCAGAACTTATCCAGCAACTTTATTTTTGTTCCTGTCATTTTAATTCTCTACCTTGTTCTCACTCTGACTCTTCCATCCTTAGTCTCCTACTCTTTTCTAAAGAAGTTCAACACAAGCTCAAAGAGCAGTATTTCATCTCTCAATTGGACACTTCACAGCCTTAAGGTCTCAACGTTGAGTTCAGCCATCTCAAACTGAAACCTCTGCAGCAATTTAGTCTCAGCTTGTTTTTCAGGTGGCAGTTGTTCATTGTTCTGCCATCCACACTTCTGCAAGCCTTTTTACTTGTGGCATTATTACTCTGCTTAGTCTTGCACCATTTCTCGTTTAATCTCTTCTTTAAAACCTACACAGACCTTCATTGTTCTTTTTACCATCCTCCCGTCTCCTTCAGACTTACTAAATTGAATGAAAAGTCAACAACCTAAAATGTTAATTCTATTTCTCCCTCTAAAAGTGCAGCTGGATCTACTTATTATTTTCATATTTTTAATTTTAGGTTTGCAGAATCAGCAGTGTTTTGCTTTTGTTTGTAGGCATAGAACTATTTTTGTTTGGTCCATATCTTTTAGTATCAGTAAAGTATTACTTTATAGTGTTACTTCCACTTCAAATCAATCAATGTTTTTCCAAAATAATTTTGTTAATATTACAGTAATGAGGAAATTGTCATATTTTGGATATTATAGGAAGATAATAAATATCATAAGAAAAAATGTACTCCTATACAGTGTCATGAGGAATCTCTAGTGGGATAAGTCAAAAACCCATTTAAGAAGCTGCTGTAATGAGTTTTCAAATCTTTCAGTTGCAATGCTATATTTTATGGGCACTCTTTCATTTGATGTTTTACTTGTGTGTTATCTTACAGTCTGTTTGGGGCTCCTACTGGAAGGAAGGGAAATGGGGGTACAAGTGTTGTCACTCATTTATCAAAACATCCTATTGTACAGGAGAAACAGGAAAACAGATTGCTGTAAGTACTGCAATACTTCAAAATTGTCTGTTTCATTATTCTTGCAAAATTGTGTAATTTTTCAGCAGTTTGAATGCAATCTTGTGTACTTCTAATTTATTTTTAATTATTCAAGTTGATAAGTTATTTGGTTCATATTTAACTTGGAATTACATCTTCACATATGGATTCAAATTTTAATCTTGGATGAATATTCCATCACACTGTTGACTTCAGCTTTGTAAGTAATGGAAGAGTAGTTTTGGAAGTGAGCTGCTCATTGCAAGCTAATCACGATCCGCTCCGTTCTTGAACTGTGGAGTTAATGTGGACAGTCCAGTTAAGTTTCTGAAATAGATAGTGCAGATTGTTATGCCATTAGGGCTAGAGATGATTAAGCTTTCTCTTGTTTGAACTGATCATTCTCAGCCACTTTTAAGCTTAGACCTGAATGATATCTAGATTCTGCTGTAGTCTGACATAGGATGCTTCTTTATCCAAGATCAGAAGTCACACGACACCAGGCTATAGTCCAACAGGTTTATTTGAAATCACAAGCTTTTGGACCACTGCTCCACCTGACGAAGGAGCAGCACTCCAAAAACTTGTGTTTTCAAATAAACCTGTTGGACTATAACTTGATGTTGTGTGACTTCTGACCTTGTCCACCCTAGTCCAACACCAGCATCTTCACATCATCTTTATCCAAGGAATTCCGAATGAAGTCAAACGTGATTTATTCAGTGACGAACCACATTGACATTATGAAAGAGGAGGATGTCATGATAAAACCAGTAGTTGAAATAAACTGAAGTTGTAAGTCCATACCTTGGGTACGTAGAGAGTTATAGGGTTCAACAGAAGTACAGAAACTAAATGTGCATATAGTAAAGATAAACTAATACTTTAATGATAACATTATTTTAAATTTAAAATTATATTTTATTTTCCGATTCTGTTGAAAGACCTACATATGAACCATTAACATGTTATTGGGGTGGCATCGACCTAATGCTAACATTATCAGACTAGTAATCCAGAATCCATAACATGGTAGCTGGTGAAATTTGGATTCCATAACAATCTGCAATTAAAGCCTAATCTAATGACAACCATGTCACCATTGTCACCCATCTGGCTCACAAATATTTTTTAGGGATAGAAATGTGCCATCTTTACCTCATCTGGTCTACTTGTGACTCCAGACCCACAGTAGCCTGGTTAACTCTTTACTGCTCATGAAGTGACCTAGCAAGCCGATCAGTTCAAGTGCAGTTAGAGATGGGCAATGGGGGCTAACCCAGCCAGCAATGTCAACATCTAGTTAATGATTTAAAAAAAAAAAAAGACTCTCACTAGGTTCTGGTGGACTGCTGTATTCCCAATGGTATCATTCTTTCATAATAGATGAATTATTGAATGGTAGATTCAATGCTAGATTTCAACCTTAATCCATATGTTGCACTTCTTTTCTCATTTAGGTGGAGGATAAATCTGAATTTCCAAGTGAGATCCCCAGTTCTAACCAGGAAGCATGTGAAAACATACCAAAAACTTTAGTGGAGGCAAGTACCACTTTCACGTAAAAACTGAAAGAAACTGTGGATGGTATAAATCAGAAACAAAAACAGAAATTGCTGGAAAAGCACACCAGGTCTGGCAGCATCTGTGGAGAGAAATCAAAGTTAACGTTTTGGTTTGAGTGACCCTTCTTCAGAACTCTGTCAAGAGATGATTAAGCTTTCTCTTGGTTGAATGAAACGGAGTTCTGAGATAGGGTCACTAAACCCAAAACATTAAGCCTGATTTCTCTCCATGCTGCCAGACCTGCCAAGTTTTTCCAGCAATTTTTGTTTTTATGATTTTCACATGCTGCTTTGTCCAAATGTAATAGAAAGCTTTAGAAACCTGAGTTTTATTTTATTCGACAACCACTTGAATCTGTGGCTGTCTGAATTTCTTCATAATTTCCCTTGTTTTTAATACTGATAACATTTGAATACTTAGCAGCAGGTTCCTGACTTCCAATGGTATCTTTGTAGTTCTCTTTCAAAGAAATGCTGCCTACCTGCTGAACATTTCTGATTTCAATCATCTCCTGTTAGGTGAAAATCACATTTTTTCAAACGCAGCAATTTTTTGTTATTTGCCATTTGCAGAGCTTTATGATGTTATAACAAATGTTAATGTGTTGGCTGGGGTACTGGTTAGCCAATTTGGGTAAGTGGCTAGTAGTGTGCGATTCAGAATAATCGCAACAATATGGGAGTTGGTTTCCATTCTGGTTGAGGTGTGTTTGGACCTCTCTGTTCACTCTGTTCACCCCATAGTGATTCAGTGATCTTTTTAAATAATTAAACAAGTCACCTAGTAACAAAGAAAGATGTTGATGTAATGCTTAATCTGTTACAAAGACACCATCTGAATCAAACATTTACTTGAATAATGTTATCCTAAATAGAGACTGGCCCTTCAGCAGTCCAATTTAGATCATAATGTGGGACGAGCATAATTAATAAGCTTGCAACAATTGGAAATACAATCTGCCCACAACTGTAGACACTTCTAGGTCTTGTTAACTGAAATGTACTTGGTGGGTGTGGTACTTTAAGTGGGAATCAACTTGAGCATTGGGGCATATTTCTATTTCCTTATGCAATATGAAACACAGCAGCTGTTGCAATGAGCCAGTGACCAACATGTGAACTCTAAAAGGAATTGGCTTTATTTTATTCATTTGTGTGATGAGTGTCACTGGCTGGCCAGCATTTATTGCCCATTCTTAGTTGCTGTTGAGAAAGTGGTGGTGAACTGCCTTCTTGAAGCACTGCAGTCCATTTGTTGTAGGTTAGAGAGGGAACAGTGATATATTTCCAACTTGGAATGGTGTGTAGCTCGGTGAAGAACTTGCAGATGGTGATATTCCCATGTATCTTGAACTTCTGGATGGATGTGGTCGTGGGTTTGGAAAGTGCTGTCTAAGGATTTCTGTTAAATTTCTGCAGTGCATTTTGTAGATAGTAGCAGCAGTGTGTACTGAGTGTCGGCGGTAGAGGGAGTGGATGTTTTGGATGTGCTGTCAAAACAGGGGGCTACTCTATCCTGGATGGTGTTGAGCTTCCTGAGTATTGTTAGAGCTGCACCTGTGCAGGCTGGTGGGGAGTTTTCCATCACATTCCTGATTCACCTGGTAGATGATGGACAGGCTTTGGGGAGTCAAGAGGTGAAATTACTCACCATAGTGTTCCTAACCTCTGACTTTCTCTTGCAGCCACTATGTTTGTGGCGAATTCAGTTGAGCTTCTAGTCAATAGTAACCCCAAAGTTGTTGATAGTGAGGGATTCCGTGATGGTGACACGGTTGAATGTCATGGAGCGCTAGTTAGATTATCTGGCATTTGTCTGGCGCAAATGTTACTTGCCACTTGGCAGCCCAGGCCTGGATATTTTCTAGATTTTGTTGCATTTGACCATGCAGATACTGCTTCAGTATCTAAAGAGTCAGAAACGGTGCTGAACATGGCGTAATCATCAGCGAGCATCCCACTTCCGACCTTATGATGGAGGGTGGGCCATTGAAGCAGCTGAAGATGTTTGGGTCTGGGACACTACGCTGAGGAACTCCTGGAGCTGAGATAACTGACCTCCAGCCACCACGACCATTTTCTACGTGCCAGATATGACTTCAACAGCAGAGGGTTTGCCCCGATTCTCATTGATTCCAGTTATGCTAGGGCTTGTTGATGCCATGCTTGGTTGAATGTGGTCTTAATGTCAAGAGCTGTCACTCCTGCCTCACCTCCAGAATTCAGCTCTTTACAGCCTTGGTTCAAACATGGACTAATGAGATTGGGAGTTGAGTATCCCAGGCAGAGCCCAAACTGGGTTATCACTGAGCAGCTTATTGCTGAGCAAGTGCTGCTGGACAGCACTGTTGATAACCACCTTTCATCTCAGTGGTTAGCACTGCTGCCTCACAACGCTAGAACCCGGGTTCGATTCCACCCTCTGGTGGCTGTCTGTGTGGAGTTTGCACATTCTCCCTGTATCTGCGTGGGTTTCTTCCGGGAGCTCCGGTTTCCTCCCACAGTCCAAAGATGTGCAGATTAGGTGGATTGGCCGTGCTAAATTGCCTGTAGTGTCCAGATGTGTAAATTAGGTAGATTAGACATGGGAAATGCCAGGTTACAGGGAAAACGTAGGGGAGTGGGTCTGGGTGGGATGCTCTTCAGAGGGGTGGTGTGGACTTGGTGGGCCAAATGGCCTGTTTCCACACCGTAGGGATTCTATGATTTTATGATCAAGAGTAGACAGATGGGGTGGTTATTGGCCTGGTTGGATTTGTCCTGCTTTTTGTGTACAGGACTTACCTAGGCAATTTTCCACATTGTCAGGTAAATGCCAGTTACAGCTTGGCCAGGGGAGCAGCAGGTTCTGAATCAAAAGTCTTCAGTACTATTGCCAGAATGTTGCCAGGGCCCATAACCTTTGCAGCATCTAGTGTCTCCAACCGTTTCTTGATATCACATGGAGTGAATCAAATTGCCTGAAGACTGGAATCTATGCTGCTGGCATCCACTGGAGGAGGCCAAGATGGATCATTCACTTGGCAGCTATTGCTGAAGATTGCTGGGAATGCTTTGGCCTTATTTTTTGTACTGATGTGTTGGGCTCTTCCATCGTTGAGGATGGGAATATCTGTGATTTGTTTAGTTGTTCACCACCATTCACGACGGTATGTGGTAAGACTGCAGAATTGGTTGTGAGATCACCTTAGCTCTATCACTTGCTGCTCATGCTATTTGGCACTCGGTGGCCTTGTTTGGTAGCTTCACTGGATAGACATCTCGTTTTTAGGTATGCCTGCTGCTGCCCCTGGCGTGCCCTCCTGCACTCTCCATTGAACCGGGGATCCCCAATTTACAAACATCTGACTTACGGACAGTCGTAGTTACGAACATGATCCCATACATGGTGGTAATTTTCGAGACCTAACCTACAAACATTTCCTGTACTTACGAGCAACTGCTTTCCATTGTCCTGCATTGTGTTCCAACTTGCAAGTAGTTCAGTTTAGAGTCATAAAGTCATACAGCACAGAAACAGACCCTTTGGCTCAACTTCTCCATGCCGACCAGGTATCCTAAACTGAACTAGTCCGATTTGCCTGCAATTGGCCCGTATTCCTCCAAACCTTTCCTATCAATGTGCCTGTTCAAATGTCTTTGAAATGTTGTAATTATACCTGCCTTTCCCACTTCCATACACTCACCACCCTCTGTCTGAAAAGCTGCCCCTTGAGTCCCTTTTATGCTTTTCCTGTCTCACCTTAAACGTATGCACTCTAGTTTTAGAATCCCCTACTCTTGGAAAAAGACCTTTACCTGTTCACCTTATGTGTGCCCCTCATGATTTTATAAATCTCTATAAGGTCATCCCTCAGCCTCTGACACTCCAGGGTGAAAAGTCCCAGGCTATTGTAACTCAAACCTTCCAGTCCCAGCAACATTCTTGTAAATTTTTTCCTGTACCCTTTTTAGTTTAACACCATCCTTCCTGTAGCATGGCGACCAGAATTGTAATGTAGCAATTAAAGATGATAAACTGCGTATGCTTAATTTCTGTCTCTTGTTTCTACTTTCTGTTCTTGTGCAAATAAAACATGGCTTATTTTATTTGTTGTTCCATTTGGATTGACCAATCACAATTTTTTTGTAGATGAGTTGCATTCTCCAATGGTGCCACTTAACAGTGACTTGCTGAATGCCTAAGTCAATGAAGCATAAGCTTCCTTTCTTGTGGAAAAATGTCTCCGTTTTATTCCATTGCCTCCAGTGCAACATTCCTCTCCCTCCAAAATGTGTAATATATACCTATCAAAACATAATAATTGGTTAATATTTACCATCATCTTTTCCCAGGAGTAAAGAATATGTGCTTTGGAGCTCAAACATGTTCAGGAAGTACCACAATGCAAAACTCACCAAGAAGCATCCTTGTGAACAGAGTTCAGAACAGAACCCTTTTGCAACCTGTATTAATTATTTATAACACCAGTTTGTCTGTTTGTTATAGATTCATAAAGAAAAACTTAAAGAAAGCAATAAGAAAAAGAAGAAACATAGAAAAAATCATGGTTCAGACAGTGAAGATGAAGAAGCAAAGAAGCAAGAAAAACTGAAAAAGGTTTGAGTTATATATATCCTAGCTCCTCCTCCCTTTTCAAAGAATCTTCTTAAATATGCTTGAGTAAATCTAATTTGATTAAATTCCTACAGTTAATTAATTCACTGTTAACACTTTGTTTACCAAAACGATATTTTATTTCTGTCCAACGGATGTGCAAACAGGTAGAACTACGTAAATGAGATAACTAAATTGAATCTTAAACTTTACAAAATTACACTGAGGAGTCCATTAGTTCTATTAATTTGATAAGTCAGTTCTAATTTATATTTTGGATTAACTTTAACAGTGCAAATCAATAGTAAAAATTCAGTGTAAAAGTGAAATATTGAAACATTTGATTGTTGTTGTGCTGCCTTTCGTACATTGATTACATCTGTGCATGACAGCTTCTATTCCACATTTATAGAATAAAATTTATTATCTGTCAAAAGTCCCTTTAATAGGGGTCTTTAACTGACTACAGTTCAAATAGGCTATCCTTGGATTTTGTAAAGAAAGCATTTGTTGTTCTGCATAGTTTTATTTAATTGTAGTTTATCTCCAATAATACATGGCATAAAAAGTTAGTTAGTATATATCAAATTTTTAGATATTGAAGTACAGATCTATTGCTTTACATCACTTGTGCTGCAAGTGGAAATGTGTTATTATTGAATAATACACTACATGCACAACTATGGTGATCTGGTGTGCTGGAACAGCTTATACTCTATCCCACCTAATGCTTTTTGACCAATTTCCTTTTCTCATACTCCTGACAGTTTCCATGCTGGATAACCCTGACTGCATCTTGCTGTAATGTTTCTCACAAAAAAAAATGACTGCCACATCACATCCCTTTGATTAATGTCCATTTTTATTCAATTATGCCGTTATAATGTGCCTTTGAAGGAAGGTATAAGGAATGTTTCAAATGCAACTTGGCTGTTACTTTACTGTCAGATGAATTTTGTAGCTGTATAGCAGGCAGCAAAAGCTGACTGTGATTTACCAATGATGTGTGTAGTGTAGCACATTCTAGTGCCTGTTGAAATTGTTATGTAATTGATATGCAATTGATCTCACATGAATCAGTAATTTTTGAGTTACATTTCCTCTTTAGTAGTTTCACCTTCTGTAACATCAAATACTCTTCATTTTCAGCTTGCATTCTCCTAATAATTAATTCTATGATCTTTATCGAAAATGGGAAGTAACGAGACCACCCTTTGCAAAATAAAATCACATGTGAAATCATATATGAGTAAAAATAATACCATAATATTTTTAACAAATACACCAGCATTAGAATCTGTGTTAACACAATTAATGTTAATATAGGGGACAGATAATCTATAGGTAAGTGCTAGCTCATTTGTATTTTTGGAGCGATCCTATAAGCCCTGCACCTAACCCTTTATCAGTATGCCTGGCACATTGCTGGTTTGTCTGTTTTGCATGCTTTAGAAATCAGTTATTAAGCTTTCAAGATTGTGGCAGCAGTTACATAGCAACATGATGTTTAATTTTAACATACTCAGGCCCTGGTTGCTGAAGAAGCTCGTTTGAAGCAAGTTGAACAAATTTTGCAAATTGATGAACGTAAGCGAGGTTACAACAGCATACATGAAATAAAAGAACCTACAGAAGAAGAAATGGAGGCATACAGAATGAAACGTCAAAGACCTGAAGATCCAATGGCTTCTTTCCTTGGAAAGTAATGTATGACTTCTGTCAAGGTTAAATAATTGAACGTTCCCAGAATCTATGAACACCAGTGCTACAGAGGTTTGATTTGTCAGATCTGCTCACAAGCTGAAAATAAAATTCCATTTTTGTTTAACATATAATGAATTCAGTATCTCTTTTTGCAAATGCTGAATATTTTGCAGTGTTCCCTGCATGGAGAAACTGGTAGTGTTCATCTCTTCTGGATTTGGTTTGATTTGGCAAATAGTTTTATACTGTTTAAGGATTTGTCATTTTAATATGCTTGTTTGTACAGTGTCAAGAACTTGGAGTCTTCAAGTAATTTGAATTATTCAGTTTATAGTCAGTTCTACTGAGTTTGCATGGGTATGATGGGCCAAATGGCCTCCTTATTTGCCATAATAATTTAAACACATGACTCATGCATATGCTAACTCAAGGTTTAAAAAGCCTGCAAATTTAATTCTTGCTTTGCCATAAGCTCTCTAACCGTACAATTGCAGATATGACTATTTTCAAATGTTTAATTTTCTTTTTGATCACTTATTTACAGTACTTTAAAGGTACTGTATTTTTTTGCACATTTTCTGTGTAAAGTTTTTACACCATCTTGAGATCAACTTTTAAGATTTGTCCTTATTGACAATAAAATCTGCGTTGACTGCAAGAAATCTAAGAAAAAGAATTATGTACTTTTTGATGCTGGTTATTATGATCCTCCCCTCTTTTCCATGTTCCCCATTTGATCCCCATTTCCCAATAGAGGACCAACTATTTATCAGTGTAATTCTTAAATAGACCGCCATTTTAAGAAATGTTTAACATGATTTAATTCTTCAAGCCTGACTTCCTATCCCTGTTGGAAACTACTTCTGATTATTTACTTGTGACAACACTGATGGAAACTGAAATTTGGAAATTTCTTGAATTGCAGTTACAAGGTTACCCACCAGTGTGTCCCCCATGACAGAACCTATGAACTGAAGAACATGTTTTGAGCATTCACCCTGATGGTTTTTGCGATTAACATGCTGAGGAGCAGGCAATTTGTAGTGGCACTACACTGTTTAACAAACACACAATTGTTGACCAAGGTGGCAAGAATCATGCACAGTTGACCTTCAAAGTAATTAATTTGAAGGCCAAACTTTATTTTTGGTGTGGGTTGAATGGATTGGACAGTTGCTACTATACAGTCCCTACCTCAACCGCATATAGTTTGCTGAACATCCAATGACCATTTTCCTACAGAAGACGCTAGATAGAGATGAGGAACAGAGAATCTGGCTAGCTATTTTAATTTTCTTTGCTTCCTGTGTAATCTTGTATTCAAACCTACCGACTGTCTCCATAGTATTTCATCCTTTAGCTCTCTTTTAGTCAGAAAAGAAATCCAGTTGAGAGATAGCAAGAACTGCAGATGCTGAAGTCAGTCGATAGTGTGTGGAGCTGAAGGAACACAGCAGGTCAGGCAGCATCAGAGGAGTAGGAGTGTCGACGTTTCAGGCCTAGACTCTTTGTCAGGACTGGGGAGGTGGGGAGGGAGCTGGGAAATAAATAGTGGAAAGAGGCGTGGGATAGTGATTGGTGGATGCAGGTAGGGATAGTGGGGATTGGTCAGTGGGAACGGTGGGGCGGAAAGATGGGGAAGGAGATGGACGGGTAGTGTCAAGTCAAGGAGTCGGGGATGAGAGGGAGGGTTTGGACATGGGATGAAGCCAGGGGGTGGGTAAATTTTAAAACCGGTGAATTCTATGCTTAAGCCATTGGGCTGTAGGCTCCTGAGGCAGAATATGAGGTGTTGTTCCTCCAGTTTGCATGTGGCATCATTGTGGCACCAGAGGAGGCCCAGGATGGACATGCCACAGAAGGAGTAGGAGGGAGAGTTAAAATGGTTAGCAGCTGGAAGGTGTCGTTGATCATAGTGTATCAAATCTGTCACCAAGTCTACGTCTGGTCTCCCCAATGTAGAGGAGGCCCCATCGGGAGCAACGGATACAGTACACCAGGTTGGAGGATGTACAGGTGAATACCTGTTGGATATGGAAAGTTTATCTTGAGCCTTGGATGGAGGTGAGAGGGGAGGTGTTGGGGCATGTGTAGCACCTCTTGCAGTTGCAGGGAAAGGTGCTGGGTGTGGTGGGGTTGGTGGGGAGTGTGGAGCGGATGAGGGAGTCGCAGACTGAGCAGTCCTTACGAAAGGCAGATAGGGGTGGGGAGAGAAATATCTCTTTGGTAGTGGGGTCCCTACACCTTCCAGTTGCTAACCATTTTAACTCCCCCTCCCACTTTCTGGGTGACATGTCCATCCTGGGCCTCCTCCAGTGCCGCAATGACGCCGCACGCAAACTGGAGGAACAACACCTCATATTTCGACTTGGGAGCCTACAGCCTGATGGTCTAAACATGGAGTTCACCAGTTTCAAAATCTCCCGAACCCTTGCCTCATCCAATCTCCAACCCTCCCTCTCATCCCCGCCTCCTTGACCTGACACTACCTCTCCATCTCCTTCCCCACCTAACTGCCCCACCATTCCTACTAACCAATCCCCACTACCCCTACCTGCATCCATTTATCGCCATCCCACCTACCTTCCCCCAGCCCACCATCTTCCTTCTATTTATTTCCCAGCTCCCTTCCCCCTCCCCAGTCCTGAGGAAGGGTCTAGGCTCGAAACGTCAACTCTCCTAATCCTCTGATGCTGCCTGACCTGCTGTGTTCCTCCAGTTGCACACTATATCAAATCTATTTGAGACATTTTGTGAAATGAATCAGGAAAGACAATTTTCATTCGTTAATAGAGGCTATAAGTTTAGTATATTCCCATAATGAATGAATGCCTAGTTTTCTGATGGGCCATTAAGACATGCAATTAGATAAATAATTGAATAAGCAAAAATGAATGTCGCGTAATGATAAGAGAATGGGACTGGAATGCATAATTATTTCAGAAAGCTTATGAGAGCGATGAGCTTTTTTATTCTTCCTCCTGACATAGAATAGCATTTTACAATGAAGTCAACTGCAGGCTTGTCTCTCTGATACAAGCTCTCTGTTCCCTTTGGATACCAAGGTATTGTCAGATCTCCAGTATCTCAACTTGAGTACCATTATGAATCTGCAGAGTCTGTTGACAAGCTAGGAACTGTGTAAGGCATCACAGCTGCTCGCAGTCCTGATTGTGCTTCTTGTGAGCTCCTTGTAGTAAATACACAGTGGTTATTTTAACTCGAGGTAAACCATTTTAAATCAATTAATAAATGTGTAGTGGACTGCTACTTAAGTTATCGAATAGTTGGCAGAGAATTGCTGGGAAATGTCTATCTATTTCATTTGAACATCTTAGAATCAACATGTAAGACAGACAATACATAATATCCACATTTCTTTATTGAGGGTTGCTGATTAAAGATAGATTGTATGCATCATTGTTGAAGACAGATCTTAATATCAGAGCATGAATTGCTCATATCTACATTTGCCTGACATGGAGTGAAATGAAGGCTGAAGATATCAATTTTCTGTTTTACAGTTTGCATTCCACTATAATTGTAGGTGACTTTTTTTGATTGTTTAGCTTGTTTATTTTTTATTTATTATGAGTAATAAATTATTAAAATTTTTGCAACAATGTTTTTTCTAGCCTACAGGTAATCTCACAAAAGCACTGGGATTGCAGTGTTTTAAAGTGAGAAATTATTGGAGTTTTATTTTCTGTTTTTCTTTCTCTATTAGTTTTTTTTTCCATTGAACTCTGTGTTTTGCGCAGCGATTTAAACCCCTCATGTGATCCCATGTGTGGCCAGCCTTCACTAAATTACGGATCTATTCCATTTGAGTTTTCTTGTCTGTAATCTGTGTTGTTTTTCTTTTTTAAGAGTATGACTCTAATCTTCAGTTTTTCAAATTGGTGGTTATTTTGAGAATAAGAAGGAGCATCAGTGAAGCAACATGATCAATTTGATTGCCACTGTGCATCACATCTTTTTAAAACCACCACACAGCGCTCGGTGCTTAATCACCCAGATTTTGTGGTCGTGACAAGACATGACGAATGTCACCATTGACTTTCATCAATCCTGTAAAACAGGCAGAAGCTCTTGGAGTCTTAAGTGCACAGTTCAATGCAAAAATATTGAAGATACTGCCAACAATTTGTATGTTTCATAGGATATGCTGTTGATGTATTGAGATTTCAACCAATTCTTAATCAATGAGCTAATGAGAACATTCCCTTCTATACTGAAATATCACTGTTAAAAAGATCTTAGAAAGGTTGCACCTTTTCAATATAGATCAACTGCACTGACCACAAGTTTCTGAGATGAATAGCTTGTTTGGAAATCTTAGTGAAGTACTGAACACTTCAAATATTTATGGTAGGTTTATTTAATAAAGCTGTTTTAGATCTTTAAATTTTATTGTAACTCAATTTACTTTATTGATTAGCTTAATTTTTTTTAAATATTAAGATCGTTTGTATGTTTTGAAATTCCGTTCTTTCATTATTATACTCTGGCCAGTAGAAAGAGTAGAGGGAGCCTCTACGTGTTAACAATATAGTTGATCTCGTTTTGAAGCATATGTAAAATAAGATAGACATATTTTCCTAAATGTTGACTGAAACCTTGATCGTGCACAAAAATAATAGAAGTAGAAGAGAGAGCCAGGATCGCTAATAAACTATAAGTTGCAAACTAATGTAACACAATAAGGGTATATCATCTGTGTCACCCAAGAGTGCATTTAACAAGGTTACAATTCTGGTGTATGCCAATTAATATTTGAACAGATCTTTTAACTTATTTTTGTCCACAAGATAACTTGGTTTGATATAGAAATGGATATATATTTTCATACTCATTTGCTAGTAATTAAATTAAAATGTTTTCCAATATAACTTTACCAATTAGCAAAGTGGACCTCTTTTCCATTCAGTTGAAAATATGAGTGAAGCAAATAGGCAATTAATGTACAGTGAAACAGCACCTTTCACTTTATGACCCTATTAACTGAAGTTTATTTTCTAACTAACTCTTAATTTTCTTTTTACAATTGCATGATGCAAAAATAGTAGAAAGTGGATGCATTCTCCTAAAGATAATGGACGAAGAGTGAACTCCAGAAACAATGTTTAATTTCAAGTAGAAATTGCAAATGGTACATAAACTAGCAATTGTAATAACTTGGCTTCAATTTTCAATTGAAATTATTTGTGCATCCTGAGTTTGCACAAGACCGCATTAACTTTACATAAAATGCCAATTTCCTTTTGGTCCTGTGTTACGGAGGGAGAATAGCTGAACCCCTCTGATAATTAAACTAAAACACAAGCCCCAATCTGTTATAACAGGAGTAGGGCTTTCCCTCTAATAATTACCCCCGAAACACCCAGAGAAGCTCGTCTTTCCCCTTGTAATCTATTAAAAGAGTGGTTAAAAGAAACAAAATCCCTGATCTCCACTTTACAAGTAGCAAGAAACTATTTATTTAACCCACCAATGAACAAATTAACAAATTTACTTACAAACTGACAATTCCCCCTTAGACTACTAACTACTTCCTAACTAGTCTAAATTTTACTGGAATACTGCTCAAATAAACACTTGAGTCCCATTTAATAAGCCCAATTAATAAGAACAATAAATTTATAACTTAGTCTGTACAAACTTGGAGAGATTGTCTTCTGGAATATTCTGTCTTCTCCATTCTCTTCACAAACTCCTTTCTTCCACTAATTCTGCTGTCAGGGATTTTTATCTCTGTAATTTCTTCAATGAGGACTTGATTTTTAACTAAGTTCTAACAAACAGTGTCCCTCCCTTCTCGGTCCTGGGAAGAGCATTGTTTTTAAACAGATAGCAGAAGTTGGTTATTAAGGTCATTACCTGAGAGTTGGTTGCAGTATGCCTAAAGGCAGTTGGCAGTTGTTGAATGGTGACTGACTTTCAGGGTGAGTCAATCACTCTTTCAGGACAGAACCAGAATTAAACTTATTTTTTGAACGATGTTTTCTATGAGATGGTTCTGGCTTACTACTAAAACAGCATGAAGATTTGGAATCTTCCTACCTAATCCGATACAGCAGTTTCTGGAATCCCAAAGAAAGGAAAACTTTGTAAGAAGTATAGCCTGGGGGAACTGAGAAAGTGACCCTGATCAACATTTCAGGAAAAAAGCCAAGGTATCTATATATATTCCCTTGAGCAACACATCGTGAAGAACATTTAAGTAATCTGGCTATGTTGTTATTTTATTTATCCTTTAACTGTATTTGTTTGTCATTTGTATGAATGGGGCTGAATACAAATATTTTGGATTCAAAGCACAGACAGTAATCAGTGTACTATGCTGTTTAATTTTCTCTCTGCTAATATTAGTTTGTGTTTAATAAATTGTGGAGCCTGTGGCTGTAAATTAATTATTTACAAAGTCTGCCATTGTTTATACAAGGTGTGGTTAGGAACCATTGGAGTGACTATTTGGGCATCTTCAATAGTTTAATTTTACTGAGTTGTGAATATCATACTACAAAGACTGTTTTGGTTCAGCTGTCTCCATGCCATTAACAAACTTTCCTTGGTGATTTCAACTTGCATCACAATTCATTTTGTTTTTTTCTCCTGAGTTCACTGCCTTCCCAACCTCCCCAAATCTCTCCCTCCATGTAAACTCCCCAGTTCACTTTCAGGACCATTCTCTTGATCTTGTCATCTCAAATAGTCCTCTTAGACCCTTGTATCAATCGCAGAAAAAGCCATCTCTGACCATCTCCTTGTATCACTCTCTCCAACCTCATCTTCCTTCCAAATCCCAATGTTATCTCTTGTATCTGTACCTGAGGGGGAAAAAAACTCATCTTCCAGGCTCCCAAACTGCCTCCCCCAGTCTACTTACAACTGCTTTCACTATCCCAACTGTCTAACCTTTCAGTCTGTGTTTATCACAACATTTCAGCAGCTACTGATTTACTGAACTACCTCCTTATCCCACCCTTTGGTGTAGTTCCCAATAAAGTCATTATGCTTGGTACTCTCCTCCTGTACAGCTCCACTCACTTAAATTCAGGAATGCTGACATTGAAGTGTTATGATGGAAAACAAGTTTAGCCATCCACTTCTAAGAACTAACTGGACTAAGTAAAGCTTTAGTGTATTCTATTCTGATCTGCTAAAAGCACTCAGTATTCCATATAGATAACTTCCTTGACAGCAGACCATCTCTTGAATCCCTCTTCCTTATCCCCTCCGCTCTCACCTCTTACAAGTGAGAGAAGCTCACTTTGGACTTTGGATTCTCAACTTTGGTGACAATTAGCTGCCCTCTGCCACATTTCTCCTTTCAACTAGCCAATCTTCTAAAGGTCTGCTGTGTCTTAGCCCTGAATTGACATCATTCTCCAGTTTCTCTCCTAACACCCCTTGTGACCTCTAAGCTTATATTTTCCTTGAGAATCAACTTCTGCTCCCTTTACCGTATCCCCAATGTACAGCTGAGCACCTAACATCACTTCCTGGTCTCCTTGTTAATTTATATTGTAAATTGTTATTTTCTTCATATTCTTTGCCTCCTTTAAATCCACGTTTTAATTCTTGCAATCAGATTACTGGAACAGACCTTATAGATCTCAACCAACATTCTATACGAGTGAGACAAAAGTAAGCAGTCCCTCTTTGTCCTTCTTAGTCTACCTAAAGCCTTTGACACTGCTGACTATACCGTCTCTCTCATATCTTTCCACTGTCATCCAGCTGGGGTTGTGTGTCTCATTCAGTTACATTCCTGTACATTGTGCCATGTCAGTTGTTAAGGATTCATCTTTCACCTCCAGCTATTTTGCATCTACGTTTCCCCTCTTGGTGACATCAAGCAAAAGCACAGCATTAGTTTTCACGGGCACTAAACTGTCAGCTCTGCCTTACCATCTACCTTTCTCAACTCCTCCACTGTTGCTAAATTGTCAGACTGCTTAGCTGCATGTACTGGACAAGCAGAAAAGTCTTCCAATTAAGTATTGGGAAGACTGAAGCCACGATTTTAGATCCATCTCCAAAACCATTCCTTAGCTAGTGGCACCATCCTCTCCCTACCTCTCATAATATCACTCAGCCTCACAGCCCTTAAACATATCTGTGGTCATCTAATCCTGGAACCTTAAGCCTCTTTAATTACTCCAACTCTGGTTGCTGGACTCTTAGTTGCCTATGCCCTAGCTCTAGAACTCCATCCCTAAATCTTTTTGTCTCTCTAGCTCACTTTCCTCTAGAAAGACAAACCTTAAACCTGCTATTTTTATCTAACCCTTGTAGCAGAGTGTCATATTTTGTTTTATAATGCCCCTGTGAAGCAACTTTGAGTGTTTTATTGTGCTAACAATTCTATGTAGATGCAAGGTATTGTGTTGTAAAACAGCTCACCGTGAGTTGCAAAGCACAATGTTTTGTAATAATGGGAATATTTATGACAATAAGGGAATAAAATTAAGTCCATTTGATTTACATTTGTTTTAGTGGTTTGCTTCCATGACTGTCATTACACTGTAAGAACCATGTGGCCCTTTTATTCTTATGTAGCCTTGAGTTTTATTTCAGCAACGTTTTGTGAATTTCTAATTATACTGATCATTAACTCAAAAAACTGCTGTCTTAATGTTAGTCAACAATGCTGGAAATAGTATGATTTGAAAGCAAAATGCAATGAATGGTAGAATTTTGAAATGGAAACAGAAAACACTGGACATATTTTATGGTTCAAGCAGCACCTGTGAGGAGAAACACATCTGTAGCCAGATACAAAATGAACCTTATCAGGTCAAAATTAATCTTTACTCAACACCGTTTTGTCAGCATTTTCTGGTTTTACAAAAAAAAAACATTTTGAATTGTTATTGAACTATCCAAAGAGTGGCAAGGCCACCAGAAAATTGTTTCAAAACTATAATATTTGTCAAAATAAGCAATGAACAAGACCCTGGGGGATCAATCAACTAAAATGGACATCTGATTTTGCAATCAATGCTTTGTATACCCATGCAGGGTTAATGGGTTAGAAAAACCAATGACCTGCACACAGACATGATGTTGAGGTGCTGGTGTTGGACTGGGTGGACAAGGTCAGAAATCACGAGACACCATGTTATAGTCCAACAGGTTTATCTGAAAACGCAAGCTTTCAGAGCCTCAGTCGTCCTGCAGCTGTTAGTGAGAGAGGTAGTATCAGACGCAGAATTTTTAAGTAAGAGATCAAAGGTCACACCACTGATGAGGTTATATTAAACAAACCTACGATGCTGTTAAATCTTTGATTTGTTAGAAGGTTTTAATTGTTTAAAATGTATATGTAAATCCCCAATTCCTTTCTAGTCACTTTCCTGAGAAAACTAACAGTTTTATCAGTGTAAAGCAGAGGTGACACACTCACTCACACAAACATTCGCTCATTCGCACGCACGCACGCGCGCTCGCACACACACACACACACACACACACACACACTCTCTTTTCTTCCCCCCCCCCCCCCCCCCCCACCTCCCACATGTGCACACAAACACACACACTCTCTCTTCCCCCATGTGCGCGCACACACTCACAGACCCTCTCATACAGTGTGCCTCTCACCCACACATGAATCTATAGGGTGAATTTGTAACTGCAGATACATTGTTTTGTTCAAAAAGCACACAATTTACAGACAGTTGGTTAATGTGGCATTTTATAAATTCCTGCTTTAGAAATAAAACCAGTCTGACTAGACCAAAACACAAACAGATTCTAAGCAAGATCTCATACCTAACATGCATTGTCTGACCTAAAATGTCACCACCTCTTTATTACTGATAAAACCTTTAGTTCTCTTAGGACAGTGACTTGTAAGGAATTTGGAGATTTACATATACATATTAATCAATTAAAGCTTTCTAACTGATTAAAGATTTAACAGCATCTTGGGTTTGTTTAATATATTCTCATCAATGGTGTGACTCTTTGATCTTTCACTTATAAATTCTGTGTCTGATACTACCTCTCACTAACCCCGGATGAAGGAGTGAAGCTCCAAAAGCTTATGTTTTCAAATAAACCACCAGACAGACACAGAGATACCAAAAGTTAGCACAGCAAAGAGAAAGAATTTTGGTCATGATAGTAATCTCACTTGTGGAGGAGGGAACAGTTGTGGAAAACAGGAGGACAATGATTAAGGAAAGGGAATGCTTCACAATATCAGCATGTATGGGATGGGAAGGAAAGTTGAGGGGTCAGACGTATAGGGAATGGGATGATTTAATCTTATACAAGTTGCCGTTGATGCTTTTTCAAAAATACACGCCAAACTGAAATGAGAAAAAGGAATTATTTCTGACGATACTCCTGGAAATGCACAGTGAAATTATTTGCATTCATTCAAAATCTTGGAAGTTAACCTCTGATCTCTTTCTTCAGAGACTGGGAAATGCACGTAATAGATTATTCTGAAATTAACATGGGCACATTTCATTGCTTGGCCACTCCTTTGACCTTTTACCTCTATGATGATGCCTGGTGATGGGGTCGAGGGTTCTGATTACTGACCCAATTTCCATCCATGTGCCCATTGTTGGGTGAATAATTTCTCCAAGTATTCTGTTTTGCTTTTACTCTCAACCCTTCTGTTCTGGGCTAACTAGAACCGTTACAATTTAAAAAGCTTTCCTAAAATTTGTTGTTAGTTTGGAATAAATTGAACGCTGGTAAATTTTTGAAAACATCTATAAGTCACCAAAAACTTTTGTTGTCCATGAGATGTTTAAATTTCAGAAATTTTAATATTTTCTGATCAAGTTCAATTGCTTAGAAATATCCTTCATCCTGTTGCAGATTTATAGAGTTACAGTCATACGACATGGAAAGAGACCCTTCGGTCCAACCAGTCCATGCAGTCCATTTTCCCAAACTAAACTAGTCCCACCTGCCTCCGCTTGGCCCACATCCATTCAAACCTTACCTATTCTAAAATTCTCCAAATGTCTTTTAAACATTGTAACTATACCTGCCTCCATCATTTTCTCTGGCAGTTAATTCCACTCAAATCGCTCTCCGTGTTTAAAAAAAAAAAAAAAAAAATTGCCACTCATGTCCTTCTTAATTCTTTATCCTGTCACCTTTAAAAATATGCCCCCTACTATTCCTCTCATGATTTTATAAATCTCAGTAAGGTTATTCCTCAACCTCCTACACTACAGTGAAACAAGTCCCAGCCTTTCAAGTCGATTTTTTTTATATCTCGAACCCTCCATCCCCAGCAACATCGTGGTAAATCTTTTCTGAAACCTCTCCAGTTTAATGATATCATTCCTATAGCAGGATGACTAGAACTGCACACAAGTCCAGAAGAAGCCTCACCAACGTCCTGAACAACCTCCACATGACATCTCAACTCCTGTACTTAAAGGTTTGAGCAAAGAAGGCAAGCATGCTAACCTACCACCACAATTTTAGTTTCAGTATCAGAATGTGGTGAGATTGATAAATACGTACTTTAATGTGTTAGGAAGAGCAGGCAGGAAAGTGGAGCTGAGACCGAAATAAGATCAGCCATGATCATATCAAATGGCAGAGCATGCTTGATGGGCTTAACTTCCTGCTCCTACTCCTAGTTCTTCGGTTCTAAAAACTAATTGTATTCTTGAAGAAACTTTGGTTCAGTGAATCTCCATCTGTGACACATCAACATAAATTTAGGGTGGCAGGGTGGCACAGCGGCTCAGTGGTTAGCGCTGCTGCCTCACAGCACCAGAGACCTGAGTTTGATTCCACCCTTGAGCGACTGTGTAGAGTTTGCACATTCTCCCCATGTCTGCGTGAGTTTCCTCTGGATGCTCTGGTTTCCTCCCACAGTCCAGAGCTATTCAGGCTAGGTGGATTGGCCGTGCTAAATTTCCCGTAATGTTCAGGGATGTGTAGATTAGGTGGGTTACAGAGGGATGGGTCTGGCTGGGATGCTCTGAGATTCGGTGTGGATTTGTTGGGCCGAAGGGCCTATCCCCACACTGTAGGGATTCTGATCAAATTCTATTTAACAAGACCATGTGGTGAATCCATAGAATCCCTACAGTGTGGAGAAAGGCAATTTGGTCCATCTGGTCCATCAGGTCCACACCAACCCTCCAACTAGCATTCTGCCGATACCTAGCCTTCTGTTCTATTGCCGTAACCCCACGTTTACCATGGCTAACCCTCTTAGTGTACACATCTTTGGACTGTGGGAGGAAGCCAAAGCACCCAAAAGAAACCCATACAGATATGGGGAGAAAATGCAAACGCCACACAGACGGTCACCCCCAGGCTGGGATTAAACCCCGATCCCTAGCACTGTAAGGCACTTAGCCATCTTGCCTCCCACCAGTTGTCAAGTGTGGGAAAGCCAAGGGAATAATGACTTCCCAAATGTAGTCCTTTTATCTGGAATAATCGACAAATTAATTCGTCTTTATTTAAGCAGCAAAACCAAAATTGCTCATCGTGTGACCAAAGCGGCTGATTTAGATAGTGAATGCTATCCAAACTTCATCAGAATTTCAATACATGTCAGTTTACCATTACTAAATTGAGCCATACAATTTAAAGTTAATTGCGGTCACGTAAATTAAAAGTTTAACAAGAATTTAGAAAAAAATGGTTTTAACTTTATGAAATAGTAATTGTGTTTTCGTACATGGTGAAGACTTGGTGATATTAGGACTTGCCTAAAGTGAATTCTACCACCTATTAATGGCACACAACTTAGCTATGATGGAGTTTTCTAAATTTATGGATTTTTCCCAGTCCTTAACGAAGCACAGAAGTAAAATCAAAACTTTCAAGAAAATACAGCTGGCAACATAAAAAGAGCAGTTTCTTCAGCATTGGGAATTAATCATAATTTATTTCAGGTTCTAAGATTCAAAATAGTATAGTAGCTCATGATAACATTAATAAAATACATAAAACAGTAACTAAATATAAAGATGACACAGTATTTAAGTAGCTCCTTAGTTAAATAGAAAACATCAAGAATTGCAAGAGAGATTAGGTCAGACAATCCTTCTGTACCTAATCCAGTACATATCAGGACCTTTTGGAATGTTAATGGAAAACTGTTTTTACTGTGGGAGTTTAAAACAGGTGGGGCGAACATTGAAGGCTATTCTATTGTTTTCTGTTAAGATAATCAAGGGTTAATTTTTGTTCAGACATTTTGTCACAATGCTAGATGACCTTATCAGTGGAGCCTCCGATGAAGCGATGTTATTCTACTCTGCTCGGAATTTATACTATCCGGAAATGATAGTGCTCACCATAACGGACCAGACATAACAGATCATCTGAACTAACAACTTTCTCTACTTACTTTCCTATCTCCACTCGTACTCTCTCCAGGCTCATCATGTCCATGAGACTCACCTCCTATTCCTTTGTTCCTATTAATCGTGCAGTTTCCCCTCCTAGTCTCCATGTTATAATCCATATTGTTAAAGAGTTCTTTCCCCTCTGGTGTTGTTCCTCCTTCCTGTAAATACAACCCTAAACTCTGCTTAAAAAGATCTTTGACTTCACCATCAACATAAATACTGTCTCCATTTCCACCCTCCTTTTCCTCTCCAAAGCCCTTGAATCTGTTGTCACCTTTCAAATCCTATCCCATCTTTCTCGGCACTCTATGGTTGAGAACCTCCAATCAGATTTCTATCCCACCACATACTGAAACAGCTTATACCAAAGTCACAATCGCATCCTAACTGATTTGTGAGAAAGATAAACTTCCCTTCCCATTCTTTCTCAACCTGTCTGAAGCCTTTTGATAGAGTTGACTCCACCCTACTGGTCTGACACCTCTTCCCTAACATCCAGCTCAGTGAGACTCCACTAATGCTTTCGTTCTTATTTATATCATTGTGGCCAGAGATTCCGGTATCTCTTTCTGGTCTTGCATCATTACCTCTGGAATCCATCAACAGTCTATCCTTGGCCCTGTTTTTAAGCGTATTGTACTTCATTCAAAAACTCAGTATTTGTTTTCACTCAGTTCTACCTCACTGCCATCTCCCCTCACTCCTCCACTGTTGCTGAATTATCAGACTGTTTCTCGTACATCCATTACTGTAGAAGCAGTAATCTCCTACAATTAAATATTAGTTAAAAGCCATTGTTTACAATCTACCTTCCAAACTTTGTTCACTAGCTACCAAATTCATCCTCTCCTTGGCAATAGTCTGACACAAAACCAATCTATTCGCAACCTCGGTGTAATATTGAACCCTCAATCACATAGGCAGCTTTAGTGACAGCATGAATATTTCCACTTCCAGAACATCACCAGACCTCACCCCTTTCCGAGTTCACTTGTTGTTGAAACTCTTATTCATGCCTTAGTTACCTCCAGATATGAAGATTCCAGAGCACTTCTAGCTGACCTCCCTTGTGCGTTCTATCCTCTGTCAACCTGCAATTATTCAATCCACTGCCTCTGTCTTAGCTCACACGAAATCCCATTCACCATCACCTCTGGTAAAAACCGAAAGAACTGTGGCTGCTGTAAATCAGGAACAAAAACAAAGTTGCTGGAAAAGCTCAGCAGGTCTGGCAGCATCTGTAAAGGAAAAA
Organism: Rhincodon typus; assembly: GCF_021869965.1. Taxonomy (NCBI): domain Eukaryota; kingdom Metazoa; phylum Chordata; class Chondrichthyes; order Orectolobiformes; family Rhincodontidae; genus Rhincodon; species Rhincodon typus. Next base: position 19,979,675 of record NC_063343.1, on the reverse strand, counting down.
ACAGAGTTAACGTTTTGGGTCCAGTGACCCTTCCTCAGAACTGATGGTAGCTGGGAAAACATTGGTTTATATGCAGAAAATAGGGAGTGGGATGGGACAGGGAGTAAATGATAGGATAAAGGACACCGTCAACGAGAGAGAAGGGCAGTTGGATAGAGAAAGGAGTTGCTAACAATCTGGCTAGGAGGGTGAATAGCTGTTAATGGGGACTATTAGTGACAAACAATAGGTAGTGGGTAATGGCAGGCTATGTGAAAACAAGGCCTGGTGTGTGGGGTAGGCGGCTAGGACGTGCAAGAGGTTTAGGCCCTAAAATTATTGAACTTGATATTGAGTCTGGAGGGCTGTAGGGTTCCCAAACAGAAAGTGAGGTGTTGTTCTTCCAACTTGTGTTGAGCTTTCCTGGAGCACTGCAGCAAGCCAGGAACAGAGATGTTGGCCAGGGAAATAGGGTGGTGTGTTAAAGTGGCAGGCAGCTGATAGCTCAGGGTCTTGTTTGCAAGCAGAACGTAGATGTTGTGGAAAGTCTATGCTTCATTTCCCAAATGCAGAGGAGACCACGTTGTGAACAGTGAATGCAGTAGATTAGATTCTGGGAAGTGCAGGTGAAGTGTTGCTTGGGCCATAGGATACTGGGGAGGGAGGAGGTAAATGGGCAGGTGTTGCACCTTCGCCAGTTGCATGGGAAGGTGCCGTGCGGCTGTGGGGGTTGTTGGGGGTGAAGGAAGAATGGACCAGTGTGTCCTGGAGAGAATGGCCCCTGCGGAAGGCGGACAAGGGAGGAGAGGAGAATGTGTGTCTGGTGGTGGCATCTCACTGGAGGTGACAGAAATGGCATCTGATAATCTTCTGTATGTGGATGCTGGTGGGATGGTAGGTAAGGAGAAGGGGAACCCTATTGCTGTTGCAGCAGGGAAGAGAGGAGGGGAGGGTGGAAGTGCGGGAGATGAGTTGGACCCAGTCGAGGGCCCTGTTGGCAATGGTGCTGGGGTATCATCGGTTGAGGAAGAAGGTGGACATTTCAGAGGCTCCCTTGATGAAGTTGGCTTCATCTGAATATATGCGATGGAGATGGAATAACTCTGAGAATGGGATGGAGTCTTAACAAGATGGGTGTGAGGATGTATAGTCCAAGTAGCTGTGGGATGAGTGGGTTTATAGTGGATATTAGTGGCCAGTCTATCCCCAGAAATGGAAACAGATGTTGAGGAAGGGAAGGGAGGAGTCAGAGATAGACCAGGTGAAAGTGAGGGCAGTGTGGAAATTGGAAATGAAATTGACAGACTTTTCCATTTCCAGACAAGAGACGGAAGCAGCATCGATGATATCATCAATATACCGGAGAAAGAGTTGTGGGTGGGGGCCGGAATAAGACTGGAACAAGGAATGTTCCACATAGCCCACAAAGAGACAGGCATAACTGGGGCCCACATGGGTACCCATGGCCACCCCTCTGTCCTGAAGAAATTGAGAGGAGTTAAAAGAGAAGTTGTTGAGGGTGAGGACAAGCTTGGCCAAGCGGAGGAGAGTGGTGGTGGGTGGGGACAGTTCAGGTCTTTGCTCCAGAAAGAAGCAGAGACCCCTAAGACCCTCCTGGTGGGGAATAGACATGTAAAGGGCTTGCACATCCATGGTAAAGAAGAAGCAGCTGGAGCCTGCAAACTGGAAATTCTGAAACTGGAGTAAAACATCAGAGGAATCACAGATGTATGTGGGCAGGGATAGGACCAGGGAAGAGGGGCCTGAGTCAAGGTAGGAAGAGATGAGTTCTGTGAGACAGGAGCAGGCTGAAACAATGGGTATGCCTGGGCAGTCCTATTTGTGGATTTTTGGAAGGAGGTAGAAGGGAGCTGTGCAGGACTGGGGAACTATCAGCTTGGAAGCAGTGGGGTGAGGTCACCGGATGAAATGAGATAAGTTATCGTAGTAGATTCAATGGCCTGATGCGTCATGGTGGAGTCCGGGGAAGATAGAAGGAGGTACCTGAGAGCTGGCGCTCAGCCTCTGCAATGCAGAGGTCAGTTCGCCAGAATACAACAGCACCATCCTTATCAGTAGGCTTAATAACAAAGTCAGGTTTAGATCTATGTGCACGGAGGGCAATCAGTTTGGAAGAAGATAGGTTGGATTTGGTGAGGGGAGGGGGCAGAGAAGTTGAGATGACCAATAGCATGTCGACAGTTCTCAATGAACAGCTAGAGTGCAGGTAAAAGGCTGGAGGGAGGGGTCCAGGTGGAGGGAAAGTGTTGGAACTGGGCGAAGGGGTCTGGGATGGGAGAGGACTCTTGTCTAAAGAAATGGGCACAGAGGCGAGGACAGCGGAAGAAGAGTTTGATGCCATGTCCTGCCTGAAATTTGTTAAGGTGGGGATGCAGAGGAATAAAGCTGAGGACTTTGCTGAGTACAGAATGTTCAGCATCAAAGAGCAGGAAGTTAGGAGGTGGGGTTGGGGAAGGGGATGGAGTAAGAGGGAAGGGGAGGCGAGGAAAGCTCCAGAGGGCCATGGGTATCTCTGAGTTGTTGCATCTTGTGGGCCTTGATGCCTGAAATTATTGAATTCAATAAATTATAAAATATGTAATTTTAGGGCCTAAACTCTCCCATGTCCAAGCCCCTTACACCACACACCTGGCCTTGTTTTCACATAGCCTGCCATCACACACTACCTATTGTAAGTCACTAATAGTCCCTATTAACAGCTATTCACCCTCCTAGCCAGATCGTTATCAACTCCTTTGTCTATCCAACTGCTCTTCTCTCTCTTCGGGCTGTATCCTTTATCCTATTGTTTAGTCCCTACCCCAACCCCCTCCCTAGTTTCTGCTTATAAACCAATGTTTTCCCAGCCACCATCAGTACTGAGGAATGGTCACCAGACCCAAAATGTTAATTCTGATTTTTTTCTTCGCAGATGGTGCCAGACCTGCTGAGTTTTTCCAGCAACTTCTGTTTTTGGTCTGATTTAAAGCATCCGCGGTTCTTTTGGTTTTTATTCAGCACAGAGCATCTTCCCTGTCTATCCATGCCCAGTCTTTGGTACATTAACCTCCTGAGATTGGGGGATGCTTTGACTTTCATTGTGTCTATTTTGATTATCAATAGAAATTGAAGAGTCTGCAGCCCAACAGTCCTAAAGCTGGACCCCTAATTTAAAGCAATTGCACTGAAGAAGCTGAGGAGACAAATGTCTCGAGTGACTTGTAATACAATCTTTCCTTCTTGTGTCTATTTTCCCAAGAGCTCCTGCACTGTGTTATTTCATTGTTCCAGCCAAATCCCAGATGAGATTCCATATGGCAATCTGCCATGATTATTATATTCAGGATCTGGTGATACCATTCTCGTGCTCCTCTGCGATTGTGGGTGATACGCTGAAGACTTCTGCTGAGTCATGTTAGCCATGATTTCCCAGAATAACTTGAATATAGAATTTGAGCCCTCATCCAACTGGAACTTAGTGGGCAGCCCATACCAGATGGAAACTGGGTCTGGGAAGCCTGGGAAATGTCCATGATAGTAAGAATACAATGGGCAGGGATCAGGCAGAGTCCATTAACACCTTACTGAATGGCTATGAAAACACCAGCTGGTCTTATTGCAGGTTTTACCCACCACCTGACAGGTGTTGCACATTCTATAAGTGTAATTCTGTCCTACATCCTTGTGGAGCTTTGGCCAGTTAAAGTGTTGGTTAATGTAGGCTTGGGTTGTGTGTATACTGACTGATATGCCCAGCCATCGGAACTTCATGAACTAGCTCAGTAATTCCCAATGGTACCTCGACAGCACCACTACCTGGTGGATCACTGTCCACTCCTTATTTGCAGCAGTATAAGGGGACTCTATTTCTTTATTGCATCATAGTTTTAATACAATAGAACTAAGGGATTGCTTCTGTCTCAGTTTCAGTTTGAGCAGCCTGAGCTAGGGATTTTAACAGTGACTCAGTTTGTTGACCTTTTACCAAGCATGTTCTATTCATTACCTCATTGTGGTCTTCCGTAATCTACAAAATGGTTTCAGATAAATAGGCTGGAGGGTCTTCTGTTTACAGTCCTCTTCAGGTCATTGACAGGGTGCAGGTTGATCCCATTCACCGGCAAATAAGTACAACTCTTGCAGTCACTGGTCCTGACACATGATTGCACTCCAGATTTACCTGTAAACAGGATTGGGCATGTACTGTCCTTCAATCCCTTTATATCAACACTTTGGCACTTACTGCATTCTCTGGGGGCAGGGCCTGCCATTTTCCAGTGGTAGTGTTTGGTTAACCCCAGTATCCCTCAATATCACTACAGGCATCACCTTGGAGAAAAGTAGCTACCTTTCCTTTGGATACAAAATTCTGGTAACCCTCAGGGATTTGTTTAGTCTCATCCACACTCCAGACAGTGCATTTACAGAAGTTCTCAGCTGTGCACAGAGTCATAGTCTGGTCTGCTATGCTCTCTGACTGATTCCCATCCTATGCACAGGGTCTACATGGCCCGATAATTCCCATTAACTTTTCCTGTTGCCTCAGCAATAGCCTGGTCATGCCCTACCCTTTGGCATGGATTTCTTGGCTTCTCCTTTCATCTCAGTACCAGGATGGATGGTGTTTTCAAACTCCTCAAGAAGAATTATTTCAGAGATATTTGGAAGTTGCTTCTAACTTAAGTGCCTATACACATTTGTCCAACGCAATCTGCTTAAGCCTTTCAATTCTAGGTACACCTGGTCAGGCCTTTTCCTAAACGTATGGAATTTTTGATAGTACACCTCTGATGGTGCCACCCACTTGAATAAGATAAATAAATTTTTTACTTCTATGTCCTTAAAGAAGTAATGAGCAAACTAATTTGCCTCCATTCTCAAATCTGAGCTGGAGGTGTCTTCATGGGCACAATTGGGTTCCTGCTCCTTGGCTAGCTGTCTTATTCAAACTTGTTTTCTTGCAGTTTTTCTTGAAATTCTCTCATCTTGTACTTTCCTGTCTTTCCTCTCTCTCTTTCTCATTTCTTGACTTGAAAAGCTAATTTCCACTACTGCAATTTTAATCTCTTCAGAGATGTATGAATATTCCTTATAGCTGTTGGAGTGGCCTCTGCTTTCACACATTTCTTTGCAGTATCTTGAAACAAGGACAGTCTGGGCGGCATCAAAAGTGAAATACTGACGCCACTACAGACTTGGAAGCTTTTCAGGTCAATCAGCATCTGTTGATCAGACAGACCAATTAACTATTTGGTTCCATACTATTCAAATCCTGAACAGACAGATGGCCATCTTAATTCACTCTGAAAAATGGGAGGAAAGCAAAACATTTGATATGAGGGGAATTCCGAGTAAACTAAAAAAAAAGTAATGGACAAGAAGCTGTTTTCAAATTACGAGCCCCTTACAGTTGTCCATAAACAGAACGGATTTCTGGAACTACTTTTCCTTTGTTTTTGATTCTGATTTATTTTGAGGGAATGCTAATGAGCGATACAAACTCAACTTTCAGGTAGAAAAATAGAAGTCTTGCATCATCAAAAAGCCCATTCACTGTCTCAACTACCTCTTCCTTCACTATGTTTTTGAAAACATTTCCTTCCTTGGTAAAGACATATGGAAATCATTCATTTAATACTTCACCTCCTCCCACTTTATGATCTTTTAATTGGCTCCAATTCTCAATTTAACATCCTTTAACTAGTTATGTAGAAGACTTCTAGGTCTCTGTCCACAGCAGTTCATGTAAGTGGTTCAGTACCACCTTCTAAGAGTGGCACGGTGGCACAGTGGTTAGCTCTGTTGCCTCACAATGCCAGGGACCCAGGTTTGATTGCAGCCTTAGACAACTGCATGGAGTTTGCACAATCTCCCTGAATCTGTGTGGGTTTCTGCTCTGTACTCTGGCTTCCGCCCACAGTCCAAAGATATGCACGTTAGGTGGATTGGCCATGCTAAATTGCCCCATAGTGTGTAGGGATGTGCAGGGTACGGGATTAGCCATGGGAAATATGGGTTTATGAGAATAGGGTGGGATGCTCTTCAGCAGGTCAATGTAGACCCAATGGGCTGAATGGCTTCTTTCTGTGCTGTAGGGATTCTATGATTCTCAAAAGCAACTATGAATGGGAAATGCTGGTCCATACAACATTGCCCACATCTCCTGAAATAATAAAAAAAGGCTGATGTAACAGAAATAAACATAATGTTTAAATTAAAAACAAGTCTCGCCAGCTGCTCAACACTCAACAGTTTCTCTGGTGCTGAGGTCAATTAATTCATAAGGAATTAACTTAAATGTTTTGCTTAACTTCTTTCATCTATATACCCCAGATTTTAATTGACTGGAAAATTCAAAAACCTTTTGTGATACTAACCCTTATCATTTAACTTTAATTTAATCCCCCGATCTGATCGATTAATTGTACATTGATTGATTTTGGTTTCATTAATTGATCTAATCTTATTTCATATTTGATTAATTTATATTAGACAAAAAGCTGACTTACTTCACATGACATCTTGTTCTGTAACCTGACTTGGCAAAAATAAAGCTTGTCGCCAATGCTCCTAATATGCAGCTGGGCCTCGCTCTTTCTAACTGCTCTACCCGTAACCTCACATTCTCTGACCACAATGCTCCCAAACCTTGCTCTCTTTGCTCAAGTTCTGGTCCTTACACAATCCGAATTTTCAGTTCCCAACTCCCACTCTTTCTGACCATTTCATCTCAGGTCTCACTCTCTGATAACTCTATTCTTAGATCTCATTCTCACCAACCACTTTTCTCCCAGGCTTCACTCTGTCTGGCAGCTTTGCTTACAATCTCATTCTCTCTGGCTCACAGCTTCACTTCCTCTAACCATACCACTCTTAGGCCTTGCACTCTCTGGCCATGTATATCCTTACCCTCTTACACACAATGCCCTAACACCCATTCTGAGGAAGGAATGCTGAACTCAAAATAATAACTCTGCTTTCTCTCCACAGATGCTGGCAGACCTGCTGAGCCTTTCCAGCAATTTTAGTTTTTGTTTCTCATTTCCAGCATCCTTTTGGTCCTAATAGCCATATCTAGTAACATTGTAATCACTAAACAATTTAAAAGTGTTTAATGTATAAAGTAATTCAAAAATTTATACCTTTACTAAAATTTTAAAATTAATAACTGTAGAGAGTGACTTCCAAATTTTATAATGATTTCTGACAATCCGTCTTGAAGTGTCACCATGATCATTATTTCTACATTTCATGGTACTGTGATATAGATCCACTTACAAAGACATGTAAGTAGAGATAAAACTTACATGAGCTTGCTGAAAATAATACTGTCAACGTTGTTTTTATTATTTGTATTTTAAAAATGAGTTAAATTCTGAAGAGTTGTAGAACTGACCAAAATTGCAACAAATGCTATAAGAAAAAAGTTTGTTTTGCATATGAAAAATATATACACTAAGTTAATCGAATACCTGTTCTAAATGATTGATGGTTAGAGATTAAAGTCCCCAAAGAGGCTGTATTCTTGGCAAAGGAATGGTGCTTCAGTACATCAAACTCCATCTGGAGGGTTAATGCAGCCAATTTTTTTCCCACTAATTTTAATTTGCTTTCAACTTTACAACATGAGCAAAAATGAATACTGTTTGAATTAAGGAAAAATAAATGTCACCCCACGATTTCAGAAAGGAGCAAGAGAGGTAAAATAGGGAACTACAGACTTGTCTGTCTGTCAGTAGTAGGTAAAATGCTAAAATCAATCATAAGGTATGTGATAAATAGTTACTTGGATAAAAATGATCTAGTCGAGCATTGTCAGCATGGATCTGTGAATGGAAAATTATGTTTGACGAACTTGTTAGAAAATTTGTAAGGATGTTACTAACAGAATTAATAAACAGGAGTCAATGTTTGTAGTTTAGGTCTTCAGAAAGCTTTTGATAAAGTCCTTCACAGAAGGTTATTTAAAGCATGTAGTGTAGGAGTTAATGTACTGCAATGGATTAAGGATTGGCTAAGAGAGAGAAAACAGAGAATAGGAATAAATGGGTTATTCTCATGTTGGCTGACTGAGAGTATTGGAGTACAACAAAATCAGCACTTGGGCCCCAGCCGTTCACAAAATATATGACAATGATTTTAATGTGAAGACCAAATATAACATTTCCAAATTTGCAGGTGATACAAATGTTAGCAGAGATTTGTGTGGTGAGGAAGATATAAAACATTTCCAGGAAGATTTGGACAAGTTTAGTGATTGGGCAAAAACATAGCAGATGGAATGTAATGTGGAAAAATGTGAGGTTATCCACTTTGGTAAGAAGAACAGATGTGTAGAGAATTTCCAAAATAATGAGAGGTTAGAAAGTGTAGATGTGCAAAAGGACTTGGATATTGTTGTCAGTAAGTCACTGAAGGCTAATTTGCAGTTGCAGCAAGCTATTAAGGAGACAAATGGAATGTTAACCCTTTATGGCAAGAGGATTTGAGTAGAAGAGTGGTGAAGTCTTACTTCCATTGTATATGAGGTTGGTTAGATCGCCCCTGGAGTTCTGAGTGCAGTTTTGACCCCCTTAACTCAGTACAGTATTATTGCCATAGAGGAAGTGCTCTATGGCATATGTTCCTGGGATGACAGAGCTGTCCTGTAGAATATATAACAGTACAGCATGGGAACAAGCCTATCGTCCATCATGTCTGTGCTGAGCATGATGCCATTCTAAAATAATCCCATCTGCTTGCACATGGTCTGTATCCCGCTATTCCCTGTCTGTTCTTGTGTCTGTTCTAAATGCCTCTTAAATGATGCTATTGTATCATGTTCCACCACTTCCCCTGGCAGCATGTTGCAGGCACAACCACCCATTGTGTAAAAAAAAATTGCCTCGCAAATCTCCTTTAAACTTATCCTCTCTCACCTTAAACATATACCTCCAGTATATGGCATTTACACCCTTGGAAAAAGACTCCTACAATCCAACCCTATCATGCCTCTTATAATTCTATATACTTCTATGTACTTCTATATACTTCGAATTCTATATATTTTTATCAGGTTGGGTCTCAGTCTCCGACACTCTAGCAAAAATAATCCAGGTTAGTCCAATCTCTCCTGATAGTTAGTACACTCCAATCCAGGCAACATCCTGGTAAACATCTTTTGCACCCTCACCAAGGGCTCCACATCTTTCCTATAATGTGGCAAACAGAACAGCGCACTGATACTCCAAGTGTGGCCGAACCAAAGTCTTATACAGCTGCAACATGACTTGCCATTTTTTATATTCATTGTCCCAAACAATGAAGGCAAACACACTGTACACCTTCTTTAGCAACTTATCCACTTACGTCATCACTTTCAGGGAACAATGGACTTGGACTTCAAGATCTCTGTGTATCAATGCTCCTAACGGCCTTGCCATTTTCTGTATATTTTCCTCTTGCATTTGACTTCTCAAAATGTATAATCTTGTACTTGTCCGGATTATACACCATCTGATCCAACTCTGTCCAACTGATCTATAGCCTGCTGTATCCTTTGACAACCTTCCTCACTATCCATAACTCCACCAATTTTTCTGCCATCTGTAAACTGCCTACATTTTCATCCAAATCATTTACATATGTTACAAACAACAGAGCACTGATCCCAGAACTGATCCTTGTGGAACGCCAATTAGAAGAACACCCCAAAGTAATTACCCTCTGTCTTCTATGACCAAATCAATCTTATGTCCAACTTACCAACTCACAGTAGATCCTATGTGCCTTAATCTTCTGGATAAGCCTACTATGAGGGATCTTGTTAAATGCTTTAGTAAAGTCCATGTAGACAACATCACAGCTCTATCCTCATCAACCATCCATGTCACTTCCTCAAAAATATCAAATTTGTGAGATAAGACATCCTCCACATAAAGCCATGTTAATTTTATCTCTAATAACTCCATTCTTTTCCAAATCTGAGGGAATCCTGTCCCTAAGAAATTTCTCCAATAATTCCTTACCACTGATTTAAGGCTGTATGAAGGGAGATTGAGTAAACAGGGCCTGTATTTTCTGGAGTGTTGAAGAATGTGAAGTGATGTCATTAAAACCTGCAAAATACTTAAAAGATTGACAGAGTAGATGCAAGTAAGATGTTTCCCATGTTTGAGGAGTCTAAAATCAGAGGACACAATTTAAAAATAAGAGGACGTCAGTTAGGTCCAAAATGATGAGAAACCTTCTTACTCAGAGGATTGTGAACCTCTAGAATTTTCTAACCCAGAGGGCTACAGAAGCTCAGTCTTTGAGATAATGTTTTTTGGTTTACCAATAGAGTCAAGGATTAATAGGTTAGTGTGGGTAAAAGGCAATGCAGTAGTCAATCAGACGTGGTTGTGTTAAATAATGAAGGGGGCTTGATGGGCCGAATGGCTTCGATACGTTCCTACATTTATATTTCATATTCATATTTGCTGTAAAATACATATATCCCAACATAAACATTATTATGTTGATTTCTTTTTCAAACAATGCATGTTTAAGGCTAAGATGGCTAGATTCCTGATCAGTTGGGGAATCAAATGTTACAGGGAAAACACAGGAAAGTAGATGTGTGGAATGTCAGATCAGCCATGATTCTATAGAATGGTGGAGCAAGTGGGCTGAATTGCCTACTCTTGTTCTTATTTCTTATGGCCATATGCTCTTAAAAGCATTTGGATTAATATTGGGTAAAAATATGGTCAGAAGTTACACAACACCAAGTTATGGTCTAATAGCTTTATTTGAAATCACAAGCTTTCAGAGCACTGCTCCTTTGTCACGGGAAGTAAAGCACACAGGCACAGAATTTATAGGCAGAGAGATCAAATTTGTATGATCTTTTGATCTTTCTGCCTATTGATCTCTCTGCCTATAAATTCTGTACCTGTGTGCTTTTCTTTACTTCACCTGATGAAGGAGCAGTGCTCTGACAGCTTGTGATTTCAAATATTGGACTATAACCTGGTGTTGTGTGACTTCTGACCTTGTCCACCCCAGTCCAACACCAGCACCTCGACACCATGGGTAAAAATATGTTGGCTATATTTTTCAGAATTGAATTAAAGGTAGCTCTAGTAATTAATGGAAGGGCAACTGCTTCCCTGCCCAATGCTTTTCATTTTTGCCCCACAGATCAAAGAAAAAATAAAATTAAAGCAAATCCAAAAATGAAGTTTACACATTAATACTGGAGACAGCTGTCAAAGCAACTTTGTGCAGATAAAAACGAGCAGTTTCAGACCACTTCAGCATATGCAGTCCAATTCTTAATGCAGTCAAACTTTCCAACTACATGTGACCTAGGCAGGAGCTTTTCCAGCTGATTATGTTATAAGCAAAGAATGTACAAGAAAGAGGAAGAGAGAAGGGGATAGACCATAAGTTACTCTGACTTGGAAAGGGGTGCAGGAAGAAGAATCATGAAATGTCTCTGAACTTATTCTGTCGGTGATCTGTTTTTGAAGCCTGAGAGGGATTGCAAAACAACGGGAAGGAGCAGCTTACTTTCTTGACCAAATGTTTCACGCAAACTGAAAGTTGTTAACTTCACTGCAGCTTAACTGGCTACACAGCTACATTCGGGTAGGTTCTGTTTACATTGTTTTTATTTTAACTCTTCTCATGCTTTTGTACTGAACTATATGATTTAAGATTGATTCCTGGGAAAATGTTGAAGAATATCTGCCTTCACCTATATTTACACTAAGTCTTTAGGGACAAAATAAGTAAATGTAAATTATTAGAAGGAAACACCAGGCATTATTGATGACCCGCCTTTATTTCTTTGTCAGTTTTGGATTCCTTAATCTTTATGAATGGTAGTTACATAAGGTGTCCAAATTACTAAATAAACAATGCCTAAGTGTATTAGTTTTGCCTCTTTTCAATATGAAAGAATACTGCAACACTGAACAAATTCACAATGTTTTTCTGGCATTTAGCCAAATCTGATACAATGACAGAAGTTGAGGTTTTAATCTCAAAGATCAATTTTAAGAGATCAATCGCTGACCAATATTTTGTGTCTCGCATTAATTTCTACACTACTTCTGTAAATTAACTCCAGGAATGCTGAATTTCTTGTATATTTTGTACTAAGAATTTTGACACGAGCCTCAATTTGTCAAGTTTGGAGAAAGCATGTGTCAGACAATTATGAAACACAGTGAAATCATTATTTGCCTTAATGAGAGAAATCTTTCTAGGGGAGAATGGGAATTGCAAGTAATAACTCCAAAATTGTTCTCAAATTTTGATGTCGCACTTATGGTAGCGTAATAACATAGACACATGCATGAATCAGAAGAGGAAATATTATGGTGAGTCATGTATAGAAGCTGAGAAACAAAGAGCAAGTTGAATTATGTATTCAGACTTCTTGTGTAGTTATGGTCTGTCAAATGTCTTAGAAGAAGAATGTGGATAATGGAGTTCCCATGTTATGTAAGATATTCTGCAATGAGTCATTTGCTGCCTGGTTTTCTCCAGATTAGTTCACAGTATAATATCTGCTCTGGTCAATTGCTATTTCACACGAGTTCTGGTTATACCTGAGGGGATTGAAGATGTAGAACATTAAATGTATTTTTAAAGAATTTAATTTATTTTACATTTGTTTAGATGCTGCCTTAGAGTCTATTTTTTTCATGGTAAAACAAATGATAACAACTCGGTTTTAATATTTTCTTAGATCACAAGGCATCTGTGGGAGTAGCTGAGCACAAAGTGGACACTAACCAGTCCGGGTTCGAGGACATCTTTTAGCTTTTGTTAAACCTAGCAGATTCTTTGCACTGTATTACAAGGCTGCAGGTTATTCAAGCTTCCACATATTATTGTAAGCAGTGTGATGCAAATATTGCTGCCTTGGAACAGAGATAGTAGGAACTGCAGATGCTGGAGAATCCGAGACAACAAGGTGCAGGGCTGGATGAACACAGCAGGCCAAGCAGCATCATAGGAGCAGAGAAGCTGACGTTTCGGGCCTAGACCCTTC
>NC_063343.1:19904265-19961669 GCF_021869965.1 Rhincodon typus | reverse complement strand
CTGAGGAAGGGTCACCGGACCCGAAACGTTAGCTCTGTTTTCTCCTCCACAGATGCTGCCAGACCTGCTGAGCTTTTCCAGCAGCTTTGTTTTTGTTCCATGTTATTTTATTCCATCACCACCTGACCACTTCCTTCCCCAGCTTTCTTGGAGGTGGGTGATATGTGTGGGTTCCTTCAAAGTTGGAATGTTCTGACTTGGATAGCCACCTTTCTGGTCTAACTAGAAAAGTCTTGTTGAGTAAACGATATGAAGTTTATTGCATTACTGCTACTATTTACAGATTACATGAATGAGACCCATATTACTACAGTTCTGAAGAAGATTCATAGAGTCATACAGTACGGAAACAGACCCTTTGGTCCAACTAGTCCATGCTGAACACAATCCCAAACTGAACTATTCCCATATATTGGATTTCAAACATTAACACAGTTTCCATCTCCACAGATACTGCCAGGTCTACTGAGTTTCTCCAGCATTTTCTGTTTATATTATGACAGACTGTTAGTAGTCTCTTAATTGCCTTTGGTCTATCTTTTTCTTTTTCTTTTACTTTGACATGATCATAATGGGAGATGCTTGCTCCACTTCATCAAATCTTAACCCTTTCAGACCCAAATACAATAGATGGTTCATGTTTTAGGCGCTGATACAGTGCATTTTCCTTAATGGGTTCTGCATTTAAATTGGTTATTATTTGGAATCATGGGTGATTTAGTGATGGTGGATAACATGCCAAGTTACACATGTGATTTGAAGGTGGGGAAAAAACACCATCCAGTTGTGCATGAAAGCACTTCTGAATATGAAAAAAGGTGCTCAGAGCCCACCATTATGAACCTAGGGAGGATTATCAGATTGTTGGTCTGTGAATAAGTCCACTTACAGAACCAGATCTCACTGCACCTAGTGTTTCTTTTTTGGACATATTTTAAGAAGCAAGTAATTAGTAGAGGAATCCCAAGTTCCTTTTGTTTTCCCCCTAACCTGAAGGTAATAAGCCTAATAATTCGGGCTGCAGTCTACCACTTCTGTATAATCTGTGTCTGTGACATTCCTACTTTGTATGGTTGTCTTTACTAAGCCACATAAGTGAATGCACTTATTACCTAGCCATTAGGGAAATCTGTTATTTAAAGATAAGAGCTCAGGAAGGGTTCAGTCAATAAATGAAAGTTTCATCATGTATCAAAGCAGGAAAGTATTTGTGCTGCTTTTTTTTAAAATAAGAATTTAACAGTGGGTTTTAAAACATTAGGAAAAGAAGCAATCAGAAACATTGTAAATGTTTTATTTTTTTAATGAGTCAGGATCCAAAATATTTAATATAGATTTTAAAGATTTAATGAAATAGCTATTTAGGATCATCAATTGTGCATATGAAAATTTGAGAATATTATAAAGATTTTGTCCATATAAGAGCAAGATGTGAAATTACCACCTACATATTACATCTAGACATGGGCCAAGAAATTCAGCGATATCCATTTTTGGGTATCTCATCTGCAAAGTGCTAACAGTTCAATTTGAGGAGATACAAACAACTGTGGTCTTAATTATTCTGTATCTAATATTGCGATTGGCATTTGAGCAGGGTCCTAGCAGGGTCCTATGTTCAGATAGGCCAGTGTATAAAGTCACGAGGATCTGGAGGACGAAGGGTTTTGGAGTAGAGCTGGCAAAGGATCGGCATGGGGAATGGGGAGTGTTGGCTAGGTTGCTGGGAAAGAACCTCACAGAGACCTGCAGTACTTTTGAGGTATCTCAAAATTGATTCTGGGTGGTGGACTGGGACTAGGATGTTGGCACCTGAACTGGGGTGGGCTGGGCTGGGCTAGAATCTCTTGGAAATTTAATCAGAATGAGTTCAGGAATTTTGGTACTGGGAGCAGCAGTGATTGTGTACTAATCTTTGTTTTTCCCATACTACTTAACACTGATTTTCCTGGAGACAGCTGTTACCTGTGCTGACTATCTTCAGATGCGTGCTACAGTTACCAACCCTGTGTGTTAGGTCCCATATTAGCCTCTGTTTATACCCTCGTGCTACTCTGATATGATTAAAGGCCACCTCTTGTTTAACTTTTATCAAAACAGTGTCTTATCTCACCTGCACTAGATTTGAGTATGTGGGTCAGTTTGGCACAAAATGGCACTTGCAGCACTGAAAACCTGGGCCACACAGAGGCAAATTTCATGCAAGTCTATAATGTCACAGCAGGGAGCACTGAACCTCAGACCTACCCTTTGGTCCCACTCTCCACTGCAGAAAGCAAAAGAGCAAGCAAAAGAAGTTTGTGTAATTTAGAAAGAAATGCCCTTTATCCTCTCTCTGAACTATGCATAGCCAATTTTTGAAAGACAATAGGAAATTCGTAGTTAACATGTTTTGGTAATCGATTTTGGAGGGTAATTATAGAGGAAATCATGTTGACACCAATTTTAACTCTTTGCCCGATATATCTTATACTCTAGCCACCTGTCTAATGCTTCTGCCCCATCACGACCCCAACCAACTGCCCTATCTTTTACATTTTAAGCACCTTATTATCAGACAAAATAGCTTCCCTTTTACAGTTTAAGAAATATACTTGCTGTACATATAATGGAAACAAGCTTGCCCCTTAAACTTCACCACCTCACAATCTATCTCCTGCTTAGAGATGCTCCTTAAATCTTGCCTCTTTGACAATGCTTTTGGTCACCTGTCCTAATTTGCCTTCATGTAGATCAGCATTAAATCAAAAATTGATATCAAAACAGCCCATAAACCAAGCCTGATAACTAAGAATTTCTTTGCTCTTCAAATATTAACAATAATTAAAGGTAAATGTTATCTATAGGAATGTACTAATCCAAAAGAAAATAATTAAAAAGCACTGATTTTACAATGCACAACGGGAGCCCTGAGGAAGAGTCACTTGACCCAAAACGTTAACTCTGATTTCTCTCCACAGATGCAGCCAAACTTCCTGAGCTTTCCCAGCAATTTCTGTTTTTGTTTTTGATTTACAGCATCCGCAGTTCTTTCAGTTTTTATTTTGTTACAAATGGTCTTAAATTTGCCTCAAAGAATCGTGTTTTATGTAGAGAATGTTTTAAGTGGTATTTTCCTACTTGTGAAAGAGCCTTGTGTGACACCTGCTGTGTTTTATCAGGGAACAACTCTGGGCTGCTGGTTACTTGAAGTGATGTTGGATACTGTTACTGTGGTAAAATTTGTTTCTTTGAGAGTTGTGACCTATTTGTAACAAGTAGGAAATGCACAGACGGCATTATTTGCACAGTTAAATATCTTGTTATGGCACTGAAAGTATGTGGCAGAAGTCAATCAATGCTTAACACCTGCTGAAGCACATTTTTATTTAGAATTAATGAGATTAATATAATACAAATCTAAAACTATTCCACTCTTCTTATTTGTGTGGCACCAGCAACCATGTGCAGCTTCCCAGGCAACGATCTCCATGATAGTGTCTTTGAAAGGAACAACAGATTTGGCCGGCTGGATTTATCCTACAGTGTGTGCTTTGTATTCCCTCTGCAAGAATTATAAATAATACAGCAGTTGAACAAGTACATATGGAAGAATTTCATGAAAGAACTTGGAATTTCTGACCTGCATCATTCTTGGTCTCCTTTAGTGATTCTCAGCTGCTAGTTCACTATCATATTCACTACTAGTCTTTGCGTTGTACTAGATCAACTCAGATTAAATACGCAAGCAAGCTCATCTGATGCCTGTATTTTGAATCCAATTATTGGATAATGAATCTTATAAAAAAAATTTATTCAGCCTGTTCAGACACACTTGGAGTAGGTAGGACTCAAACCCAGACCTTCTGACTCAGAGGGAGGGACGTGATCACAGTTCCGCAAGTTATTTGAGCTAGGCTCAATTGACTCAGGATTGTGGCCTTAATTATTTTGAACTTGAACGCACTCAAGCATTAGAAATTGTTGAAAGAAACATCATGAGGTTAGTCTCAAGGTTCTGAATTACAAGGAAACACTGGAAGGATTTGGGCTTTTCAGTCTGGAAAGGAGATAGCTGAAAGATGATGTTAAAGAGGTAGGCCAAATGTGACATTACATTGTTTAAGAATAGAAAGATTCTTCCCATGCCCTGGTCAATAATAAGCCCTCAAGCAGCCTCAAAAGTTGTTTGGAGTTAGTTGCTGTTTCCAAATTGGATTTAATGTTCTCCTGCTGTGAATACATTTCAAATATACTTTATTAGTTAAAAGAAATTTTACGGCGAGTATTGAAAGAAATAATATGTATCTTGTTAGTCAGGACATCAGGGAATATCATATAGCAATCAGTACATTCTCCTCTTACATTTTACCAAAGCTGGATTTTAGGCAGGAATGCAGAAATTCTGAGCATCTCTTTTTTAGCTGTATGTTCCTTTATTGAAGATCAATGTATGCGAGGGCTCAAACTGAGGGAGAAGGTAATCACATACGTATCCAAAAAAGTGATTGAGACTTCAGTTCCATCTTGATGAAATTAATCATTTTTTTGGCAAATAATTCGGGGCAAATTTAGTTAGAAACAAAAATTATAATGCTATATGAAGGATTTTAGCTGGTGAAAGCTGATTTAATATTGCATACAATTCCTTCTGTACTGAACTATTTTGCACACGTTTCCATTCAAGAGACTCCACAATAGAACACAAGTGGATTTGGATGAAGGATTTATTACACAAAGAAGAAGCTTATTACTTTCTCCAAATGGAACATGTGAGGTGACTCAAATTGAGTATGAAGAACACCATAGAGATATCCATATCTCTGCAGCTAGTCCAGATTCCAGTACTGTTTCAAGGAGCTTGCTATTCACCCTGTGGCAGTAAAAGATAAACAGATTTGATTTTTTTTCCACTGCAGGATTGTATCAAGTTTTGAGATAGTGAAAACTGCCGATGCTGGAGTCAGAGATAACAACAGTGTGGAGCTGGAGGAGCACAGCAGGCCAGGCAGCATCAGAGGAGCAGGAAAGTTGACATTTTGGGTCGGGAACCTTCTTCAGAAAAAAAAAGGGTCCCGACCCAAAACGTCAACTTTTCTACTCCTCTGATGCTGCCTGGCCTGCTGTGTTCAGCCTGCTGATTTTATTGGCATTGTTTGAAGTATGGTCACAATAGCAAGCATGTCTTTGAAACCTTCCTAATGAACTGTTTGTGTTTCATCCATTTCTGCAAAATAAGAGCAGCAAATCCTCCAAGTAAGACAAGTATCATTCTGATGTTTGATTTCCATATGTAAGCAATAAACTTAACTGAATATACACTAACAAAATACGATCCACATCAGCTTTAAAGGTTTCAGGAACAGATCGAGATAATGTATGAGCAAATTACTGCAGATGCTGGAGTCTGTACTGAAAACAAAAAATAATGGACATCACATCAGGTCAGGCAGCATCTATGGAGAGAAAACGAGCTAATGTTTCGAGTCCAGATGACTACTTCACGTCAGTTCTGATAAAGAGTCATCTAGACTCAAAACGTTACCTTACTTTCTCTCCATGGATGCTGCCTGACCCGGTCTGATGTCCAGCTCTTTTTGTTTTCATTCAAGATAATGTATACTGTGCTTATTAATATCTCCACATCGGGGGTGACGGGTGGAAGTAGGCTGTTCAGGTAGTCCAAGGTTTAAGGGGACGTGGAGGCTCTGGAAACATACCTGGTGTGGCCTGGTGTTTACAGTGTCTACTGTGAGTTGTGTTCCTTGCCATTACTGACCATTGTCTAGGTGCACAATGCAACTCGAAATTGGCTGGGACAATGCACATGGTAAGCAAGTCAGTATGATGGATGAAAGTGTGGAATCCACATCTGCTGGACACTAGGACACTATGCAAAATATGCAAGCATGTGCTTGCAAACTCCAGTTACATGTCATATATAGACATTGCTTCACACGTGCAATGCTTTCTTTCTTTATCAAATGTTGGTCAAATATGGTTGTACCATGCTTTGATGCTTACAAAACTAACATTGTTATCTCAGTGAAGCAGGAGAGAGAGAGAGAGGATGGCAAATTTAGGATTCAAATGATGCAGTTTAAAAAAAAAAGAAAAGCCAGAAGTTAAGGGGGGTCTAATGGGGAGAGTTCTAATCCTAGTGGATCCTAGTCCTAGAAGAGGATTTTAGGGATTATGACACTGTGGAAAGAGCTATACTTGTTGCATTTGAATTAGCGCCTGGATCATATAAGCAAATGTTTTGGAATGTAAAGAAAAAGTCTGGGAAAACTACACTGAATTTGAAAGTGATAAAGAAAGTAATTTTGACAGGTGATACAAACGTTATTAGCTAATTATTTATGAAGTCAGTAGAAAGCTCACTCTCGGAAGAATTTTAAAATTCACTATCTTTTCTAATAAGAGTCCATGTTGAACAACAAAGGGATGCAATTGCTTGGAAGACAACAGTAATGTGTATAATTTATTTTAGATTGTTGAACTTGCTAAGCAAAGGTTGAGATTTAACCTTGGATTTTCCTCATCTGTATCGTTCAGTGCTTGCTACAAATAACATCCATTTTAACTGGCAATCTGGAATGTACCACTTAGTGCAATTAACTGTACATGAGTCTATGTTCCCTTTAAGCTAATGTGTGTGCTTGACTGTGCTGCAACCTTGAATATACTGTGCAGTGAAATAAACAGGCCATGTGTACCAAAGAAGAATTAAAGGGAATATCGTTGTGGAGAAAAGGATGTTAGAACTGTTGATAATATTCCTGATGCATAAAGGGAAATTCATCTACATTTCCCACTCTTGATCATCATGAATCTTGCTGAAAGTACATTGAAGTAGATGTTCAGTGAGAACAAAGTTGGGATCACTTTTTCTTTCAGATCTCCAGAAAGGATACATAAACAGGATAACTATTTGCTGTATTTTGCTTTTGGTTGAACTAATAACCTATCTTAACCTTCCTTCCTAGATTTTATGATGCTCTGGTTGGTTCTCCTTTTCTGTTTTACATCTCATGCTGCCAATCAACTTCCAAAAAGCCAAAAGTTGCCTATTACAATCGATCCTTCTCAGCTTATCTGCAGTGCACCTGGCCCTCCTGGGGCTCCTGGTCCTCCAGGATATCCTGGTCAATCAGGGACAATCGGAAGAATGGGGATTCCTGGGAAAGATGGGGCAGATGGGAAAGACGGTCCTAAAGGCCAAAAGGGAGAACAAGGTAAAATAGTGACACCACTCTATCTGTTGTCAGTAATCTGGAATTTACAGGCATATCCATGCCCACTAATGTCACATTGGGCCGGGTTAAGACTAATCCACTAGGCAAGTGCAGTTGTACTAGTCAAAAAATCTACCACTGTTCTCATCTGCCAGAGACTGAGTTTATTACAATGTTGGTGATGACCATTCAAGGGCCTTAATTAGTGCTGGGTCAGGAAGGTCAACCAAAGGCTATCGTGTCTAGATCTTAATTTCTGAGATGGCAGGAGGGTGTCAAGTATCTCCCATTTTTCAGCCAGTTTATCTGCTTTTATTGTCACCTTCCTCACCACTTCCTCTGAGAGGGGAGAATTTTATCCCTGGATGTTGATTCAGGCATAGTACAATGGTGTAAAATGAGTTACGGAGTGTCAGAAAGTCACTTTACAGCTCTTTACTGCTGACTCGCTTTCATTTTTTTAATCAGAGTTGAAGACCTACCCCAAAGAAAGAGAACAGCATATAAGGTTTACAGGTCCTTTAAAATAACAGCTTTGAATTATTAGGAGCATTGCAAATGACAGCGACAGTGGATTTTTTTTCTAATTCAGTCTTATAAATTTTTCTAATTTTGAAGTTATGATAGTCATCGATATGTGATCATTCTGGTTATCAATTAGTACAATGCTTGGATAGATGTTGAGCATATCAAGCTAAGATATCCACAATACAATCAGATTGTAAGAAAAGTGCAAATAGGCAATGACTGATTAATTCAAGAAATAGATAACCCTTTAAATGATGTTTTCTACCCATGTATTTATCCATGGATTACTGGGGAGGGAAGACCTTACATGGCCTCCAACCTGCATGGTCCTTAATATTTTTACTTGCGAATGTTGTAAAATATGTAAACTATATATGAATTTCTTGTATAACATAAATATGAAGGGTTAATGCTTTATTAGGAAAAATTTTTTAAAACAATCTTAACATTATAAAATTAAAATTTTAAGATCATTAAAGTTAAATAGATTTAAGCTTCAAACCAGTACTGGTTAATTAAACAAGCATTATTATTTATTTCCTAAAATAACAATTTTTACATTGTTTTAATGGCTGATTTCACGAGTTCATAGATTCTATACTTTGTTGAAAATGCATGTATTGACCTTACCCAAAGTATGACAACTTCTGGATTTGACAAAATGTTGCAATGATAAAAATTATCCTTGATTTTCCTTCTTTACTTGTCTTCTAAGATATAGTTACTTGTCTGGGAACATTTGTTTTTATGCACTTTTCATCTGTATACAGTTTTCATAAAGTTTAATGCAGAAAATTGGATATAGCGTTGCTTCACCCTTACATAAATGTTGATAG
Organism: Rhincodon typus; assembly: GCF_021869965.1. Classification (NCBI taxonomy): domain Eukaryota; kingdom Metazoa; phylum Chordata; class Chondrichthyes; order Orectolobiformes; family Rhincodontidae; genus Rhincodon; species Rhincodon typus. The sequence goes on along the minus strand of NC_063343.1, from coordinate 19,953,088 downwards.
CTTACTGCACTGTAAAAGGAGAGTTGAAAATTGCAAAATAAACATATCATTCAAAAATCCATACAATTTTAAATTAGAGCCATAGTGATAATACAGCACAGAAACAGACCCAAATCGGTCCAATTCGTCCATGCTGACCAGATATTCTAAATAAATCTAGCCCCATTTGCCAGCATTTGGCCCATATCCCTCTAAACCCTTTCTATTCATATACCCATCCTTTTTAATGCTGTAATTGTACCAGCCTCCACCACTTCCTCGGCAGCTCATTTCATACATGCACTACCCTCTGTGTGAGAGATTTGCCCCTTAGGTCCCTTTTAAATCTTTCCCCTCTCACTTTAAAACCTATGCCCTCTAGTTTTGGACTCCAGTACCCTGGGGAAAAGACCTTGTTTATTTACCCTATCCATAACCTTCATGATTTTATGAACCTCTGTAAGATCACCCCTCAGCCTTTGATACTTCAGGGAAAATGGCTCCCGGCCTATTCAACCTCTCCCTATAGCTCAAACCCTCCGACCCTGGCAACATCCTTGTAAATCTTTTCTGAACCCTTTCAAGTTTCATGACATCTTTCCTACAGGAGAGAGACCAGAATTACATGCAATATTCCAGTAGTGACCTAACCAATGTCCTGTTCAGCCACAACATGATCTCCCAGCTCCTATACTCAACCCACTGACCAATAAAGGCAAGCATACCAAAAGCCTTCTTCACTATCCTATCTACCTGCGACTCCATTTTCAAGTAATTCTGAAACATGACCCAACTTTATAGCATAGGTTCCTTTGAATTAATACCAAATCAATATTTACTTTCATGGAATGTGTTATTATTCTCATTCCAAGTCATTATATCAAAAATCAAGAAATTTAAGCTAGTACTTAATTTCACAAACTTCCCAACTTCATCTTGGGTTAATCTCATTCTAAGCATTCGCAGGGAACTCTAACTGATTCCATCTCCACTGATGAAATTTATACAATACACTCCACAGAAATTGCAGTAAATCCATAGGAAATGCAGATTAGATCCATAAATCGCATGACACCAGGTTATAGTCCAACAGGTTTAGTTGAAATCACAAGCTTTTGGAGTGCTGCTCTTTCATCAGGTGACTTCACCTGACAAAGGGGTAACACATCAAAAGCTTGTGATTTCAAATAAACCTGTTGGACTATAACCTGGTGTCGTTTGATTTCTGACTCAGTGGTCAATAGATTAACATCTCTGGTTCAGTCTGTGTACCTGATCTTTTTTTTAAGAATGAGAATTGGAGTACTGATGCAGACCTTAATGACTGTGTCCATTGGGAGGAAATATGATGTGGAGCTCATGCTCCTAATTAGTCTCCAATTACCCCATCAGAAAACACATATGTGTGATCTCTTGGTGAAGACTGGATTATGGTCAGCTGAACTGAGTAGTATAGAGTGCCAACCTTCACTGTTGACATGCGAAATAGCCAATTAGACCAGGTAACCTATTTTGATGCCATGGCACTATATAACCGAGCAAGATTCTAGAGCCTTCAAGATAGGGAGGAAGGAAGAGACATGAATGTAAAGCAGATAATCAGGTTTGATGAAAGGTCATCCAACTGAAACTGCACCTAAGAATTTTATAATTTGATTCTAATATTTTGAATGCAGATTTCCAGAGAAAGGATGGATTGGTTTTATTGAGGACCTGGAGGCATATATCACCAATGTTTGTACCATTAAAGTACAAGGCATGAATTCAACCCATCATGGGTCCAGGTTTCTGAACAAATTCAAATGTTTAAATAAACATTGTAAAAGGATAGAAAAAGAAACAGAAAACTTAACAATAAATTGCACATTCCACATATGTCAGCACTAGGTAGTGGCATAAAACAAGAATGTTATTCAGAACTCCTAAGTGTGAAAAAGGGGAGGTGATGGCTTACTGGTATTATCGCTGGACTGTTAATCCAAAGACCCAGACAAAATTCTGCGGGCCTGGGTTCAAATCCTGCCATGGTAGATAGTGGAATTTGAATTTAATAAAAATATCTGGGAAATAAGAATCTAATGCTGACCATCTGGTTCACTAATGTCCTCTAGGCAAGGAAACTGCCATCGTTACCTGGTCTGGCCTACATGTGGTTCCAGACTCTCAGTAAAGTGGTTGACTCTGAACTGCCTCTGGGCAATTAGGGATGGGCAATAAATGCTGCCCAGCCAGTGATGCCCTCATCCTGTTAATGAATAAAAAAAACTAAACAACTTTTTTGAATTTTGAATTGACAGAACAGCTCTAGTTGAATGTTATGACAGAAACAAAATAAACAGGTTGAATTTTTCATGACCTCGGTTTACCAAACCATTTCACAGCTGTCAAAGTCCTTTGAAAAGTAGTCACTATTGCACAGTGATCACTTGGTCTCTTATTTCAACACAGATCTTGTATGACCATGTGAACTGCATTACAAATTTTACAAGGAAATAAAAACAATGTTTTCTTTTCAGGTGACAGAGGAAAACCAGGAATAGCTGGAAAACCTGGTGTTAAAGGCATACGGGGAGCTATTGGCAAAGCAGGCCCCCGAGGACCGAGGGGTTTGAGAGGGGCTCGAGGTAATTCAGGAACTAATGGACCAAAAGGCGCTAATGGAATCAATGGTGAACCAGGTTTGCCTGGAATCTGCAATTGTGGCACAAATACTGCAAGATCAGCCTTCTCTGTGGCCATCACCTACAGCTACCCAAAGGAACGTATGCCCATCAAATTTGACAAGGTCCTTTTGAATGAAGGAGGGCATTATAATGTTTCCAGTGGCAAATTTATATGTGGTATACCTGGTATTTACTACTTTTCCTATGATATTACCCTGGCAAACAAGCACCTTGCTATTGGGTTGGTGCACAATGGGCAATATCGTGTTAAAACTTTTGACGCCAACACTGGGAATTATGATGTAGCCTCTGGTTCAACTATTATGTACCTGAAACGTGAAGATGAAGTTTGGCTGCAGATATTCTATTCTGAACAAAATGGTCTATATTATGATCCGCACAGGGCAGACAGTTTATTCACCGGCTTCATGATTTACATTGATCAGGACTATGTGAATGAACTTGAAGAAGACCAAATTCTCTAAACAACAAAACGCTTGTTTTTTTGTGTTCTAAAACATACATTTTCAAAGATACTGTAATAGGGACTGTTCAACCACATAAATCCAGATTGGGATATTTAAAATCAGTGATTTTAATGTATAACCTAAAAAGATAATACCTTCTCTAAAATAGCAAACAGAAAAATGTCACAGGGCACCAGCAAGATTTTTTTAAAAATCTGTTTTCCAAGTGTGAGTGACATGCCAACACTATAGGTTTATATTTATTACCCACCCTAGTTGTCCCTAAATCGTTCTGGTGGAGTTCCATGTAAGTGTCTTCAATGCTTTTTGGATTGCTGATACACTTTGGGAGAATGAGCCAGTAACAAAATGCTGACTGGAGGTACTTCAGATCAAATGAGGACAGCAACTTTGGACAGCACTCCAAAGATGTGTAGGTTAGATGGATTGGCCATGATAAATTGCCCATAGTGTCCAGGGGTGTTTAGGCTAGGTGGATTAGCCATGGAAAAAATGCAGGGTTACAGGGATAGGGTAGGGGTCTGGGTGGGATGTTCTTTAGTGTGGACTTGATGGGCCAAATGGTCTGCTTCTACACTACGGATTCTATGAACTTGCCTTCACCTGAATGGCATGAATGAACCAGTTGGTATTACAATATTCCAGGAGCTTTTATGATAATTATTTATGTTAGCATCTTAAGCAAGTAGTGTACTGAATTAATCTTATTTTAGCATATTAGACATTAATGAATACTTTGACCAATTTGGTGTTCTTGATTTGCCACTGAGTGCCTTGGTTTCATAGTTTTATTGCCTCAATAAGGCAAATACAAACACAAGACCCGATCTCAAAGCACATACCCAACAGGAAACTAGCAGGGTGGGGTGCTGGAGGGGAGGGGTATACGGATATGAAAGTGGGGGAAGAATATTCATGTCCCTGTTCACACCATACTCTTGACCAGCACTATTTTAATTCATAAACTTCAGGAGGCCTATGTGTAGCCCATGAAGGCAGTGAGACCTCATAAATATGCAAATTAGGGCCCCAAGGTGATTTTTAACCATTGTGTCATAGGTTCATACAGTGCAGAAAAGGCCCTTCAGCCCATCAAGTCTGCACCAATATAAATACCACTAAAATTGCACTAATTCCAATTTCCTGTACTTGATGCATATTATTGCGTATGTGACTTGGGCTGAATTCAGAAGCTACCACCCAGGAAACATGTCAACAAGCTGAGCTGGGCCAGATGAAATTAGGAAAATGTTTTCAATTATTTTGCGAGCCAGTAGGAGTGGGACTACCATTGAAAGACCTGTAAGTAAACCTTGGAGATCCTGATTTGGACTTCTACTCAACATTATAACCATACTCCACTTATCCATTAGCCATTGTTAAAAGTGCCAGGAGCACACTATTGCATTTTCAGTTATGGTTTCCTGCTGATGAAATTATGCTCCCACCCATCAGCCAGCTCATGATTTTGACCATGTTTATGTTGGAATCTGACTTCAGGCATTTGAAGTAAAACCTGTAAGTTACACTCTCTTAAGGCCTCCTGCAACCAAGGTCCAGACCCTACACAGTGTAGTCATGCCTGGAGTTAACGCTGGGGCCATTAGGTCGGTGTCATAGGTCATCACTGAACCACTGAGTTCAAGTGTTGAAATTATTTTTTAATGGAGGCACAAAAGAAAATATCACATATTTTATATAGTGTGCTGGGATAAGTGGTTAAAACACAATATTACATGGTCAACAGTATTGCCATGCAGGACAGGACATGGGAGATGAATTTATTTATGGTAAGCTCTTTTAACACCTTGCTATGACCAAGTGAAGACAGGACAATGGCTGCTTTCTTTTTAATTCCCCTTGGTCAGTTTCAACACTATTTTTATTTCATTTTCAGCATGTAACCGTCAAACTTCAAGTAAAGATGTAACTAATTAGATTAACATCAAAGAGCTAATTATAAGGTTTCCTTGAATGAAAGAAAGTGAAATTTTATTACTTAATAATCCTAAGAAAAAATAGAACCGTGGCATCAACGGTACATATAAACATGTAATAAGTTAAAAAGGAAAGCAAGTTTGATTTAGACAGGAAGAGTAAAGGTTACACAATCCAATTTCCTTGGATTTCTTCAGGTGTAATATTTTTAACCTGAGATATTGGTTATTTAATTCTTGACTGGTATCTTAAGTAGTAGCAATGTATGTTGATACTTTCAAGTTCTTGGTGAATACTTGTTTTCCCAATCTGCTTTCTTTCAACAGATTTTGACTTTGGAACATATAAGAGAAACAGAAAGAATGAGAGAGTTCCAGCTCTTGCTGTGACAGGTTCATGTTCACATCTCTCTACTCTTCTGCTTAAAAGCAGCTATTGAAACATAGTTTAGTTTGTATTCCTGACTCTAGCTACACTGTCTTTCAAGGTTGGATAGCAGACTGGCATGCCTTTCATCTCTCAATATATGAACTTATCGTGCAAATGTGAATTAAAGTATGAGGTACAAATTTTATGACGCTGACTCAGCTTCCTGGTTTCAATGTTTGTAGATAAAATGATAATTCCAGTGTAGATTAGTTTGTTTAATCCACATGGATCTACTGGACTTGCCTTTTTGATTTGATTTGATTTGATTTGATTTATTATTGTCACCTGTAGTCAGGTAATTATGGAAGCCATTTTAAGTCGGTATTTGTCCCTTCTTGAAAATAACCTTTTCAGTCCATGAAAGGTCTCTGATATAATAATTGGATGATGCAAGTTGAAAATTGATAGTCCATGTTCACCACTATTGTAACAACCCTCCACCATGAAGAATGAATGTGAATGTGAATGTGAATTTCTCCAATTTGTTTACTGTGTACAAGGTAATTATGAAGCAACAGTATAGGGATTTTGATGACAATGCTTACAGATTCCACATTCACTCTCTTTGTTCTAGTCTGTGTTCGAAATGAACATTGTAATTGACAATCACGCTTGTTATGTGAATTATTTTGGCTCTAAGTCTTAACCTTTTGCCACCTATTTGTGTAGTCCTATACCAGATTCAGGCATCTGTTTTTTACAAATTTGATCTCTGGGAGGTTGGGGGTGATAATCTAAGGTTTGCCTCTTGTAGGATATCTGGATTTGCATTTCTTTGAAATTTAAAAATAACCTTTTTTGCTGCCTCACAATAGAACTCTTCTCAGTAAAGGAGGAGTAAATTTTGAGAGATTTCTCCACCAGCTGGCTCTGTCATTGCAATATTCATTGTTGGACTGGCCACATTAACTACTGTGCTAACTTTTCAAAAAAGATCAATAAAGTGCCCACTTCTTTCTCATCAAACTTGTGAAAATGGTCAACTTTAATCTGAATTGGGTGCCCTACCAAAGCTACCTTCATTCTGTCTTCTCAGCTTGAGCTGTCCCAATCTAAACTGCCTTTCCTTTTTGTTTTCCCTTTCCCAGAATTATCGTCTCTATGCTTTCACATCTGCATCTTTATTTCTTCTTTCAATTCCTGGAATTCTCTTTCTTCTCTTTTTCTGTTGAAATTCCAGTCCTAATCTGAGCTGTTCCAATTTAAATTTATTGATTTCACTTTCTTCAGTTTTCACCTCTAGAATTTCACCACCCATTTTGCAATTTCTTTTTCTGGCTTTTAAGCAGAACCTCATTTCTAACTGCCTAGCTTTCCCTTTTAATCCTTCCAAAGGTAGCCCCTGCATTTTCTGAAAGTTATTTTGCTCTGTTCTATGAAAGCATTAATAACAAATGTGGACATTTTAGAATTATAATATTGGTGACTCAAGAAAACCTGTTTGAAGTTTTTTTTTCAAAAAGGAGAACTTTTGAAGGAAGCATTTATTTTTCCCCACTCATATTCCATAATTTGCCTGTGAGATCATTACAGCCAACCACCATATTTGTTACTTCCAGATGAAGTGACTACTTTTAACCCTCTTTCAGCTGATTGCAACAAATCTATTTTAGCATGAATGTATCATACCTCTATTAAAGTTAACTAGATCAAAATGAAAGTTGCCATAGGTTGCTCTCTCATTATTGAGAGATGACTGCTGGTGAGTTTAACATCATGGGTACCATGCCTAAGTTGAGGGACAAGATTGAGAAGTCAGGTCCTTCATAGTGTCCATAGTGAGTGAAGGAATTGGATTTACAACATCAGTACCACTCTGTGTCACAAATCATCCATCCACTCAACTGAATAACCAACCACCAAAGGTATCAATTCCAAGGATATCTTGAGTGAAAGAAAGAGTAGTTTTATTTTCTACTAATCTCAAGGGGAAAAATAATAAAATGCAATGACAAGCGTACACAGACACAGGTAATAATGTGAAAAAGGAGGGAGTGTCTGCTACATACAGAGAGAATAACGGTTAAAAAATTTAAAAGTCCTTAGACTACTTGAGGTGCTTTAATCTGAGACCACAATTGTTTAATTATTGATCGGTATCCTCAGTAGTAGTTAAGTTTGTACATACCTTCGAATTGTTGATGAATGATTGTTACCCTGATCCGCTTTCTTCATCAGGTGTTGTCGTTTGTGAGGCTGAGAGAAATTTTGAACTTTTATTGTTACACATTCATTTTTCTTTCTCTCCATTCTGTATATTCCTGAGTCTGGCTTCAGCGTCTTACAAAACTAGCTAACTGGTAGGTAAGCCTTTAATTTCCCCATACGTAAAATTGTCATGCAAATTTGAATTGAAACCAGAGATGTGACTTTCTCGATGTTGATTCAGTTCACTGGTTTTGATGTCTTCTGATAAAATGATCATTTCCTGCAGAGCGTTTCATTTATTTTTCATGGGTCTCCTGGACTTGCCTCAATCTGTGGTCAGGTGATCATGGAAGTCATTTTCGTCCAGTCTTTGTCCCTTTATACAAATTGTTTCAGTTCATGAAAGGTTTCAGGTATGACAATCAGATGACGCAAGTTGAAAATTCTTAGACCATATTCTCCACCGTCATACCAAACTAAATATCCTTAAATTGATTACTTTGTACTACTCATGGAAATTTTATTCCCAAATTTCTAACTACTTTATACCAATGTATCAATCTTATGTTCTTATAAAATATGTTATAGCTTTGATATAGTTTATTAAAATGAAATACAACATGAGATAGGAACTTATTTGCTTGTCGCGATGTTACATTCACTCGTAATCTGAAGCCAGGAAATTGTCATGTGACTAGCTCATTTTATAATTCCTATTTCTATTGGCCTTCTTTGTATTGCAGAATATATCTGTTTAGATAATAATATTTTGTATTTCTGACTGAGGGCTTAAACATACTAAAACTTGAAATTAAAAACAATTATTTGGAGAATAATTCTCATTCATTATTTTTTCATTTGAATTATATTATCTGAGCAAAATATTTAATATTATATAATACTAATGGTAGTAGATCATTGCTTATTGCCCCTGAAATCAGAGAATAACAAAAAAATCCAGAGTAGAAGAATTAAAGGTGTAGTCTGCTGATTTTAACAAGGTCATCATCTTTTTTTATCTCATTTAATGGAATCATTTCATAATGTAATTCCACTGCAATTGCCTGTATCCCTGAATATGAGACAGGAACAGTTGTGCTAGCAAAGCACAGCACTGCACTACATCCTGTGTTGCACTGAAGTTCCCTATACCCCTACGTTAAACGGATCTGAACAGGCATTCCTACTCTCTAGTGCTAAATTAGGATTAATTTTGTACTGTGACACAGTACTGTTTGGAATTGGATGAACTTGGTGACAATCTCTGGGAACAATAAATAGTGACACCTCTGCCACCCAATGGTGGGAGCTTGGGAGTTGTTGGCAAGACCTGAGGAGTTGGGGTGGCTCTGTCATGAACTATAAAATATGCATTAGACCAGCTGAGTAGTCTGCATGATTCCTCTTTCAGGCCTCCCCAGAATCGCCTTTCCCAGCTCAGTTTTCTCAGAGAGATAACTTTCAGGCTAATCTTGATCCCTTCCCTCCCTCCTCTCCCCTTTCCCTCAGGCCTGCTGGAAACCTTGAGCCTGTGCCATGCACGAACCCTCAGACCTGGAACTGAAAGGCCCATCGCCAAGTCTGACTTTGGAGCAGTTAACCCACTCATCCCAACCCCGGGTCTGGCAGGATTGGTTCTCCTGGCCCAGACACACATCACCTTGCAACCCCCATGTTACCACCATCACTTCCATGGACAGGGTTGGAGTCTCCTTCCCTCCACCTAATCCCTCCCATTTCTCCCCAGACTCCCTCATGCCAAACCTGTCAAAGTCAGGAAAAGAATGGTGCTAGTGCTGCCCAGAGCTGCAGTGCTGATTCTTCATTGCTGTGTTTGCCCGTACACACTGCGCCAGTTCAGGACCGTACATCTGTAGCAGCTCAGTGCACATGCTCTGGCACCAGCCATGGCCAAACCACAAGCAGAAGAGAACAAATGACTGCCACCTAGGATTTGGTACAGGAGGGTAAATTGCAGCAAAGGTCCCAGAAAATCTGGGAAACAGTGAATGTATTTACAAGAGCAAATTCACAAAGAGGAACTGACTACAGGATTCTCTAACCAATATGATATGAACACACATGCATAAGATTGGATCTTTCCATTTCTTTTTGTCAAATAAATTTCTAAGTTATGTGTACGAACAACAGATGATTATCATATGTAAATCTTAGCTTTGATGTCTTCCTTGATTAAATACTCTGGCAGGTTTCTTTCACTACACTCTACATAAAGAATCCAAACACAAAATACTGTAGATGCTGGAAAATAAAACAAAATATGCTGGAAGGGTCAGACTATCCATTCCTCCAGATATCTGGGATTTTGCTGAACTTGGTAGCAACCTCAGACCAGGATGGCATGGCCTTGTGTCGTGGCCTCCCTTGCCAGTCCAGGGCGAATAGGACATCTCACCCCTGCACCACGCAGTCCAACAGGACCTCCCAGTCTCTGCTTACAAAGTGGGGTGCTAAATTTGCCTTGTCTTCAATGTCCAGGGCAAATGTCAGGACCTGTAGGGGGCAAATATGGGGGGTAACAGTGCTTATCTAGGTGCATGACAGCCTCTTAAAAAATGATACCAGAGCCAGAATGCGCTCCATTCCAGGATATCCTAGCAGTGGCATGTTGTCCTGTGTGAGCAAGTGGTACAATTGGATGAGAGGGATGCCATGGCATGAGGTAGGTAGTTAGTGAGGTGAGTTTGGTAATATCTAGTGAGAAACCTCATTGGACATTGCAGATAGAAACCCTCTGTGAAACTTCATGAAATTGGCACTAAGCTAAAAAAAGTAAGATTCCACCCAATGTTCCAGGTTTATGACCTTTTATCAGAAAATAAGATAAGTACAAATGTGCAAGGAACCATAAGGGGAGTTCCAGGATTTTAACCTATTGACACTGAAGGAAAAGCAAAATATTTCCGAGTTAGGATGGTGAGTGGCTTTAAGGGAAACTTGTAGGTGGGGGTACTCCCATGTATCTGTTACCCCTTGTCCTTCTAATGGTCACAGGATTAGAAGGTGTTGTTGAAGAGGCTTTGGTGTATTTCTGCAGGTAATCTTGTAGATAGTACATATTGCTGTTACTGCGCATCAGTGGTTGAGGGAGTAGATGCTTGTGGACATGGTGCCAATCAAGCAGGCTGCTTTGTCCTGAATGGTGTCAAGCTTCTTGAGTATTGTTGAAGCTGCATCCACCCAGGCAAGTGGGGAATATTTCATCACTTTCCTGACTTGTGCCTTGTAGATGGTGAACAGGTTTTGGGAAGTCAGGAGGTGAGTTACTTGCCATCGTTTTCCTAGTCTCTGACCTGCTTTTGTGACACAATACATATATGGTTGGTTCTGTTCAGTTTCTGGTCAATGTTGATCCCTAGGATGTTGATAGTGGGGGATTAGCAATGATAAAGCCATTGCATGTCAAGGGATCAATTTTAGATTCTCTCTTTTTGGAGATGGTCATTGCCTAGCACTTGTGTGCAAATAAAATGAAACATATCAAGGACAATTATATAAGCAATTAAATTGTTTAAATTTTAATTTGTTTAAATTGTTTAATTTTTTCACACCATGTGTTGTGCACTCAGTAAAACCCACACCGAAATACATGTGGAAAGAACGCTTCATATTAGACAAGGAATATGTTTTTAATATAAAAGGCACTTTAAACATATGTTACTTTATCTCTTTCTGTTTACATTTTTTGTGTTTGCTGGAATGCTTTTTAACTTTTGTTTGAAAGTTTCTATAAAATTTTAAGGCTCCAGATAGAGCTAGGATCACTACAGAAATGAGTGAAAGCATTCCAATTCTTCAAAAAGCCTTGTTAGTTATGATGTCAACAATTCCTATGACCAGTCCATGAAACAATGTAAAGTGGTAAGCACTAATTTCACCCACCTTCATAGTCAATTGGCCTGAAGTTTATCATGCTACCAAAAATCACTCAACTGCAAGCACACGGATAACCTCACATGCTGCACTTCTCTAGCTTCCACCCTAAATATCCCCATCAGGTAAACCCCCTGTATACACAGGATCTGCTCAGACATTGATACTACCATCGTACATGGGAACACCACCCGCCACGTACACAGCAGAAACTCATGTGACTTGGCCGAACTTGTCTACTTCATATGCTGCAGGATGTCCTGAGGCATGGTATGTTGGTAAGACGATGCAGATGCTATGACAATGAATGAATGGACACCATGCAGTAATCGCCAGACAGGAATGTTCCCTCCCAGTAGAGGAACATTTCAGCAGTCAAGGACATTCAGCCTTTGATCTTCAAGTAAGCATCTTCTAAGGGCGTTTTGAGACACACAACAATGCGGAAATCACCAAGCAGAAACTGATAGCCAAATTCCATACCCATGAAGACGGCCTCAACTGTGATCTTGGGTTCATGTCGTGCTACATGTTCTGTATCTGTAAAATCTTCCTTACTGTCCTGTATTGACACCATATCCTTGATAACTTGTTATGATCACTCTACCTTAATTATTTTGTACAGTTTTTTGGATTACTATTTACTTTGGTTAGACCCTCAGCGTGCCGCTCTTATACCTATCCTGCTATTCCAGCCACTTGGTTTGTCTCCAGCACTACCTTGTTTTTCATTTTTGTAATTATCTCTCTGCCTCAGTTAATCAGATTATAGGTCATCCCTTCATTTGCTATTCAGCTGTTGGCACTTGATTCATACTGTCTGACACTTTTGATCACCTGTAGAGACTCATTATTCAACATGTCGACAGTCTACTCACCCCATTTGTATGATCTTTGATCTTTCTTCCTATAAATTCTGTGCTTGTGTGGTTCTCTTCACTTCACCTGATAAAGGAGCAGCACTCTGAAAATTTGTGATTTCAAATAAACCTGTTGGACTATAACCTGGTGGTGTGTCACTTCTGACCAAAAATGACTAATACAGGTTTAAGCATACCAGAATGTATCTCTAGGGGGCACCAAACCCATCAAAAACAACAATTTGGCTCTACACCTAACTTTTAAGCTACTGCTGAATAGGTCAGATGGAAATCAAAACATGTATTTTAGTCATCACTCATTCGTTCTCTGCATATCACTCCAAAATGTTTAACTTCCCTCTTCTCTGCTTTTGGCTCTTAGTCGACTTACAAGTGGCCACTGTCAGGATTTTCCACCCAATAGCACTGCTGCTCACCCATAAGAGGTCCTCATCTCCAGATGATGCAATCATAATACAGCAATATTTGCAGATGTCTCATTTATAGAATCGAGAGAAATCAGAGCTGCCAACAGGCTTTGGGAACCTCAAAGTGGAATCTTTGGGCTCTTTAGCTTTTCAACAAATGGATTTTACTGGGCTGAAGTACCCTGAAAATGTTCCAGCAATAGTTCTCAAACGTTATGGTCCAGAACTTGCTGCCCCCCTAACCAAGCTGCTCCAGTACAACTCCAACACTAACATCCACTCTGGCAATGTGGAAAATTGCTGAGGTAAGTTCTATATACAAAAAGATGAACAAATCCAACTTGGCCAATTACCACTCCTGTCTACTGAAGGGGATATCAACAGTGCTATCAATTAAGAATTACTTAATAATAATCTGCTCACTGATGCTCCAGGCCATTCAGATCCTGACCCCATTACAGCCTTTGTTCAAACATGGAAAAAAAGATTTTTAGATGTGTGATGAGAGTGACTGCCATGGATATCAAGGTCACATTTGATGAAGCACAGCCTCAAGGAGCTCCGTCAAGACTGGAATCAATGGCAATTAGGGCAAAACTCTCTACTGGAGAGCAGCCATACCTGGCACAAAATAAGACAGTTGTGGTTGTTGGTGGTCAGTGAGTCATCTCAGCTCCAGGACATCACCGTAGAGGTTTCTCAGAATAGTGTCCCAGGTCCAACCATCAATGATTCATCAACAACTTGCCCTATACCAGAGTGGGAATCTTCATTGACGAATGCACAATCTTCAGTACGATTTGTGACTTCTCAGGTATTAACATAGTTCATGTCCAAATGCACCAAGGCCTGGACAGGGTTGGGCTGACTAATGGTAAGTAACATTCGTACCACATAAGCACAAAGCAGTGACCATTTCCAACAAGAGAATATCTAACCATCACTCCTTAATATTCAATGGTCTTGCCACCACTGAATCTTCCACGATCAACATCCTGGCGTTACTATTAATCACAAAATGAACTGGACTAGCCATATAAATACACTAGCTACAAGAATATGTCAGAGGATAGGAATTCTGCAATGAGTAGCTCACCTCCTAACTCCCTGAAGCTTGTCCACCATCTATAAGCCACAAGTTGGAAGTTTGTTGTAATATCCCCACTGACCTGGATGAGTGTAATTCCAAATAAACTCAAGAAGCTTGACAGCAACCAGGAAAAAGAAGCCCGCTTGATTGACACCAAATCCACATACAGTCACTCCCTCCATCACCGATGCTCAGTAGCAGCACTGTGTACCATCTACAAGATGCACTATAGAAATTCACCAAGGCTTCTTTGTCAGCACCATCCAAATCAATGACCACTAACATCTGAAAAGACAAGGGTAGCAGAAGTATGCGACAGCATCACATGCGAGTTTCCCTCAAAGCCACTCACCATCCTGAAATAGAAACATATCGCATTCCTTCAGCGTTGCTGGGCCAAAAGCCTGGAATTGCCTCCCTAAGGGCATTGTGGGTCAGCCTATAGCACATGGACTGCAGCATTTCAAGCAGGTGGTTCAGCACCACCTTCTTAAAGACCACTAGGAATGGGCAATAAATGCTGTCCCAGCCAGAAATGCCCATGTCCTATGAGTGGATAATAAAATACCCCACGGCGCTGATGGGCAGGGCATTCATTCCGTTGCACTCACACCAGGAATATTGCAGTCATTACTTAAGGCTGAGAATTAGATTGAAAACATTCTTTTAGATCAAATGCTAAGACCATTCGAAAATCATTATTTATGAAACATATGTGTTATATAATACATCCCATTCCAGCTGCTTCCTGTTGAATATTCTGTAGCATGTGCTTTGAGCCTTTACAATGCCAGATCCTTTTGGATTATTTTTCAGTAAATTACTTTCAATCATCTGGAACAAAATGTTCCAACACTCTCAGAAATTGCCTGTGAAAATATCTGATTTAATTTCAACATCCTGGTGCATGCTGACAAGTTGCTATGATTGAGCAAATAATAGAATGTTTTGCAGCCTATCATTAAGACTTACAATGCTGTGGGGATGTATCTTTGTTTTCCAGCCATAGTATCAGGCTATCTATATAAAACAAAAAAAACGAAGAACTGCGGCTCCTGAAAATCAAAAACACAAATTGTTGGTAAACCTCAGCAGATCTGGAAGAATGGAAACTCTAATGAAGGGTCACTGGACCTGAAATGTTAACTCTGCTTTGTCTCCACAGGTGCTGCCAGACCTGCTGAGTTTTTCCAGCAAGTTCTGTTTTTGTATTTATACTAATATGTTTCGATCTTACATCTCATCAATTTTTCCCATTTTGAATTGTTATGTCCATGTTGATTTAAAAAAACAAACTGTGCACGTAATAATATTAGGAGTGGAATGCAGTTACGTCACATGCAACTTATTTAGATAGAAAACCATTGTCTTGGCAGTGGCGGAGAAGGCAACATCTCAGAGGGAGACAGCTAGAATGGGACTCTTGGTGAGGCGATGGCCTGGCCTGGCAGCAGATCCAGGGACTCCTGGTTATTGATGAGATACTGGCTGCAGCTCCTGTTTGCTGTTTGCCTGGAGCTGGTTATTGGTGAAGCAGCAGTTGCAGTGGAGTGGGAACTCCTAGTTACAGGGTGAGTGTGGGCTTTGCACAGGACTTGGCATTGGCAGCAGCGTCAATGAAGTGGGCTCAGTAGCAAAAAGATGGCACCATATGAGTGACTACTCCTACATTGGTGGGTATGGTACAGCTGGCAGAGAGATGTGGAGGAAGGTGGCAGTGCAAGTGGCGTTGGTGAGTGGTTCAGTGTTCAAGACCCATGGCAGTAGTGGCAGAATGAAGACAGATTGTCTTTCAATTGTATCTTTTAATCTTTTTATTCTTAAAGTATTCAAAATGGCACCGGATCAGAGCAACAGTTGAAGCTTTTCACTATATTTTACTATATTATCACTAAAATTGAAGTGACAATAAATCATTTAATCAGTCAAGGGAGCTGCTGGTACAAATTATGTAAATAGCAATAAGGAGATACAATGTTATGCATCTCACTGCCATTACACACAAATACAAGGTGAATCTGAAGCTGTCCCTCAAGCCATTTGCAAGCTGATTTTCCAACATGTGTGAACATTAAGGATAACTGAGAAATGTTCCATTTCCATTTTTAGTTATTTTGTGGCTCGCTTCTGGAGGTTATGTACATGAGGTGAGAAGAGGTTCAGAGCAGCATTTACCTCACAGTCCATCAATGATCACCATCAGACTTATATATAAAGAATGGCCATGAGCAACATAAGAACAGGAAGAGACTGTTCTGTCCCTCAAGCTTACTTGACCATTCAGTGGAATCAAGGCTGATCTGTGACATTAGTATTTTATGCAATTGAGCAGTTGATGCTATAAAAATGGTCTTTTAAATGAGGTATTAGAGGATAATGAGCATTTGAACAACTGCACAATTACACAAATTTTAATATACAGAGAGAATTTAGGAACTATATTGCTAACTTCTTTGGTAGCACCAACAAGACCAGCGTTCCTCATCACAACTCCATCCCCCAGTAGTACTCTTGATGCTGTAGCCTCTCAACAATCTCTCTTAAATGCAGTATTTAACTGGAAAGTAGAACATCAGTTCTGGAAACTATTGTTGTTCCTGTTATGTTTTAAAACCCCTTCCAGGAAAAAAATAGATTTCCCCTTTATCTTTCCCCTTTATGTTGTTGGACAGAAGTACGGAGTGAGAGGATACAGTTACTGATCCAGGCTGAGAGGCTTTTTATCAGGATTTCAACTAACCATGCAGCTGTTAATGATTGCCCTGTGGGTATGGCCGCCAGTCTCAGACAGCTGGTTTCCTGCTTAAAACTTTGTGTTTCAGATTGCTCACTTGTGTTCTTTACTGTCATTTACAGCTTCCATAAACTCTTTTATAGCACACAGTCCACACAATCGAAAGGAGGAACACTGAAAGGCCATTGGTTTATTTCATCCAATTCAATAACTGATTTCTATTCTAATCACTCTCAATCTCTCTCGTTTGTGGAGAGAACTGTAGACCCTACTGTTTCACGTGTTACCACAACCATTCTAAGCAAAGACAAAAAAGTAGTTAGTCCAGACCTTTCTCTCCTCCTCACTCCCAAAGAAAAATAACCTGAGGTTGTGACACATTCTCTTGGATATGAGTATTGACTAACACACTAGCAGCATTCCAGATACTTTCGGCTAAATTTACCCCGCCACTTATAGTGCAGGTTTTCACGTTCTTACAAACTGCGGATATGAGTTTATTTACACATGCTCGTCACATCCTTTCATATAGCTTAGCTTCATTTGTTTTCCCACCTGATGATCACTTAAGTATACAAATGCATAACACGCGCAACAATCTAGTCCTGATTTATTGTTGTGTTATACATCGTTTGGTTTGATTTAAATTGATGATGAATTATTTTATTCACAACACGTTTCCCAGATTTTGAGGCAGGATGGGTAGTTATGGTGCCAATTTCTGTCTCAATGACATTGGGATACAAAAAAGTGTGTAATACCTATTGGTTCAGTTAGTGCAAACTTAGTTTCATTCACATGTGGAACAATAATCTGCAACAGCACTCCTTCACTTACTCTGTTAACCCTACCTGCAGTCTAACTCTGTCTTCTGGAGCTAGAAAAAACACTTTCCTTTAGTTCAAGAACAATTTGCAATTATAGCATTAATACAAAAATCTGGATGACTGTTGACCCCATTGCAGCCACACCCTCATGCTTGTGATGTCCCATTTATCCCACAGCCATACAATCTCCTTTGTAGCCTTGCCCATCCATTTTGTCACTTCCTCACCTCCACTGCTGCTCTTATAGACATGCTCCTATTCATGTTTAGCGCACATATATCCCAACCCTGTGTCCATATAGACCTGCCTTTGTTTTCCTGTAGGCCCATTCTGGTTCATATAGTCCCGCTTGTGTTCCTCTGTCATTGAGTCTGGCCTTCTCTTTATTCCTGTATAGGTCAGCCATTGTTTCGCTTGGTGCCTTCCTCTAGATCAGTCAGCTTGAGGCCTCAATTAGTCTTCTATAGGAGGTCCTTTGTAGCCTGTGACTCTATTTGGTCAGGATGCTTCGAATGGCTACTTGGCAATTCTAGGGTCACTCTCATTTAGAAGCAACATGTACAGGTTCTCAACAAAATTCATCAATAAACTTTGGACGGGAGGGGGTGCAGGTGAATGACAGGAGGTGAGCATGTGATGGTTAGTGGGAATCAGCGATGGGGGAGCAGGCACATGAGTGACAGGTGCATGTGGCTAAATAATGGAGCAGTTGGGTGAGTGACTCTGAAGTGTGAGGTAGTGAGTGACAGGCTGTGAGTAGGTGACTGGTTGGTGAATGAGGGACAGATGGGTGTGGGCAAGTCATGGAAGTGGATTGATGTGAATGAATGAGTGACAGGTAGGAATGGGTGAGCGATGGAAGGGGTGGGTGAATGTCGACAGTTGTGAGTGAGTAATCAGGGCTGTGAGTGAGTGATGAGGATGGTGAGCGAGTAATGGATTATCGACGGTGAGTTAGTGATGAGGTGGTGAGTGAGTGTCAGAGGTGCATATGAGTGAGTGGGGGAGGGGTGAGTGACTGGATCTGTGAATGAGCGGTGGAGTGGCGGTGTTGGAGAGTGATAGGGCATGTGAGTGAGTAACAGGTGGTTCAAGAAGGTAGTTCATCAAAACTTCTCAAGAGCAACTAAGGGTGGGCAATAAATGCTGGCCAGCCAGTGAAACTCTCATCCCATGAGCGAATTACAAAAAAAAGGTTGAGATTTTCCCACTACAAGACATGTGTGGCATGTTTCACAGAACTGCATTACGTGCTTATGAAGCCTTGGCTAGTTAAGATACCTGTTTAGTCCTACGTATCCTACCAATGGAATCATAGTGCAAGTAGCACATCTCCTTACAATGTCAATGAAATAATCCATTAAACAATAGGTCATTCCTAATCTGCATATCTGCATGGGTGATTCTATTTCATCATCAGGGCTCCTGTTTCTTTGACCCTCAGCATCAGTTTGAACTGACTGTGTTAACTTGCTTAATGCCAGATCTGCTTTCTGAGCCTACATGTTAAAGATGTCTTTTGAATCCATATCATTATAGAACGTTTCAGCTACTCAAAATTTACTTATAGTTTCTCTGACCTCTGGACATATTTAGTCATTGCTGTGGTCACTACATAGAATCATAGAATCCCTACAATTGGAAGCAGGCCATTTAGCCCATCAGGTCCATAACAACTCTCCGAAGAGCATTCCACCAGACCCACCACTCCCACCCTATCCCTGCAATCCTGCATTTGTCATGGCCAATCCGCCTAACCTGCACATCTATGGACTATGGGAGAAAACCAGAGCACCCGGAGGAAACCCACGCAGACACAAAGTGAATGCGTAAACTCCACACAGACAGTTGCCCGAGGCTGAAATCAAACCTGGGTCCCTGGCACTGTGAGGCAGCAGGCTAACCACCCGGCCACCGTGTTGGAAAAACACCCAGAATTTGCTCGTCAGAGATAACACAGCATGGAGCTGGAAGAACACAGCAGGCCAGGCAGCCTCAGAGGAGCAGTCAGTTCATGTTTTGGGCTGGAACCCTTCTTTGGAAATGGGGAGGGGAAAGCGAGCTCAGAAATAAATATAGGAAGGAAGGGTGGGGGTGGGGAAGGTAGGGAGTGGTGGGGATTGATCAGTGGGATGAGCGGGGCGGATAGTGGGAGAGAAGATGGACAGGTTGTGTCAGGTCAAGGAAGTGGGGCTGAAAGGGAAGATTGGACATGGGATGAGGCCGGGGTTGGGGAGATTTTAAAACTGCTGAATTCCATGTTTAGGCCATCAGGCTGTAGGCTCCCATGGCGGAATATGAGGTGCTGCTCCTCCAGTTTGCGGGTGGTGTCATTGTGACGCGGGAGGAGGCCCAGGATGGGCATGTCACCCAGGGAGTGTGAGGGGGAGTTAAAATGGTTGGTGACCGGAAGGTGTTGTTGTTTGTTGCGTACAGAGCACAGATGGTCTACAAAACAGTCTCCGAGTCTACGCTTGGTCTCACCGATGTAGAAGAGGCCACATCGAGAGCAGCGGATACAGTAGACCAAGTTAACAGATGTGCAGGTGAACACCTGTCTGATATGGAAGAATTTGATCCTGTAAGTTTCTGTCTCTTTAACCTCTGTCAGACTTGCTGTGACAATAGGTGAAGCTATAACTTGCACTCCAGCAAAATCATTACATAGCAGCAAGTCAACTCCACCCATGGATAATTTCTAATCTCCCTACTACCAGTATTCCAGATATCAAATTCACATTCTAAGTGCACTTTGGACAAAAGAACAGGTAATGCTCTCCACCTATCCATTTATTAGAACTATGGCTTTCAATGCACTCTCTGGATAAAAAATATGATGTCCTTCTCTAACAAAAGAGATTGTGTAGCTTCTGTAACCCTGAATATAGTAATGTGCTGAGCTGCATTATTTGAAAAAAAGGGGTTACCTTTCCTTTCCACAAAACTCCTTTATACCTCTTATCAAAATATTGATTTATCCTGCACTTAAAGTACCAATGTATCTTCAATCTGATATTAGTAGTTAAAGCTACAATGTATTAATATTTTAATTATCTCTGTCTTCTCAACATTTGCAGAAAATCCACGTTAACTCCTTTGACAATTCTTGTGAAATAGTCTATTCATATCTGCAGGATAGTTTTACCTGCTTGCAATGTCATCTTATTTTACCGGGTATCTGCCATTTTGTCCTTTACGAAGTAATCTTTCTTCATGCACAATCTTACATTGTCAACATTCAAAGATCCCAAAAAGACCCACAAACATTTGTCACGACTGTGGTGGGAATAATACAGTAGAAATCAAGCCACACTATTCCCAGATCATCACAAGTGTGAAGTATGATTAACTTAATCTCTAGGATGATTAATGCCTGATGGTGAACACTATCTAAAATGAAAGAAACTCACAACCAGTTTAATTTATAAACAAGAAAATAAGAATTTAATTATAACAAACTTACAACCTAACACTGGTAACGACAAATAATTAAATACTATTGTCCAAACTTAAACTATACTCACTTTAAAATCAAACACACATATATTCATTCACATATAGGACAAACAACACAGGAATATCATGGATGGACAGTAAAGACAAAAAATGGCCAAAGTCTGTGGATCATTACTCAATCCAAGCAGAGAAATGAGGTTCTCATAAGTTTTCTGGTTTTTGATGATTTAACATTGTTGTCGATTGCATCAATCCTCAATTCAGTAGCCAGTCAGATGGATTTAGAATTTGGTTTGAGTTAGCAGATTACTTTCTTTGCTGTTGACAACTTAAGATTACTTCTTTCATTCACATTAAAAGAGAGAAAGAGAGATTTTGTTTGCTTGTAAGTCTGAGTCCCAACTGCTCTCTCTCTCCTCAGTTCTGTGTCAAACTGTTACCTAAAACCAATGCAAACACTCTTCCTGGCCAGTTTTTTTAGGTTTTCCAGACACCTGGTGCCTGTATCTCCCAAAAAAGTACCTAATCCAGTTTCAGCTAAAGAACTCTACACTGTTCCACTTTTCATTTGAAATGTAAAAGAAATCAATAAACCAAGCTGCCATTTTCAGTTTTATATTACCAAGTAAAATATGCATAGCCCTTACAATCACATTTCAATTTTTCTCTCGCTTGTGTGCAAATTTCAAAATAAGTTTGCTGCAACAGAAAGGATTCACCTCAGGGGAAAAATCAAAACTTGAAATTGATCATTTGTGTGAGCAATTATTGAAAATGACCATTCAAAAGCATCAAGCAGTAGAACTAACTAATAAAACATTTTTACCACATTTTTGGTTAAGAATCAGCTAAGGAGATAAGGTTAATTAGCACTAACCTTTGTTCATCTCTGGTGTGGCGCACAGTGAATTAACAGGACAATGTGGGAGATAATGAGAATTGCTTGAAGAGAAGGGAAGAGTGGGTTTATAGAGCCCAATCTAATTCACTCACTAACATTTGTGTCATCGATAGCTATAGGTGAGGTATCAGAAGACTGGAGGTTGGCTAATGTGGTGACTATATTTAGGAAAAGTGGTAAGGAAAAGCCAGGAAACTATAGACCAGTGATCCTGACATCAGTGGTGGGCAAGTTTTTGGAGGGATCCTAAGGGACAGGATTTACGTGAATTTGGAAAGGCAAGGACTGATCAGAGATAGTCCACATGGCTTTGTGTGTGGGAACTTCTGTCTCACTGACTTGATTGAGTCTTTTGAAAAAGTATCGCAGAGGATTGATGAAGGCAGAGCGGTGGACATGATCAAATTAAATCAAATCAAATTACCAAAAACAAAGGTGGGACATGATTTGATTTGATTTAATTTGATTTATTGTAGTCATTTATACCTGAGCACAGTGAAAATCTTTGTTTGTGAGCAGTACAGGCAGATCATAAGCAAGGCCATACAGATCATACAGTATAAGACAGAGTGAGGCACACAAGTCACATTGCACAGGAGGTGCATGAAGCAAGATGTAGATTAACAAGATTAACATTATTTGAAGTTAGAGAATCCATTCATCCAGTCTAATAATGGCAGGGAAGAAGCTGTTCTTGAACCTGTCCACGTGTGTGTTCAAGCTTCTGTACCTTCTGCCTGATGGAAGAGGTTGTAGAGAGCATTACCAGAGTGGGAAGGGTCTTTGATGATGTTGGCAGCCTTTCCATGGCAATGAGAAGTGTAAATGGAGCCCATGGATGGGAGATTAGCTTCTGTGATGGTCTGGGCTGTGCACACAACCTTCTGTAGTTTCTTACTGGGCACAGCAGTTGCCGTACCAGGCCATTTTGCATCAAGGGTCTAGGCCCGAAACGTCAGCCTTCCTGCTCCTATGATGCTGCTTGGCCTGCTGTGTTCATCCAGCTCTGCACCTTGTTGTCTCAGATTCTCCAGCATCTGCAGTTCCTACTATCTCTGGGTATTAAAGGTGTTTGTTCAATGGTTGTCATTATGGAATCATATCGTCATTTAGCATGGAAACAGAATTTTTGGTCCAACCAGTCCATGCCAAACTAAAATTGTTGCACCTGCCTGCACTTTCCCCATATCTCTCCAAACCTTTCTTATTTATGTACTTATCCAATTGTCTTTTAAATGTTGTAACTGTACCCGCATCCACCACTTCCTCTGGAAGTTCATTCCACACACAAACCACCCTCTGTGTAAAACAATTGCCCCTCATATCCTTTTTAATTTTTCTCCTCTCACTTTAAAAATAAGCCCCCTTGTCTTGAAATCTTCCACCATAAGGGAAAGACACCTGCCGTTTACCTTATCTATACCTTATATAATTTTAAAGGCCTCTATAAGGTCACCCCTCAACCTCTTACACTCCAGTCAAAAAAGTCCCAGCCGATCCAGCCTCTCCCTATAATTTAAGCCATCCATTCATGGCAACATCCTGGTAAGTCTTTTCTGAACCTTCTCCATCTTAATAATATCCATACTATAACAGGGCAACCAGAACTGGGCATGGTACTCCAGAAGAGGCCTCACGAATGTCCTTTACAACCTCAACATAACTTCCCAAATCCTACATTCAAAGGTCTCAGCAATGAAGGTGAGCATGCTTAATGCCTTCTTAACCACCCTGTCTACAGTTGTAGGTCAGTCATCTCAGCTCCAGGACATCTCTGCATGAGTTCCTCAGGGTAGTGTCCTAGGCCTATCCATCTTCAGCTGCTTCATCAATGACTTTCCGTCCGTGATAAGGTCAGAGGTGGGGATGTTCAGCAATGACTACACAATGTTCAGCACTATTTGCAATTTCCCAGATACTGAAGCAGTCCATGTTCAATTGCAACATGATCTGGACAATATCTAGGCTTGGACTAACAAGTGGCAAGTAACATTCACTCCACACAAATGTCAGGCAATGACTATCTCCAATAAGAGAAAATCTAACCTCTGCCCCTTGACATTCAACAGCGTTACCATCACTGAATCTCCCATTATCAACATCCTGGGGGTACCAACGATCAGAAACTCAACTGAACCTGCCATATAAATATAGCAGAGGTCAGAGGCTAGGGATATTGTGGTGAATAACTCATCTCCTGACTCACATAGCTGGTTCACCATCTATAAGGCACAAGTCAGGACCGTGATGGAGTACTCCTCGCATGCCTGAATGGATGCAGCTCCAACAACACTCAAAAAGCTTGACACTATCCAGGACAAAGCTGCCCACTTGATTGGCATCACATCCATGAGCATCCACTCCATCCATGACCAACGCTCAGTAGCAGCAGTATTTACTACATACGAGATGCACTGCAGAAATTCACCAAGGCTCCTTAGACAGCACCTTCCAAATTCTTGGCCATTCTATCTAAAAGGACAAGGGCAGCAGATGCCTCGAAACGCCACCTCCTGGAATTCCCTCAGTAAGTGCAATGTGGGTCAACCTACAGCAAGTTGACTACAGCAGTTCAAGAAGGCAGCTTCTCAAGGGCAACTTGGGATGGGCAATAAATTCTGGCCAGCCAGCGATGCCCACATCTCACAAGTGAATAAAAGAAATAGCATCAATCGTGTACAGAAGAAATTGACTTGAAGGAAACTCCTGTATGAAGAGAGACAATTCTTTAAGAACACCTGTTGACAAGAGGAAGTATAGAAAAGGAACTAGAGAAAGGAATACCAATAACCTCAAGGTCAAGTACCACTTCTACCTCCTGGAAACACCTTCCAAATGTATTGTTGGAGATGTGGCTCTGGGATCTGGCTCATCAGCTGTGGAAGGACTCAAAGAACCCATGACTAGCGACACGGAATTTCCCTTGTGACAATCATACTCATTACCTTTCGCCTTTTGTAAAAAGACTGGACATTCCAAAACAAAATGCTAGATGTTAAGTGGGAGGCCAAATGAATTATACCCTATCAGAAAAAAGTAGGTATTAATGACGTAGCTGTAGTACCAAAGTGAACACATTTTCCCTGAATCGGACAGAGGGGCAAGAAATGGCCCAAGACGGTCATGAAATTATTTTTTGCATATTGACAAAGAGTATCAGGTTACTGGAGATTCTGAGTATTTTGTCTCAAAAGGGCAATGTTGTCGAACAGACAGACCTAAGGGTTCAGGTTTTTTGAAAGTTGTGTCACAGGGTGGTTAAGAAGGCATTTATCACGTTTGCCTTCATTACTTAGACCATTGAGTATAGGAGTTGGGACATCCTGTTGGGATTGTATAGAATGTTGGTGAGGCCACTTTTGGAGTACCGTGTACAGTTCTGGTCACCCTACAACAGGAAGGATATTATTACATTGGAGAGGGCTCAGAAAACATTTGCAAGAATGATGCCGGGACTGGAGGGTTTAAATTATAAGGAGAGATCGGATAGGCTGGGACTTTTTTCACTGGAGTGTAGGAGATTGAGGGGAGACCTTATAGAGGTTTATAAAATCATTAGGGGCATAGATAAGGTGAGTAGCAAAAGTCTTTTCCCTATGGTACGAGGAATTCAAAACTGGAGGGCATATTTTTAAGGTGAGAGGAGAAAGATTTGAAAAGGGCATGAGGAGCAACTTTTTCACACAGAGGGTGGTTTATACATGGAATGAATTGCCAGAGGAAGTGATAGATGTAGGTACAGTTACAACATTTAAAAGATGTTTGGACAGTCAAATGAATAGGAAAGATTTAGCAGGATATGGGCCAAACACAGTTTGGGAAACTTGCATCAGCATGGATGAGTTGGGCCAAAGTGTCTGTTTCCATGCTGTATTGGTCCGCAGGATCGGAGTGTTCGGAAGGGGACTCTGGGTCTGTTGTTTTCCTTGGGTTGACTCCCAGAAAGACCAATCTGACATCTGAAGTGGTGACAGAGGGAACAGGTGTGTCTGTGGCTGTCGGGGCAGGCATGACTGCACTGCTGGCATTCTGCTCAAACCGAGCAAAGAGAGCATTGAGAGCATCAGGGAGGGATGTATCTTTGTCTGCTATCTTGCACTGCTTCATTTTGTATCCCATAATGTCATTTAGGCCTTGTCATAGGCGATGGGAGTCTTTTTGGTATTGTGCCTCTAACTTGGTCTGGTTATGTTTCGGGTCCAGTCACATTTCTTCAGAACCGATGGTAACTAGGAAAAGGTGGGTATATATGCTGAAGACAAGGATTGGGAAGGTGGGAGGTGGGGTGAAAAATCAGAGCGAGAGAAAAACAGGCAGACAAAGGTAGTAGGAACTGCAGATGCTGGAGAATCCGAGACAACAAGGTGCAGGGCTGGATGAACACAGCAGGCCAAGCAGCATCATTTGAGCAGAAAGGCTGACGTTTCGGGCCTAGACCCTTCATCAGAAAAGGGGGAGGGGAAGGGGGTTCTGAAATAAATAGGGAGAGAGTGGGAGGGGGATAGAAGATGGATAGAGGAGAGGATAGGTGGAGAGGAAACAAACAGGTCGAAGAGGCGGGGATGGAGCCAGTAAAGGTGAGTGTAGGTGGGGAGTTAGGGAGGGGATAGGTCAGTCCAGGGAGGACGGACAGGTCAAGGGGGCGGGATGAGGTTAGTTGGTAGGAGAAGGGGATAGGTGGGAGGAAGAACAGGTTAGGGAGGCGGGGACGAGCTGGACTGGTTTTGGGATGCGGTAGGGGGAGGGGAGATTTTGAAGCTTGTGAAATCCACATTGATACCATTGGGCTGCAGGGTTCCCAAGCGGAATATGAGTTGCTCTTCCTGCAACCTTCGGGTGGTATCGTTGTGGCACTGTAGGAGGCCCAGGATGGACATGTCGTCTGAGGAATGGGAGGGGGAGTTGAAATGGTTCGCGACTGGGAGGTGCAGTTGTTTATTGCGAACCGAGCGTAGGTGTTCTGCAAAGCGGTCCCCGAGCCTCCGCTTGGTTTCCCCGATGTAGAGGAAGCCACACCGGGTACAGCGGATGCAGTATACCACATTGGCAGATGTGCAGGTGAACATCTGCTTAATGTGGAAAGTCTTCTTGGGGCCTGGGATGGGGGTGAGGGAGGAGGTATGGGTGCAGGTGTAGCACTTCCTGCGGTTGCAGGGAAAAGTGCCGGGTGTGGTGGGACTGGAGGGGAGTGTGGAGCGGACAAGGGAGTCACGGAGAGAGTGGTGCCTCCGGAAAGCAGATAAGGGTGGGGAGGGAAAGATATCTTTGGTGGTGGGGTCGGATTGCAGATGGCGGAAGTGTCGGAGGATGATGCGTTGGATCCGGAGGTTGGTGGGGTGGTACGTGAGGACAAGGGGGATTCTTTTTTGGTTCTTATTGCGTGGACAGGGTGTGAGGGATGAGTTGCGGGAGATGTGGGAGACACGGTTGAGGGCGTTCTCGACCACTGAGTGGGGGAAGTTACGGTCCTTGAAAAACGAGGACAACTGAGATTTACGGGAGTGAAATGCCTCATCCTCGGAGCAGATGCGGCAGAGGCGAAGGAATTGGGAATAGGGGATAGCATTTTTGCAGGAAGGTGGGTGGGAGGAGGAGTATTCTAGGTAGCTGTGGGAGTCGGTGGGCTTGAAATGAATATCGGTTTCTAGGTGGTTGCCCGATATGGAGACAGAGAGGTCCAGGAAGGGGAGAGAGGTATCAGAGATGGTCCAGGTAAACTTAAGGTTGGGGTGGAAGGTGTTGGTGAAGTGTATGAACTGTTCGAGCTCCTCGTGGGAGCACGAGGCGGCGCCGATACAGTCATCAATGAAACGGAGGAAGAGGTGGGGTTTAGGGCCGGTGTGAGTACGGAAGAGGGATTGTTCCACCTACAGACAAAGGGATGGATAATAGTAAGCCAGGGAGAAAGACGAGCTGCTAATGGGGACTGAAAATGGGTTGGCTGTGCTGAAAGCAGCCTATGTGGTGACAGAACCTGGAGTGTGAAAGTCGGTAAAGGACATGGATGAAAGTGTTCAGGCCCTAAAATTGTTGAACTTGATACTGAGTCCTGAGGCTGCAGGTCCCCAAAGAGATGCTGTTCTTCCAGTTTATGCTGAGCCTGAGAAACAGAAACGTTGTACAAGGAACATGATGTGTTGAAGTGAAGCAAGTTAACATGTTTGTTTTAATTTTGAAATTCATCTTTACATGTTGCTCTGTCATGGACTGCCTCAAAAACTGGCCCTGTTCAGATCCATCATCTTCCTTTTCTGGGTTTATGCATCCCTGAACTATGAAACTGCATCCACAAAACAGTGTTAACAAAATTCACAAAAACAGTGTCTGTTCTTTACTGATAATAGCGTTAACCGATTCCAGCCCTGCCCACGAGTTTTTCCTTCTAAGCTCCAATCTTGAGGTGTTGCATCAGGCAAATACTGTTTGTGAACTTTTCAAACCCCCTACTTTCTCAGCTGCACTGAAGTGTTAATACTTGCAGGCTTCATATAAGCCTCTCATGGCTTTCATCAAAACAAAGTCAGCAAGATTCCCACTTCTTCAGTTCCCCAGGATTTCTTCTGGGTATTAACCCCAACACTTAGCTACCTACTAATTCCTAAGTCTTATTCTGAAGACTTCTTCATGAGTTTTCACAGCACAGAGCCACCCAACTGCTCTTCACTCCTCTTTGTATCCCTAAACACAATCTACGTAGTTCAGCTGCATTCTCAGCAGTACAGTATTCCTAACATGGAGTCTACATCTCTCTCAGTCTGCCCCTGGATCCTTCTCCCACTCATTGCTTACAACTTTTAGACTCTTCTTGCAGTGACCCCAGAGGTTTCCTGTGTGAAGTATCAACCACCTCACAATAAAAGCACTACCCAGAACTCCTCCTTCTGCCATTGCTGGACAGAAATTAATGTTGAGAATGTTACTATTTTGCATCTCTTGGAGCTATCTGTTCCATAAATGCCATCCATCAAAGATTTCCTTACATCCTGTAGCATTGCTATTGTTCCCCTGTAGCCATGCCTTTGTTCCCTGTAGCTGCTCCTATTTCCCTTCGAGACAACAAGGTGCAGGGCTGGATGAACACAGCAGGCCAAGCAGCATCATAGGAGCAGACTGCTGTGTTCATCCAGCCCTGCACCTTGTTGTCTCGGATTCTCCAGCATCTGCAGTTTCTACTATCCCTATTTCCCTTCGTCCTGCTTTGTTTCCTCTGTAGCCGCATCCCTGTACACCTACAGTGCTTCCCCTGTTCTACTGTAACCCCACCCCTGTTTCTCTGTGGATTACACCTATCTTCTGTAGCTCCATCCATGTTTCCTGTAGCTTGACCCTGTTCCTGCCCAGTTCTCCTATAATAAGAATAAAAGACATAAGAACAGTGGGAAGCCATTCAACCCTGCTCTACCTCTCATTAAGACAATGCCTAGTCTGATTCTGACATTAGTTCCATTTTCAGCCGGTCCCCAAGTGGGGAATCCTTGGCTCCCTTGTAAATCAAATATCTGTCGATCTCAACCTTGAATATATTCAATTACCCTGCCCCACTCCTATCTGGAGAATGGAATTGCAAAGATGAATGACTCTCCAAGGGAATAAATTTGTCCTTATCTCATGGGAGATCTTCATTTTTAAATTGTATCCCCTAGTCTAGATTATCCCATATGATAGGACACATTCTCTCAGCATCTACCCTTTGTAGCTCCCCAGGTTCTTGTATATTTCAATAAGATCACAGTTCATTCTTCTAAACTCCAGTGAGCATCACTTCTCAATACAATCCAGCCCTTTCATTCCAGGATTCAGCCAGGTGAACCTTCTCTTGACTGCTTTGAATGCTTATATTCTTCTGTAACTAAGTAGACCAAAATCTTTGCAAATAAGACAACTCGTTTGTCCTAGGACTCAGCTAAGTAAATATTCACTGAACTACCTCAAACGTATGGATTTCCATCCTTGAATAAGGAGACCAAAACTGTACATTGTACAAAAGATGCAATCTTACCAATGTCCTGAACAGTTGGAACAAGACTTCCTTACTTGTACAGTCCATCTTATTGCAATAAAGGCCAACATTGCATTTGCCTTTCTAATTACTTGCAATTCCTCACTTTGTGATTTATGTACAAGGACACTCGGATCTCCCTACTGATGCATTCTGCAATCTCTCTCTATATTTAAATAATATTTTGCTTTTCTATTCTTCCTACCAAAATAGACCTCACATTTTCCTACATAATATCCCAATTGCCCAATTATCATCAAAATAGTTTAATACAATACAGTTGGTCCCTTCATCAAAATTAATATAGATCATAAATTAATAAGGACCCAGTATTGATCCTTGTGACATTCCACTAGTTCAATTTGTCAGTCTTAAAATCATTCATTTACTTCCACTCTATCTCTTTTGTTAGTAAGCCAATCCACTATCAATGCTATTATATCACCAACACCATGAATATATATCTCACCTTAATAAATGCTTTTATACAAAGCTTAATACACTACATGCCTTTTTCCATCCTGCTTGTCACATTCTCAAAAAAATTAAACACAATTTCCATTTCACAAAATGATATTGACTTTGTCTGATTGCATTATGATTTTCTAAATGTCCTCCTACTACCTTCCTAACAATAGATTTTCATAATTTCCCAAAGTCAGATGTTAGACTGGCTGGGTAGTTGTTTTCCTTTCTTCAACAGGGGTGTTAATTCTGAGACTTTCCAAACTGCTTCAACTTTTCCAGAAATTTGGAAATTTGCAACCAATGCATCCACTACTTCTGCAGACACTGCTTGGCATGCAGGCCATCAGGTCAAAGGACTTGTCAGACTTTACCTCTTCTACTACCTTTCTGGTGATGATTGTTTTACCTTTCAGCCTCTCCCACTTTATCCATAATGCTTATTGTATCTTCTACAGTAAAGCTAGCTACAAAATACTTGTTTTCTTATGCCCCATTATTAACTCCCCTGTCTCACTCCAAAAAAGACCAATCCTCACTTGTCATTACAGTTTTACTTTGTACATACTTGGGGAAACTTTTGCTATTTTTATATTTCTTGCTTTTTATTATACTTGAATTCCTCACTTTTTTAGCAATCCATTGGGGCAGCACAGTGGCTCAGTGGTTAGCACTGCTGCCTCACAGCACTAGGGACCCAGGTTCAATTCCACCCTTGGGTGATTATCTGTGTGGAGTTTGTCTATTCTCCCTGTTTCTGCTGGGTGCTCTAGTCTCCTTCCACAGTCCAAAAATGTGTGGGTTAGGTGGGTTGGCCATGCTAAATTGCCCATAGTGTTCAAGGGTGTGTAAACTAGGTGGATTAGCCATGGGAAATGCAGGGCTGCAGAGAGATGGGTCTGGGTGGAATGCTCCTCAGAAGGGTGGTGTGGACTCAATGGGCCAATTGCTTGGTTTCCACACTGTAGTTCTTCAATGGTTTGAAACTTCTTACAAATCTATGCAGCACTGCACATCTTTTTCTTCAACGTAATATCAACAACTTCATTAGCTGATCATGAATTATGCATTCTTTTCATAAAGTTTTTCTTCCCAATTGAGAATTCATTTTTGTTGAGAGTTATGAAGTATTTTCTTAAATATCTGCTATTGCTTTTCGACGGTCTTGCTTTTTAATCTGTTTTTCCCTTTCATTTAGGCACTTTATACTTTGTAATTGTCTTTATTTAAGACATAGTTCAAACCCATGTTTCTCACCCTCCGGCTAGTTGCAAAATTCCATGTCACAATCATTTTTACTTCATTTAAGTGAGGTCATTTTTAATCCGGCACATTACCAGATCAGCTATTGTTCGAAATAAATTCTGTCCCAAAATCATTTTAACTCCTTCTCCAGGATACTAATGCCAACTTGATACATACAATTTGTAGAAAGACTAAGATCACCCATAAATATTGCAGGACCTTTCTTACAAGCTCTTCTCATTCTTTATTCACAAGTCACAGGACACCAGGTTATAGTCCAACTGGTTTCTGTGAAATCGCAACCTTTTTGCACTATAGCCAGATGTCGTGTGACTTCTGGCTTTGTCCACCCTGGCCAATTCGAGCACCACCACATCATATTTTTTATTGTTATTCTGCTGTATCGACTGCTCTCTCTAGTCACCTATTTCCCGTAGCATTTCTAATTATCCTGTAGCACCACCCTTAATTCCTTTAGCCCTACTCGACAACAACTCTCCGCCCCTTTATACTGCAGCCTCATCCCCTCACGATGTGGACCCGCCCAGTACAGTTTGGTCACGCCCCCGAACCAAGGCCCCCACCCTCCGTGCCGCTGATGGCTGGCAAGCTGTTGGCGCATGCGCTGTGAGACACGGCGACCGGGAGGCAGCTGCAGCGGTTGGGGTCGAGCTCGGTCTCGGGGCTCCGGCTCTCCGCTACCCAGGCCTAGCGGCGGGCCGGGCTAGGCTGGGTCGGGCCTGGCCGGGCTAAGGACCCAGAGCCCGGCCGCCGTCGCTGCCGGATGCCGGTGTGCTCGGATCGGAAGGGCCTCTTTGTGTGGATGGGAAGGATGGAGTCAGAAGAGCAGTGGTGGAAGGGGCAACTGGCGAGTGACATACACCAGGCGCTGAGAGTCAAGGTGTGGGACCGCCGGGGGCCGGGAGACAGGGCCGGGCGAGGGGATCGCAGCGGCCCCTCACTCGCCGCGAAACATGGGAGAGGGTTGGGGACCGCTACTGAAACTCCCAGGGCGAGACTGGATCTGTTTGGAATCGCAGCCGAGATCACCGGCCCAGTCTCCCTCATTACCGTCCCCAGTCACCCTCCCGTCCACCCCAATCCCGTCCAACCGCTTACTGGATCGTGTGGACCGAAGTCCTCCAAACCCTGTCGCCTCCTGGCTCTTTTGCCACACTCATCTGGCAGCCGCTCTCCACTCCTGCCTGTTAGCCCTGTCACGCTGCCCCCTCCCTCCCCGCTCGCAGATCACTGTTACCCCTCTCTCCACTGTCACCTCCCCTTGCAACCGATCACCCTTCCCTCCCACCGATCACCGCCACCCTTCCCTCCCACCGATCACCGCCATCCTCCCCTCCCACCGATCACCACCACCCTCCACCCCCCACCCTCCCCTCCCACAGATCACTCCCACCCTCCCCTCCCACTGATCGCTGCCACCCCTCCCCTCCGGCCGATCGCTGCCACCCCTCCCCTCCAACCGATCACTGCCATCCCTCCCCCCCTCTGATCACTGCCACCCCCTCACCCTCCTCTGCCACCAATCCCTGTCACACCCACCTTTCCCTCCCTCTGATCATTCATACCCACCCTCTGTCCCCCACTGCCATGATCACTATTAAACCCATACTTTTGCACTGATCATTGTGACCCCCACCTTACACCACTCCCATGCCACTGATCACTGTCACCCTCCCCTACTGATCACTGTCACCCCCCCCACCCTCTCCTACTGCTCACTGTCACCCCCACCCTTTCTCAACTATCATTGTCTCTTCTCTGTTTCTCTTACCCCCCTCCCTCCATTTCAGTCCCTGCCACTAACCCCACTGCACCATCACCCTCTCTGTTTCCTGTTACTGACCCTCTACATGATGTTGTACATGCAGTCCCTGCTGGGCCTGAGTTCTCACTTGCCATTTTAACTGCCCCTTTATTTGCTTTGAACTCAAAAGTTTCTAAATTACTGGCTTGCTGATGGAAAGTTATGCAGTGTTTGATCTGTGAATGAATGTTGATTGATTTTTAAACACCCCTATGTCTGAACATTGTTCTATTTAAAGCGACTGTTTTAAGTACTCCATGATTCTCCCCCTCCC
This sequence comes from Rhincodon typus, assembly GCF_021869965.1. Taxonomy (NCBI): domain Eukaryota; kingdom Metazoa; phylum Chordata; class Chondrichthyes; order Orectolobiformes; family Rhincodontidae; genus Rhincodon; species Rhincodon typus. The sequence goes on along the minus strand of NC_063343.1, from coordinate 19,919,445 downwards.
ATCTGATTCCTTTTATTGTAGCTGCTAAGGACAGATGAGGTTCTTCCTTTTGTCTCAAAGTCATTCCGAACTGGTCTCCAGTGCCGGATCTGATTTGTTTTAAATACATGAAATACTCAAAACATTTCAATTCAGTTTTTGAAGAAGTAAAAACAGTTTTGAAGATAATGATGGACATATTTTTAAATCTCAGATGTAAATCTCCTTGTAATTTACTGCTTTTGATGATGGCTTTAAGAAGAAACAAGTAGAAAATGGTAATGCAGTACCTAACAACTATTTGATGTCATAATACAGATTACTGGCTTTTTAAAACTGAGAATTTGGGTTTAATTTGGATTCTTGGAAACTTGCCTTTGATTAATGCCTGTATAAATAAATTACAAAACTTAAGTCTAAACATAAAAAAAACTAGTGAACTGTTATTATAAAGTAAATAAAAATTTTCACCCTGAAATTAAATATCTAAGTATTGTAAATTCCATTCCTTAAAATGGATTCTACACATCTAAAGTGTAGCCATTTTTAGCTTTATGTACAAAATTGACAGAAAGCCTTTATTGCATTACTGACACACTTTTCTGTTTAAGTATTGTGATGTTTCTCAGGTATTGTTTATTTCACTGGTCTAAGGACAATTTGATCACTTATTGAAACCATCTGGGTGGCTGAGAAATGAGAGTCCTAAGGATTTGACTGCTGTGTTAAACCCCCATTCATGACTGAGATGAAAATTAAATATTCTGAGGCAGAGTTGTACAAACCTACAGTTGCCCCAACCCTAGAATTTCGTGACCTTTCAAGCGGCAACATATGCAAATTGAACTATCCCTTTACGAAAATGTTTTTTATATTCTGTATAGTTGTTTGCTGTATGTAGGAAGTTGTAAGTTTGCAGATGTTAGTAGTTATGTCAAACTGTTCCCAGGATGTGATTTCCTCCAGTAATTAGAGGTTTGTATGGCAATGCTGCATTTCCTTTCTACTTAATTACTCACAATTCTTGGCTTTCAAAATTAAACGTCATGATTTATTAAAAAGTTACGATGTAGTACTGCAAGTTAAGATGCAGGAGCTGTTTGAGAACAATAGTTTCTAGATGTGAGTTAATGAATCATGCTACCATTAAAAGTTCATCCACGGTTGATGTTTAGTATTCCTAAACATCTATGTTATAATGCAGCTGCAGCAAAATAATTTCACTGGGGGTTGACTGGAATTTAAAAGTAAAATATTTCACTTTTAATGTTTTCAATTTCCAAATCTAAGCTTTGAAATAATCCTTTGTTTTGAAATTTTATCTGAAATATTGGCCATTAAATCAATCCCAAATCAAGATGCCCAACACAATTTACTTTCTATAGCCTAGTTCCTCAAGATAAACTGTTTCCGACAGACCCTTCAGAATCCAAAATAATTTTCTAGGTTATGCATAAGACCTCAAAAGTTTGATTTAGTAGAATGTATATTGGGTGAAACCTTGATGTTTTAAAACTTTAAATTAGAATCATCATAAGAAGTGAATTCCATAATTTTAAGGATGCAACCTGTTGCATTTGTCAGGTGAAGTTTCCAACATGCAAGTTGTTTTCTTTAATGCATTTATTATAAATGTAATAGACCAGAGACGTTTTATTTCCAGATCTTGGGTTTTCCCTGCTGTGTGTTGAGAAATTTAATATTGCTGGGTATTCTTGAGATTCCTGTTTGGTTTTGAAAACCATGGGAAAAATAAACTATTTCTAGGTGTTAAAACAACAAAGATATGTTTTAGGACTTTTTATCCCACCAGGAGGTCTAAATGATTGACAGAAGTTGAAAAGGTCTTGGGAAACAATTGGGAAGAGGTCACATGGCAAGTGTGAACCTATTTTTCTGGGAATTTGTTTTTCCATCCTGTTGGGTAAACCCAAGTTGAACAATTATTGTGAGTTTGAAATTTGGCTTTTAATTTGTCATAATGAGGGTCACCTGTAACAAAGTCCCTTGCTTCATCAAACTCAGTAGGCAGCTGTACAAGAAACACAATATGACATGGGCTTTGAAAAGCTTGGAGTTTACTGAAGCATGGCTTAGTACTGTGCTTCGGCTTTATGCATTGTTTTTATGATGTGGTTTTCAACCACAACTACACACCTCCTAATCGTGGACTGTGCTTGCATGTTTTTTCCTGGCGTAAATCCTTTCCAACAACTGTTCTGTTTAGTTTTAAAGAAAATGTGCTTTTGTTGCTAAGCAGCCAGACCCTACTAGCAGGTGGCAAGCGAGAGCCTCTAGGTATCCTTTCTGTCATGACACACACTTGACGCTGCCTTTTCTTTACTCTACTGTTTTGCATAGGAACTGAAGCTGCCTGTCTACAAGGCTCATTCGCCACAGATTGGCTTGCGCCGCTATTTTGCTGACCTTCTTGCCATCTTGAGTAATCGCTACCAGCTTTGCCCTACAGCACGTCACCTTGCTGTTTACTTACTAGACCTCTTCATGGATCACTATGATGTTGCAGCAAAACAGCTGTACGTCATTGCTCTCTCCTGCCTCCTCCTAGCTAGTAAGTATGATTTACTAGTAACAGGTTTTTAAAATTTGGATGCTTGAATAGTAACTATAACTTAAAAAATGATTCTGCCAGTGGTTTTTTACTTTTATTAATGTGATCAGTTTACAAATTTTCAGATTACCTCTGTTTGAAAGTGCAAATGTAGCAAAAAGTATTGTTCCCATTTCGTATTTATGCTTTTCTGAATTTTAACTAATGTTAAAAGGAATGTGTGGCTTTGAAGCATGTCTCATCCGGAGGCAACTAAACATTTTTAACTATTTTACATGTAGAAAGTAATTGACTCACTCTGTGTCTTTACTGTGTGAAGTTTTATTCTGTTCAGTGAAACCCATGGTTTACCAAATACTCTTTGATTATTTCAAAATTACTTAAGTTTTTTGCTGTATGCTGTTTTGACTGTTTTACCCAAATACTTCCTTCTGTTCTGGGATAATAATCTTCAGGTGGAAGTAGCCATGTTCTTATGTGGTTTTGCTTTCTCAACAAACGTATACAACCTGATGTGAAGCACTATTGTGTGTAACCCTTACACGATTTGGGATGTATTTATACTGTTAGACCAGCTAGACCAGTAGCAGTTTCTAAGTAGATTGCTTGATGCTAGTAGGATCTGGTTGCAACTTAAAACTGCCCTATTTAACAGAGGAGTTTACACAGGCCTGAATACATGGATGGGCAGCAGTGCTTTCCTTATGACTTAAAAAAAATTAAATGTTTAGAGAGGGCTAAAGGAATCAGTTGGCCCAGACATGTAATGACACATCTCCGGAGCAGGTGAGACTTGAACCCAGCCTCCTGACTCAGGAGGAAGAATTTTTATTTCTTTCACTTTACACATTTTAATTAAGGCCAGGTGATAGCTTGCACACTTTAGAAACGAGATTTAAAATTGCGCTGAACTTACATGTTGGAGTCTGTTTAGGTCCTGACTCCCAAGATTATACCAAGAGTTTATTGTTTGTGACATCTTCAATTGATTCACACCAGAATACACCAGTATAACTGAATCATTTAATGTCATTTGTGAAAATAAATGAAGCCTTTGATAGATGGCAATAATAATATATCATTTTGGTCCTTTGAAACATTACTGATACTGTGGTTAATGTCAAAATGTGTAGTTTCTCTCTCCTTTGCTTAAGGTACTGTTCTGTGTAGCAGTATAAAGCCTCAAGATGCCCATTTGTATCTTGAACATTGGTCTGTTATCATACAAAGGTCCTGACAATCATAAATATGTTTGTACACAGAAGCAAGCATTCACATTGCTACCCAGACAGATGTGACGCTAGCAGTTTACATGTTTCTATAATTTGCTTCACGTAGGGTAGATCAGGAGTCTGAGCCAACAACACCTTTCACCTTTCAGTTTCTGTTGTCAGACTATCCTCAACAAGGAACAGATCTGTGAACGTGGTCTCCTTTGTTTATGAGAGACTGGATTTCCAGAGATTCCAGCAACTTTCCCGGGCTCTTTTAGCTTTTCTAAACTTTTCATGCAGCCTTTGCAAGTTTTGGGACTTGTTAGTCAGCTTGTACAGCACCTCAAAGAATTGTCAAGTTTGCCAAACAGAAAGACTGACCTCTTCCTGGGAACAATTTTTGTTTTTTCACAATATTTATGTCTATTCGTCTTTCTGTCCTTGTCTGCATTCACATTGTATCAATATCTGAGAATTGATTGCCTTCCTACTCCAGTTCATCTGCTTGTCCTTTTCCTTAGTGTCTGGCTACCACATGACTCCTTTGTTAACTACCTGTTAGTGCTGTTTCCAGGTCAGGGGTTGCCAAATCGTCTGGACAGTAGTTCATATTATTCAAAGATTTTTGAATGGAAACAAGCCATCAAAAAATTATTTCAAGCATTCTCAAACAATTGCAGGTTCCACAGAATTTTTGAAGAAATTATAAATTTTCCTTTCTGCTTCTGGGTCAGAGATCATCAGAACACTCCAGCTGAAATATCCTACTGGTTGTTTCTTCTCCAGCTTTTGAATGACTTGCAGTGTGTTACTTGTATTTCTGTTTTTGCTTTAAATCTTGTTGATTTATCAAGTTCTCTTTCAGTGACCTTCAGTCTTTTATCAGTGATCACGCACAGCAAGGGTAAGAAGGAGGAGGGAGTGTGGAGGAGTACTTTGGAAACAGTTGTTACTGCTTATGTTATTGTGATTTTCTATTGCCTTAAAGCAAAAAGTACTGAATTATTTGGGATCCAGTGTAAGTCTAATATTTTGAATGTGGCACAGTTTATGAATGAACCATCTGATTTGTTTAAAATGTTCAACATTTACTTTTTTTCTGCTGAATACAAGTAAAGACTTACTAAAAAGTTTAGTAGGCCATTAGTTCTGCTCCAGCATTCTATTAATTGCCTAGTATTTAAATCCAGAAGTGAGCCTTAGAAAGTTATTTTACAGGATGTTTTGCTAAAGCATAGGTTTAATTTTTTTAAGCCTAACTAGGAGTAAATTTTATGTCAGAAAATAAGGATTTGAGTATTGAAATCAATCTTGGTATTCATCCTTGTTGGTAATAAGAATATTTGTTAAAATTATGCCTGAAATCTGAAATTTAATGATTATCATCATATCTTTCTTTATTGTGGCAGATTAAATAAATGGTTGCATTATTTTACAATGGTAATCTTTGCTTAACAGCTTATGTTGAAACAATGATTCTTGCTCATTGTAAGTTTATCCCCATTAGTTGTGATGTGGAGGTGCCGGTGTTGGACTGGGGAGGACAAGGTCAGAAATCACATGGCACCAGGTTATAGTCCGACAGGTTTGTTTGAAAACACCAGCTTTTGGAGCGTAGACTTCACCTGACGAAAGGGCTATACTCCTAAAGCTTGTGTTTTCAAATAAACCTGTTGGACTATTACCTGGTGTTGTGTGATTTGTGACCTAGTAGTTGTGATAGTGTTAGCTGCCAAGCAGTTAATTAAATCTACTCACAGTAATTCCCTTCAATGAAGTTCTTTCTGTCTTTGTGACTTATTTAGCATAGCGTGACTATCTTATGCTGTGGGATGAAGTATGATGCAATATTCAAGAACTCTGCACTTGCGTTGCAGGAAGCAGTCCTAAAATTCTCATCCGTGTTTTCAAATTCCCATGGTCTGTACTCCCCCACCCCATGATCCCTTCCAGCCCCATAAACCTCTGTAATCTGCACTGCTCCAATTCTACTTGGTGAGCATTCACAAACATTATTACTGTAAACTGATTTTCATGATTCAGTAGTCTAGGTCCTAATGTCTGAAACTTTCTCCCTATGCCTCTCCTCCTTTAAGATACTTGTTGAAAACCTATCAAGCTTTAGTTAATATGATAGATGGAGTATGAAGAGTGACTGACAGCTAACATAAAGGGAACCTCAGAAGTCTTGTATTGCTACATAGATAGTAAAGGCTGGCAAAAGGTGGAGTGGGGTTGATTTAAGGACCAAAAATAAAGGTGTTTACGAAAACGGTTCCAGGAATGAGGAAATCAGAGGCTGGGAATTCTGCAGCAAGTAACTCACTAGTCTTCTCGATGCCTGTTGAACATTTACAAGACAGTTCGGGAATGTTGTAGAATGTTCTGCACTTCCCTGAGTAGATGTGACTCCAGCAGCACTCAAGAAGCTTGACCATCAAGAACAGTGCAACCCATTTGATTGGTGCACTATCCGCCACCCTCAACATTCATTCCCTCTGCCATCGCACAGTTGTAGCAGTGTATATCATCTGCAGATGCAGTGCAGTAATGTACTTGGGCTCCTTTGACAGCATGTTCAAACCTCCAACCTAGAAGAACAAGAGATACAGATATTTGGGAGTACCACCACCTGCATACCTCAGCTGCTGTGGCTAAGAGCAGCTCACTTGGCACTGACCAGTATATAAGACCTGTTGACTAGCATGGTTGAAGCTCATAGACAGTACTTTGAATTATTGATGGGTTATTCTTCAATACTTGGAAATTCAGTCATTCTCCCTCAATGCTAGCACTGATTAGGGATAGTCAACATGGCTTTATGCATGGGAAAACTCACTTGATTGAGTTTTTTGAAGATGTCACAAGATTGACGACAGAGCAATAAACATTGTCTAAATGGACTTCAGCAAGGGTTTGACAAAGTTCTGCATGGCACACGGGTTGGCAGAGTTAGATTATGTGGAGTTCCATGAGGAACTAATCAATTGGATACAAAATTGGCTGAAGGTAGGAGACTGAGAGTGGTAGTAGAGAGTTGTTTTTCGGACTGGAGGCCTGTGACCAGCGGTGTGCTGCAAGGCTCGGTGCTGGATCCACTGCTTTTCATCATTTACATAAATGATTTGGATGTGAATATAGGAGGTATGGTGAGTAAATTTACAGATGACACCACAGTTGATGGTGTGGTGGACAGTGAAGAATGTTATCTCGCAGTACAACAGGACGTTGATCAGATGTGCCAATGGAGCAAGGAGTGGCAGATGGAGTTTAATTTAGATAAATGTGAGGTGTTGCGTTTTGTTAAGGCAAGACCGGGCAGGACTTATACAGTTAATAGTAGGACCCCTGGGTGTGTTGCCGAACAAAGATCTAGGGGTGTGGGTGCATGGTTCCTTGAAAGTGGAGTTGCAAGTAAACAGGGTGATGAAGGTGGCATTTGGCACGCCTCCCTTCATTGAACAGAACATTGAGTATAGGAGTTGGGATGTCATGTAGCTGCACAGGACATTGGTGAGGCCACTTTTAGAATACTGCGTACAGTTCTGGCCGTCCTTCTGCAGGAAATATGTTAAACTTGAAAAGGTTCAGAAAGAAAGATTTGTGAGGATGTTCAGAGATAGTAAGAACTGCAGATGCAGGAGTCAGAGATAACACAGTGTGGAGCTGGAGGAACACAGCAGGCCAGGCAGCCTGGAGCAGAAAAATTGATGTTTCGCGTCAGGACTCTTAAGAAAAAATTTACTGGGATTGGAGGGTTTGAGCTATAGGAAGAGGCTGAATAGACTGGAGCTTTTTACCGTGGCGAATCGGAAACTGAGGGGTGATCTCCTAGAGGTTGTTGAGGTATGAGGGTCATGGATAGGGTGAATAGCCAAGATCTTTTTCCCAGGACATAGGTTTAAGGTGAAAGGGGAAAGATATAAAAGGGACCTAATGGACGACTTTTTAACACAGAGGGTGGTCCGTGTATGGAACGAGCTGCCAGAGCAAATGGTGGAGGCTGCCACAATTAGAACATTTAAAAGGCATCTGGATGGGTACATGAATAGGAAGAGTTGAAAAGGATATGGGCCAATTGCTGGCAAATGGGACTAGATCAATTTAAGATAGCTGGTTGATATGGACAACTTGGACCGAAGAGTCTGTTTTCACGCTGTATGACTCTACAATTAGCATGCCTCCCTGTTTTTCCCTTAGAATGTGAAGTTTGAAGTTTAGTAGTCTTTCTAGCTCATGAGATTTACTGGCTGAAGTGGCCAGTCTCTCAAGTTGAATTTGATCAAAGCAAAAACAAAGTGCTGGTGAACCTCACAAGGTCAGCAGCATCTGTCAAGAGAGAAGCAGAGCTAATATTTAGAGTTTGATCTGAGTTTTCCTCAGTAATGGTTCGTTTTTGTTTTCTTAAACCTGTGTTTAAATCTAGCCATTTCCAAGATTTCTTGTATCTGGTTATAAATCACACCTACATGGCATGCATTTACGTGCTTCTTAATAAACTGGGCAACTAAGGCGGCAAGATGGTGGCAGGGTAAGTAGCTCCATTCGGAGCTCCACTCTGCTCACCAGCTCCCTTTCCTTTTCTTTGTCCTCCTCCTCTCTGCAGTAATTTTATTCCCCCCCACCTCCTGCCTTTTTAACTACTTACCTAAGGAGTCAGGCTGCAAACGGGAATTGCATGGCGGAAGCTGAATGTGCGGGCCGTGTCCTGCACTGACAGCAGCGGATCAAGATTGGGCCAGTTCGGTGGCGAGAGTAGGCCGGTGAGGCAGCAGCAGTCGGCGGCAGAAGTGGGCCTTTTGCATAGCAACGGTAGCAGCTTCCTGGGTATCCTAGTGATTGGAGCGGCGCCTGCACCATTGTGGAGATAGGACTTTCCTCACTTAGCTTTTGGCTCTGTTAAATCTTTTGATTCTGGTTTTTGTAACCAAGTGGGCGCCAGTGAATGGCAACTTTGTGCACTGATTGCTGCACTTCTGTATTCCTATACTTTAGTACATGTGACAAATAAATAAATCCAATCTAATCTAATTTCTGAATTAATTGGCCATAAATTGTCAGTGATGTCTTTGAAATTAGCACTAGGATTGCCTGTTGAAAATCTATTGAGACAAGGGAATGTTGGATGTAGAGGATAATCACAGTTGTCCAGTCCACCACAGTCGGTACAAGAACAAAGTTGCTGGAAAAACTCAACAGGTCTGGCAGCATCTGTGAAGGGAAAAACAGAGTTAACATTTCGGGTCCAGTGACCCTTCCTCAAAACAGTTGATATTGGCTGTTCAGACTAACTGCAGTCTACTTAATTCTTGATTTGAAATATGCACAGTAAGGAAAAGCAGAGCTTCCCTCCATGCTGACATTGAAGGAAGTTCACTCACACTTTTTGAAGCACATCTGTTCTCCTCGAATCCCTAAATGTGGAAACAGGCCATTCAGCCCAACAAGTCCACACCGATCTCCAAAGAGCATCCCACCCAGACCCATTCCTCTACCCTGTCCCTGTATCCCTGCATTTCCCATGGCAAATCCACCAAACCTATGCATCCCTGGACAGAATGGGCAATTTAGCATGGCCAGTCCACCTAACCACCACATCTTTGGGCTGTTGGTGGAAACCCACGCATACACGGGGAGTATGTGCAAACTCAACACAGACAGTTGCCCAAGACTGGAATTGAACCTGGGTTCCTGGTGAGGCGCTGAGCCACAAGTAGTGATGGAATAACTGTGGTAAAAGCTGTAAGCAACCTTGTTTATTACTGCACTAATTATCAGTATGTGAAAGTAGTACGTGAAAAGCAGCAAAAGTAGAAGCCATGTGATCCTTCATATCTTTGCAGAAAACCACTAAGTGAATTGCTCATATAAAACTTCTGATTTGTTTTTCTGGTCATTTGCCTGGTTTGGTGAGTAAACACTGGAGGTTTTCAGAAATAATTGGCTATAACAGTGCATTACGGAATATTTCAACTCTCCAATCTGAAATAGCTTGTGATTCTGAGAATTGATTTTCTACCTCCAGACTTATAAATGTTACTGCTTAAAGATCATAGGACAGTGCTTCTTGTCACATGTTGTTTTTCCCTTTCTGATTTGTCCCCTTTCTCCTGAAGTTGTCAACTTATACTGGATTATGACAAATAACAAGCGTCTGTACATTACCCAAATAGACATTCTTGATGTGTGAACCCAAACACAGCAGTGATTCGCAAATAGTAAGCGTAACAGCTGAGTATACGTAAAAACCTTTTTGCAGGGGGCATTCAATAGAAAGGAAGAGTCGAAATTCAGCTTTATGGAAGTGATTGAATGTTGAACTGAGGCCAGGTGAGCTGTCTCAAGTTGACATAAAAAGGTTCCTTGGTCTTATTTTGAAGGCAAGAAGAAGATTATTCCATCTACCCTGGTCAATGTTTAATCTTCATTCAACATCGCTTAAAATGTTGAATCTCCCAATCTTGAAGGATGCAGAGTTTCTCATTTAAGGCAAGTCGAAGAATAGAGGCTAGATCCAGGAACTGAAAATAAGCAAATATATGGTTTCTTCAGTTGCTTCAATTCCTTAAAGATATCTTGTACGGTAAAAATTGTTTTTATTTTATACTGTGGAAAGATGTAGCTTTTTTCACTATATAACTGAGATTTTGGATTTTTAAAAAATTACTAACCTCAACCATCACTCGCCATAGGCCAGTTATCTCATGGTTGTTTGTTGGCCCTTGCTTTGCAAAGTTGCCTGCTTGATGTCGTGATTGATTACACTTCAAAAGTATTTAATTCAGTGTAAAATGCTTCAGGAAATCCAGAGATTGTGAAAGGCAATGTGTAGATCTGAGTCTTTGCATTCTTCTCTCTCTCTGTCTCTCTCTCTCTCTCTCTCTGTGTGTCTGTCTGTCTCTCTTTCTTGCTCTCGCTCTCGGTCTCCCTTTCTCTTTTTCTCTCTCTCTCTTTTTCTCTCTCTCTCTTTCTCTCTCTCTCTCTCTCTCTCTCTCTCTCTCTCTCTCTCTCTCTCTCTCTGTCACTGGCCCCTCCTCCTCCCCCTGCCCTATGGGGACCATGTTGAGAGTTATTCATATTTTAACATTTCATGTCTTGTGATGCTTATTTTTCAATGTTGGAAAACTGCAGCAGCTCCCAATGCTTCCTTTTGTTTGGACCCTCGTAGTTTTTTTTTGGCTGTTGCAAGACATATTACAGTAGCCTTCCAGTCATCGGGATTATTCTGGATTTGAAGATGAACACACAGCTAGAAAAGTGGTTTTCAACCTTATTTTTGGTTGAGGAACTCTAACACATTAAAATTCTGTCAAACACCAACATCCCCCCTTTCCTCCCCTTCCAAAGAAATTTTATAAAAACTAAATAATACACTACTGAACAAATTAATGAAAATGCATAATATTTAAATATTATTTTTCATTAAATGTAAGAGCAATGTATCATGAAAATGTGCTACAACTTTTTAATTACCTCAAAATTGCCTGGAACCCTTTAGGGGTGCTTGTGGCATACTAATTAAAAAGCACTGCCCTGCCAGTTTCTTGCAGTGCGTTTTGCATGATTGCTATCAGTACACTGGGACTATCAAAACCTACTGTTGTAATGCTGATGGTAGCACCATTGCTGGTGTGGCCAGCATATTGATATGCTTATGTATATCCCTGTCTGTTGTTTTCATTATGATGTCAGCATCAATGTGAAAGGGAGAAAAGCCAGTTGGAATCAATTTACAGTTGGATGAAATAATGAGAGATGCCGTATAACTTGTAAAGAGGAAGGTGGCTGCACTATGCGCTTAAACTGTGTTGCTGTTGTGAGACTCATGAAGTTCATATCGTTGAGCACAGGATAGCCCTGTTATGTGGGAATTCATTTGTTTGTATATAGAAATCATGAGATGAATTTTTAATGAAAATTGAAAGGAAAACTTGTGTTCTGGTACTGTCTGAGCAGTTCTCAGCGCAAATGAAATAATTCATTAGCTGTTTTGAGTTTTTATGGTTGATTACTTAGACAAGATCTATAGTATAAAATACCGAGGTTAGAGGTATGGTAGTAATTTTGAACAGTTCATTTGCTGCCTATTCTCTTAGCCAAGAGCCGTGATGAACAAAGTTTTTCTGATTCAGATGTCCGTGAGGTCATCCAGAAGTGGGTACTAAAACTAGATGTTAATTTGTGCAAATTGCCTAAGCTATCAATGTACTTTCCTGCAACTATGCTCTTGGCATATTTTATCAGATGCACACTATGTAAATACAGGTTCTTTCTTGTCCATCTGTTGTAATGCATCAATAATTTTCAATGTAAGCAAAAACTATATCCGTTGTTGATATGGGTCCCATTGGGGTTGCATTCACAATGCAGTGTTGCAGCCACAACAGCCCTGTGTCCAATAGTGCTATAATATGACCGTAATTTTAATGAATTGATGGTGATCGGATGAGGAAATAAGGTGCAGAATTTGCTATTTTGAAACAGACAAAGTAACTGAGCCCTTCCACTTGACAGCATTTGGAATGTGGTTTAAATTTGTTGTAACTGAAGAAAAGTTTTCTGCTATTTTTAACTGGGGAAGGGGAGCACAGGGAAAAGAGGGAGGAGGGTAGAAATTTCTAGAATATGTTTAAAAGTATTAGAAAATATGTAAGAAAAGCATAGCCAATGAAACAGGGTTGTCTTCACATTGTTAAACACTGGGTTATTTTCAGAACTGAAACTGTGATCCATGCATCAAATTGCATATTTATGAGAAGTCATTGCCCACCGAATTGGGTCAAGATACATTTTATACAATCTTTGTTGTATTATGTTCTCCTGGAACTGTCTTTTCACCTTTGTACTGTACCTGCTTGCGTGCATAGATGGACTTCCTCACCATTGGAAGTTAAATTGCTGACTGAACTTGAGACTATTTTTAAGGTTGAGTCCAGACAGTGCATGTCAATAGATTTTGCTGCTGTGATTTTGGGATAGCCAGCAGTATCATAACTAATTCTAGCCTTGTCCTCATCTAATCGTTTCTTCATTTATCAGAGAGGATCAAGAAATGGAAAGCTAGCAGTATTCTTCCTGCCAATGTACATAACCTTACATTTCCTCAAAGTAAATTCCATCTGCTAAATTTTTTGCCTGTTCACTTAATGTGATTATAAGTTTCTGTCGACTCTTCGTGTCATCACCACTTATGTTCCCTGCTATTCTTGCGTTATCAGAAAACAGTATTTTTTAAATTCCTGATCTGGGAACGCTGAACTATCTTGTAAGCTCACTGCCACTGTTATTAAGATCAGATAGTTCAGAAGAGGAAGTGAATCTGGGACCAGTGTTACTTTTTCTTTAACGTGCAGAACTAGGGCAGCAATCTTAAAGGGGCGGCATGACATGTAATATATAGGTTGTGTCCAGCAGGGAAAAACTAGAGAGCACATTTGCCCCTTGATTAATAAGGGAATCCTGAGTAAAGGTTCCAGTGAATGTTGAAGCGTTTGTAATTGTGATAAATTTCAGAACCGCTGAAGAACTGTTGCTGCAGTACTTTTGGAGGACAGATTTAGTTCTGTATTTTTCATTGACATGAAACAATATGTTTGGAATTAAACATTTTATGTCCTGCTGTTACTTAGCACTGCCACTTATGACGTTAGATGTTTTGGAGGCTTTTGCAAGCATTGGATATGATTAACTTCAGCAAATTTTGTATATCAAGAAATCTGAGGTGCATTTAACTTTCTGTTTTTGACTGCAGTAATTTGGAAGTGCTTCTCTGTGAGTTAAATATCTGTGATATGTAGCTATTATTGTAATGTAGAGAAATGTGACAGTCAGATTGTGCAGAGCATGGTGTCGTAAACAGCAATTAGTTAATGACCAGATAATCTGCTTTGCTGATGCTGGACTGATATTGGGTCATCAAACCCTGGGCGTAAATTAGAAGACTGGGCCTTGTTTACCATCTCCCCTGAAAGATAGAAATTCAGTGTAGGCCATCCTCATATTGCACTAAAGTGTAGGCCAATTTTTGTGCTAAGTCTTTGAAGTGGGACTTGACCCACAATCCTCTGCATGGATTTTGTGCATTTATTTGAAAACAGGTTTTTCTTGTTCATTTTTTTAGAAAGCTTAATTTGGTGTGCATTCATGCTGTTATTTTAGTTCATCTTGTGCAACTGTTTAGGGAACAATTATAAAACCGTGCTGAAGCAGTTTATCTGAGATTGCAAGTCGTTAGAATCATTGGGCAGTGCAGGCAGAGGATTGAGCTTTATGGGTGTAGTATAAATCATAGAACAGTACAATAAAGGATGCCATTTGGTTTGAGCCTCTGGCTGTTTCAAAGAACAATCTGATTGTCACCATTCTCTTTCCCATAACCCTTTCAACTTTTTTTTCCTATGTGTACTAATTCAGTTTCATTTTGGAGGTTCCTCTTGAACTTATATTCGTGATCTTATCATGAAATGTGTTCCAAATTTGAACCAATTTTTGTATTAAAAATGCTCCTTTTTATTTTCTCTAATTCTTCTGCAAAACCACCTTAAATCCATGCCATCTTGTTATTGTCTTTTCAGGCATTGGAAAATACTGAGTTTCTTTTCACAAAAACCAGCCTTCCTTCTATTTGACTCTATCTGCACTTCCTGCTGCCTCAGGCAGACTGCCAACATAATCCAAGACCCCTTCCATCCTGGTTATGTTCTCTTCCACCCTCTTCCATTGGGCAGAAGATACAAAATTTTGAAAACATGTACCAACGGCTTCTTGCCTGTTGTTATTCACACTTATGAATGGAGCTCTCCTGTATTAGAGTTGATCTTTCTCTGTACCTTCTCAGAAGCTGTAACACTATATTCTGCGTTCTGTTCTATTACCCTGATGTACTTATGTAAAGTCTGATTTGTCTGGTTAGGACGCAAAACAATCCTTTTCAATGTATCTCAGTACATGTGACAATCATAAATCAAATCAAATTATTTACCTACTACCGTGGGGACGCAATGGCTTAGTGGTATTATCATTGGACTGTTAATCCGGAGACCCAAATAACATTCTGGGGACCAGAGTTCGAATCCCTCCACAACAGGATTTGATGGTGGAATTTGAATTCAATAAATATCTGGAATTAAGAATCTGTTGATGACCGTGAATCCATTGTTCATTTTCAGAAAAACCCATCTGGTTCACTAATGTCCTTTAGAAAAGGAAACTGTGATCCTTACCTGGTCTGACCTACATGTGACCCCAGACCCACAGCAATGTGGTTGACTGTTAACTGCCCTCTGGGCAAATAGGGATGGGCAATAAATGCTGCTTAGCCAGCGACGCCTGTCATCCTGTGAATGAATAAAGAAAAGAAAACTAATCTCAATCCTTGATAGTAGGAACTGCAGATGCTGGAGAATCCGAGACAAC
>NC_063343.1:19810563-19903865 GCF_021869965.1 Rhincodon typus | reverse complement strand
ATCTCAACCCTTCATTATTTTAAACACCTCTGCAAATCTCCTCTTCGCTGTCTCTGCTCAAAGGAGAGCAACCTACTTTCTACATTCTACTCACGTAATTGTAACTTCTCATCTCAGAAACCATTCTAGAAAATCTCTTCCAAACCTTTCCCGAAGTCTTTCTAAAAGTGTGGTGCCCAGAGTTGGGCATACTCCTCTAGTTCGTGTCAAACCATTATTTTAAAGATACAGCTTAATCTCCTTGCCTTTGTATTCTTTGCTTCTCTTCATAAAATCCAACGTTCTATATTAAAGACAAAAAAAACTGCAGATGCTAGAATCCAGTGTAGACAAACAGGAGGCTGGAAGAACACGGCAGGCCAGGCAGCATCTGGGGGAAAGGAGAAGTCAGTGTTTCGGTTATTACCCTTCTTCAGGACTGAATGTGGGTGTAGGGGGAGCTGCAGAGAGAGGGAGAGAGGGGTGGTAGTGGAATGGTGGTGGTAGGTGGACGCTGGTAGTACGTACGACCTGGTTGGTAGATGGGAAGAATAAATCCAGGTTTGGTGGCTGGAAGGGAGGGTCAGAAGGTGAAATGGAAGGGAGCAGGTGGGGCTGGAAAGGGAGCCGGGGGATGAGTTGGAAAGTTATTTGAAATTGAAGAACTCAGTGTTGACTCCTGTGGGCTGTAGGGTGCCCAGACAGAAGTAAAGGTGTTGTTCAAATTTGCATTTTGAAATTCTATATACTTTATTAAATACCCAGACTCCCTAAAGGATTCTCTGTTCTTGTAATGCCTTTAAAATTATACTCGTTGGTTGGCTGCCATATTGTCTGATTGAAAATGTATCATTCACTTTCCTGCATTGGATTCCATCCACGTGTTTGTCCACGCAGCATTATATTGTAGTTCTTATCAGAAACACGAAGCAATCTAGCTGTCCGGCACATCCCATTCAGCCTCAACACTTAGCTCCCTCCCCCAAAGGTTGTGTTCTTTCAGTAATTAGAATTAGAACTGGTTAGCACAAAGATGATCACCTCCCACTCAAACCTTTTGTAATGCGTGATTGCTGAACCATGGAGTTGGTGTCTTGATTGAAGATTAGATATTGAATGAATGTTGTGTAGGAATGGTAGCAGTTGGCCAAATTGAAGCAGCTGTGAACAGTTCAGTTGTGTGAAATGCGAGAACTGTTTGAAGTATGAGCCTCCAGTTTGTTCAACTTCCTATTTAACTAAGTTCCAAATGCTGCGTGTGAACAGTAGTGCCTGGGTGTGAAAATGATTCTATTACCCATCGTGAAACTGGCAGATATGCTAATTAGATTAATATATCACAATTTATCATTCGATTCCCCTGGCCCTGGGAGCTGTATATAGTTTTAAGTAATAATCCATTACTGTCAAGTATGAGGGCAGTATCCTAGCCTGAAAATGAAAGGGAGACCTGCTGTAATTACCAGAGGATCTTTACACCTCAGCAGTTGCAAAAATATATTAAATGTTGTCAGATAGAGGTCAATAAAAGGTCCTCAAAGAATCTGAAAGTCGATCATCGTAATCATCATACTGTTGCCATGTTTGCCAAAGACCCTTCCTTTCAAAGTCTTATGTTGCCAGTTGGTAGGCAGAGAAAGATGGGCATAACTTCAGATAAATGGTAAACACATACCCAATCCCAGATAGATTTCCTGTGAAATTATTTCATTCGTTCTACTAAAATGAGGTTTTTGACAACAGCTGTAAGTCTTTATAAACTTGATCCAAACATAATATTTTACCAGTGTGTTTCCTTGCATTACATGTTGCATAACTTGTCAGTCATTTATAACTAACATTTTATTTTATTAATTAAGCCATTTTGATTCGTGTGTTTAATGATTAAAATTAATTGTAACTTGTGCTATAAATTCGAAATGTGGTTTTATAAACAACTGTCAGAAATCCTGATGCAAACATAACTTTTTTCAGGAAACTAGGTTTCATTACTCAATGTGTTCTTAATACTCACTGGTAGTATGTTTGAGGCTTTTTATTTAAGGTTATTTTTTCAGTCATACATGTTTTGAAGGTGAAATATGTTTGTTTGTAGCAAAGTCAAAATAATTAAGGGGAATTTGTTGTTTTGGAAAGTGTTAGAATGATTTTTTTTAATTTGAGCCAGCTGAAAAGCAATGCTCTTCTTTATTTATTGGAATATTGATGCCATGAGTAGCCTAAGGAACATTAAGAGTCAAAAAGAAAAGTTCTGATGATTAGTCGTTATCAGACTCAAAGTGCTGTTTCTCTCTCCACAGATACTGCCAGATCTGCTGAATTTCTGTAACATTTTCTGTTACAGCATCTGCAGTATTTTGCTTTTGTTTGAATGTTGGTTGAACTTCTGGTCATTGGCAGGGTTTCAACTGTGTTGATGCTCATCTGATGCTCAGACTTGCATTTTACCCACTGTGCTACCATAAGGCACATGGTAAAATAAGATTTTCTGCTCACCACTCCTCAGATTCCAGAAATGATGTCTATTGAAATCTTTTAAAAAAAAGCCCAAAGAACTGTTGATGATGGAAAACAGAAATTGCTGAAAAACGCAGCAGGTCTGGCAGCATTTGTGGAGAGAAAGCAGAGTTGATAGCAGAGTTTTGGGTCCAGTGACCCAGCAATTTCTGTTTTTGTTTCTGTTGAAATCCTGTTGTTAACCTGGTTAAGATCAGTAAACATCTCTGAACCTGAAACTTTTCTTTATGTATATGGCTGAACTATTCCCTGCTTTGGAAATGCCCCCAAGTCTCTATTTCTAATCTCTACTGTTATTGTTTATGTGCCCCTAAACATGTGGTCTACTCTGAGCTCTGCAAAGCTAAGTGATCACTAGGAGGGCAGTGGAAACATTACAAGGTCACCCTGAAATTCTCTCTAAACAAATGCAACACCCCCACCGACATGTAGGAAATGTTTGCCCCTTGAACGCACAAACTGGAGAAGAAGCATCAGCGAAAGCACCAACCGCTTCACGTGTGACTGAGTGAAGTACGTGGAGGCTGAGCGCAAGCAGAAGAAAGAGCGTGCAGAATCCAGAATCCTCAAGTAGAGTCTGCAGCCAGTCACTACAGAACCCATCCCCCTTGAGTGGAAGCAAGTCATCCTCAATCTTGAGGGACTGTCAATCAAGAATACTATCATTTGGTTGCCTTGATATTAAGCATCTATGGCTTAAAGCATAGATTTTAAATTAATAAAATTCTCTTTATAGCCTCAGGAATTCCTGGAGGTTAAAAATGAGATGAAATTTGTTATTGTACATTTGTCACTTTGGAGCCATAAGATATTTTAACTCGGGTGTCTTTAAAATAAAAGACCTTAAATGCATAGTATCCACTTGAATAAGCTTAACGATCAAATAAGAGATTTGCTATTTATAGAAATTAAATAGTATTCTCTCAATTAACACAGTACACCTAAATACATGTTGCACTAAATTTTAAAACTGAATTTAACAGATTATCTTTCTAAAGAGTCAGATAGTGAAAATACTTCCTTCAAAACAGAGAAAATAATCAGCCCACAGGAAGGAATGTTCCAGCATGAAACAAAATGAACTGTACAGTCTGTTTAACATCTTGGAATTTTCTTAATTCAGACTCTTCCTGCTTAGTACTGATTGCAGTCAATGATTGTTCTGTTACAATGTGGTCGTATTTGTAATACGTGGATGTGTCATCTCTTTTCTCCCTCCAATTTTTATGTTCTGTCCTGATTCATTCATCCTAGAGTCTGATTCTCATTTTTTTTTCCTTCCCACCCGTTTGCCTTGGCATGCAGAGAAACTTGCTTTATCACGTGTAAGAATTTCCAAACTAATCTATTAAGAAATTCATGTCGCTTTTCTGTGTGATTGTAAAATCTTTGAGGACACTTCTGTAGCTTCTGTGGAGACGCTTCTCGATCGCTTGCAGAAGTTTCACTGTTGGGCATTTTTCAGATGGTTGGGGCAACTTTATCTCTTGGGACATTGGTTTAGAGTTATCTGGATTTGAGTGGGAACAATTGCACCCCACGCTGAGTTCACAGGTTGTCTCCTCCAGATACAGTTAATAAGATAGGCACTGCTGATGACTCATTAACCAGATTAAGTGCTACAGAATGATTTAAGTATCAGGTTAACAGACCTGCCACAGAAAGTTAATTCGGTTCCAATCTTTTATTGCCAAGTGTGTCATAGAGTCGTAGAGCATGGAAACAGACCCTTCGCTCTAACTTGTCCATGCCAACCAGATATTCCAAATTAATCTAGTCTCATTTGCTCGCATTTGGCGCATATCCTTCTGAACCCTTCCTATTCATATACTTTCAAATGTTATAATTGTACCAGCCTCCACCACTGCCGCTGACAGCTCATTCCATACATGCACCATCCTCTGTGTGAAAAAATTGCCTGTTAGGTCCCTTTTGAATCTTTACTCTCTCACCTTAAACCTATACCCTCTAATTTTGGAGTCCCCCACCCCAGGGAAAGGACCTTGACTATTCACCCTATCCATGCCCATCTTGGTTTTATAAACTTCTTTATGATCACCTGTCAGGCTGTGACGCTCCAGGAAAATGGTGCAAGCCTAATCAGCCTCTCCCTATAGCTCAAACCGTCCAACCCTGACAACGTCCTTGCAAACCTTTTCTGAACCCTTTCAAGTTTCATAACATCCTTCCTATAGCGTCTCTTGCTAAGTTGATGTCTGATACAATTCTCTGAACCTCTTTGTTCTCTTAGGGACAGGAAGAAGTAGCTATTAAAATATTAGAATATGTGGCTATTTGAATTAAAAAAACTGAACAAATTCAGGAGAAGCATACAATTGATGAGATCAGAACATTGTGTGGATCACCTGTTAAGAACGTGCATCTGTACAACAGCTTTCACATCTGTTGGACGTGCCAGTGTTTCACAATCATTGAAATACTTTTTGACAAGTTATGTAGCCAAATGCAACATTAGATTTGTGCACTGCTGGAGCCTGGATACAACAGAGAAAAATTACGGCAGTGTTATTATGGGATTACAACGGCTAGGACACAAAGAACTCCCTTTAATAAGGCCTGGTGTGGCTGCTTGAACAGATATACAGACGTCTGTGTTTAATATTTCATTCAAAAAATATCACTTATAGATATTGCACACTCTTGGTTTTAACTTAGTTATGTCGTTAAGCCCTGAAGAGGGGCTTGAGCCTTTGAACTTCTGATTAAGAAGAGTTTTTCACTACTGAACTGAACTGCTACTAAAAATGGTCATTAAGTTTGGCAGGGAATGTAGGAATAAAAGTATAGCCATAGATAACTACATGAAAATCTAGATCACTAAGAGCATTGTGAGAGCCTTGAAGGGTAGAAACAGGACTGAAACAGCATAAGAAAGTAGCAAATTTCTTAAATGTTAGCTCTTTGTACAATCTCTAGTAAAGACAGAAACAGCATTTCTTTCTTCTCCCCCACAAAAAAAAATTCAAATGGAAGAAACCATTTTGATTTCAGGGAGTTAGATGTCAGAGGCAAATATTCTAAATAAGTAAACCCTGTGGCATTAATCTTATAGTTGCTAAACAACAAGGAGAGTTTTAAGGTTCTGGTCCCAAGTGAGAGAGACTGGATCAACAATGGGAAGAGTTTCAGAGTTTGAGAGCAGATGCAGTTGTCCACAGATTCATTTTTCTTATAGAGTCATACATCATGGAACCAGACCCTTCGGTCTAATTAGTCCATGCTGACCATGTTCCCAAATTAAATTAGTCCCACTTGCTTGCGTTTAGTCCCTCCAGGCCTTTCCTATTCATATACTTCTCTAAGTGTCTTTTAAATATTGTAACTCATTGGATGTAGGCATCCCTGTCTAGGCCAGCATTTATTGCCCGTGCCCAGTTGCCCTGAGGGCAGTTAAGAGTCCATCACTAAACTGAGAGTCTGGATTACATGCAGGCCAAACCAGGTAAGGACAGCAGGTTTCCTTCCCCTAAAGTGAATCAGATGTATTTTTCCAACAATTGACGATGGTTTCATAGTCATCATTAGACTCTTACTTCCTGATTCTTTATTAAATTCAAATTCCATCATCTGCCATGGCAGGATTTGAACCTGGGTCTCCGGAACATTTACTGAAAACAAAAAATGCTGGAGATCACTGCGGATCGGGCAGCATCCATGGAGAGAAAGCAAGCTAACATTTTGAGTCTAGATGACTCAGTGAATGCTGCCTGACCTGCTGTAATCTCGATTTTTTTTTTGTTGTCTGTTAAGATTCCAGCATCTGCAGTAATTTGCTGCCTGGAGCATTAGCTGAGTTTCTGGATTATTAGTCTAGCGATAATACAAGTAGGCCATTGCCTCTTCAAATGGATAAGATAATGGAATTAATTATCAACAGTAAAGGTAAGGTGACTTTCATTTTATGATCTAGTAAAAAGCTGCAAAATTCTGAATGAGTTACATCTTTTTAAGGTCTGACATTCCAAGTGAACTGTGGAACACCAAAAATATGGCATACTAGACTTCCAAAGGCAGTTGGCAAAGTTAGAAGTGTTATGTCAGAATAATTATGTTGTGCTATTCTTTTTATAGAATCACAGAATTTTACAATACAGAAGGAGGCCATTCAACCCATCGTGTCTGTACCAGCTCCTGAAAGAGCTACCCTCTAACTTCATCCCTTTCAAATATATATCCAGCTCTCTTTTGAAACCTCCAGTGGAATCCACGTCCATCACTCTTCCAGGCAGTGCATTCTACATCCTAACAACTCTGTGAATGAAGAAGTTTCTTCTCATCTCACTCCTAGCTCTCTTGCTGACAATCTTGAAGTTGTGACCCCTAGTTACTAACATACTAAGTAGTGGAAATACAATATCCATGTTTACCCTGTTAAAATTGTTCATAATTTTGAGCACCTCAATAAGTTCACCTCTTAATCTTCTCTGCTCCAAGGAGAACAAGCCAAAACACACTCATCATTCTTCTATCTAAAATCCTTAATTCCTTCTAGTAAATCTCCTTTAAACTCTCGACAGGGCTTTAGCATCCTTCCCGAAATAAGGTGCCCAGAACTGAATACAATACTCAAAATGTAGTCTGACCAGTGATTTTTGGAGCTGTAGCATTACTTCCATGCTTTATAGTCTGTGCCTCTATTTATAAACCCAAGGATTCTAAATACTTTTGTTAACAAATGTTCCGCAGTTCTTTTGGTTTCAACTTGCCTGGCTACCTTTTTAAATCTTTCTAATCTGGCAATGTTACTTAATGGATGTGGTGTTCATGCTTGGAGGGAAATCCTGTGTTGGTCCTTCACTGCTTTGGGAGTCCCATATAGGATACCATTTGCTGCAAAGACATTCTGTACTTATCAAAATCACTTCCAGAGAACTACTACGAATTCTGAAGTTCTACACATTCTTAAATAATTGAATGATGCTACAAACTCTTAAGGATAAATAACGCTATGTGTTATTAGGTTGTTAGGTAGATGGGACAATTTATTAGTTACCTGGGTCGAACTATACTTGTATGCTTACTCGCTTGTACCTTCTCATTTGGCATATGATGTTTACTTAAACTCAGACATGTTTACTGACTGGTGGTGGCTCACAGGGAGAGTATTTATTACATTTGGCACTATTAGCATGACTTTAATACCACTGTTTCTTGGTACCACATCCTAACACAAAAACTACACAATTGACAACAGGCCTTTTCTTTTATCTCTGAAACCTTGTTTTAATAGAGAATTAACAGGCCAATCTAATTTCTGCATCATGAGCAGTTTAATATATGTAGCTGCAGCAAAGAGAATAAAGATCGGAAGTAGAACAAAAACAGCACAGGAACAGGCACTTCGGCCCACCAAGACTGCACAAGCACATGATATCTTTCTAAACTAAAAATCTTTTTGCCTCTACGTTGTCTGTATTCCTCTATTCCCTGCCTATTAAGGTATCTGTTAAGAAGCTTTTTGAGAGAAGAGAAAAACCGCAGATGCTGGAATCCCAGATATCAGAGTCCTGAAGAAGGGTTATACCCGAAACGATGACTGCTCCTTTCCTCAAGATGCTTTTTAAACCTTGCTATTGTATCTGCATCCATCACCTCTGGCAACACATTCCAGGTCTACTATAGAATGTTTGAAAGATGACAAAATAGAAAATACATACTGGATGTTTAAAACAGAGCACTGTCATGAACATTGGAGGAACTGAATTGCACATCTGTGACCAGAGCCCCATGTTCCCTGGAATCAGCACTTTATTTGATGAGACTTTGTGCTGGAAGGAATCAGTTGCATTGCATGAAACATTGATGGTTAAAAAAAATGTTTTCTTGTCACTGTATGCCTAAAAGCATGGGGAATCATGCAGTCCTGGAACACACCATTTAAAGAAAGATCGAGACTGCATAAGTGTAAAGGAGAGTCTATGTAGCTTGGTACTTGTATGGTATTTATCATGATTCCATGCAGTGATCCTTTAGTGCTACATATGAGATCTTGGAATAATATTCCAGAAGTGTACCCCTCTTGAATTTATACTGCACTTGGACTTATGACCGATAATCAAATTTATTCTGCGTATTGATTCACAGAGCAGCTATGATTATCGACTTTAGTCGTTGCTCGTTCACATCAAGAATGATGGGCGTTAGAGAGGAATGCCTGGAGCTCACCTTGGAAGCAGAAACCATCCATCTTTTAAGAGCATTGAATGCATTGTACCCTACAGTGCTGGGGACCAAGAGCAGGAAGGTGGAATGAAACAAGAGGTTTTATTTTTGCTCTGCCACTGTGCATGTGATGAGCCAATTAGTGCCTGTCTGTTTGAAATTTTTCGTTATTTTTCAAGCAGCTATG
Source organism: Rhincodon typus (assembly GCF_021869965.1). Taxonomy (NCBI): domain Eukaryota; kingdom Metazoa; phylum Chordata; class Chondrichthyes; order Orectolobiformes; family Rhincodontidae; genus Rhincodon; species Rhincodon typus. Next base: position 19,894,999 of record NC_063343.1, on the reverse strand, counting down.
CTCTCAGTTAATTCACAGGTTCAAGGGGCAATGCGTATAACCCATTCCTGCTCCTGTTTCTTGTGACATTGGATTGTAATGTTGGTGCGAAGTAAACTTGGGGGTGATATTTGATGAATAAATTTGGATTGATATGAGTACAAGAATTGTTCACCAACGTATTAATTGATTTCATTTGGAGAACATTTTCCTGCGTGCACATTTTAAAAAATCATTAGGTTGTTTGAAAGTCATATTTCATCCACACACTTTTAAAAGGAAAAAAAATTTGGAGTGTGGAAAGAGTAGGTATTTTCTTGGACTGAAAAGCTTAGAAAGAGCATTACTATCAATTGCACCCCAGGGCTATGAACTTGCCATACGTTCCTGTTATTGCAAGAGGACAAGGATTGCCACAGCAGCCTACTCTGATGCTGTTCAGCATGGTACTTGCCTTGCACATGGATTATTGAAAGAGTTAAACTGTGCAATGTGTGCCTGGGAATTTGTTTAGTCCAGGAACTGAGAGAGACGGCGAATAATACATCTGGTAAAGCAAGAGGAAGTTGTCTGATAAAATCCCCAAGATCAAAAAAGTTCTATTTCCTACAGAGTCCCCCAAGTAAAATGTCAGACAGTTGCAGAAAGAAAATGTTGCTTAGAGTTTCCAAATCTGGATGAATTATTGTCATTTGACTTCACATTAAATTCCAAATGTAATTTTTTTGACCTTTTTTAGCTTTATGCCTATTAACCAAATCTTAACAGCTGTTGCTCCAGACTCTCAGCACCTGTTAGCACACACAATAACACCCATCAAGTTGGCTATTGTTTTTCAGACTTATTGCTTATGCAGAGATAGTAATTTAAAATCTAACTTACAAACTGTTCAAAAACCTTGAGAAATTTCAGGGTGGCAGTTAAATTTTTAGGGTGACACGGTGGCTCAGTGGTTAGCACTGCTGCCTCACAGCGCCAGGGACCTGGGTTCGATTCCAGCTTCTGGCAACAGTCTATGTGGAGTTTGCACATTCTCCCAGTGTCTGCATGGGTTTCCTCCCACAGTCCAAAGATGTGCAGGTTAGATGGGTTGGCTATGCTAAATTGCCCATAGTGTCTAGAGTGGGAAATGCAGGGATAGTGTAGGGGTTGGCTCTGTGTGGGATGCTCTTCAGAGGTTTAGTGTGGACTCAATGGACCAAATGGCCTGCTTCCACACTAAGGATTCTATGATTTCAGGTTATGGTTACTGTATATGTTTATAGCAAATTGACTTTGTCTGTTTGCTGCATAAAAATAATGCAAGTTGTAATCCCTGGTGCGGCACAGTGGCTCAGTGGATAGCCTCACAGTGCCAGAGACCCAGGTTTGATTTCACCCTTGGGTGATTGTGTGGAGTTTGCACATTCTCCCTGTGTCTCCGTGGATTTCTTTCCACAGTCCAAAGATGTGCAGATTATTTGAATTGGTCATGTTAAATTGCCCATAGTGTCCAGGGATGTGCAGGCTAGGTGGATTAGCCACGGGAAATGCAGGGTTACAGGCATAGGGTGGGGCGAGTCTGGACGGGATTCTCTTCCGAGAGTCAGTGTGGACTCAGTGGTCCAAATGGCCTGCTTCCACACGGTAGGGATTCAACATTCTATGATTCTTTGTTCTGTCCTGACATTCCTGACTTATGTATGTGTTGCCACCTGGTCAGGAAAAGAGTTGTCCCCAGTTACTTGGTAAAAGGTGCTGTGTTTCTAAAAATATGAAATGCAGCATTCATTTTGTATAATGAGGGTCACCTATATTTTCAGTCATCACTTTACCACTAGGGAGATTTCTTCTGTAAGTTATAGTTGACATGACAATTGGGAAGTTCATATGTGGCAGATCTAGTGTGGAACAGAGCTCCTGTGCTGAAGATGGTAAAACAGTAGTCCTGTCGTAATGCCCCTGAAATGCATCAGGATGATACCCATTTAACGTAATGAGGCTTAAACCAAAGTCTATGTAAAATTAATGCAAGAAGATATTTCATCTTGGATAAGAAATGCTTGAATCACTTGACTAGCTGCCATTGTAAATCAGGGAATGTCTTTGAATGTTACAGTAAGCATTGAACTTGAGCCGTATGAAAGGTTGAACTTTCAACAGAGGTATTACTCTGAGAAGCCTTCCTGTTTTGCCAACGATCCAAGAATTTTGAATGTGGATGAATTGCTCATTTAATCACTTTTCTGTAGTGAATAAACTGCAGAGCACAGTATTAGGACAATGACATTAAATTTTCTCTGCCATATCTACTAATGGTTACATATTAAAACATTGACCATTTTCTGCCAAGTTCTATTTCAGTTATTTTTGGGCAGGTTAAGTCCTCGACTTACCTGCTGAAATGTCCTGCATGAAAATCTGTAAAAATAATTTGTGTGTAGGACGTGGGATTTCTTCCCAAGAGATGAACTGGACTATTTTGTGAATGGCAATATTAGGAATGTGAATCTTGTAAAGGGAAATCTACTGTAGTTTATAAATTCTCAGATGTCTTACAAATTCCTAAAACAGACGTAAAAGGGGATGAAACAAAAATAGAAAGTTTTGGAGAAACTCAGCAGGTCTGGCAGCATCTGGAGAGAGAAAAACTGAGTTAATGTTTCATGTCCAGTGACTTTTTGTCAGAATGCATAAAAGTGTGCTTTGTTTGATCTTTGAGTTTGACATTAAATGTACCATTTAATAATTGTAACTTTCTAATGACTGAAAGGAATGATGTAATATCCTCTCGCATGTTCCAGGGGTACTGAAATGCTGATTCAGCCACACATTTGGCTGCTGTATAGGTGTATTTTGAAATACTTCGGAGGTGGCTAGCTATAATAGTGTGAAGCCATCTTACACCCATGATAATCTGGAACAAAGGGTTACTTACGAATTAAGTATTATAGTGCTTTATTTACACTGACAGTCGCAGTAGACCTGGCATCTTTTGAAATTAACCACTTTGAAATTAAGCAAGGCATTAGTGTGGCAAATTCTGCCCTCTGCCATTTTTGGTATAGAACTACCCATGCAGGAGACTTCCTGCAGGATTTGGTGTGAGGATACTGCCATATCTCTATTAGTACAGGGATACTGCTATATAAAAGACTCCTTCGCCCCTGAATGAAAGAAGACAGATGGACTTGCATTTATGAAGTGCCTTTCTTGGTAAAAGGAAGTCCCCAAAATGCTTTTACAACCAATTAGATACGTTTTGATTTCAGCCAATCTTGTAATATAGGAAATGCAGCCTTCAATCTGTACGCAGCAAGGCCCCGCAAACACCAAAGTAATAGTGACTGGAGTTAATCTGTTTCAGTGATGTTAGTTGAGGAAAGACTATTGCCCAGGTTGCAGAAGGGATCTTCCCTGCTGTTCTTTGGAATAGTGCCGAAGGAATCCTTGTCTCTTCCAGAAGGGCATACTGGGCCTCCATTTAATGTTGCATCTGAAAGAAAATGGCTCTAACTGCAACACTCTTAGCGCTCCTGTTTGCTCAAGCTCCTTCTGACTAAGGTAGCAGTACAACCACTGAACCATTGATAGTATTATGCAAATTCTTTTATTTCCTGGATATTAAAAAAGTGTTGGAAGTGCTTTTAATTCTCATATCCTTAGCAAACTCCAGCTTTACTGATTTGTTTTCCAATTGCAGCTGCTCTTACTCTATCCATATGTGAGAGATGTAAGAATGCATAAAACATTGTGCTTTGTGCCATTAAATAGGCACATCAATAATGTTTGACTTCAGAGCTACCCAAATGGGATAGTGGAATGATCCATATTACTGCAATGAAGATTTCTCTAGATACTATATAACTAAGTATAACTATGAAACATAAAGTAAAAGAATTAACATCCAATAAATGGAGTGAACATGCATTCTGAATCATAACACACCACTTAATCCAAAGTAACAAAATGACCTAATTCCACGAAACTTTCAATTCAACCTATGAAATAAAATTCTTTACATAACTGCTGCCATAATGTAAACTGTACCAACAAGATAAAAATACCCTGTTGGGAGTTGTCTTTGCCACCAGCTGCAAAGTTGGGCTAATGTAATAAGCTCTTTGCCATCTTGAACTGATCTGAATTGAAAGTGGCAAGTTTGATTTGATTTGATTTACTGTACCTAAGTGCAGTGACAAGCTTTGTTTTGCGAGCAGTACAGGCATATCTTAGTAACCAAGGACATACAGATCATAGGATGCTTAGGTAGAGCAAGGCATACAAGGTTACAACTGCACAGGAGGTGTGCAAAGCAAGATCAACATTTGAAGTTAGCGTGGTTCCTTCAGCAATCTAAAACCAGCAGGGAAGAAGCTATTCTTGAACCTGTTGGAGCGTGTGTTCAAATTTCTGTATCTTCTGCCTGACGGAAATGGTTGGAAGAGAGTGAGAGCGGTCTTTGATGTTGGCAGCCTTTCCATAGTGTAAATGCAGTCAATGAATGGGAGGTTGGCTTCCTTGATGGTTAGTTTGTGTAGAAATAGTGTTAGTTTGATTTACAAATTTTAAATAAAACCAGAATGCAAATCAACAAGCATTCAGTTCAGGCTAAAGTAAACTGTAAGCTATCCTCTACTACTTCATTCCAAGTGCATAAAACATAAGCTTTAGAAACAAATTATTTTCCTCCTTTGCAAATAGCTACCATTAGGTAAAGATAAAACATTGAGCCAGCTTTGCACAGATTTCTTCAATCATTACTTTACCTCATTCTTCCCAACCTCAATGATTTATTTCTCATTTCTTAAAGATGGCAACTTGGTTGCATTTCTCCAGGTATTGAACATCCTCTGATGTCTTGCTTTGTTGGTAAATGCTTGTAAATTGCAATCCAGTCCAGTGGTCACAGACATTTAGCCTTCAGCAACGATCGAGAGGCCTGAGTAACTCTCACATTTAAACATATGCTCAGAATTGTGAGTCTCTGTGAAAGCCACAATTATGGGTAAAATTATCTGAAACCACAATGCAGAACTATTTATCAGCTGATGCTTCACAGCACTGGGGAGAGAGCTTGAAATTCAGAAGCTGTGAATTGTAACACAATAGTAACATCAATCAAAGAAACTTGATTACTTTTGAAAGCTTCCCTGCTAAATGCATTGTAGAGCACAAACATTTTCTTTCTCTTTATGGATCTCCTGCAAAAGACCTTTACACTTCATTTTTAAACTACAGATTCTGATTGCTTACACCTCCTTCACAACGTAACACTGGAAATAATTGAAGAACTGAAATTACAATGTATTTTATTTCCAGAAAATTAAATTGATTATAACACCATTATTGTTCAGCCCTTAATTAATATATTAATTTCCCCCTGCACCTTTTCCAATCTTTTCTAATCTGCAAATATTTTAGTGGTTGTTCTTGATTTCCCAGATTTTGCATGTGCGTGTCTTAATTCATTTGTGTCATTAAAATTCCTGCCAGTAGTAGCAAAGGCATTAAAAGTAATTTGTATAGTTATCCAGTTAATATAAATTGATGTGATACCTTGTCATATTACCAACTAGAGGACTGTTGGAAATGTGAATGTGGCAAATTTGTACAGGCCTGAGCCAACATGCATTTTCTGACCTTTTCCCTCAATTTTAAACGACCATACATGATTCAGTTTTACTATGATTTTTATGTGCAGTAATTAGCATTAAGTCTTGTAACATAATCTTAGGTTGCCATACATGTCCTATAGTTACCATGTTTCTAAGAATTACCTGGTTCACAGCACCTGTCAGTTTATTCCTGATCTTGAAGTGAATGCCAAAAAACTTTTTTTCTACTCTCCTCATTCAGCTGTCACCATAGTTAACAGTAAAGGAAGAGGTTATTGATGCTTCCCTTAAAACTCTAAGTCTACCTTCAAATGAACTTGCATTTCATTCAGTACCACTTTAGCCAAACAGTTTAGTATTTTCCTGCACAAATAGGAAGTTAGCTAATATTTTACAAACTATGATTCCATGTTGTGTAAACAAATAGGAAATTTTCAGTTTTTGTTTTACTGTAGTTGAATTTCCAATCCAGATGGAATAGCATCCCTTTAGTGTCAGTTTTTGCCTTCAGAACATGCATTCTTATTTAGAGCCATAGAGCTATACAGCATGGAAACAAACCCTTTGGTCCAACTCGTCCATGCTGACTAGATATTCTAAATTAATCTAATCCCATTTGCCAGCATTTGGCTCATATCCTTATTTTATTTTCATCCCATAACAATGAAGGAATGGCAATATAGTTCTGAATCAGGATGGTGTGGGGCTTGCAGATGGCATTTTCCCATCTGTCTGTCTGCCATGTTCTCCTTGATGGTAGAGATTATAGATTTGGAAGGTGCAATGCAAGAATCTTTGAGTTGTTGGAAATCTTCTAGATTATATACACTGTTGTCATTTTGCCAATACTGGAAGGGGTGAATGTTCAGGGTGGTGAATGAATTGCAAATCAAGCAGGCTGCTTTGCCTTCGATGGTGTTTAAGCTTATTGAGTGTAGCTGGAGCTACATTTATATGGCCAAGTGGAGTGTGTTCCATTGTACTCCTGACTTTTGCTTTTTAGATGCTTAGGAGGAGTCATCACGTGAGTTACTTACATGAGAATTCCTTGCCTCTAACCTGGTTGTACTTACTGTATTGATATTGTTGGTGCAGTTGAATATCTGGTCAGTGGTAACCTGAGGATGTTAATAGATGGAGTGACAAGAGTTAGCAAGATTAGAAGCTTGAATTGAAGGCCAAAATAGCTGTTGATAATTTAAACTAGGGGCAACAGTAAATAAATGCACAAATAATCAGTAAGTAATTGCATTACTTTATGCATAATCTTTTAAAGTTATCTCAATGAAGGAATTCACCTTCTCCACTAGAGATTTAAGAACTTAACTTGCCCACTTTGGCAGGAAGAATAGAAAATCAGTGTTTTATTTGAATGAAGAGGGAGACAGACTGCAGAATTATAGTACAGAGGAATCTGAATATCCTAGTACATGAATCAAAAAAAGGTTAGTATGCACAAGCAGCTAGTGATTAGGAATGCAAATTGAATGTTTGTATTTACTGCAAGCAGATTTGAGTATAAGAATAATGAAGTATTGCTGCAGCCGTACAGAGTCTTAAACAACCTTTAGAATACTCAGATTTGCCCCCTTTAGTTAACAAACAACTTAATTGTATTGTAAGCAGTATGGAGGAGTAACTTTATAGAAAGGTTGAGCAAGTTGGGCCTTTCTTTTGGAACTTAGGAGAAAGGGAGATGATCTTATTGAAACACAAGCTACGGAGTGGACTTAACAGGATGGATACTGAGATGTTTCCCTTTGCGTGGAGTCTAGGATTAGGAGATGGTTTAAAAATTAGGATTGTTCGATCTTGCTGATATGAAGGTTTCTCCTTGACCTTCCTTTTTCCAGATACTTGCAATGGTTGTGAGAAGCACGGGATGGCTGGTTCGTTTGTGAAAGGACTCTAACTTATCCAATTCAATGTTAGAACTTGTAACAGCTGCTGAAGGAAAGATTTCTTTTTCTTCATGTTTAATGTGACATGTTGCAGAGAACTGACAGCAAGAATTTTTGACTGCTGCAGACCTGCTAGTTCGTCTTCTGACTAGCTTTTCTCCGTCTTTTTAACAACCCAAGTTGTTAAGCTTCCTGACAACCAATCATGTGGTTGTTGGCTGGTAGAGAACTTTGTCATTGATAACTGGCCACTAGTCCACATGGTTCAACTTCAAAAACTCCTTGGCTCCAGCTTGTCTACACATTGCTGGAGCACACAGTTGTATAAACAGGATTCATAAAAGGTATTCAATTCTTTACTTTCAAAGCATGCAACATCCTTGTAAATCCCAGGGTTTTAAAACATTTCTTCCACATTTCAAAAAGAACAAAAATAAAAAGACATGGTTTTTACATCGTAATTAGTGTAAATGGGAGCATAAAACTACAAAGAGGCATTGATTGTAAGTAACAGATGGAGTTCGATGCTGGCACATGTAAGGTTATCCGTTGCACCTAAATGTTGGAAAACTAGGAACAATGAAAATACAAAGCATTTTAAGGGTCACTGTACAAAAATAAAATAAAAAAGACCAATGAAATGCTGTTATTTATAACAACAGGATTGGAAGATAAATTGAAATAAATATACAAAGGCCTAGTTACTCCATATTGGGAGTTCCGGCTACAGTCCTGGATGCCACATCTTTGAATATATTAACCTTGGAGGAACTGCAGTGCAGATTCCCTGGAATATTCTCAGGGGTCTGATGAATAGATTACGACAGATTATATTAACTAGAAGTATATTGCCTATAATTTAAAACTTAAAGGGATAATTTGATTAAATTTCTTCCAAAATTGCAAAAATTTTATAAGGGCTATACCGTTCTTAGTAGTGGGGAGGCTAGGACAAGGAGTCAGAACCTTAATCTCAAAGCCAAGATATTCAGGAGAGAAATTGTGGAATACTTCTACCACTCTACGGGAAGAAATATTGAACTCCCTTCCAATTAGCAGTTGATGCTTGCTCAATTGATTTTAAACCTGAAAGACTTTTGTAAACGAGGGTCATTAATAGATGTGCAGCCAGAGTGGTTGGATGAAGTCCGATTGCAGAGAAATAATGATCTAACTTAATGGTGGAAGGGCTGATGGGCTGAATTCCTAGTCCTACGTATCTTCTCAAGATTTCTGGAGTTCACATGCTTCATTTTTTCATTCCCTGTGTAAACCTGGGGAATTACTGTTTTGTGTGTGGTGAATGTTCCTGAGGAATGATTTTATGGGGTCCACTTTTAGGTACTGTTTTACTTTTGCTGCATTTTTGCTATGAAGCTCTCGCTTGCTTTTTTGTAACATCGTGCTCTGTCTTTTCTCAACTCTCCCCTACAGTAGTCAGACTTCTTGGGTAGAAGGTCATGTGTTTAAGCCATACTTCTAAGATTTGACACCATAATCTAGGCTGGGATTTTAGTGCAGTATTAAGGGTGTGTTGCTTTGGAGGTTCCATATTTTGATTAAACATTAAAGCAAGACATTGTTTTGGATAATGAAGCAATTTTGAAATGCAGTCACTGTTGCCATTTAGAAAAAATGTGACCTGTAAGAACATAATTTGAATATCATGCTATTTTACTCCCTTTCTGTTCTGAAGATGTCAGTTCTTTCCTGTGCTTTTGGTTCCATTACTGCCATTGGCTTCTGGTACCGTGACAAGTAAAAACTCACCATAGTCCTAGAGGCTCATTGGGTTGCTCTCTCTTAAGAGAGAGACAACTGGTGGTGATTTAACCTGAGAATCACCACAATTAAGATGAGGGGAGAGGTTAAATTATCATTTTGTAGTGAGTAATCATAAAAATTGTATTGAAAATCCTCAGTGCTGTAATGGGATGCTTGAGTAAAGGTGCATTGTTGAGGCTATGTACCTGGACCTTTTATTTTCTGTCTGTTCATAGACCCAGAAGTGTCTTAATGCTAATAAAATTTATAAAAAAGTAGAAATGCTACCTGGGGCCTGATTATCAGAAAATAAAAAGCTATGAAATATCTAAATACATTATCGGCATTCTGCAAATTCTATGAAAATATTTTTAGTAAATAGTTAACATGGGAAATAAGAAATTAGAGTTAAATAGTCAACCATGTCCAGTTAATGTTGTTTTAAGGTTGGATTCTTCTGTTTTTATTTTCTCCATATATTAGTGTTGGCACGTATGTCAATACAAATGTTCTTTTGCATCGTGGATTCCAAGGTATGGTGGGGTAGTTGAAATTCTGCAGTCTTTCTTCAGATCACATTCCAATGACTTGCTGAAAAATGGTGAACATATAGATTACTGAATATCTCACTGGTAACTCTGTACTTAGGTTAAAAAGAGCAATCATTTTCATTAAACTTACCATTCACTGTGAGCTGCATTTAATAGTGATGCGAGACAAAAATTTGAGATGAAAAATAACCATCTTGAGCAATATTTTTTGGTATTTTACTTGAGTGGCTGTTGTTCAAGTATGTTGCCGAGTGTCTATATCAATGAAATGTTCCACATTTAAACTGTCCTTTGTTATAAGATGAAGCACAAAACATAATTGAGTCCTTGGGGTACCGCTCTACTATTCCATTCAGGTACACAATTTGTTGCTTAACTTATTCTGTAGAGCGTTTAACGAAGAAGCCGTGATAATCAGTAAAGGTCAGCTTTCTTGGTTGACTCTGGTTTCAATCAGGAGTGCTACTAAAATTAAGCAATAGTACATTGAAATCTGATCCAGTTTTGTGCCCAAGGGAATGCTATTAGATGGGAACTAAGAGCAAGATGTTTCACTATCTTATGTTTATGGTCTTGCCTCTTCAGATGAATTCTACGTTATTGAATGTTAACTGCTCCATTTTAATTCTTTCTAAATACTCTGATGCAAGTACCATGCCTGAATAGCAGAATACTTTCTTACTACTCATTTGAAATCAATGTTAACTACATGCTCCGGCTGCCTGACATTAATTCTGTGTAGTCAATTATTGTAATATTTACTTAAATCAATACACTCTTATTTTAAATTCAAAAATTATGCCACAAGTCATCTAAAAGGTTAAATGATTCCTCTTAGTGTGACATTTTAAAAAAAGAGTAAAGTTTATGGTGTAGGTGGGCAATGTAAAAACTACTTTTGTTTATTTCATATAAAAGACCTAGATAGCTCAAAACCCAAGAGAAATTATGCTTTCCCTTAAGGAAGGACTGAAATATGGTGTGATCTTTCAATGTCTCATCGTGCTGAGCAGTTCCCACACCTCTTCCAGTCTCTCTCTGCTGCCATCATTCTTCTGCCCTCCCCTCCCCACTCCCCCACCTCCCCACTCCCCCACCTGTCCCACAAATCCACTAAAACAACTCCTCGTGTCTCTGAGAGCATTGAAGGTCAAACCGAGGATTTGTTTCTTTCTGACTGAAGTTGTGGAGTAGGGGCCCTGCACACCAAAACTATTATGATCAGTAACACCAATGAACCTTTAAAGGTGACACCATTTCTACGTGGGGCACCAAAATTACAGAGTTACTTCAGCTGCACCCAGACATTCAATAGAATAATACAGTTCACCTTTATACAACCTATCTCCACAAAAGTAGACTGGGCCACTTTGTAGTTTCCAACAGTATTTTTTCTCAACTCTCTTTAATCTGACTTCAGGACCAGAATTTCTTAAACATCTGGGCTATAAGACCGTAAGAAATAGGAACAGGGCTGGGCCATTCAGCCCCTTGAGCTAGTCTGCCATTCAGTAGGATCATGGCTAATCAGATATGGCTAATCCTTTATTCTGAGACTCTCCCATGAGGGAAAACATCCTTTCAACATTTACCTTGTCTCAAGCCTTTAAGAATCCTAGATAACAAGGTGTAGAGCTGGATGAACACAGCAGGCCAAGCAGTATCAGAGGAGCAGGAAAGCTGACGTTTCGGGTCTAGACCCTTCTTCAGAAATGGGGGAGGGGAAGGGGATTCTGAAATAAATAGGGAGAGAGGGGGATGTGGATAGAAGATGGATAGAGGAGACAGACAGGTCAAAGAGGCGGGGTTGGAGCCAGTAAAGGTGAGTGTAGGTGGGGAGTTATGGAGGGGATAGGTCAGTCCAGGGAGGACGGACAGGTCAAGGGGGCGGGATGAGGCTGGTAGGTAGGAGATGGGGGTGGGGCTTGAGGTGGGAGGAGTTGATAGGTGTGAGGAAGGATAGGTTAGGGAGGCGGGGACGAGCTGGGCTGGTTTTGGGATGCGGTCAGGGGAGGGGAGATTTTGAAGCTTGTGAAGTCCAAAGGTCGATTTGACCTTGTGAACAGCATCTCATATTTAGCTTGGGAACCCTGCAGCCCAATGGTATCAATGTGGACTTCACAAGCTTCAAAATCTCCCTTTCTTTTATATTGACGGAATTGACAATGCATAGCAGTGTTTTAAAATGCAGTCACCAGAATCTGTGTCATACATCGGTGGCACTGGTGACTGAAAATAAATTAGTTTCTCCCTCTCATTCTTTGTTTCTTCAGTGAGTTGAATCATGACCTAATGATCCTTTGCTCATAAAACAATCCCTCCATACTGGTGATCAGCCTAGTGAGCTAGGCTAAGGAGTTTCCTTCTGTCCTGATGTGCATACTTTGCTGTGGGGAACTGACCCAGATCTTTGGTGTGTCTCCTCTTTTGCCCAGTCCAATCCAAATTAATAGGACCCATCATCTGGCATGTGAGGACAAATTACAATTGAAAGAGCAAGCTGACTGATCATACATCCACTGCCATTTCATTTTAACATACAAACATCAAGGAAATCAATTCCACTCCAAAGCAAATCATTAGTAGCATAGAAGACACTTAAACATTCATCGCTGTATCCAAAAGAGTCATTTTCATAGGGGTCATTCAGTGCCTTAGGTATTCTTGACCTGCAATATTGTCTGCTTCATTAGTATTCTTTTAATTAGGGCTAGTGATGTAATATCTGACATACTCCAGAGCACCAATGAAAAACTAGCTTAGTTCATTTAACGGCACTTGAGGGATATTGGGAATGTCCCCAATCAATTTAAATAAGTCAAGTGCTGTAATGGGTCCTTGCTGAATAAATAGCACAAAGCTGTCTTCTGTATTGATGAACCATGTGAATTTTAACTGTTAGAAGTCCATTGATGGCCATGTGTGAAATTGGAGATCCTAACTGTAGCAAAATTGGCCTTGGAACATCTTGGACTGCAATGCCCATACCTGCACTTGTTAAACACACTTCACATTGGTTTTCCCAAATCTATTTTGGGGCATCATAAGGATGATAGGATTCTGTATTTTTAATACAGTCAAGAATAAAGAATTCATCAGTATCTGTAGAGAAAAGAATTTGCTGACATTTCCCTTCCATATAATGGGCTGACAGCTGGTAGTCTAACAGTGGTGTTTTCACTTGTGTGGTTGCTGTCACTGGAGAGCCGCACTGATGCAGTAACTGTGGAGCTAATTTATTTTCAGTCACCAGTGCCACCGATGTATGACACAGATTCTGGTGACTGCATTTTAAAACATTGCTATGCATTGTCAATTCTGTCAATATAAAAGCTTAATGGTTCAAATGGAGTTGATGTGCACTATAAGCATTGGTTGCATTGAAATTTCCTTTAGGCAGAACGTTCACTTGTGACTATGTTCTTAAAGATAAATAACTGGGATAAGCATTTTTTTTCTTGAAGGACTCCTTTTAAAATGCCTATGAACCCACTTAGTGCTGGAGCTGAAATTCCCTGACTTTAAATGTCAGAGAATCTGTGAATGAATAAATGAATGAAAAAATGTCAAAAGCTTCATAGTTCAAAATCTACATTTTTCATTCTGTGACCTTTTAACAATTGGAAATGCACTGTAAATAATTTGTTTCTGATATAAGAAAGACCTAAATTACAAAATCTCTAAAAATTGGAATGGCAAATTTATCCTGCTCAATTCTTTTGTGAGATATAGTTTACATCTTATGACTAGATGAGGAGGGGTGAATTTGTTTCTCTCTTTTTAACCTTCTCAGGTTGACTGTAGCAACAAATATTTAAATTTGTTTCAGCATGCAGCAATATCATGCCTCAGCAGTGACGAAAATCTGCAAATATCTTTATCTTTATTCATTCACGGGATGAGGGGCATCGCTGGCTAGGCAGCATTTATTGCCCAGAGGGCAGTTAAGAGTCAATCACATTGCTGTGGGTCTGCAGTCACATGTTGGCCAGACCAGGTAAGGGTGGCGGTTTCCTTCCCGAAAGGACATTAGTGAACCAGATGGGTTTTTCCGACAATCTACAATGGATTCATGGTCAAAATTAGATTCTTAATTCCAGATATTTATTGAATTCATATTCCACCATCTGCCATGGCAGATTCAAACCTGGGTCTCTGGATTAACAGTCCAGTGATAATACTACAAGGCCATCACCTCCTTGAGTTCTTAGTGAGTTGATATTTCTCCAATTTGTTTTGTTCCTGAAGAGGATGAGGGAAATTGCAAGAAGGGAAAGAGAATCTTCCAGAGATAGTAGGAACTGCCGATGCTGGAGAATCTGAGATAACAAGGTGTAGAGCTGGATGAACACAGCAGGCCAAGCAGCATCAGAAGAGCAGGAAAGCTGACGTTTTGGGTCTGGGCCTTTCTGAAGAAGGATCCAGACCCGAAACTTCAGCTTTCTTGCTCTTTTGATGCTGCTTGGCCTGCTGTGTTCATCCAGCTCTACACCTTGTTATCTAAAAGTGAGTCTTCCAGTTGTGTTTTATGAATCTATTTTTCTGCTCTGCCCAAAAGCTGTTTTCCTGAAATACAGTCCATTTGTGTATTCCCATACTTGGTGTCATTGTTCTTTTTCCAGCTGGATAATTTACAGGCATCTTTCATCCCAGGATATAAAACCTCGAGAAACATAAATCGAAAATAGAAGACGAAGGTTTCTTCTGACTTGACTGAGTTTCAGTGTCTTTTGTAATGTTAATTACTTATACTAATTTTGTTTGACCCTGCCTTTGTTTCTTTTACATTGGTTGATCCAAACTCTCAAAACAAGTGATCGGATGATCTCTGGAATTAAAATCACATGGGAATGGTAAAATATGAACTGTTGTGATAGTTTATATAGCAAATGACACAGATTAGAGGAATATTGACAGCATTGATCTGAGGACACTTAATGATAAAGTACTAAGCCTAGTTTAGTGACCTGAATTTCCTTAATTCTTGACTACAGCTCAAAATCTGCAGTATATGATGCAAGCAAAGCGTCTGAATGTGATGTTGCTGATTTAAAATACAATAATTTAAGCATTGCAGGTGTAATTTAGTGGGAAATGCTTCATGCTGCATCATAATTCCAGAACAAAAGCTTAGTGAGAAAAAGCTAGCTGTGTAAAATGAACCTCATTCTGTCTCTGAATAAACTGCCCAGAGGCATCTTGTGACATTTTAAATTAACTTTGGCAAGCTTTCTGATGAATGCAATGGCCAGTGTCATGTGGATGTTCACTTTATTATGAAGGCCTTTGTGTTCGTTACACAGTAAAATTTCTAGTTAGTGTATGAATCTCAAATGCATTGTATACTTCGTGTTTAATGCAGAAGCCACTCATTATACTACCAGGTAATACAACTCCTTACACAATAATGGCTCCCAGTAAGATGCTTCTATTTTTGAGGTTAAACATAAAATCATGTTTTAAAAATGGTGTTTTGGTGCACCTGTTTATAAAAATTTCTTGTTCAGAACTGATCTGCATTGATTTGCATTCCTGTGTACATGTTAGTAAAACTGGTAGCTTCACCTGAGTGGCAGAATCAGAGACTTGGTGTATTAAGGTTTAGTGACGATGCTGGTTCCTAGACTCTGAGGTTCCCAGGAAGTATTTGAACATGTGCCATGCAAAATGTTGCACAGAGAGGAGCTCATGATTGAAGGGGGTAACATATTAGGATTGATAGAAAATTAGCTGGCTTGCAGAAAACAGAATAAATGGGTCTTTTTCTGATGATACGATGTGGAGTCCCTAGAACCTTACCATTAAGTGTATAGGTCCTGTTCTGATTTGCCCTGCCAGAATGCAGTATCTCACATTCATCTAAATTAAACTTCATCTGCCACTCCTTGGCCCATTGGCCCACCTGATCAATGTCCCATTGTAGTCTGAGATAACCTTCTTCGTTGTTCACTCACCATCAATTTTAGTGTCATCTGTAAACTTACTAACCATACCATCTATATTGGCCTACTTCTGCTCCTAGTTCATGTATTTGTATATATGTTTACATGGAGTATTGCTGCCAAATATCAGGAGACCAGAGCCTGTGGACATCCAGGTGTTATTGGTAGGACTCTCACCGCAAAGTTAGAAATTTGTGGTTTCAAGTCTCACTCTAAAGACTTGAACACAAAATTTAGACTGCCATTTCCACCTAATATGGAGGGTGTATTGTGTTGTTAGAGGTGCCATTTTTCAAATGAGACACTAAGCTGAGACCTCTTCTCATCCATCATGTAGGTACAAAGATTCCAATGCACGAGTTGAAGAAAAGGAGAATTATCCATTATTTTGACCAATTTTTATCCCCTAACCTGCATCATTAAATCAGATGAGGCTCATTTCCTAACATTTGTATTGATACTTAATTAATTGACTGTGACTTGGAGACTTTCAAAGTTATAAAAGACACTCTATAAATGCAAGTATTTTTATGTGTGGTAGTATGAAATATCTTGATGTACCCTGTTTTGGAGAAATTCCTCTTTGCCATTGATGAAAAGTGCTGCCAACGGCAAAAGTGAAGGCACACAACTCCCAGTGATGCAAAATACCATTGGATCTATCATATTAGTTTTGGCCGAAGTTATTCACTGACTGCTAACAGCACGATGGTATTAAGAAATGTTCTGCTCACAGTAACTAAGCTGTGCATGTGACTTCATTCATAAATTTTGTATGTGTGCATTTTGGCTGTTGTCAAATTCACCACTATATAAATGGTGCTGAATTGTCAAGTGAGCAATGACCATTACCAAATAGTTGTCACCGGAAATTGTTCAACAGTGACAGACATAAGACACACGTCCATGATGTGTTCAGATACTTGTAGCATCAATGACAAATGCTGCAGTGGTAGCAACCTGAGCTGTTTCAAACTGTAGTTTGGATTGGCAGAATGCAGCCATGTGCCAACTTCTAAGCTTCCAAAACGAAAGCTGTCATTAGTGGCAAAAGAAATGATAGAAGTAATTTCTACTGGCTCAGTAGTAAGGGTGCTACACTGTTATACAAGTGCTGTCTCTAGGATGAGATAGGATAATCGTCTGCCTGTTCTCCTAGATGGGAAAGATTCTATGGCATGGTTTAAAGGAGAATTTTAACTTTAATCCTTCAGCATCCAACAAAAAAGTTTAGCTGGTTGGACTAGTTATCCTCATTTTAACTGTATTATTTACACACACAATGGCTGTAGTTACATCTAAAAAGAGATTCATTGACTTCAAAATGCTTTGGGATCTATGAATGCAGGTTTGTTCTTTACAATCCTGCCATCATCCAGTATTCTGACACGTACATTTTAGACAGGGAATAGCTAACTGCTATTAGAATGAGCAAACTCACATTTCTCTTGTCTCATGCCTGGGGTACTGAAGCCAATTGCAGCACCTGCATTGCTGGCTTGAACCTGGCTCAAATGATAACAGACTGAACTTGCCAAATCATTAAGGTCTTGCTAGGTATTTTCCATTCCACTGAAAACTAGGGAGAGCAAAAGTCAGGGCTCAACGTTCCCTGTGCCCTGATTTGGACTTGGGACAGAAGCAGGCGATAAAGGGAAATGTAATAGATTTGTCTGACCTTCAGCCAAATGGCAGATATTAAATGTTTTCCTGCAAATGATTTATGTGTTATTATGTAATCATCAGGTAAATAGTCTAATGGAAGCTTAAATGCAGCTATGATTAACATTTTAGAATAAACAGTGCTGTTAGATGTTTAGACTCTTGTAATTTAATACTTTGCATTGCCTTTCATAGCAATTTTTCTGTACTGCAATTTTAAAATTAAAAATGGTCTGCATACCCCAAATAAGTCTGATGGAATTTTGTAAAAATTTAATAACTGTAATGCTATTCGAATATTGAAATTACATCTTTGAAATTAGAGTTTCCAACTTCCCTTTCCAAGGCCCTTTATTTTGTAAAGGGAAGTTTGTGAAGTGATAATGTTAATGAATTAATAATCGGAATGGTCAAAGTTATCCTCCTGGGAAAATTTAAGTTCAACTGATTAATAAATCTGCAATTTAAAAAAGAAGTCTCAATAATGATGATCATGGATTTACAAATTGTTAGTAAAAATGCATCTGATTCACTAATGTCCCCCCAGGAAGGAAAGTGAAATACTAGTACTCAGAGTTGTACCAGGAATGGTAGGTGTATATTGATATAGGGGCGCTCTGGAGTCCTGATTTAGATTCAGAATCCTTGATATTTTATGGCATTGAGGCAAATGAGGGAAAGGAGATCTCTTACTGATTGCAATTATTGCCTTTCCTCAGTTGATTACTGGCCTCCTCCATGTTGAACACCATTTTAAGAAGCACTGAAGGCACAGAATATACTCTGGGTAGAAACCTTCATTGCCCATCACCCAAGAGTGGTTTTGTAGCACAGTGACTTAATGGAGTTGACTATTCAGCAGGATTAATCTGTCAGATTGGACCTGCGGCAGATGATGAGAGAATGAACAAGAACAAAATCCTAATCTGCTTATCACAGGTACAGCAGAATTTTAGAATTGACCACTGTGTGATTCTTTTGGAGAGGTTGTCCTCTTTCTCACACAACCATCATATCATATATTGGTACCAGATGAAGATTCATTGAAACAACAAATGTCAATCCTGTATTCAAAAAGGGAGAGAGATAGAAAATAGGAAGCTACAGGACTGTTAGCTTAACTGTCTTGACGAAAATGTTAGATGCTCTTATTGAAAATGTTATGTGTGTGGATACAGGGAAACGGTGGATGCACAGCACTTGAATTTCTAGAAGACTTGTGATAAGATGACACATCAAAGGTCATTGTGAAAAATAAGAGCTCATGGTTTAGTGGGTGATACATTGGCATGCATAGCTAACAGGAAACAGAGAGCAGGCATAAATGGCTCATTTTCTTATCAGCAAGATGTGTGCCACAGGGATTAGTACCTGGGCCTTAACATTTTAAAATGTAAACGCATCTTGGATGAAGTGATCAAATGTAGTTATTTTTAATAAACCTGCACCAACAATTTTAAAATTCATTTGTGGGATGTGGGCATTGTTGGCTGGCCAGCATTTATTGCCGTCCTACCTGCCTTTTAGAGCTGTTGCCATGAACAACTGCAGTCCACCTGCTGTGGGTTGACCCACAGTGTCATTTGGGAGGGAATTGCAGGATTTTGGTCAAATAATAAAGAAGGAACAGTGATATATTTCCAAATTAGGTTGGTGAGGCATTTGGCGGGGAACTTGCAAGCGGTGGTTTTCCCATTTATCTGCTCCCCTTGTCCTTCTGGATGGAAGTGGTCGTGAGTTTGGATGGTGCTGTCTAAGGCCCTTTGAATTTCTGCAGCGTATCTTATTATTGCTAACCTCCAGAGCAGGTGGAACTTCAAACTAGACCTCCTGGCTGAGATAAAGGGATGCTGTTGCTGCATCATAAGACTCCAGGCACCAAATTTGCTGAATGAGACAAAAGTAAATTGTCCAGTGAGACTACAAAAAGATATAGGTTATGAGAGTGCAAAAGATCTGGCAAATAGAATAAATGTGGGAAGATGTGAAATTGTCCATTTTGACAGGAAGAGTAAATTAAAGCAGATTATCTAAAAAGTAAGAGATTGCAAATCTTGAAGATGTAGAGGGATCTGAGTTTTGTAGTGGCAGGAATGGTGAAAGGTTCTTATGTGGATATCGTAAATAATTAGGAAAGCTAATAGAATTCCCTTGCTTATAGTAAAGGGAATTGAATATAAAAAAACAGGTTGTGCTTCACCTTTGCAGCTGAGTTCACGTCTAGTGTGCTGAACATGTTGAAAATTCCGAAGGTTTGACCTGGTATGGAGGGAAGGTCTTATGAGGAAAGGCTGAGGGACTTGAAGCTGTTTTCGTTAGAGAGAAGGCGGTTAAGAGATGACTTAATAGAGACATACAAGATGATCAGAGGATTAGGTAGGGTGGACAGTGGGAGCCTTTTTCCTCGGATGGTGATGGCTAGCACGAGGGGACATAGCTTTAAATTGAGGGGTGATAGATATAGGACAGATGTCAGAAGTAGGTTCTTTACTCGGAGAGTAGTAAGGGCGTGGAATGCCCTGCCTGCAAAAGTAGTAGACTCACCAACTTTAAGGGCATTTAAATGGTCATTGGATAAACATATGGATGATAATGGAATAGTTTAGGTTAGATGGGCTTCAGATTGGTTTCACAGGTCGGCGCAACATCGAGGGCCGAAGGCCCTGTACTGTGCTGTAATGTTCTATGTTCTATGTCCAGATTAAGGTGGAATGTTATTTTCTCAGTCCATTTGATTTTAGCAATGATGACATGATATTGTCTGAAACAAAGGAATGATGAACATGCAGAGGGTGAGCTACCCAGAAATAATTTTCTCAATGAAACTCCCATTTATCCAGAAAAAATAATTTTCCTTCAAATCAAGATTCCGCTACATATGTAATTGTTGGTACTGTTATGGGCAGGAGAGAGAGTGCATCAGCTCCCTCCCTTTCAGATTCCTCAGTTGATCAAAGAAAGATTTGTTCATTTTAGCACAAAATTGTACTTCTATCTAATAAAAATATAGTTACCCACTGTCTAATATATAAATAAGAAACTAATTGCAAGGTTTTCTTAAGTGAAATAAAGTAATTTTATTCTCTAACTCCCAAAAGGAAACCTAGGCGTGGGTGCAAAGTTCGAGGATAATACTGTCCAGTACAAAAGGAAGTTGAAATGACATACAGTCTAAAATCCTTAGGGTAACCTTGAGTGTAAACGTTTTAACTTAAGACCGCAGTTGCTTGATTGTCGTCTTGTATCTTCAGCAGTAACAAATAATTCTGATTGCTTAAGCTTATGGTATCTGGAGGTTTCTGTCCAGTTTGTGTTGTCATTGGGTGCTTTTTCCTTCAAGGGCCTGAAAGAGAGTGTTTTCTCCATTTGGTTCCAGCCACAAATCCATCTTCTCTACTTTTTACACCCCCTCAGTGGTCGAGAACGCCCTCGACTGTGTCTCCCGCATTTCCTGCAACTCATCCCTCACACCCCCTCCCCGCAATAACAACCAAAACAGAATCCCCCTCGTCCTCACGTACCACCTCACCAACCTCTGGATCCAACGCATCATCCTCCGACACTTCCGCCATCTGCAATCCGACCCCACCACCAAAGACATTTTTCCCTCCCCACCCTAATCTGCTTTCCGGAGGGACCACTCTCTCCGTGACTCCCTTGTCCGCTCCACACTCCCCTCCAGCCCCACCACACCCGGCGCTTTTCCCTGTAACCGCAGGAAGTGCTACACCTGCCCCTACATCTCCCCTCTCACCCCCATCCCAGGCCCCAAGAAGACTTTCGACATCAAGCAGATGTTCACCTGCACATCTGCTAACGTGGTATACTGTATCCACTGTTCCCGTTGTGGCCTCCTCTACATCGGGGAAACCATGCGGAGGCATGGGGACTGCTTTGCAGAATACCTACGTTTGGTTCGCAGTAAACAACTGCACCTCCCAGTCGCGAACCATTTCAACTCCCCCTCCCATTCCTCAGATGACATGTCCATCCCGGGCATTGCAAGATCCAGGAAACTAAGCAGCTGTTATAATCAGCCTGTAAATTTCTTTGGTCAGAGAGTCTCTGGTTTCAATGAAAAGGAAAAATTAATTGTTAGGCAATGCAACACCGTACCTGTAGAGATACTAGGTATTTTGCGGTAACTGGAAGTGCCAATTGCACAGAAATTTACTGACTGTTGCTCTGTTTTCCTAGATATTACAACTAGTTTAAAATCTAATGTAAGAAGTTGTTGTCTGGTTACTTGTTTCCTACTTTGAATTTTTATCTCAGTAGAAATGGTAATACCACATTCTGTCACGTTCTCCCTCACCTTTCACAGTCAGGTATTGCAACACTCCTCTAGTGGTGGTGTTGCACATAAGCACAGCCTTTCGATAAATGGAAGGAAACGTAAACCATTGTCCTTGCAATGCTGCTACAGACGGCAGTGCCTATGCCTATGGACTGCACAAAACAGCTTCTTTGGACGCAAGAAAAAAGGTGGAAAGGCAGGTTATGAGAGGTAATGGAGGTAACAAGGGGTAGAGCTGGATGAACACAGCAGGCCAGGCAGCATCAGAGGAGCAGGAAAGCTGATGTTTCGGGTCTGGACCCTTCTTCAGAAAATGAGAGATAATGATAGGTTAAATAAGTAGGCATAAAGTTGGCAAATGGAGTACAATGTATGAAAATGCAAGGTTGTTCATTTTGGGAGGGAGAACAAAAGAACAGTATTATTTAAGTGGAGAAAACTACAGAAAGCTGCAACACAGAGGGACTTAGAGGTACTTGTGCACCAAACACGAAGCTAATACAGATGCATTCGGGAAGGCTAATAGAATGTTAGCCCTTATTTCAAGGGTGTTTGTGTATAAGGAAATCTGACTGCAAATGTAAAAGGTGTTGGTAAGGTCACATAACTTTTGACTGTGAGCAGTTCTGGTGCCCTTATTGCAGGAAAGATATTATTTCATTGGAGGTAGCACAGAGAAAATTCACTAGGTTGATCCATGGTATGGAGGGTTGCCTTATTAGTAAAGGTTAAACAGTTTGGGACTCTACTCACTGGAGTTTAGGAGAATGAGGTGATCCCACTAAAACACATAAGATTCTTAAGTGGCTTGACAGGGTGAATGTTGAGAGGCTGTTTCCCCTAATGAGAGAGACTGGGACTAGAAGACACAGTCACAAAATCAAGGATACCAATTTAAGACTGAGATGAGGAGGAATTTCTTTTAAGGGTTGAGAATCTTTGGACTTCCTGGTCACCGAGAGCTGTAAGGGTGGAGTCCTTGTATATATTTAAGGCTGAGATAGATTCTTGATCAATAGGGGAATTGAGGGTTATGGAGTAAGTGCAGAAAAGTGGACATAAGGAATGTTGGATCAGCTGTGATCCTACTGAATCCTTCCGGTCAAGATGACAGCGGAGTAGGACTCTCCAACCGGAGCTCCTCTGCTCCTTCTGTTTCCTTTTTTTTCTAAGCCCTTTATCTCTCTCAGTGGGTCTCAGCCTGGTCTCCCGGTGGCTTGTGGCATGTCCTGGCCTAGTCTCTCAGTATCTTGTGGTGGGTCCCAACCTGGTGTCTCAGCATGGTCTTTCAGCGGCTTGTGGTGGGTCCCGGCCTGGTCTCTTGGCAGTTCTCAGCAGTTTGTCGGCTGGTCTCTTGGCAGCTTGTGGCGGTGTCTTTGCTCGGTGTGCGAGTGGAACCTGCCCACGCATGTTCCTGAGACACCGAGATAGATTGGAGAGGGGGCAGTTTTAGCAGCAGTGACAGTATCTGCAGCGGCGGCATCGAGAACAGACACCAGAGCAAAATAAGCGGAGGACTCATCAAAGACAGTTGAACTTTTAACTTATCCCTTCAAAGTCTTTTGTATTTAAACTAGGAAAATAATGTAAACTGTTACCAATTTCTTTAATTTTCTGTTATTCTATGAAGTAATGCTTAACTCTTGTTTCTCTAGTACTTTCTACCCAAGCATTTTTTGTACTTAGGTACCTAAAATAGCACCATCTATGGTGACATTATACACTTTTCACTGTACACCTGTACCGTTGTACATAAGTACATGTTGCAATAAAATCTAAACTCTTAAAAAGTCTAAAATCTGAATGTCCAAGCAGGCTCAAGGGGCCAAATGGCCTAGTTCTGTTCCTGTTTTTTGTGGTCTTGTGGTAGTTCTGAAGAAGGAACACAACACAAAATGTTAACTCTCGTTTCTCTCCACGGATTACTACCTACCTGCTGAGTTTCTCCAAAAATTTCTGTTTCTGTATGTTTCAGATCTCCAACATCTGCAGCTTATTGATATACTCTTTGGTAGTATTTGTTTCTAGAGCACAGGCTGCAACCTTTGACTATGGGAACCCATGCCACATTAAGGACTTTCGCAACACCCCACCTTAACTGATTTAAGCTCATTGTGATTTAATTAAATTGTTTATTTTTAATTTTAAACTTCCATTAACATTGTTATTGCAAAAATGTTTCATCCTTTTAACTTATTTGTAGCAACTTTACAGAGTTAAAATATGTCTCATTTTTCATGATTATTGACATTCAGGTAATGGCATTGCAGTCTTTAAGATAATATTTTTAACTAAATTTTAAGAACTGGCTTTTGTTATTCAGGCTGACTCCTAGTATTGAGGATGTGTGCATATCTCCATTATTTAGTTTGTAAGGTAGAAGAAGCAGATTTTTTCTTTGGAATGTGCTTCCAATGCCAGACATGGCCACCTAAGAGCCATCTCATGATTTGTTCTAAAGTGTAAGCAAGAAATTGTGTATTTATTTTTGAATGATCACCTAAATAAGTGCATCAAAGAGAGCATTTAGAGTGTTACAGTAACACTTGCACTGTAAGGTTTGGCAGGGTTTAACATTTAATGTCTTACTCAAACTTTGGAAAAAGGAATTTTAATACAATATTTCCAGTGTTCTGTTTCAATCTAAACACTTCATTAGTGCAAGTGAAAACTGGGAATATTTATAAGGTGGACCAGTCTGCAGCAACCTAAGATACCATCCATAGAAATTGATGTGATCTCGTGCATGTGCATGTGATGCTCCACCTAGTCGTAGAATTGGCCACAAACGAAGCCATTTTTTTCTACAGGTCTTGTGTGACAACACTGCTTAAGTATAAGGTAACTGCACTAGAAGGTAAACTTGTGCCCTGAAAATAAGTTTGTGTGCTCAAGCTCAAACCTCAGCAAAGCTGAGTTAATTGCTACTCTTAATATGGAATGTGAACCTTGATTGTTTTAGAGAATGGGATTCCATAGCAAGTAATCAAGCTTCGTTATTCACTCTCTCAATGTCCCAACTGGATCATTGCACTGCATGTGGAGTGTATATTGAATATCTGTTTTGCACACATCATGGATGTACAACCCTGTGAAAAAGTCTGAACTTAATTCAGGATAAAAGGAATATAATGCTTTTGGCTAAACATGCAGATCCAGCTCTTTATTGGAATTAGCTGCATCTCTAATTATTCAAGTACATAATTATAAATGTGAGGGTTTATAGCTTTCCACAGTATTGTGAATAGTAATGCAGTGGCAACCCTAATAGATTCTGAGTGCCTTCTGCTGATTTGCTTCAAGAACCTTGACCTTCAACCCTCTTGGTTACTTTGTCATGAAAAAAAAGAATACCGCTAATTGCATCACTACTGGTGATGCATGGCACAACGTATTAGTGTGATAGGCCTGGACTTGGAACTGAATTGAAAAGGAAAGTTTGTGTGGCTGAAGATGCTTTATACCTATTTCTTTCTTTTGCTCCCTGATTTGATTTTCTCCCCATCTGCTTTCCTCAAGGAATTGGCCTCTTGCTTGCTTACAGTTCACTGAATGCTGAAAACACCCCTGCTCCATTTTTGACTTAAGTTTCAAAAATGCATAAGGAATGAATCGAATGGAAGGATTGTTAAGGGCATTGATTTATTTACGAGTAAGCAACTATTAATTACTTTTCGGAGTTGTTCTCATAATGCTATTTCTGGTTTGTAGAGGTGACTCTTTTCAGTTACAATAAGCAAAACTAAGACCTCTCTGGCATCAACATCAGTGTGGTAAACATATTCAGCATTTTAATTCTTTATAGAATGGCTGAAGGCTGGCTCTGCTTAGCTTGTGCAGTCTGCTTCATGCTTAATGTAGTTGGAGACTGACATTGCTGTCCTTAAAGGTGCATTTCTTGAGCACTGTTGGTAATGATTAAGGAAATCATTTTTTCTCCGCCTGTTCTCTCACCAAAGCCAATTATAATGCACGTACTGCCCTTCTTGATGAGAAGAATAAACTGAGGACCCATTGGTTTCTCTGGGTCAGCTGCTGACTCTCATAATCAACTGGGTTATTGGGTAAATTCCTGAGAATCATACCTTTTTGTGCCATCTCCATGTTGCCCAATCCTGGATTTCATGGCACTGGCTTGAATTTCTTAAGTGAGTTGTATGAACTGCACTCCAGGAACATATTTATGGTTTGTGTATCTTCACAAGGAAAACCGTTTATTAAATTTAAATAATGCTATAATCTCATCCTGCTGTCTTTCCTTCTAGCCTTCAGAGGAGTGTATGTATCAGGAAACCTTTCCAAGGTCAAGCAGCTCAAAAAGAATCAACATAGAGTTGTTATTTTGTTAAAGCTGCTGCAAAATGTTCAGAAGTGCCATCTGGTTCACTGCCAGTTAGCCTTGACTCACGAGTAAGAGGGATACTTTTATTACTCTGAATATTTTAGTGGAGCGCTTTCAAGAATGCATGGCATTCAAAATGAATCTTGTCAGAAACACTTGAAGGGAGAAATGCAGAGCTAAGGCTATTGATGTGTAATACAATTACGGCAACTGTTCTTCTTACGGGTATGATGTATGAAAGTTCAATTTTAATAAATTACAAATAAATCGTGGCCTGCATTCAAGTGTACAATTCAATATTATATATAGCAAGCCATAGCAGGGCAACATCTGTTACACGGCAACAGTTATGAATGAATGTGAATCATGAAGTTGTTGAGATGGAGAGTGCTGGAGAACAGAAAACACAGGGGTCAAATTTAGGAAAAATGGCAAACAAAGCAAGGTTACAAAGATTTTTTTGTAAGTCTAGATAAGTTTTTGGGAGTTTATTCTCCTGTCTTGTATGTTTAGTGACTATTAGCCTATTGATCTTAAGTCAATGTAAAGTGGAAATTAATTAGGGACTAGAGTCAGAACTAGCTTTACTTACTTTTCTCTGAATTTGTTTTACTGGGCATCTTTGCTTTGTTACCAAACACAAGTCTGCTTGCCTTGTTCCATTTTGTTGGAAGCTCTGCAACATATCTTTCTTAACTGATAATGCTAAAGCTGACCAGATAGTTATTACGTGTAAATGGTAGTAGCCAAGCTATGTTTAATTTCATTGAATTCACTGTCATTTAAAAATATTAACTATTTTTAAAGCTACAATTTCTTTGGACAACTCTGCTTTAAATCTTTTGCTGCACCCATTAGGAGCTATACAAAAAATAGCTCAGATCAGTGTTTGTTTTCATTACGGGCACTGGTGTGCAAAACATACCATCAGACTGGAAGTTGAAATATCCACATGCATAGCTCTTTTTAGTTCCGTTTATTGTAAATGTTATGAATTCAACTTCCACTTACATGTTTCTACATTCCTGCTCAGTTATCACCAATTTAGCATAACTTTCTGTCCAGTTAACTGATAATGTTAAAGCTGACCATACAGTTGTTAAATATACATTGTAGTAGCCAAACTATGTTTAATTTCACTGAATTCACTGTCATTCTAAAATGTCAGCTTTCTGTTAAAGCTACAATATAAGATGAATGAATTTATTAAACATAAGTATGAGAAGTTGTGGGCATGAAAGTACACCATTGCTCTGCCATTTTCATTTTGTCTGACTTAAGTGCATTTTGTTTTGTTTAATTCATTTCGATGAGAAAGGAAGTTTATTATTTTTCTTTAAAATCATTCATTATGTGTGAACACAGTATTTGAATAAAATTGACTTGAAATTTCAGCTCAGACATGAGCAATCTCTGAGGTGGCGGGAATCTTTTCGTAGTTCGTGGATACCAAAATTCGTTCAACTGCTTTAAATATGATAACTTGAAAGTGAGCTGGTTGCTAGCTCTAAATGTCCCTTCTGTGTGGTGAAAAGTGTTAGAAAGCAAAATATTCACCATGTTTCTATTTTATTGCTGCTCTGTTTCCAGGCAAATTTGAAGAGAAAGAAGATCGGGTGCCTAAATTGGAACAGCTGAACAGTCTGGGCTTCATGAGCAGCCTGCATCTGGTGCTGAACAAGCGAGACTTGCTGCAAATGGAGTTGCTGCTGCTGGAGACTTTCAACTGGAACCTCTGTTTGCCCACTGCGGCGCACTTCATTGACTACTACCTCTCGGGCTCCGTCCACGAGAGTGACCTGCACAATGGCTGGCCGCTCACTTCTATCGCCAAAACCAAAGCCTTCATGGAAAAATATGCCCACTATTTTTTAGAAGTTTCTCTTCAAGGTATGCTTGGCATGTAACCAACGCTATGTTCAGTTGTGTTTATGCTGGACTGTCATTTGGTTACTATCTCTGCATGAAAATATTTCTTGCTGTTCCCAACCTTTCCCAAAAATTTGAAGCATAACCAAGAACAGGAAATTATACTTCCATTTTGTGCTGTCATGGTGGCAAACATTTCTTAAGATTTACCCTCTGCTATCTTAAGGAATAGATACAGCTGCATGAGCATTGATTAACCTCTGGTAGTTCATCCAAATGATCACTCATAATGTGTGATGGAAACAGAGCTGAAAAGGATAAAATTGCAGTTGAGTCTAGTCCTTTTCTCAGTTAGTGCTCTCTCTTTCACCCTCCACAGGAACAGCGAAAGGGATAGAGGCATTGGCCCAATTGTGATATTACAGTTACCACTTTAGCTGACATCTCTTAATTCTGCACAAGATCTTATGATGAGGATAGGAGACTTACAGGCCATATGGTAATGTGAATGTCAAAGTTTAAGATAAATTAGTCTCCAATAAATAAACATACCAAATGAAAGCAGCATAGGAAGAAGATTGCAAGTACCCAGGCAATATTAAAAGATTGCTGCATTATTGTAAGTGAGAAATGAAACGTGTCCAGATCTGAACTGTCCATTTGACTAAAAATTTCAGGATGCTGTTTAAAGAGTAGTGTGCCTATAAGTGTTCCTTTCTGAACCAGCAACATCAGAAAACACATTAAGTTGACAGTCATTCATTATACCGGAATAAGATTCAGGAGTGGACACTATAGATTCAATGAATTATTTCAAAAGTAAAGCATATTAAAATAAATCTAACTTGCGATCATGTTCTAAGTAATTGCAAATTCGTTCTTTTTTTCTGGTTTTCATTCTTTTGAATTCTGGAAATGGAATTTGCTAGTAGCTTGTCAAAAAATTTGATCAATGTTTTATTTTGCATAACGAATTTGAAGTGTTGGATGGGTGTGGTAAAAGTGGAAGAGGTGTGAGATGATGAAACAATTTAAGATTAAGGATAAGAATTTTAAATTGCAGGCAGAGGAACATTGGGAGTCTGTTGGTTGGCAGAAAATCAGGTAAAGGGGAAGGCTTGGAAGGGAATAGGTTACAGTTTTTAAGACTGATCTTATTTGTTGTTGTTTTTGTTGTAGATCACAGTTTTCTGACTTTTCGTCCATCACTGGTAGCGGCCGCCTGCATAACAGCTTCCCGTATTTGTTTACACATCAGTCCATCCCTGACCACTCATCTCCACCTACTGACTGGGTATACTTGGGAGCACCTGACTGCTTGTGTTGAACTCATGCTGATGTAAGATGCATGCACTTTCTCTTGTTTGCACAACTTTAAAGAAAGAGGTTGTTTAAATAAAGGCACAATGTTTTTTCCATGCAGTTACAATTTCTGCCCTCAAATTGAGTTCCCACACTGCTGACAAGCCTTTCTTCATCCTTGTCCAGTATTTGTAAAGAACTGTAGTGGATTCAATCTCTTGTTCTCTTCCTGTTCTCTTTCTTCAACATAGTCTTGGAAAGACCACATTTTGTAAACAGTGCTAGAATTTTTTTAAAAAGCCCTTAATTACAAGGCATTGTAAAATTTTGAGAACTAGAGAATAGTTTAACATGTCAAGCCCATTTCATTTAGAGTTTCAATGCAAATTTCTAATTATAGACTGCACTTGTGTGATCGTGTTAATCCACTTCTCTCAGGATCATTCCATTCCTTTCCCCAAACATTTGAATTAATTGTCACTTTCAATCCAGTTTTTCTGGAGATTTAGGTATCTGGAGAATAAGGTATTGCATGCCGTTTGGGGAGGCTGTTTGTCCATATGAATTTTCAGTTAAGATGATGATGTTTGATGTCTTCTGATTGGGACTGTATTTACATTTAAAGAACATTTTGGGAATCTGATCTATTCGAAGAGGCTTTCCACATTCTTATCTTTGTGGTTTGTAAAGTAGCATCTTTGCACATAAATGTACCACGAAAGTAAGTGATAGCAGAAGTTTTAGTATTTGGGTGTACCAACTACCTCCAGATATACTTCTTTTATTCTAATGAGAATGAAATACCATTGGCAAAGATCCTGTTTATATTGCTGGATAGTGGAGAACTTGAGAATATCTGTAGTTATATATGCTCTACTACTGGACGTTCCAGTCTTTTGATTTTAAAGGACTAAATTACTCCTGTTGTGCAGCATCAAACATTGTGGACATATCCAATTTGCTTTTTTAGTATGACACACGTACTAAATGACAGCACCAAATGCTGGATAACTGATAATGTATAGATTGAATCAATTTAGGAGTTATTATATATGAGTAGTTAGTGCCAAGATTTGCAAAGCAACTTTTATCTGCAAATGCTGACTTTGATGTTTACTCTGAAGAGGATATCTGGATTAAGTTAGATTCTTTAATAAAAGCAAAATGTTGTGGATGCTAGCGATCTGAAATAAAAACAGAAAATGCTGTAAAAGCTTAATTGATCTGGCAGCATCTGTAGAAAGAGAAACAGAGTTAATGTTTTGAATCTGATATGACTCTTGGAATCAAACGTTTACTTGTTTCTCTTTCCACAAATGCTACGTCTTGCTAGTTTGGATACTTTGCTTCCTGTATGTCAATGTTATATGTTGCCATTGTTTTCTCTTGCACACCTCTCTCGCTAGCCCCACCCCTCCCCTTTGTCATCCTTGCCCTCCTCCTTTGTCCACCACCACCTTCCTGTTCCCCTGGCAGCTCTTCTGAATATTTAGGTTCTGGGATCCAGTTCAAATTCAGCCACTTCCTGTTTTTGCCACCATTTCTTCCCATTCTTTGGTATGACAAATTACATGGGAAATAGGCTGAATCTGTGAAACCAATTAGTACGTTTGAAGTTCCAACATTCATTTTGATGAAATTTGATACCTATCTCCCAAATTCATTAACCCAGAATAAAACTGGGCCGTACACACCATGAAGGTCCCAAGTTGGATCCCTGCTCTCTTTTTGCTCTTTAACTTGGACAGTAGTACACTTGGCACAGGACTGTGGACCAGTGAAACAAGAGGCTGCCCAAGGCTCCTGTTTCCATTTTCTGTCTGTTGACTTGAGTCAGGGTTCTGAAGAAGGGCTTGAAAAATTAAGTCTGTTTCTCTCCACAAATGCTATCACACTTGCTAAGTTTCTGCAGCATTCTCTGTGTTTGTTTCAGGTTTCCAGCATCTACAGTATTTTGCTTTTATTAAACTAGCAAAAGCCTTCGCATTTCAGGCTACTTTAACACAGGTTTAAATGAAACTCAGCATTATTGTGGGTGTCTTTGTGACAGGTGGTGGAACTTGGAGAACATTCGTTGAAAGTATCTGATGTGAGGTGTCTTTTATATTTAGTGCCCATGATAATGATGTCAAAGAAGCCAACAAAACCAAAGGACAACAGCCAAGTCTACAGCAGCAAACAACAGTGCAACAGCAACATCAACACCAGTCCTCACAGCAGCTCTTGTTCCAGCAGGGTCAATATCAACATTTCGCCCAGAACTCATCACAGCTTGTGCAGTTCCATTCGCCATTGCAATCTCAGGCTTCAGTTCAGAGCCATAGGAGCCACGTGCAGGGTCGTCGAGCTGCCATTGTCTCAGGAAGTACCAGCAACAGTTATACACTACAGTCATACCCGGGTTTCCAAGCCAACCTACAGTCCACAGTAAGGGCTCTGCCTGTTCAGGGACCCATTGCTATGCAGGTTGCCATAACTACGGAGCCAAGACACTGCATCACCGTGGCCTATGGGAGTAATTTTTTAAGTGGACATCACACATACTCAACTGGCTGTTTTGACAGATGACAGTAATTCTAATAACGCGTTTTCTGCTATCTTCCCGAGTTGGTAAATACCATCTACTTTCAGTGTTTGAAACTCTCTGACAGGAGATATACAATTTGCTAGACGGAGTTAACTTTTTATTTTGGATATGCAAAACATGCATTTACCGTGCAGCTTTCCTTGTTACAATTTTTCTGGAAATATGCTAATTATTTTCAACTGAGAATGCCTCAGTGTTGGTATTCTGTGTGAACATTTTTGAGACTAAATAGTCCAATGGGATGTCAGGAAGCCATATGAAAATATTTTGATAGATTTGGATAAGCAAACGATACTTTTTTGTAGAGAATTTTAAAGCTGCTGCCTTAACTCACTTAAAGGGCTGTTATTACTGTGATATTTTTATATTGTTTACTTGAAAGCTATGGGGGCACTTTTTGTTACTTGAAGGCAATGCTGTTAGCCCCACTTGTGTTAATTGTAACACAGGCTGCCTGTGAGTTTCTGGTGTTTTAACCCAGGGAGTATTGAGAGACATTTCAGAGTGCAATATGGTTTGTGTCTTAGCTGTACCTTCACTTTAAACTGTTTATGGCACTGTATTCCCGTTTCAATCGCATAATTGGCAAGGCAATGTTGCAGCAATTGACTTTTTATGTTAAGACTGCTGTTGTTCACAGTAGTAACTAACCATCCAACATAATGATTGCCTGTTGCAATTGTGAATTATACTTTTTCATTTCAAGATGGAGGGCACGTGGTATGAGAGATGCACTCACTGGTTCAAGAAATATCACTGCTGTTCAGCAGAGGTAACCTACTGAAAATTCTAAGTTTAGAAACAGCTGTTTAGGGGATAGTTTAGTAACTTAGAACTGATATTTAAACCTTATTTTAGATTCAACACTGGCTGCTTAGTAATGTAACAAAAGAACTCTGCTTGGTTCTATCAATAGTGAATCCAAGAAGCTGGCACAACCAAACCAAACTAGGCGAAAGTCCTGTGTGCAAAAGCAAGGGAAAATTCCTCAATGATTACAAGCTCATTAAGGCCTCTTGAGATTTGACAGAAGGGAGAAAATGATAAATACCTCTTGCTGCTTTTGTTGATCAGCTTAAATACAAGGCAATTACCTCAGGATACTTGGGTTCTCCTTACATATGACCTAAGTTTCACCTTTACAGTATTGAAGATGACAATGAGCAGTATTAAGAGCACAGCAGACCTTATTTACATTTTGATTTTTTTTAAAATCTGAAACAGAGGGATCCAAAGAGGCTTAACTGCTTTCTGTAAAATGCTTAATATTTTGGTTCTTTGTTAAGTTTATTTGTGTAGGCTATATTTGAAACTAACAAAGTAAATTCATGCAAACATATTTGAAACTATAAAATTCAGATCTAAAAAAGTAACAATTTGTAACCATCATTAAAATCTTGACAGCATGTAGCTTTCATTTTCAGTGTAATTAACTTTGAATTTTTAAGACTTCATATTTAAGCTAAAACTGCTAATCGAAGCAACTTGTTACTTAGCCTCATCAATCCCTTGTGGGGACACAGACAAGAAAGTTACCACAAATGAGCTGGGAATTCTGAATTTGTAGAAAGGGAATTCATCTAATCTCTCATTCTTTCTCACTTTCCCATTATCTACTGCAAGATTATATATGCTTGGATGGAGTTGTATTTGGCTACGATAATTTCTCTGAATTGCCCACTAACATCTGTCCAGGTACGTACATGAAGAATGACCCTTGGGCAAAGCACCAGGGTTCAACATTTCCTGTAATGGAGAGAGGAAAAAATGAGTCAGGCCCTTTTTGTGATTTGCATGCAAGGATGTCTAGTTACAATTCTGAACCTGTAGCTGAAAGGCTAGGTTTATTTTGGATTTTACAAAAACATTACAGGAATGGAAGACTTGTTTAAGAGCTTCACCATTTTAGCTTTTTCTGTTTGTAGTGTAGTGGAAGTTTTAGGCTCATGGGGAGAGTGACTTAGTGCAAGGATGGTTTAGTTAGATATAATGAATTTTGTTTCATTTCTGTGTGATGTTAAGGCATGTTCTAGCTAACTATAGTCCTAATCCATTTCAGCAACAGTTACTTTCATGTATGCTTCATAGTCTTTTGGGGACAATTTGGAGGTGAATGCAAAAAGACAAATATGATGAATAGTTTAATGACTTGGAGTTTTAGTTAAAAACCACTGTTAATGTACGTGCTTCAGTGTCAATCAAACTAAAAAGTTCCACTCCCAATTAAGTTACTCCAGTATGGAATATGAACAATACTGTTGCCAATGATGAAGCAGCTATGCATTCACCCTTGGGTTGCACAGATTAATCAATTTTTAGATCAGTTATCATCAAAACCACACAGCAGTTGATTGAACTGCTGTCTGTATGGGGCTGATCAATGCTATCCATGTGACTGGGAGTAGCCAGAGGGCAGGCTCTGATTTTTGTTTCCAGGGCATTGACTGACAAGATTTTTCAAGGCAGCTGGTATTTATTCAGCATGCTGTCATGTTATGACATCACTGCATTTGACACCAAATGTCTGCTGACCCAGCAGCTTGTACTTTTTTCTTTTTAAAAAAAAAGAGGTAGGTTTAATGTGTCCAAAAATTCAACTGTTGAGAAATTATTTATTTTTAAAAAGAAACTTGTAATACATTGGGATGAATTCTCCAGCAGGTCATTTTTAGCCTCTGATCAAATTCTGATCTCAATCTGCCTGAAGGTCTTGGTCTGCTTATTTTTTAAAAGTTGTTTAATTTAACTAAACAATTTCATTAGAAGGCAGGTCTATTGAGGAATGACTACCCCAGAGACATTTCACACAGTATGGGACAGTGTATTTAAAAGTGCCTTCTGCATCTAAATCTTTAATTTTTAACATTTTGTAAGTATAAATTGTTGTTCAGGTAGCATCAAAGGTTTACTTATACAAACTTAAGAAATGAATGCCTAATTACTTTTAAGGCTTACAGCCATTTTTAAATTGAACTTTCATCTTATGATAAGTCATGAATTGGTTTTCTTAAAAGTGCATTGAATGAAAGTAGTGGGGGGAGTTTGATAAAAGACACATAGTGTGGCTGGTATTTTAGGAGATTGGAATCTAATGCACAAGATTTACCAGACTGGTGGAATGAGACACAGTCTTTCAAATACAGGCATTGTTTTGAGACTTTGAGATGACTGAGCACGCAGTTGAGAATGTATTATATGTGTTGGTGCGTATACATCCTATTAATTAGATATTGCAACCAGTAACTACTTTACTGAATAGAAGTAGGGGAATATACTTTGTACTAAACAAGACAGGATAATGTCAGATGCATTCTAGTGAATATATGAAGGAATTGTGAAACAAGTTGCAAATGTGACAATGCTGTCAAACCATGAGAAACCAAGTGGAATAACTAGTGACCAAAAATATTACTGTAGTTCCAATCTGTTATACAAAGTTAGTTCATTTTATTCCTGTCCAGAGATGTACTGTTTTAGAGGGACCTCTTTAACGGCACAGTATGCCAAATATCCATGTACTTTCAAATGTAAGGCAAGAGTCAAATACCTGCTGAAACACTAATTTTGCTAGCAATTTTATTTAAATAAATCTTAGATCTGGCTATTTGAAGTTTAAACAAATGTGACTGATGTAAAAACCTGTGTACTTTTTAAAATAAATGCCAGTCTATTAATTCCTGTTTTCCCATTTCATATTTACATTCAAATCTGTCTCTATAGTCTCATAAATAGTGTCGATCCTGGGCACAACCAATTGATTGCTTCTGTTCTTTTCTAGCTTTGTTCTCTCTTCTCCAAATCAGTATTGATCTATTGCATTCAGTCATTATGTTGAACTTGACCAAGTATAGCAAAGCGTAGCATGAACTCTAGAATCTCTTAGTCCCATCTTCCAAACTCATCACCTCTACCACTTTGAAGAAAATAGCAGTAAATGGATGAAAACACCCACCTGCAATATACCTTGAAAGTTACTCACTAGCCTGGAATCATATGGCAGTCCCTTTATTGTCATTTGATCAAAGTCCTGAAACTCTCCTAAATAATGGTGTGGACCACATGGGCTGCAAGGCATCAAGAAGATGGCTCCTCATCACTTCCCTCAGGCAACTAGGAGTGGACATTTAATTTAAAACCAAAGAACTGGGGATGCTATAAATCTTGAGACAAAAACAGAAATTTCTGGAAATGTGCAGCAGATCTGGCAGAATCTTTGGAGGAAAATGCAGAGTTAAGGTTTTGGGTCCAGTAACTCACCTTCAGAACAGTTGAGTTCTGAGGATGTGTCACTGACCAAAATATTAACTCTGCTTTTTCTCCATATTGAACCAGCTGTATTTAAATTTCCAAAAAGCATTCAACAGGTTTATTATGCAAGATAAGGTTTAATGGTGTTGATGTTAGTATTAGTGTGGGTAGTTTACTATCAGGAAATAGAGTTAGGCTAAATGGGTCATTTTCAGAATGGTGAACTGTAGCTAACAGCAGTCAGGGCTGGCGCTTCAACTATTTGCAATCTATATTGATGAATTTATTGGAGAGCATGTCCTTTAGCCAAATAATGCTGATTTTAAAAATAGGTATGAATGCAGTTTGTGAGGAACACGCAAAATGTCTGCAAAGTGATATTGATAGATTAGGTTTCTTCATCCCACTGTACCTTGAGTCTATTCCCTGCTTGATGGTCTATAAATACGTGGATGAAGCAGTTTTTAGGAGTTTCCATATTACAGTATTAATGGATCTTTTAAAAAACAGCAGGATCTGGTTCAGATCTTCACCAGACACTAATCAGTTTTTCCATATCTAACAGAGTACCAAGTTTATTTGAAATCGAAACGTCAGTTTTGTTTTGTGATGTACTGTTTGAAAATAGTCAAGGATGAAAATATTACATCTGTTCATCTTCAGTGGCAGAAGTGATTGAGCAGGCAAATGGAATATTGACATTTGTTGCAAAGGGGTTCCAGATATAAAGGAAGGTAAATTTTGATGCAACCATACAGAGCATTGATGCGAGTACACCTAGGGTACTGCATAAAGGTTTTGTTTTCCTTATTTAAGCAGGTATAGTTTTGCATTGGAGGCAGTTCAGAGAAGGTACATTTGGTTGATTCCTTGGATGAAAGGGATCTAGTTGGGCCTATATTCTTAGAGATCCAGAAGAATGAGGCAATCTTATTGAAGCAAAAAAATTCATTGGGGGTTAGACAGGGTGGATGCTGAGAGGAGGATCTCAACCTAGAGAGCAGTTTCAAAATAAGGGGCCCCCTTTTAAAGGCAGTGATGAGGAGAAGCTTCCTGTCTGAGGGTCATTAATCCTTGGAATTCTCTACACAGAGAGCAATGAAGATGGAGTCACTGAATGTTTAAATCCGAAGCAGACTGAGTTT
The DNA here is from genome assembly GCF_021869965.1 of Rhincodon typus. NCBI lineage: Eukaryota > Metazoa > Chordata > Chondrichthyes > Orectolobiformes > Rhincodontidae > Rhincodon > Rhincodon typus. Next base: position 19,857,813 of record NC_063343.1, on the reverse strand, counting down.
TGATATACAAAGGATTCGACAGTCATGTGGGAGGCATGGGCCAATAATGTAGACATTCAGAAGTTACCACCAGCAATATTGCACTCCTTCACAACAAGTGCCTGAATTATTTGTCCACACCAACCCCACAGACTAACCAATGGAAATCAATTGAATTGATAAACACATTTGCTCTCATGCTTTTAGTCTCACTATAAAATCCTTGGAAAATCATGCTTTTTGAGTGAGCTGTTATTGCATTTTTAATGGAATACTATGTGATTAATGCTGAACATCCTCACTAGCTCAAAGAAGCTAATTTTATACTTGTGAAATGTCAATTTTCTCCATAATGATAAAAAAATTAAAGCATAGAATTTTAAAAATGTTTAATATTTATTTTATCTTCTATCTTATTTCTATCTTAATCTATTCATAATCATTATTTAAACATTTAAATTTGAAATGAAGGATTTTAAATAGTTTTAATTTCCTTGTTTGCTGGGTGGTCAGCTGTTTAAAATACTTGCTGATGTCACTGCTTCTGCATGTCCATACAGCACCCCTCCTCTTGACTTTGCATTGGATTTAAACTACCGTTGGGTAAGGGAAAACCGTGCACAGAATCTGCTACATCTTTGTGGAAAGCTTTCCTCCAGGACAGTGTCGAGCAACTGTGCTTTACCACTGATTGCAAAACTGGAGACATATTATGAACATATTAAACAGGAACATGGTTAGGCCCTTTAAGCCTGCACCACAATTCAATAAGAATTGATCTGATTTTAAACTCATTCCTACATTCCTACATATTCCCTGTAATCATTCACCCTCTTGGTAATCAAGAATCTATGTACCCAAGCCTATTTGAAATTCTGCGTCCACTGCCTTTTGAGGAACGGAATTCCAAAGAATCTCAGTCCCCTGGGAGAAAAATAGTTTCCTCATTTTGCCTTGAATGTGTGATCCCTTTATTTTTAAACTTTGACCCTGGTTCTAAATTCTTCCACAAGATGAAACATGCTCTTGACATTCACTTGGTCAAGTCCCCTCAGGATCTTTTATGTTTCAATTGAGTCACCTCTGATTCCTATGAACTCAAGAGGATAGAGGGCTAGCCTGTCTGGACTTTCGTTATAAGGCATTCTGCTTATTCCAAGCCTTAGTGTAGTAATCCTTCTTTGAACAGCTTCCAATGCATTAACATCCTTCCATAAATACGATGACCAGTATTGTACTCAATACTCCAGAGGCAATGTCACCAATGCCCTGTTTAACTGAATTGTAACCTGCCTACTGTTGCATTCAATTTCCCTCAAATTAAAACATAACATTCTGTTACTTTCATGATTACTTGCTGGATCTGCATATTAACCTTCTGCAATTCATACACTGGGACAACTAGATTCCTTGCATTTGCGAGCTCTGCAATCTCTCACCATCTAGATAATATGTTTTTTTTTTAATTCTTTCTGCCAAAATCCCAGATTGTACTCCATGTGCCAGCTCTTTTCCCACTCACTTAACCTAGCTATGTCCCTTTGTAAACTCCTAATACCCTCTTAACAACTCACTTTCTTAGGGTCATAGAATCCCTACACTGTGGAAACAGGCCATTCGGCCCAACAAGTCCCACACAACCCCTCCGAAGAGCATCCCACCCTGACTCAGTCCCCTACCCCTGCATTTCCCCATGTCTAACCCACCTAACCTAAACATCCCTGGACTCTATGGGCAATTTTAGCATGGCCAATCCATCTAGCCTGCACATCTTTGGACTATGGGAGGAAACCAGAGCTCCCAGAGGGGACCCACGCAGACATGGAGAGAATGTGCAAACTCCACACAGACAGTCGCCAGAGGGTGGAATCGAACCCCGGGCCCTGGCACTGTGAAGCAGCAGTGTCAACCACTGTGCCTCCCTTCCTACCTGTCTTTGTGTTATCACCAATTCGGGTACCATAATTTTGGTCTCTTCATCCAAATCATTTATCTAAATTGCAAAGTGTTGAGGCCCTAGCACCGATCCCTGTGACGCACACTCATGACAACCTCCCAGCCTGCTTCCTGGAAGCTAGTCAATCTTCTAACCATGCTAATATGTTACCCCAAACACCATGAGCTCTTACTTTCTACAATAACCTTTGAAGTGGCACCTGATCAAGTGTAATTTCATATTATCAAAATTAATATTCTGTCATGCAGACTTCCAACAGTGTGGCAATGAATGAATGAAGGAAAGTTGTTATATGCTAATGAATCCTGAAGGGGAGCTATTTTGTACTCTCGTACAATGCTACAAACTACACAAATGCTATTACTGTTGAAGCTTTAAATGTTACATAACTTAAATCTCATAATTAAATGAAAATTGCTTGTTATTTGGAGATGAACTACTTTTTTCCATGCTTTCATATACAAGTAACCCGAGATTTCACAGAATCACAGAATTGTTACATGCTAAATGAGGTAATTTGGCTCATCGTGCCTGCATTGGTTCTATTACTTAGTACCAATATCCTTCCTTTTCCCTATATCCTTGAACTCTATTTCTATCCAAAATTATTCAATGCCTTTGAATGGTTCAATTGAATTTGCCTCCACCATATTTCTAGGCAGTGCATTCCACACCCTAACTACTCGCTGTGTATAGTACTCAGTTAATTTGCATATCACTTTAAATCTGTGGTATGTCCTCTCGTTCTTTTTTCTTTTATGGGTGGAAACAGCTTCTCCTTATCTACTCTATCCAGCCCGTTCATGATTTTAGAAACCTCTATCTAATGTCTTCTTAGCCTTCTCTCCAAGGAGAACAGTCCCAACTTCTTCAATCTCTCCTTGTAACAAAAGTTTCTCTTAATGGAACCATTCTTGTAAATCACTTATGCGCTCTTTCCAATGCATTCACATATTTCCTATAATGTGGTGCCACACTATCCATGATATTCCAGCTAATAAATATCTTATACACTTAAGTTGCAAGTTGTAAATGTAAAAAAATGTTTTTGAGACACCATTTTATGGTGCAATCCAAATATTAATTCATAATATTGACTGGACCCATGTATGCATAATCTTAAACTTTTAACTAAGGACACTTTGAAAAGGTTAAAAGCAATCAGTACAACGTAAGGAAAGGGTTTCAGATGGAGCCATCTAAGATTTTTAGAAAGTGGCCACATGCCCAGGTTGAGGGTAACATAAGGTTATTGCATTTTGAAGCCAGTCAGAGATTTTGAGATTTTTGTCAGAACAGCAACAGCCATTTGCTCCTCTTTTATTTTACACTCCTGTCAACAAAATGTGTGAGCGGAAAACCCACTGGAAATCTTAACTATCACTCGCAGAGGGTTCCTGAAGAGCACTTAGGAGTCCGCCTTACACAATCCAGCAGATAGCATTCAACCAGTTGCAACTGTTCCAAGATGACACCCTTGTGCCAACAGCTTGTGTGTGCAGAACAATGATTAAACTGAGGCATTGGGAAAGAACAGCAGAAAGCACAAACTGCTGAACGGAAATATAATTGGTCATGTGGTATTTAATGAAAGTATTTTGTATCCTGTTGATGGTTTTTATTAACAAAGTGTTATCCCTTTATTACAAAAAGGTTAGTTTAAAATGTATGATACATTTTTAAATTCCAGAGCAGTAACTCAAGTTTACTGTCTTAAGCAATCTTCTTACTAATTCTCTTATAAGTGACACCAGCACATGTAGAGGTCTGTCAAAAAGAAATGAAAAAGAAAATTAGAAAATGATCATTTTTCAGATGGTATATCATTTATTTTTTAATTGAAAAGTCACTCACCTCAACAAGATTTCCTCCTTCAATCTCTGAAGTATGGTGATAGTTTGGAAAGTCACAAACTATCTTATTCCCTTCCATTTTGACTGTAGCCTAAATTACAAAAACACTGGATTCAGCACTGAGCCGAGCATTCGTGATTTTGACATTCAATCTCAACACAAAATGACACCATCTCGGTTTATTTAGATCAATTAAACTGCACGCTCAAGTCATGAGCTACAAAAATGCTGTCTTGAGATGAGAGGTACAGAATGTTGTTTGCTATGGATTTAGAAAAGTGCATTCCAAGGCAGCAATGAAGAAAACAATCCATCTTGTAACAATTCAAGGACAAACTTAAGTTATAAAGCAGCCCTCAAACAATAAATATTAGATCTAAAACCATGCATCTCTTCCCTTCCTGTAGACTGGTGAATTATATTGAGGAGTTGTTTTACTGGTACTGCCCACAACCTCTGATACCTTATCCAAGTGGATGAGCCAAGACGGGGTGGAAGATTATATTCAGTCACAGCGGTACTCAATACAACCTCGTGATAGTCAAGCATGCAGGTTACCAAGAGGAGCTCCCCTTTGGCTGGGGACAAATTTTTAGTTTCTCCCTCCTCCCACCCCATATTTCAGGTCAGCTTATTCATAATAAACCATATATTCATAAATTTATAAGCCATGGATTCAAGCAGAGGGGGGTTAGAAATCCAAACACTTGAGCCCACTTATCCCAGGTGGTTGATGTTGGGTGTGATCATAATTTTTAAAAAGACTGTTTCTCAATGCTTTGCTTGCTCATACTGTCTGAGTGTGCAATTAATGAAACAAGCTCAATGTTATCCATGTATCACATTTTCCAAGCTCACCTTGAATTTCTTGCCATCCATAGTTTCCATCTCTGATTCCTGGTCTATCACAAATGCATTCTTCATGGTTTTACCTCCTGGATAAATTTGGGTCCAGGTAAAATTATTTCCATTTTGAGTCACTTCTGTAATAACCTTGGCATTTCTTCCCTTTTCAATGACATCAGCAGAATACTCTGGGGGTAAAGAACCAACATAACAAGTTTGTGCTGACCTCCAACTTTTCCAAATCTGACCATGTCTTTTCCAATTGCAAAATATTGTTGCTTCTTTGAGTTGTTCAAATACCCAATACTTCTAAGCTGTTGTTCTGTATCTTTATTAAGTTCGTGCCTTCTGTTTTGTAACAAATGAACAAACACTTGACGTAATGTAAGGATCAAGAAAAGAGGGGGTGAATTCTTATTAAGAAAACAATGGATATAGCTTAGATGAGGAATGTCTGGGAGAGGGAAAATATTGCCTCTGATTTCTTCAGGTTTAGCACTCACTCTGTTTTACGCTGTTGAACTGAATTTGGAAACTCAATGCAAATTCGGTACATTTGCAAATGAGTGGAGCAACACAAGATGTCCAAACAATAGATGAATCTTAATTCAGTTAAGTTCAAGATGCTTCACATAAGGTAGCATGATGAGTGACAAACTATCTCTAAGAATGATGGTGGAATGGTTGAAGATGAACCCCTGAAAAAGATCTGGAAGGCTTAATTGACTGAACATCTATAACCAATGCAGAGAAGCAGTCAACACAAACCTAATAAACTGTTGAACCACAGTAGCTGAAACAATAGAAATGCGAGGGAGCTATGATCAAATTGTGCAGAGTTCTTGTCAGACTCCATGTTGGGTACTGGAAACCAGGGAAAGATTCACCTTTTGAAGATACTGCAGATAAAAACCACAAGGCTATTTCCTATAATGTCAGGTCTGAGGAAAGACAGGAAATCTTCAGGCTTTGCATTCAGTGAAGGAGATGTCTAAGACAAGATTTTATCCTGATGACTAATCATGGTAAAACCTCAAGTTTTGTCTGATTCTGAAAATGTAAATACCTAATGCCTTCATTCTGTAGATTTTATTTACAGTCTCTACTGAAATAAAATTATTCTGTTGAATCAAACAATGAACCTGATCTGAGAACACTGGTGAAATGACAGTGATATGTAACAAATTGAGTGATAAATTAATTTTGTCACCTTTCTGCCAGATGAACACCAAACTATATGACAGTGCTTTTCAAAGAAAAATAACACCCCCTAGCAATCTCCGGGTCACACGTTTGCTCCAGTACTAAATTACTGCATCACATATTCATTGTCACATCCAGTAACATTACTGTTAGCATCAAATCATCATTTACATTCTTGCATATACTCCCATTACAAAGCTGCTTTTAAACTCACATCCTAAGACACTTTAAAGAGATGTCTGATTCAACAAACCTATTGGGACATCCTTTGTATATTTAAACTGTTGAACTGACCAACTAGCAATATCATTTATCAAAAAATTATTTGAACCAAACTATTATCATTAAGTAGTATAACTTACTCAGGACATTCATAAACTCTTCATAGTTTTCCTGACTTGCAACTTCATACTTGCCACTGAAAGCCATAATGACCTAGCTGGAATCAAGCACAAAATGAGTTTGAAAATGGGAAGCCAGTGAATATAGCGACAAGACAGTCTGATATTTATACATATGGAACAGTCACACCTTAATGATTTATTAACCAGGTTTTTATATTGCTGTGTGTAGTATTATGAGGCAATGATATGAGTTTTATGTCATAAAATGTATAATGTACAGAAAATGTCATTGACATAGATGTCAATGTTCTCGATGCCGACTGTACTAAACACAAACTACTCTATCTTTGAAAGAAGAAAAAAAAAGAAAATGTTGTAAGTGCACAGCAGGTCCATCCCACTAAAAGATAGGCAGAAAAAGAAACCACTTGGGTATGGTCCTTCATCATAGCCCTGGTGAAGCTGAACACTTAAAACATGAGTCACTCATTCTTTGGAATCAAAGATGATATGTGCTACAGAGGAGACCATTCAACTGAACTTTTTTATGCATTCAAGATTTGCCTGATCTCTTGCCAAAACTGTAGATACCCTTTATAATTTTGGATGATGATCACCAGCAGGAACAATACATTGATATTTAGTTTCCTGATTCAATAAACTATTTCTGCAAGCACCTCAGACTGAGGTAATTGAACTTAGCAGGGAACAAGTGTCAAACCTAGAGCCTCTTGGCCCACCTAGCTTAGCTACACACTATCAATATCTGAAGATCTTGAGGTGAAGATCAATCGGTAATGGTAATTCTCCAGTATCTTGTCTCAAGTGTTAGTCAGTCATTAAACCATGTCCTTGCTTATTGTCCACACACTTGCAAACACACACTTTAAAGGTAATTCTATATTTTAGACAACAGGTAAGGGTAATGAAAGCCTCCAAAGGCTGTACTGTCTGAAATCACCTTGCAATGTCACTCACTATTGTAAGCTGGCAAGTGGGTCTGAGATGCATTGATCTGTCTGACTCCGTTACATTTGCGTAAAATTGCTGAGCTTTGAAGGATCTCAGAAACCTAGCACAATGTGTGGAAATTTCTAATTTGTCATTTTTTTCTGGCAATGTTTAGGCGTGTACTCTTGGATTTTTGGATTTGTGTGAGGTTGAAGTGTAGCATCCTTGTAAAGAAAGAAGTGATTTTGGCCTCGTGGATTCCCAAGACTCTCTTCCATACGGGTTTTTCTCATGCTATTCCTGGATATTGGGAAGACTGAACCCGTGTTTTTTTAAGTGCTGCTACATTCTCTGGCCACTTACTTCATTCTTCACTGTGCCAACTAACTCTTTCTTTTACATTCCTTTTCTTGCTCAATCTTGTTTTTCATTACTTCTATCCCTTTCCATTACATCCCTCTTTGGTCTTCTCTTGCTTTACTCTCCACAAACCTGGGGTTTTTCAAAGCTCAACTTTAAATGTCACCCCTATGCTCATTAGCCTATGCTGGCTCCTAGTTAGGTGATAATGCCTCAATTTTAAAATTCTCATCAGCATGGAGTACAAACCCTTTTATAGCTGCAGTGGGTGTGGGACCTATCTTTGTGCCATAACCCCATGGTGGAGATTGTAATACTGTGGATCAGACCTGTCTTTGAGCAGAGAACTGAAGAAGAATGATAGAATTGTAAGCAATATCCAGTGAATGCGTTTTTGGGAGGTAGAATGAGAAAGTCTTTGAGAGACAACAATGGCAGATTGAATGGACTAGACGAAGCCATTATGATTGGTCTGGAATGAATCAAACATGAAACAATAACTGTTTCACAGTTTGAAGAAATTTTATCCTTCACAGGCTGAAAACAATTATGAGTTTTTACATTTTGAAATGTTTGGATGCCTTCTCAGAGATTCAGCTTTTTAGACCATTCCAAGTGGTGAGTCTTCAATGGACCAAAGAATAACTTATTTGAACAATATCTTGGTAATTTACAGTAAGTCTAGGGTGTGAATAGAACTTTTTTCGTTATAATTTGTCTTTCTGGTTATATCATGTGCTCTAACCCTTAGTTCCTTTGACATCAGAAGGCAGTAAATGAAGCATTCCGCTGAAGATCCCTGGGGAAATGCAACTGACTATTAATCCAGAGGTCAAGGTTCATGCTCTGTGGTTCAAATCCCAACATGGTGGCCACTGTAAAATGAAACCTCATGTATGAGTTCTCTGGTAGATTTGTTGCTTCTGTGCTCTTTCAGGGTAGAGATCTACCCTCAATTTAGTATGGTAGAGGAAAACCAATAGGTAGACTAACAAGCAAAAGATGCTTGTCTGAAACAAGATGAAGTTTACTACATGATAGCAAATTTGTACAAGTTACACTAATATCATGAACATCATTATTAAGGCAACGTGGAAGACCCTAAAGGCATATTCTACTCCTTTGAGGTCCTATGCTTTTATCCCATCAATTCTCATGATGTCATCAGTGTGGGTTGTGTTAAAGACATTCTCAGTAGTAACCCTTTCAGACGTTTACACTATTATGCAACAGTAGCTGGTGGAACTGAAATTCTCAGTAATGGTAACCATAAAAATCCATCTGGTTTACTAATGTCCTGTAGGAAAGGAAGGAAATTGATCATCCTAACCCAGTCTAGCCTACATATGATACAAAATCCACAGTCAGGTGGGTCAAGCAATCCATTCAGTTCAAAAGCATTTTGCGATAGATAACAAATGTTGGGATTAACAATTTACTGTCATAGAGTCATACAACAAGGAAACAGACCCTTCGGTCCAATTCATTGGCGCCAGCCAGACGCCCCAATCTAACCTAATCCCATCTGTCAGCATTTGGCCCATATCCCTCTAAACCCTTCCTATTTATATACATCTCATGAAAAAAAGGAAAGATCACTCATCCTCCTTTGTAGATCAGGTCTTTGTACACGTGAGCTAAGAAATAAAATTAAATGGGCATAAATCACTTGAAATTGCGAATACGTTGGGTAATATTCTTGCATCAACCACATTGACAGTTTCCTGAGGTCAGTGCACGAGAAAACAAGAGCCTCAAAGTAATAAAAGTGTATTTCTTCTGTTGATGAGGCCATTGACTCAGTACTGTGTGTTAATTTCATTGTTTATTACTTTGTTATAACAATAAGGTTATTTTTATAGCTCCATTCATGGTAAAGGCAGGGATTTCTGTAAGACTGATTTCCTTGACCCCAAGAATTGGCCACACTCTCGCTGAACTGATGATGTTCCATAGACATGAAATGATTCAACACAGATTGCTGCCAGTAATTGAACTAAAATTAAGATTAAATCTTTAACGGAATTATAGCACCTGTTTAAAGTAATTTTTTTGGGTTTCTGTGATTTGGACAAACATATAATCTGCTCAAAGGCTTAGTTTTCCACTTGAATCAAATGCTGGGAAGTAAATGAGATCATTTAGGTATCATTTAATCCCATCTCCAATAATCCATCTAATAATCAAGTGAAACCAAAATACTGTGAATGCTAGAAATCTGGAACAAATACAGAGAATGCTGGAGAAACTCAGCAGATCCTGAGCATCTGTGGAGAAAGAAATAGAATTAACATTTCAAGTCCATTTGACCTATTTAGAGTCAGAGAGTCATAAAGTCATACAGCATGGAAATGGGCCCTTTGGTCCAAACAGTCCACGCTGACTATGCTCCCAAACTAAACTAATCCTGCCTGCCTGTATTTGGCCCATATCCCTCCAAACCTTTCCATTTCATGTACTTATCCAAATGTTTTTTAAACGTAACTGCCTGCAAACACAACTTTCTATGGCAGTTCATTCCATGCATGAACCACCCTCTGTGTAAAAACGTTATCCCTTATGTCCTTTTAAATCTTTCTCCTCTCACCTTAAAACTATGCCCCCCTGTTTTGAACTCCATCTTAGAGAAAAGACCTTTGTTATTCACCTTATCTATGCCCCTCATAATTTTATAAGCCCCTATAAGGTCACCTCTCAACCTCCTAGGCTCCAGTGAAAAAGGTTCCAGCCTATCCAGCCTATGTTCATAACTGTGGTTGGTTGGCTTGCCGAGCTGGTTCGTTAGTTTGCAGCCGTTTCATTACCCTGCTGGGTAACGTCATCAGTGCAGCCTTCGATGAAGCGCTGTTATGTTTTCTCGCCTGGTATTTAAACTCTGGGGTCCGTTGGAATTGGTTACCTCATTTCCGGTTTTCCTTCATAGTGGTGTATATATAGAGTGTAATTCTTTGTGTTTAGTGATGGCCTTCTCGGTGGAGAACCAGGCCTCCAGAAATTCCTGTGCTTGTCTCTGTTTGGCCTGTCCTAGGATTCTGATGTTGTCCCAATCGAACTGGTGGTTCTCCTTATCCGTGTGAATGGAGATGAATGAATACTGGTCATGTCTTTTTGTTGCTAGTTGGTGATGAATACTAGCAACGTTCACTAGCAACAAAAAGACATGACCAATACTCACTCATCTCCATTCACACGGATAAGGAGAACCACCAGTTCGATTGGGACAACATCAGAATCCTAGGACAAGTCAAACAGAGACAAGCACAGGAATTTCTGGAGGCCTGGTTCTCCACCGAGAAGGCCATCACTAAACACAAAGAATTAGACCCTATATATACACCACTATGAAGGAAAACCGGAAATGAGGTAACCAATTCCAACGGACCCCAGAGTTTAAATACCAGGAGGGAAAACACAACAGCGCTTCAGCTGCACTGATGATGTTACCCAGCAGGGTAATGAAACATCTGTGAACTAACGAACCAGCTCGGTAAGCGAACCAACCACACCATCCACAATCTGAGCTACAAATCTAGTGAAGAACCCTATGTTCATAACTCAAACCCTCCACTCCTAGCAACATCCTGCTAAATCCTTCTGAACCCTCTCCAGTTTAATAATATCCTTCCTACAACAAGGTGACCATAACTGCACACAGTACTCCAGAAGAGGCCTCACTAATATCCTGTACAACCCCAACATGACATCCCAACTCCTGTGCTCAAAGATCTGAGAAATGGGTACTGGAAAATGGCTTATATAACACCCCTGTTTAAGAGTGAAGGGAGACAGAAGACAGGAAACTATAGGCCGATTAGCCTAACCTTGGTTGTTGGTAAGATTCTAGAATCCATTATTAAGGAGTACTTCAAGGTCAGTGTTAAAATAAGACTGAGTCAGCATGGCTTTGTCAGGGAGAGGTCATGCCTGACAAATACTTTAGAGGGTTTTTTTTTTCCTTTATTTATTAACAGGATAAGGGTGCCACTGACTAGGCCAGCATTTATTGTCCATCCCTAATTGTTCAAAGGGCAGTTCAAAGTCAACCACATTGCTGTGGGTCTGGAGTCACATGTCGGCCAAACCAGGTCAGGATCGTGGTTTCCTTCCCTAAAGATGGGTGTTTCCGACAATCAACAATGGGTTCATGGTCATCATTAGATTTTTAATTCCAGATATTTGATTGAATTCAAATTCCACCATCTGCTGTGATGGGATTTAAACCCTGGTACCCAGAACATTATCTGGGTCTCTGGATTAACTATCCAGTGATAATACCACTAGGCCATTGCCTCCCCCTATAATGAGCTAGTTAGACAAAGGAGATATAGTGGATGTGATCTATTTGGGTTTCCAGAAGGTCCATGATAAGGGCCAGCACAGGAGGCTGCTAAATAAGTCGAGTCCATGGTGTTAGGGGCAAGTCAATGGCATGGGTAAGGATCGGCTGATTGGCAGAAGGCAGAGATTGGAGATGAAGGGCCCTTCTTCAGGATGGCGTCCAGTGACTACTGGAGATCCACAAGGGTCAATTTTGGGACCACAGCTATTCACATTATACATTTTTTTCGCTCATTTGTAGGACATGAGTGTCACTGGCCGGCCAGCGTTGATTGCCCGTCCCTGGTTGCCTATGATAAAGTGGTAATGAATTGCTTCCTTGAATTGCTGCAGTCCACTTGCTTTGTGTTGACCCACAATGCTGTATCAGAGGAAATTCCAGAATCTTGACCCAGTAACAATGAAAGAAGGACAATATATTTCCAAGGAAGGATGGTGAGTGGTTTGCAGGGGAACTTGCAGGTGGTGTTTTTCCCATGTATCAACTGCCTTGTCCTGCTAAGTGGCAGTGGTCGTTGATTTGGAAGGTGTTGTCTTAATTGTAATAAATAGTGTTTTTTGTTAAGTACAGAAACCTGGTCTGTGCTTTCTGTCAATCTGGATGTAGAAGACAAGTAAATTGGGGAATTCTATATTTTTAAAAACTTAAATTTTTGTGGTGATTCTGGGAATAGTGGAGCTTAATTTCCAGCGTGCTACCCTGGTGAGGTATAAGAAAACAAAGGCAATCTGTTACTTTGATCTATTTATTACTTAGACATTTTGGGCATATAAGCAGACCCAGGCCATCAGCTCATTCAAGCTTGTCATCTATTCAAGTCAATCATTGACAGTCGTAGTCTTTGATATTTAATCATCTTTGATACATTTTCCTTGGTACTTTTGCCTAACAGTAGTTGATCAACCCACTGTTAAAAAGAATTACACTGACACACAGTCTTAGCCTTTTGTGGGAGAAATTTCCATATTTCCATTATTCTTTTATGTGAGGCAACAGTTGCCACCTCTTTTCACACTGAAATGGTCCAGCTCTAATATTAAGATAATCCGGAAGGGTGGCCAAATCTGTCTAATGCCCAATGGTGTGATCTCATGAACATCTGGAGATGTTAATAAATTTTACTGTTAACATTTGGATGCATTGTTGCTGAGTATCTCTGTAGATTTGCAGCAACAACTGTCGTATAAAATGTTTCAAGAACAAAATGCTGCCCTCTAATGGACAAAGTAAGAAAGCATAAGGTGTCAGAGGAATTTGCAGCGCACAGTCAAGGCGAAAGCTACTTGTTGGGCATGCTATCCTATGTAAGTGAATGGTAAAAATCCTTAGGCACAATTTTGACAATGAGCAGGGAATTCTTCCAGTATCCTTATCAATATTCTTCCTGCAATCACCATAGTGGAAAGGAAACTAGTCATGACCCCATTCTATGTGCAACAACTGCCACTTTACTGAAAAAAAGTGATTGCACTCAGAATAATTTAATGCCTGTGAAGCACTGAGGGACATTTCTTATCAACGATGTGTGATATTTTTATCTGGCTGTCCATATATGGAAACATATCCCTTCTTCTTCACTACCATTTCAAGCTAGCACCTATTTCGCCCTCTTTTGCTACTATTTATCATCTCTCATTTCTCCTTTGTTATCTAATTAAATGCAGGTTTGTTATCTATAATTTAATCAATTTCAGCCCCTCCAATTTGCCAGCAATTCGTAAGTGACATCTTAAATTTGCTTTTATTTGTAAATGACTTAACATATTAAACTTAAAAACAAGGCTTAATGGTAAAATTTAAAAGTTTTGTTCAAGAAGAAAGACTTCCAACTTCATCTTGGGTGATCAGTCTATTAAAGCCTAATTGTCCTTAGACTCTGTCTTGGTCACAATCCCATTTGCAGAGATGGATATATTGTTCTTCATTGGACTCTTCATTGCTTGTATTGCACTGAAACTTTAGGGAATCCCAAGTTTTAAATTTGTATCAGAGTCAGCCTTTTCCTACAGTGTGGAAACAGGCCATTCGGCCCAACAAGACCACACCACCCCTCCGAAGAAGGGCATCTCACCCAGACCCAGGCCCCGACCTTTGCATTTCCCCACGTCTAACCCAAATATCTCTGAACACTACGGGCAATTTAGCATGGCCAATCCACCTATTCTGCACATCTTTGGATTGTGGGAGGAAATCAGAGCACCCGGAGGAAACCTGCGCAGACATTGGGAGAATGTGCAAACTCCACACAGACAGTCACTTAAGGGTGGAATCAAACCCAGGTCCCTGGTGCTGTGAGGCAGCAGTACTGACCACTGTGCCACTGTGCCGCCTGTCACAGAGTCATAGAGATATACAGCACAGAAACACACGCTTCGGACCAACTCGTCCATGCTGACCAGATATCCTAAATAAATCCAGTCCCGTTTGCCATCATTTGACCCATATCCCTCTAAACCCTTCCTATTCATATATGCATCCAGATGCCTTTTAAATGTTCTAATTGTACCAGTCTCTGCCACCTCTTCTGGAGCTCATTACATACACGTGGCACCCTCTGCGTGAAAAAGTTGCTACAGGTCCCAAATCAAACTTTCCCCTCTCACCTTAAACCTACGCACTGTGGTTTTGTACACCTCCACCCCAGGGAAAAGACCTTTTCTATTTACCCTATCCATGCCCCTCATGATTTTGTAAACCTCTATAATGGCACCCCCTCAGCCTTTGATGCTGTAGGGAAAATAGCCTCTCCCTATAGCTCAAACCCTCCAACCTTGGCAAGATCCTTGTAAATCTTTTCTGCCATTAGGTTAATTTACTTTGTTCTCAATCACAATAGCCATTGGCCTTAGTATACAATGGAGTTATTTCATAATACATCTTTACCTGATCTTAAAAAAATGACTGTTCAGTACGTTACAATCAGGTGAGGAGGGATTGAATGATTCCCCTCTTTTCCCATCCCTTGTTTAACCACAACAGGCATTTTTGAAAAGGAAGTATATGCTGATTCAGTAAGTGTTTAACCTTTTATATGTTGAGAATATGGTACAAAATTATCAGATTTTCTTGAATTTTTAAATATTTGATGTTTTAAAACAGTTTTATTGTACTTAATCCAGTAAAAGTAAAATTAGATAAAGCTCAATGTTCACATTCACTTGAAATTCAGTCACATAAATCAATTACAGAATGAATGGACAGCTTAAGCAATTCAGAGTCCACTAAAATTATTGGGAAATAAAGCTCTTGAGGGTTGGTGACTTGACTGGCTTCAGACTGATTTGGCAGTCCTGTTTCTTTTGGTATTGAAAGATGGGTGATTTATCTGTTCTTCTGGAGACAACAGCTGCTAGGTTGAGTACTTTTAAAAATCTCTGTCATGGCATCTGGATAATCAAAATCAGTGGACAGAGTTCAAACCTTACAAGTTGTCTGGAGAGATACACTCACAATGCCTTTCTTATTTGTGCAGCATCTCTTTGGCTTGTTGTTATCTATAGGAAAACAGACGTTTAAACTTACAAATGGCGAGTTGGTTTGTCACATGACCATCTCCCTTCAATTGACCAATGATTCCAATATGGCCACATTCCAGTTACCTTGGTTATATGATGAGATTGTGCCTAAGCACGTTCCTTACAGATTCAGAGTCCCATTGTCAAAGTGATCATGTCTGATGGTTTACCTACACCCTGATTTAGTATGCGGGTGTTTGGCCTTGTTCTATTCATTCACGAGATGAGGGCGTTGCTGGCTAGGCAGCATTTATTGCCCACCCCTAATTGCCCAGAAGGCAGTTAAGAGTCAACCACATTGCTATGGGTCTGGAGTCACATGTAGGCCAGACCAGGTAAGGTTGGCAGTTTCCTTCCCTAAAGGGCATTAGTGAACCAGATGGGTTTTTCCGACAATTGACAATGGATTCATACTCTCAATGGTGTAGAAGATGGCTCCCATCTCTACTACTGAAAGGCATTTGTTATTAAAATGGCTTTGTAGATAGAAATTGTCTCCATTTTAGTGGGGTTGGAATGTAGAAGGAACACTGATACTAAAGTGCAGCCATCTTTGACTGTGATCCCAAGTCGGTGGAGAATGGTTTTTGTCTTAAAGAAAAGTAATTACCGGTTTCCGGCCAGTAAATTCAGAATTCCTTTTCTTGATATAGAGCGTGGTTTCTTAACCATTCGGCCAAACTCTCCAAGGTCATGATTTGCTGTTTCTAGGGACCTTTATCAGGATTCCAAAAAGGTTTAATTGCTAGAAGAATTTACCTGAAGCTACACTTTCTCAAATAAACACAGAGGCATGCAATAAAGGAGTTTAACAAGATTTAAATTAAAACCTAGTCTTCCTAATATGTTTATTAACTCATTAATTATAACTCAATGAAGGCCCATTATTTATAAGATCATTAGTTTCATGTCTACTTCTTATCTAAAAATTCAGATGCATCACTTGCTTAAGAGGCAGTTCATTCTACTTTCCTTAGATACCAGTAGATGGAGCTGAAAGGAAAGCTAAAAAAAAGTGAAATTTTTGGGTGAATTTGAGCTTGCAAGATATATATTAATGTAAATTATAAACTTAGACATGCAAAGAATTTTCTCCTTTTGAAAAGATAATACAATATATTTGAGGTCTTCAGTGGGGCATAAGCTTGTTGGCCTGATGGGTTAATTGCCCCCAAGTTCAATGTTGCTTCATTATAGCAGCTGTGAACCAGGATAATGGTGAAGGGTTGGAAAGGCCTACCATTGGATAGCTGTCTGTTAGAAGGATAGCCACCCATTTTCGTTCTTACTGAAGAGTTCTATTCACTAAGTAACAGGGTTTGGGGGGTGGAAGAAAGATTTGGTTTGATTTATTATTGTTACATGTACCTAGGTACAATGAAAAGTTTTATTTTGCATGCATCACAAGCAGATAATGCCATACAAAGTGCATTAGGGTAATAGAACAGAGTGAAGAATACAATGTTATGGTTGCAGAGAAGGTGCGCAAAGGGTGAGATCAACAAGCAAGAGATGTGTCTGAATTTTCAAATAACTAAGGAGTAACTGAAGCAGTTTCCTGCAAAAGCGTTTGCTGATCAAATTCTGTTTTTCCTCCAAGTTTCTCACACTTCCCCCAACACCACTCCCCCACCCCCCATTCCACCTTCACACACCACCTCTTGTTGGCATACAATCCTTAATGCGTCTAAATGGTCAATTTTCATGTTTGACGTGAGACAGGTTATTTAACATTTGTAGACATATTACTCCTGATCTATCCTTGTTGCACACATGACACCCACAGCAATGTGTAATTGGAACTGTGATTAATGTCTCCTTCCATTTCCATAGACAGAGCCAATCTCTCTTTCCACAGCAGTGGCAGTTTATTGGCATTCACTACTAAAATTGGCACTGCTCCTAAATGCTCCAGTATATCAAAATGTTTCCAACATTACCCATGAGAGTTCAACTGGAGAAACAAGATCCAAAAGAAGATCAAAATGAAAAGAGGGAGATGAGGATGTGACCCAGCATAAACTAAGGGGAGGAATGCAGACATGAACTGGGAGTGAGGACAGATTACTAATGGAAATTGAAGGAAGGGAAAGAAGAAAGAATGTCGCAAGTACTGGGAAAAGTGTGATAGCAGTAGGCTTATGTAGTCAGATTTTAGTTTAATTTGACCATTCTTATTCTCAATTTGTTGTAATAACTAACAAAATCAAGGAAACCATTTTTGTACTAATACATGGCTAAGGAAACCATATCTGTTGCATATGTTCCGATAAGGCCAACTTTGACAAGGGAGTCTCTGAAATGTCCACCTTCTTTCTCAACCGAGAATTCCCCGACACCATTGTCGAAAGGGCCATCAGCTGGGTCCAACCCATCTCTTGCACTTCTGCCCTCACCCCCTCGCTTCCCTCCTGCAACAGCGATATGGGTCCCTTTGTCCTTACCTACCAACCCATCAGCATCCACATCCAGAAGGTCATCAGCCACCATTTCTGCCACATCCAGTGAGATGCTACAACCAGACACATATTCTCCTCCCCCTCCTTTGTCCACCTTCTGCAGGGGCCATTCCTTCCAGGACACCTTGGTCTACTCTTCCTTCACTCCCAACAAATGCCCCCAGCCCCACGACACCTTTCTCTGCAACTGCCGAAGGTGTAACACCTGCCCGTTTACCTCCTCCCTCTTCAGTATCCAAGGGCCCAAACATACCTTCCAGGTAAAGCAGCACTTCACCTGCACTTCCTACAATCTAATCTACTGCATTCGCCGCCCACAATGTGGTCTCCTCTACACTGGGGAAGTGAAGCATAGACTGGGTGATCGCTTCACAGAACATCTACTTTCTGCCTGCAAAAAAGACCCTGAGCTTCCAGTTGCCTGTCACTTTAACACACTACCCTGTTCCCTGGCCAACATCTCTATCTCAGGCCTGCTGCAGTTTTCCAGTGAAACTCAGCACCAGCTGGAAGAACAACACCTCATTTTCCACTTGGGGGACCTGCAGCCCTCTGGACTCAACATTGAGTTAAATAATTTTGGGGCCTGAACTCTCCCATGTCCTAGCCCCCTACTCCACACACCATGCCTTGTTATCACATAGTTTGCCATTGCACACTACCTATTGTTAGCCACTAACAGTCTCCATTAACAGCTATTCACCCTTCGAGCCAGATTGTTATCTACTCCTTTGTCTTCCAACTGCTCCTTTCTCTCCTTGGGCTCTATCGCCACCTATTGTTTACTCCCTCCCCCCACCCTATCTTCTGCATATAAACCGACATTTTCCTAGCTACCATCAGTTCTGAGGAAAGCTCGCTGGACCCGAAAGATTAACCCTGATTTTTTTTTCACAGATGCTGCCAAATCTGCTGAGCTTTTCCAGCAATTTCTGTTTTTGTTTCTGATTTACAGCATCTGCAGTTTTTTTTGTTTATCTTAAATAAAAAACAACTTGCCTTTCTGTAGCAATTTTAATATTATAAATATCCTGAGGTACTTCACAGGAAAGTTAGCAGAGGGCGGCATGGTGGCTCAGTGGAGGGCGGCATGATGGCCCAGTGGTTAGCACTGCTGCCTTACAGCACCAGGGTCCCGGGTTCAATTCCATCCTCGGGCAACTGTCTGTGTGGAGTTTGTACATTCTCCCCATGTCTGTGTGGGTTTCCTCCGGGTGCTCCGGTTTCCTCCCATAATCCAAAGGTGGATTGGCCATGCTAAATTGCCCATAGTGTTCAGGGGTGTGTAGATTAGGTGGATTATAGGGGGATGGGTCTGGGTGGGATGCTCCAAGGGTCAGTGTGGACTTATTGGGCCAAAGAGCCTGTTTCCACACTGTAGGGATTCTATCAATTCTATTACATTTGACCCACACTTGAAGAGATGTTTGAACAGATAATCAAAAGCTTGATCAAGCAAATTGGCTATAACTGGTGTCTTAAAGGAAAACGGAGAGGTAGAGAGCCACAGAGATTTAGGGAAGAGGTTGTAGAGGTTAGGTTCTAGGCAGCTGAATGTTGACTGGATAAAGACACTTGAATAAACGTCAGTGGCAAGTCAGTGGAAGCGTTTAAATGTGGTCTTCTATGGGCACTGTGTAGATATGTTGCCACAAAAGGAATGGTACTGCCAAATTTAGAAGCCCTGGTTAATCGGAGGCATACAGAGTAAGATAAGGCAGAAAAACAGAGAGTATGACAATCTTAAAGCAATTAATACTGTTGTTAGTCAAGGACAGTATTACGGTGGCAGAAAGGACGTTTGATGAGGACTCGTCTACTGAGGTAGTATGGGCTGAGGTTAGAAACAGGAAAGGAGAGGTCACCCTGTTGGGAGTTTTCCATAGGCCTCCGAAAAGTTCCAGAGATGTAGAGGAAAGGATTGCAAAGATGATTCTGGATAGGAGCGAAAGTAACAGGGTAGTTGTTATGGGGGACTTTAACTTTCCAAATATTGACTGGAAACGCCGTAGTTCGAGTACTTTAGATGGGTCAGTTTTTGTCCAATGTGTGCAGGGAGGTTTCCTGACACAGTATGTAGATAGGCCAACAAGAGGTGAGGCTACATTGGATTTGGTACTGGGTAATGAACCAGGCCAGGTGTTAGATTTGGAGGTAGGTGAGCACTTTGGTGATAGTGACAACAATTCAGTTATGTTTACTTTAGCGATGGAAATGGATAGGTATATACCGCAGGGCAAGAGTTATAGCTGGGGGAAAGGCAATTATGAGGCGATTAGGCAAGATTTAGGATGCATAGGATGGAGAAGGAAACTGCAGGGGCTGGGCACAATTGAAATGTGGAGCTTGTTCAAGGAACAGCTACTGCGTGTCCTTGATAAGTATGTACCTGTCAGGCAGGGAGGAAGTGGTCGAGCGAGGGAACCATGGTTTACTAAAGAAGTTGAATCTCTTGTCAAGAGGAAGAAGGAGACTTATGTAAAGGTGAGGCGTGAAGTCTCAGTTAGGGCGCTTGAGAGTTACAAGTTAGCCAGGAAGGACCTAAAGAGAGAGCTAAGAAGAGCCAGGAGGGGACATGAGAATTCTTTAGCAGGTAGGATCAAGGAAAACCCTAAAGCTTTCTATAGGTATGTCAGGAATAAAAGAATGACGAGAGTAAGATTAGGGCCAGTCAAGGACAGTAGTGGGAAGTTGTGCGTGGAGTCCGAAGAGATAGGAGAGGCGCTAAATGAATATTTTTCATCAGTATTCACATAGGAAAAAGACAATGTTGTCAAGGAGAATACTGAGATACAGGCTATTAGACTAGACGGAATTGAGGTTCATAAGGAGGAGGTGTTAGCAATTCTGGAAGGTGTGAAAATAGATAAGTCCCCTGGGCCGGATGGGCTTTATCCTAGGATTCTCTGGGAAGCTAGGGAGGAGATTGCAGAGCCTTTGGCTTTGATCTTTATGTCATCATTGTCTGCAGGAATAGTGCCACAAGACTGGAGGATAGCAAATATTGTCCCCTTGTTCAAGAAGGGGAGTAGAACCCTGGTAATTATAGACCAGTGAGCCTTACTTCAGTTGTGGGTAAAGTGTTGGAAAGGATTATAAAAGATAGGATTTATAATCATCTAGAAAGGAATAATTTGATTAGGGATAGTCAACACAGTTTTGTGAAGGATAGGTCACAAACCTTACTGAGTTCTTCGAGAAGGTGACCAAACAGGTGGATGAGGGTAAAGCGGTTGATGTGGTGTATATGGATTTCAGTAAAGCGTTTGATAAGGTTCCCCACGGTAGGCTATTGCAGAAAATATGGAGGCATGGGATTGAGGGTGATTTAGCAGTTTGGATCAGAAATTGGCTAGCTGTAAGAAGACAGAGGGTGATGGTTGATGGGAAATGTTCATCCTGGAGTTCAGTTACTAGTGGTGTACCGCAAGGATCTGTTTTGGGGCCACTGCTGTTTGTCATTTTTATAAATGACCTGGATGAGGGCGTAGAAGGATGGGTTAGTAGATTTGCGGATGACACTGAAGTCGGTGGAGTTGTGGATAGTGCGGAAGGATGTTGCAGGTTACAGAGGGACATAGATAAGCTGCAGAGCTGGGCTGAGAGATGGCAAATGGAGTTTAATGCAGAAAAGTGTGAGGTGATTCACTTTGGAAGGAGTAACAGGAATACAGAGTACTGGGCTAATGGTAAGATTCTTGGTAGTGTGGATGAGCAGAGAGATCTCAGTGTCCATGTGCATAGATCACTGAAAGTTGCCACCCAGGTTGATAGGGTTGTTAAGAAGGCATACGGTGTGTTAGGTTTTATTGGTAGAGGGATTGAGTTTTGGAGCCATGAGGCAAAACTCTGGTGCGGCCGCACTTGCAGTATTGCGTACAGATCTGGTAGCCACATTATAGGAAGGATGTGGAAGCATTGGAAAGGGTGCAGAGGAGATTTACCAGGATGTTGCCTGGTATGGAGGGAAGGTCTTATGAGGAAAGGCTGAGGGACTTGAGGCTGTTTTCGTTAGAGAGAAGACGGTTAAGAGGTGACTTAATAGAGATATACAAGATGATCAGAGGATTAGATAGGGTGGACAGCGAGAGCCTTTTTCCTCGGATGGTGATGGCTAGCACGAGGGGACATAGCTTTAAATTGAGGGGTGATAGATATAGGACAGATGTCAGAGGTAGGTTCTTTACTCAGAGAGTAGTAAGGACGTGGAATGCCCTGCCTGCAACAGTAGTAGACTCGCCAACTTTAAGGGCATTTAAATGGTCATTGGATAAACATATGGATGATAATGGAATAGTGTAGGTTAGATGGATTTCAGATTTTTTTCACAGGTCGGCACAACATCGAGGGCCGAAGGCCCTGTACTGCGCTGTAATGTTCCTGTGTTCTATGTTCTAATACTTTAATAAACTTAGAAGAGTACAGAAAGTACAGGAGTGAAAAAATTGTCTGGTGTAGTTATGAAAAATCCTGCTAAGGTTTGTCAGTGCATTAACTGCAAGAGAATAACAAATGAAAGGGCCTATCAGAGATGTACATGGCAAATTGTATGTGAATGCAGAAGATGGGAGCAAGATTCTTAATGTGATTTTGTTCTCTAGATTCACAAAGAAGAGGTATGATGACAACGTTCTAGTTAAAGAGGAGGTGTGTGAAATAGTATATAATATAAGCATTATACCAAAGGAAGTACAGAAGGGATGAATCTCCTTGAAGATGGATTAATCAGCCTGAGGCTGAATGGATTGTGTCCTTGGCTGTTAAAGGAAACCAGGGGGCAATAATGAATGCTTTGAAGATCATTTTCTAATCTACTCTGAGAACTGCAAAGTTATGTATTTGGGAAAGGCAAACAAATCATGGTATTACATAATAAATGGGAGGATATTAAAAAGTAGAGACAGCGAGAGATCTTGCATGTGTAACCACAGATCCCTGAGGTCCCAGGACCAGTAGACAGGTGGTAAAGAAAGCATGGGTGATACTTTTGTTGATTTAGTCAGGTATTGAATACAAGAGCAGGGATGTGTTATTGAAATTATGTTAAACACTGACTCAGCCACAACTGGAGTTTTGTGTAAATTTCTGGTCACTATATTACATAAATGACATAATTTCATTAAAGAGATGGTACAGAGGAGACTTACAAGAATGTTACTAGTGCTTGAAAATTGCAGGTATGAGAAAAAAGGGGATCGGCTTGGTTTATTTTCCTCAGAACAGGGGCAGCTGAGGAGATGACTTAATCAAAGTGTGCGTAATAATGAGGGGCTTGGATAGAGAGGAAAGGGAAAACCTGTTTCTCTTAACGGAGGGATCAATCACCAGGGGGCACAGATGTAAGATGATTGGTTAAAGAATTAGAGGGGATATGAGGAAAAACAATTTCACCCAGAGGATTTGGGTATTTGGTATTCACTGCCCAATTTGATGGTTCAGGTGGAAACTCCCAACTCATTTATCAGAAACCTGGATCTGTACTTGAGGTGCTATAGCTGCAAGGCTGCAGACCAAGTGCTGGGAAAATGGGCTTAGAATGAACAATTAGTTTACTCAGCCAGCACAAACCAGATGGGCTGAATGACTTCTTTTTCTGTGCTGTAACTTTTCAAAGGTACCCATATTCTTCATGAAACAAATGGTGTAGAAATTGGAGATGAACAAGAGGCCTGAACTAGAATAGCAGTCCTCAAAGGGATGTAGAGCTGGAAAAGGTGACTGAGAAAGGGATAAGATCAGCAAGGCCGCCTATGTGTGGAACTGCAGGAGATGGGAGAGATACTAAATGAGTATTTTACATCAGTGTTTACTATGGAGAAGGATGTGGAAGATAGAGAGCGTGGCTTAAATAAATAGCGACATCTTGAAAAATGTTACAGAGGAGGAAGTGCTAGATGATTTAAAAACGATAAAGGTGGATAAATCCCTGGGCCCTGATCACGTGTACGCTAGAACTCCGTGGGAAGCTAGGGACCTGATTGCTGGGCCCCTTTCTGAGATATTTGTATCATCAATAGCCACAGGTGCTGAAAGAATGGAGGTTGGCTAACATGGTGCCACTATTTAAGAAAGATGCTAAGGAAAAGCCAGGGAACTATAGACCGGTGAGCCTGATATCAGAGGTGGGCAAATTGTTGGAGGGGGTCCTGAGGGACAGGATTTACATGTATTTGGAAAGGCAAGGACTGGTTAGGGATAGCCAACATGGCTTTGTGCATGGAAAATTGTGTCTTACAAACTTGACTGAGTTTTTTGAAGAAGTAACGAAGAAGATTGATGAGGGCAGAACGGTGGACATGATCTATTTGGACTTTAGTAAAGCGTTTGACAAGGTTCCTCATGGTAAACTGGTTAGCAAGATTAGGTAACATGGATAACAGGGAGAACTAGCCATTTGGATACAAAACTAACTTGAAGTTCGGAGACAGATGGTGGAGGGTTGCTTTTCAGACTAGAGGCCTGTGACCGGCGATGTGCCACAAGGATTGATGCTGGGCCACTGCTTTTTGTCATTTATATAAATGATTTGGATGTGAACATAGGAGTTATGGTTAGAAAGTTTGCAGGTGACAACAAAATTGGAGGTGTAGTGGACAGCAAAGAAGGTTACCTCAGAGTACAATGGGGATCAGATGGGCCAATGGGTTGAGGCGTGGTAGTTGGAGTTTAAATGAGATAAATATGAGATGTAGCATTTTGGAAAGGCATATCAGGGCAGGCCTTATACACTTAATGGAGCGCAGGTTCATAGTTACTTGGACGTGGAGTCACGGGTAGACAGGATAGTGAAGAAGGCATTTGGTATGCCTGACTTTATTGGTCAGTGCATTGAGTATAAGATTGGGAAGTCGTGTTACGGGTGTACAGGACATTGGTTCCGCCACTTTTGGAATATTGCTTGCAATTATGGTCTCTCTGCTATAGAAAGGGTTCAGAAAGATTATAAGGATGTAGCAAATGTTGGAGGGTTTGAGTTATAGGGAAAGGCTGAACAGGCTGAGACTGTTTTCCCTGAAGCATCAGAGGCATTATAGAAGCGGAGACATTATAGAAGTTTATAAAATCATGAGGGCATGGATAGGCTGAATAGCCAAAGTCTTTTCCCCAGGGTATGGAGTCCAAAACTAGAGAGTATAGGTTTAAGGTGAAAGGGTAAATATATAAAAGGGACCTGAGGGGCAACTTTTACATGCAGAGGGTGGTGCATGCATGGAATGAACTGCCAGATAAAGTGGTGGAAACTGGTACCAGTGCAATATTTAAAAGACATCTGGACTAGATTAGTTTAGGATATCTGATTGGCATAGACGAGTTGAACCAAATGGTCTGTTTCCATGCTGTTCAACTCTATAACCATTAAAAGAATTGAACATAACAAAAATAAGTTTAAAATTGATACATTGCTGGAGCAGGAGCCATTGTAGACCAGTCAACACAGAGGTGTTGGGTGAATGTGACTTATGTAAACTAGGCTAAGAATAGCAGAGTTTAGGATGAGGGTAAAAAACAGGAAATCAATCAGGAGTGATTTGGAATACTCCAGTCTACAAGTGATGAAACCATATATGACGGCTTCAGCTGTAGATGAGTTGAGGTTTGAATAGAGTTAGTCAATGCAATGGAGATGGAAGTAGATAATTTGGTGATGGAATAAGATACATGAAATGAAACTCCATATAGGGTCAAATACAGTATTAGTAAGCAAAATTAAAGCTCATGTTATTGGAGGTAATGTATTGACATGGGCAGAGAACTGATTGGCAGACAGGAAGCAGAGAGTTCAAATAAACTCTTTCAAAGTGGCAGGCAGTGACAAGTGGGGTACTGCAAGGTTCAGTGCTGGGGGCCCAGCTGTTCACAATATTACATTAATGATTTGGAAAAAGGAATAGAATGCAAAATCTCCAAATTTGCAGATGACACTAAGATGGGTGGCAGTGCTGTGAGGAGGATGTTAAATGTTGCAAAGTGACTTGGACAGGCTGGCTGAGTGGGCAAATACTTGGCAAATGTAAGGTTATTTACTATGGTGGCAAAAACAGGAAGGCAGATTATTATTTGAATGGTGGAAGTTGAGGTGCAATCAGACCTGGGGTGTCATGGTGGAACATTTGCTGAACATTGGCCTGCAGGTGCAACAGGCAGCGAGGAAAGCAAATGGTATGCTGGCCTTTGTAGTGAGAGGATTTGAGTATAGGGCCAAGGACATCATGCTGCAGTTGTACAGGGTCTTGGTGAGGGCACATCTTGAGCATTGTGTGCTGCTTTGGTCTCCTAGTCTGAGGAAGGACATTCTTACTATTGAGGGAGTTCAGTGAAGGTTCACCAGACTGACATATGAAGAAAGACTGGATTGAAAGAGTTGTAATCACTGGAATTTAGAAGAATGAAGGGGATCTCATAGAAACATATAAAATCCTGATTGGACTGGACAGGCTAGATGTTGGAAGAATATTCCTAGAACTAGGGGACAGAGTCTAAGAAGAAGGGGTAAGCCAGTCAGAACTGAGATGAAGAAGAATTTCTTTACTCAGACAGTTGTGAGCTTGTGGAAATCTCTACCACAGAAAGCTGTTGGGACCAGTTCATTAGATATATTCAAGAGGGAGGTGGACATGGCCCTTTCAGCTAAAAGGATCAAGGGGCATGGAGAGAAAGTGGGAATGGGATATTGAAATTGCATGATCAGCCATGGTCATATTGAATGGAGGTTCCAGTTCCAAGGGCCGAATAGCCTACTCCTGCACCTATTTTCTCTGTTTCTACAACATCAAGGTTGAGATTTGAACTCTTCATCAAAGTGTAGTGTAAACATGTTAGGTAGCAGCTAATCACCACTCCCACTTCGGAGATAACTCAGCTTGTCTCCCACTTATTAGCTCATTTAGAGCTTTACAGGCAACACATAGGCAAATAGATCATTCAATCGCATTGATGCTGATTAGCTGGCATTTCTTGGCAAAAGCTGCTGGGTCCTTAAGGCTGCCAGTCACGGGCCTTAATTACTAGCAAATTGAGATAGTTGCCAATGTATCTTCTCACCCAGCATTCAATTACAGAGTTGGTGAGAAGGGGATAAAATTCTCTCCAGGACAAATTATTTCCAGCTCTTGCCACCTCCAGGTGGATAAAATTCCATGTTTGAGAGAGGAAGATGATGTTTGAGGACTTTGGAAAGGAATAGGAAATGAAGAACAGTACCATAATTTCCTGGGACATTTTTTTATTTCTATTTGGTATGAGGGTATGGTGATGATTGTTTGTTTGAAAGGAGAGGAGAGGGATCACTTACAAGGCAAATTAACATATGGACCAGAAAGATAATGGCTGTCCAGGAAGGGTGAAATTAGGTCAAACAGTAAAAGGGAATACACAATAAATGGGAATATACTGAGAGGGGTAGATGAAGTGAAAGATCTTGGCATGCAAGTGCATATGTCCCTAAAGGTAGCAATACAAGTAGATAAGGTTTTAAAGAAGGCATATGGAATGCTCTCATTCATTGGTACAGGTGCAGAATACAAAGGTAGGGATATAATGATGAAACTGTATAAGACACTGGTGAAGCCACAACTGGATTACTGTATGCAGTTCTGGTCATCACATTAATTTGTCTGGAGATAGTGCAGAGAATATTTAGCAGGATGTTGCCAGGGCTGGAGAATTGTAGCTACCAGGAGAGATTGGAGAGGTTGGCATTGTTTTCCTTGGAACAAAGAAGGCTGAGAGGTGACATGATTGAGATATATAAAATTATGAGGGTTAGAGATAGACTAGACAGGAGCAACCTGTTTCCCTTGGTAGAGAGTTCAAAAACCAGGGGTCACAGATTCAAGCTAAGCTGCAGAAGGATTAGAGGGGATGTGAGGAAAAGCTTTCTTTATGCAGAGGATGGTGGATGATTGGAATTCACTGCCTGAACTTGTCGTGGAGGCAGAGACTCTGTACCTGGATCTGCACCTTCAGTACTGTAAGCTGCAGCACTATGGGCTGTGTGCAGGAAGATGGGATTAGAAATTGCATCTGGGTGTCTTTGAGTTGGCATGGACAAGATGGGCTAAATGGCCCCCTTCTGTGCGGTATTATTTCTAATATTCTATGGAACATAGGTTGATCGAGATGGGGGAATAGGCTGAGAAGGGTAGACAAGGAGGAAGTGGTGAAATGATCAGATCTTCTTGACAACGATGTCTCTGAACTCCTCACTTGTTGCTGGAGAACAGGAAGAAGAGAGACTTAAGGGAATAATTGGAAGATGGAATATTCACAAGAATAGCTGAATGTCAGAAACAGAGCTGATACAATCCCAAAAATGTCAGATGTCTCAGCAGCAACTGCCTACTATAATTAAAGGCCTCTACTGTTTGACATCCTAACATTTTTGTACTTTCTGTCTATATTTGTGAATCACTTTCTGCTATTTTGTTCATTTTTTTGTGAAAACAACATTGGTAGTCTTGTCCATGGCACGTAAAATGAAAGATTGTGGTAGGATATGACCTTGTAACCTAAACTGCAGATAGAACCAATCTTCCAGGTTAGACAGAAAAGAAGCTGAACAGAAAATGGTTTTTTTGTTTTCAATTTTCGAAGTCAAATTTACAAATCGCTGTAGCAACAAATGAGGACTGACTGCTGCAAGTTATTATCACAGGGATGCTGGAGAATGTCCTTAGTTTTACTTGAATTCAGACGCACTACTAGAATTCTGCACTTGATCCTAAAATGTTAGCGAACAAAGCCAACAGATCCCCGTACAATCCCTTTTACAATGGAATATTACCTGTTCAAAAGAGCACATTTCAAAAATGCCAAAACAGACAATGCTTGCCCTTGTGATCCCAACCAGCACATCATAATGAGGGCTAAATATTTATGTTATATTGATGTGAGATTAGACTGAACAGCTTTAGCCAACTTGCAAAAAAATGCAGGTCTTAATAATGCAAAACACAAGTAGGAAATTTAATTCTGCGTGTGTTGTGCCAAACTCTAAAGAATCCACTAGATAATGTAAGAAGGACAAAAATGTCTAAATTTATTCATGGCCTGCTCCAAGAGCTCCTCAATTTTGCAATCTGCGTTTGCTTGCAAGCTAAACACACATGGTAAATATCCTAGATAGTAGGAACTGCAGATGCTGGAAAATCTGAGATAACAAGATGTAGAGCTGGATGGACACAGCAGGCCAAGCAGCATCATAGGAGCAGGAAGGCTGACATTTCGGGCCTAGACCCTTCATCAGCTCCTATGATGCTGCTTGGCCTACTGTATTCATCCAGCTCTACACCTTGTTATCTCTGGTAAATATCCTGTTTCCATAGTAAAATCCAACCAATCAATACAGTTTTCACGTAAATCTTTTTAGTAAATCATAAAACTAAACGGAACAAAATACTGTTACTTTTTGTGCGTGCTCACAGGCATAGAATGCATGAAGTGTTACAAATACATTACATTAATGTTGCTTGGAGAACTTAATTTTTAAAGGAATGTGGAAAAAGGAATTTATTTCAAGACTTGTCAACAAAACTGAAGTGGATTCTATAAAAGAAGTTGTTGAAAGTTAATTATAGATGCTAGGGATTTCTTTAACAAGGTATTGTAGAAATCACATAACTGATTGTTGAACCACTGACTGGCTTGGAGACACTCTTGGTTGATCTATAAATGTGAAGTCATACATTTTGGTAGATAAATGTGAAGTCATACATTTTGGTAGGAGTAATAGTAAAAAGGATTATTACTTGAATGGTAAAAAGTTGCAGCATGCTGCTATGCAGAGGGACCTGGGTGTCCTTGTGCATGAATCACAGAAGGTAGGTCTGCAGGTACAACAAGTAATTAGGAAGGCAAATGGAATTTTGCCCTTCATTGCTAAAGGGATTGAAATTAAAAGCAGAGAGGTTATGTTGCAGCTGTACAAGGTGCTGGTGAGGCCACCCTGAAGTACTGTGTGCAGTTTTGGTCTCCTTACTTGAGAAAGGATGTATTGGCACTGGAGGGGGTGCAAAGGAGGTTCACTAGGTTGATTCCGGAGTTGAGGGGGTTGGCTTATGAGGAGAGACTGAGTAGATTGGGATTATATTCATTGGAATTCAGAAGATTGAGGGAGGATCTTGTAGAAACATATAAAATTATGAAGGGAATAGATAAGATAGAAGTAGAGAGGATGTTTCCACTGGCAGGTATAGCCTCAAGATTAGAGGGAGCAGATTTAGGACTGAATTGAGAAGGAATTTCTTCACCCAGAGGGTTGTTAATCTATGGAATTCCTTGCCCAGTGAAGTAGTTGACGCTACTTCAGTAAACGTTTTTAAAAAAAAGGTAGATTTTTTTTGAACAATAAAGGAATTAAGGGATACGGTGAGAACGCGGGTAAGTGGATCTGAGTCCATGAAAAGATCAGCCATGATCTTATTGAATGGCGGAGCAGGCTCAAAGGGCCAGACGGCCTATTCCTGCTCCTAGTTCTTATGCTCTTATATCTGGTTTAATCAGAGGAAAGCCTGCTACGAACCAATCAAGTTGGAGTGACACCTGCTAAAAATAAGCTGAGTCAAAAAATGCTCACTATGGACAAAATGCTGAAATGAAAACCATCTACATCAGTTCAGAGTGAAGCCTATTTGTTCTTATGAAAGTGTGATTGAAAGTATTGCTCAAGATTGTACCTTCTGAGCAAACAGCGGCTTCAAGACTCAGAGAGAACTGTACCTTGACTACATGCACCAGAATGTTAGAGCAACAAACTCTAGAATATTTTTACACTTTACCCTTTTGGCTTCAAGAATAACCTGTTGGCCAAAGAGTTTTTCAGAAAGCCAGTTCCTGCTGAAAAATCTTTTATTTCTCTTTTCCTGAAGACAAAGAGTGTGTGTTTGCATGTGCATTGGCAATATTTATAGGGATACGCCTTCGTACTTCTGTAACTGACTGTGCGTATGTTAACCAATTGTTGCATCTTGATCGAATAAGTTTATTTTGATAATAAATGCAATTATGGGTTTATTAAGAAATCTGGTTGATAGACCTTGTTTAAAACCACATACAGATTGAGTATCTAAGTGGTCATCTTGGTAAGTGGAAAAAGCATTTTTTCATTTTATGCTATGACCATGGAGTAGTGGGAGTAGAGCAACAGTACACTCCTCCAGTATGAGTTGTAATTTAAAAGAAAGACCTTTAGCCCATTGTTTATGCTGCTTCTTTGCAGGAGCAATCCAATTGGCCTTTTCCTCCTTTCCATAGTCCTGTATCTACCATTGTTGATAACATTTATAAATTTTCTGTGAAATTATGCAATGTTTTCTGCCCTAACCATTCTTGTGACAGAGCAATGTTCCCATAATTCTCTGTCTTAATTTTCCATCTCATTCCTTCAATCAACATTTTGAATTGATAATTCCGTCATCACGGACTTACCAATGTCGTTTACTAACCTCAGAAAAATGGCTTGAGCTATTTCTTTATCAGGATACCATATCCATAATGTTTAGGGCAGAATTGGCACTGTATCTTTATTGTCCCAGGGCAAAATAAATATTCTAGTGGTAGCAGTGGGAATGTAATGACTTTGTACTAGTAGGCTAATTTTCTTGGGCCACGGGGTTAATTCCTATCATGGCAGATAGTGAAATATGAATTCAATAAACAAAACAAAACCTAGAATTAAAAGCTAACTTAATGGTAATCACTGCCAATGTTGTTGAAAGCCCATTTGGATCACTAATTCCTCTTTTGAGATGGAAATCTGCCATCCTTATCTGCTCTGGCTCCAGAACCACAGCAATGTGGTTGACGCTTAATTACCCTCTGGGCAATTAGGTATGGGCAGTAAACGCTGGCCTAGCAAGTGACGGTGATATCCCATTAATAATTTATTTTTAAAAGATCAGCGTTTGTTACACATAAAACAGGGGGTTTTGACTGAACAGTTACACTTCTTAAACAGGCGTCCTTGGGCAAGGTGAGGACCTCTGCTTTGTTCTAGACTAATCAAATGAATTCTAATTACAACAGTGGTATTGAGTGGATAGGACAGGAGGGTCCACAAGTGCTTTATAAATAGTATTTAAATGTTTTCTCCATTCACAATGCGCCTTATAAATACTACTGTCTTTTTCATCATTTAATTTATTTCCTATTTCAAACCTTTCACTGAACAATAAGTAAGAATGAGAAAAAGAGTAAACACGCCAGCACTAACCACACCCACACTCTACACTCCACCACCACCCCACCCCCCAAACAACTATAACACGTCAGCTCTGATGAAGAGTCATCTAGACTCAAAACGTTAGCTTGCTCTCCCTCCATGGAGGTTGCTAGACCCTCTGTGATCTCTAGCATTTGTTGTTTTCTGCACAGATTCCAGGATCTGCCGTAATTTGCTCCTACACCCTGAGGTTATTGTGTACGTAAGTTCCAATAACAGAGATGTACACTTGGTGGTGAGGTTTATTATGGTGTGGAGCAGGGAGGAGAAATAAACCAATTATTTCAAGTGTCATGATCTCAATATTCAAACAGTAGAAGCTTTCTTTCTGTTGCAGCAGGATTTCCTAGTTCCTGCCTGCTTTAGTGCTTTGTCAGAGTTAGATTATACATAACTGAGCCTATCACTGTAGTTAGGGTTTTGATCAGGCAGAGCTCTGCTTGAAGTGCCTGGGTCCTGCTTGAGTGAAATTTTAGCTGCCATACTCAGCAGAGACCTCAGCATACACCTGAATTTGCACAGGAATTAAAAGTCATTTGAATCTTTAACGAGTGACATGGAAAGTACTCTCTTGTCTTCAAAGGTTTGAAGCTAAAGGTCAGCAGAGATATAAAGTGTCCATGGGTCTAATATAACTGGTCAAACTGAAGAGATTAAAGAATGCTTTAATGCTGTACGTGACCAAACCTTGGCTGTAGATTCACATTACTGGTTTGGTGTAATTTTGAAATTACTTTGTACTGTTCTTAAGTTTGTAGCATAAATACACTCACTCAACACCTATTTCTCATGTTGTAAAAGTAGTTGTTCTCTTTGACAGAGATAGTGGGAACTGCCGACGCAGGAGAATCTGAGATAACAAGGTGTAGAGCTGGATGAACACAGCAGGCCAAACAGGAAAGCTGACGTTTCAGGTCTGGACCCTTTATCAGAAATGGGGGAGGGGGAAGGGGATTCTGATATAAATAGAGAGAGAGGGGGAGGCGGATGGAAGATGGATAAAGGAGCAGATAGATGGAGGGGAGACAGACATGTCAAAGAGGCGGGGATGGAGCCAGTAAAGGTGAGTGTAGGTGTGGAGTTAGGGTGGGGGTAGGTCAGTCCAGGGAAGATGGACAGGTCAAGGAGGCGGGATGAGGCTGGTAGGTAGGAGGCGGGAGTGGGGCTTGAGGTAAGAGGAGTGGATCGGTGGGAGAAAGGACGGACAGGTTAGGGAGGCGGGGACGAGCTGGGCTAGTTTTGGGGTGCAGTCGAGGAAGGGGAGATTTTGAAGCTTGTGAAGTCCACATTGATACCATTGGGCTGCAGGGTTCCCAAGCGAAATATGAGGTGCTGTTCCTGCAACCTTTGGGTGGCATTGTTGTGGCACTGGAGGAGGCTCAGGATGGACATGTTGTCCAAGGAGTGGGAAGGGGAGTTGAAGGGTTCGCGACTGGGAGGTGCATCATTTGTCGCGAACCGAGCATAGGTGTTCCACAAAGCGGTCCCCAAGCCTCCGCTTGGTTTCCCTGATGTAGAGGAGGCCACATCGGGAACAGCAGAAACAGCGTACCACATTAGCAGATGTGCAGGTGAACATCTGTTTGATGTGGAAGGTTTTCTTGGGGCCTGGGATGGGGGTGAGGGGAGAGGTGTAGGGGCAGGTGTAGCAGCACTGTACCGTACTGTTAACAAGCAGTGGTAATTGTTTAATTTTCAGAGAACAAAAAGACAATCAGAAATCCTCATTTTTTGGCTTGCTTTAATCATATATTTTAATCGGTGGTATAGGCACTTCCTTTATTTGGACAAATACAATGTTATTTACTACAAAGTTATTTTAGCATTAGCAGTGATTCTTGGAAACAGCAGTCTTCATCATCTTAAACTGTTTTCTTATGGAATCGTTTTAAAGTCACACACTGAAGTCTGTATACAAGAAGAATTTTAGTCTTTAATTGAAGGATCCATTGCACAATAAAACAACACGTTTGGAAAATATTAAATTAACATATAAAATGTAACTTGCATACTCACTTCAACCAGTTTTCCTCCTTCAATGGTAGCAGCATAAACATACTTAGGAAAATTCATAAGGAGTTTTCCTCCATCCTGGTGTGCTGTGACCTGAAGTAAACCAAAGGAACCATTTCTCAATTATTACATAGAATTTACAGCACAGAAACAGACAATTCAACCCAACTGGTCCATGCTGTCATTTATGTTCCACCTAACTTTCCTCAAACTCCTTTCATCTAACCCCTTCAGCATACTCACCTATTCCTTCTCCCCGCCTCAAGATCTTATCTAATTTTCCCCAAATGCTATTCACCTCTACTGCAAGTGACAGCGAAATCTACATTCTAACTAATCTCTGGGGAAAGATGTTCCTACTGAGTTATGGGGGATTGGCAGGATGTCTTTTGAAGATGCAGTGCTGAATTCTATTGAAGTTAAGCTCTATTAACAATAATAATCCAGAAATATGGTGTCATCACTATACAATATGTCTTTACTCAATATCTACATATGTTTTGAATAGCACTACACCCTGGAGTAGAGTCTCAGCTGATAGCTTTAATTCTTTTTGAAAGGGGATGAAAAGTGACTAATGTCCTGATTGAGGGCAGCACTATCCAGCGTTTGAATCTGGAATGGTCTGGCTTGCATGATGCATTAACTATATAGGCAGTAGAATGAATATATAGATTTATCCATTTTATTTAGATTTATTTATAGCAGATTTTGTTTATTTGGCTTCCAATTCTTCAATTCTTCTAGATAACGAAGTGAATAAAACTTCAATTTTGATTGAACTGCACCGTTCAGTTGCAAAAGAATATACACAACTTCTCTCACAACATTCAGATCAGTATTCAGAAATAGATTCCATTTCTGTATATTTAGATTGTGTTCACATTTGTGTTTTCCTATAAATCCAACAATGAGAACAACGTAGCACATTGAGAATGATATGTTATCTAATTTGCCGTCCACACTGTATTAAGATAAAAACAAAGCTAGTATTGCTGGTGGATGCAGAGCTGGATTCCTGTTTTAGAAGTCTCTTTTTCAACTCTGCTTCAAATTCCAAACAACTAAGATCTTCTGTTCTCAGCTTGCAAGAATAAACTGTGGGGAAACAAGGAGATCAACCTAATCACATAACATGCAGCGATTGGTACAGTTGATAATGTTCCTGTTGTTTCTTTTTTAAACAAGAGAACAACCTTGTTTCAAGATGTCTATCTAAATAGCCGGCCTGATTAACTCCAATTACCTGTCTGTTCTGGGGAAGCTGCTAACTCAGCTCAACTTGATTTCATGGAGATTGAAAACTCTACAAGCAGAGATTGGTGCATGACATGCTACACTCTGTAATGCTGCACTTTGACAGTGACTTTAAGTGTAAATCTTTCATAAATCTAGATTTACTGTTTTTTTTCTTTGGTTACAAATGTTTTGATTGATTTATTGTTGTTACATTTATGAGATACAGTGAAAAGTGTTGTTTTGCTTGCTTTACAGGCAGATCGTACCATAAAAAGTCCACCAGGGTAGCAGAACAGGGTGCAGAATACAGTGTTATAATCACAGAGAAAGTGCAGAGAGACAGCGAGAGAGACATCCGAATTAACATTTGAGAGGTCTGTTGAAGAGTCCGATAATAGTGGGGAAGAAGCTGTTCTTGAATCTATTTGCATATGTATTCAAACTTTTATGTCTTCCACCTGACAGGAAAGGGTGGAAGTGAGAATGATCAGGCTGGGAGGGATCATTAATTATGTTGGTTGCTTTCCCAAGATAGTGGGAAGTTTGGATTGAAGGAGGGCTGGTCTGTGTGATGAACTGGGCTGTCTTCATGACTCTCTGTAGTTTCTTGTGGTCTTGGGAACAGCAGTTGCCAAACCACATTGTGATGCACCCAAATAGGTTGCTTTCTAGGGTGTGTCTACAAAAGTTGGTAGAAGTCCTTAGACACTCGAGGAAGTAGAGACATTGTCGAGCTTTCTTGACCGCCATGTTGATGTGGGTGGACCAGGATAGATTGTTGGTGATCGTCACTCCCAGGAACTTAACGCTCTTGAATATCTCCACCTCAGCACCATTGATGCAAGCAGGGGCATGCCCTCCACTATGCTTTCTGAGATCAATGACCAGCTCCTTCATTTTACTGATGCTCATGGAGCTGTTGTTGTCTTTACACCATGTACTAAGCATTCGATCTCTTTTCTGTATTCTGTCTCATCATTATTTGAGATCCAACATACAACAGTCATGTTGTTAGCAAACTTGTAAATGGAGTTGGGGCAGAATTTGGCCACACAGTCATGAGTGTATGAAAAGTACAGTAGGGGGCTTGCAGGGCAGTGGTGTTGAAGATGATGGTGGAGAGATGTTGTTGCCCATTCTTGCTGATTGCAGTCTATGGGTCAGAGAGTTGAGAATCCAGTAGTGGAGGGGGAAGCCGAGACCTAGGTCTTGGAATTTAGAGATGAGTTTCTGTGGAATTATAGTGTTGAAGGCAGAACTGTAGTCAATAAGTAGGAGCCTGATGTAGGTGTCCTTGTTATCCAAATGTTCCAGGGGTGAATGTAGGGCCAGGGAGATGGCGTCTGCTGTGGACCTGTTGAGTCAGTAGGCGAATGGCAAAGGATCAAGGTAATTTTGTTGGCTGGAGTTGATGTGAGCTATGATTAAGTGCTCGAAGCCCTTCACAGTTATGGAGGTTTTCCTGAAGTAGCTGGGGACTTCAAATTGAACTAAGGAGAAGTTAAAAATGTCTGCAAACACTCCTGCCAGCTGGTCCACACAGGATCTGAGTGCATGGTTGGGGACTACATCCGAGCCATTTGCTTTCCATGGGATCACTCTCAGGAAGGCTGATCTAATGTCTACAGTGGTGACAGTGGGTACAGGTGTATTCGAGGCCATTGGGATAGATAACAGCATTTCACTGATCTTCTGTTCAAACTGAGCATAGATTGCATTGAGCTCTTCCGGTAGGGATGTACTGTTGTCTGCGATTCTGTTTGACTTCACTTCATAGCCTGTTATGTCATGTAAGCCTTGCGACAAACAGTGGGTGTCAGTGTGGTTGGTCTGGGTCTCAAGCTTAGTTTGGTATTGCGTCTTGGCATCTTTGATGGCCTTACAAAGATCATATCTGGATTTCCTGTAGACATCAGGGCTGTCTAACTTGTACACCTCAGACCTGGACTTCAGTAGAGATTGGATCTCTCAGTTTATCCATGGATTCCAGTTGAGGAACATTCAGATTAACTTCTTCAGCACATAGTCTTCTACACACTTACTAATGAAGTCTGTGCTGGTAGTCGCATACTTGTTTTAGTTTGGCTCCTGAGCATGGACCAGGCCACATCTGAGCACCAGGAGGTGTTGATTAGGAGGCAAATCCCAATGCCCCTTGTCTTGCCCAAGGATGCTGTGTGGTCCATGTGAAATGCAGAAAAACCTCTAGGTTGTAAGGCACAATCAAGTGTAGCAGAAGTGAGTCATGTCTTTGTAAAACAGAGTTCACAGCAGCCTATCAATTCCCTTTGCAAGGGGAGTCTAGCTTTAATGTCATCCATCTTTCCTCACATGCACACCAATTTCCATAAAGCAAATTAGGCAGCTAAAGATTTTCAGAGATTTGCATTGCTTTTATTGTAAACCTATAGTACAGTACAAGCTTGCACCATTTCTTTCTGTACCTTACTGGGGAAGAACTCAGATCATTTTTAATAACCCACTTCTAATTAAACCAAAATCCAATTAACAAATTGCAAATGCTGCCCACCAAGGACAGTGTGACAATAATAAAAATTTAAAAAATGGAGAAACAAGGAAGAGAATTAATCAAAATAATAAGAATTCAGCTTTTTCTTTTCTTCTTTTGCAACCCACCACCAAACTACATGATCACCCAATTAGTCAAATCACAAACACTTCTCCACAGTAATAAAGTAAAAATCAACAAAGAAAGGGAGGCACTAAGGGAAGTGGATAAATCAAATAGTGTTGCAGGGTGAATAATGCATTCCAGGTCCCACAGTGCCCATTTATCTCTGAAGTCATTGAGGATGCTGGTGAAGATATTTTTAATCTACCTGTGCAGACATGTTTCAACAGACTTCTAGTGCAGAAGGAACTTGAAGCACAGACTCCTATTCCAGGTGTAGGAACACTACCATTACAACACAAGAGCCCTTAAGGGTACTGGTGAATAGCACTCAGGTCTAGCGAATCACCTGCTCTCTGGAGCTGATCTGTTTGAACTATAGCAGCCTCATGGCTGTTACAACACAAGTAGATTGCCAATTTGGCCAAACAGCAATGGATGCTGGGTATGTTGGCCAAGTAAAGCTCTGAAAATTGCAAATGCAGAAACCAGACACAGTGAAAACCCAACAGCCAGGTGCTAATGACATTAGCATAGTGCAAAAGGATACATTTCATCAACAGTTCAATTAAAGGAGGAATGCATATGTTCAACTAAAAACCGGTCACAAAGGCAACCAGGCCTTACTATACAAAGAAACAAACTTTAGCAAGCCATCCAAAATGATTGGTAAAATTTTGAACTGTTGAGTGACATTCTCTGATTGGCCAAAACTATAGTTTCAGAAAAGCATCCAAAAAGGTATAAGAACAGGGCTGCAGGCAGGTCGGATGATCTCCCTGAGGGTCTGCTCCTGGGCCTGGCCATTAACATATCCAGCTGTGGGGGGGCTGAATGCTTCCCGCATTTCCGCGGTTATGCTCGAGCTCGGATGTCCACCAACGCTCTCAATGCCTTTAGGAAGAGTTGGGCACTGCGGGGGTGGAATGCTTTACTTCCCCCCTCCAATGTTGTTTGGGTTTAGTCCTTACCCTCCCCTTTACATTCGTTTCATGTGAGCATGACCCCTGCCAGGGCTCTGCTTGTCACTGGCTCCCTGGCCACATGGGTGTTTTTCCTGGTGGTGGAATATTAATAAAGTTATTTCCTCCCACCCACCTTCCTGCAAAAATGCTATCCCCTATTCCCAATTCCTTCGCCTCCGCCGCATCTGCTCCCAGGATGAGGCATTCCACTCCCGTACATCTCAGTTGTCCTCGTTTTTCAAGGACCGTAACTTCCCCTCCTCGGTGGTCGAGAACGCCCTCAACCGTGTCTCCCACATCTCCCGCACCTCATCCCTCACACCCCGTCCACGCAATAAAAACCAAAAAAGAATCCCCCTCGTCCTCACGTACCACCCCACCAACCTCCGGATCCAACGCATCATCCTCCGACACTTCCGCCATCTGCAATCCGACCCCACCACCAAAGACATCTTTCCCTCCCCACCTTTATCTGCTTTCCGGAGGGACAACTCTCTCCGTGACTCCCTCGTCCGCTCCACACTCCCCTCCAGCTCCACCACACCCGGCACTTTTCCCTGCAACCGCAGGAAGTGCTACACCTGCCCCCATACCTCCTCCCTCACCCCCATCCCAGGCCCCAAGAAGACTTTCCACATCAAGCAGATGTTCACCTGCACATCTGCCAATGTGGTATACTGCATCCGCTGTACCCGGTGTGGCTTCCTCTACATCGGGGAAACCAAGCGGAGACTCGGGGACCGCTTTGCAGAACACCTACGCTCGGTTCGCAACAAACAACTGCACCTCCCAGTCGCGAACCATTTCAACTCCCCCTCCCATTCCTCAGACGACATGTCCATCCTGGGCCTCCTGCAGTGCCACAACGATGCCACCCGAAGGTTGCAGGAACAGCAACTCATATTCCGCTTGGGAACCCTGCAGCCCAATGGTATCAATGTGGATTTCACAAGTTTCAAAATCTCCCCTCCCCCCACCGCATCCCAAAACCAGTCCAGCTCGTCCCTGCCTCCCTAACCTGTTCTTCCTCCCACCTATCCCCTCCTCCCACCTCAAGCCGCACCTCCATCTCCTACCGACCAACCTCATCCCGCCCCCTTGACCTGTCCGTCCTCCCTGGACTGACCTATCCCCTTCCTAACTCCCTACCTACACTCACCTTTCCTGGCCCCATCCCCGCCTCTTCGACCTGTTTGTTTCCTCTCCACCTATCCTCTCCTCTATCCATCTTCTATCCCCCTCCCACTCTCTCCCTATTTATTTCAGAACCCCCTTCCCCTCCCCCTTTTCTGATGAAGGGTCTAGGCCCGAAACGTCAGCCTTTCTGCTCAAATGATGCTGCTTGGCCTGCTGTGTTCATCCAGCCCTGCACCTTGTTGTCTCGGATTCTCCAGCATCTGCAGTTCCTACTATCTCTGATTCTATTTATATAACTGGTGTTTTCCCTAATAATAAAAAAATAAAAACAGCACTATGGGCAGGTTGGAGGATCTCCTCCTGGGCCTGGCTAGGCTGGCAATAAACAGGTCCAGGCAGCAGGCTGTGGAGGGGTTCACTCTGCCAACTGCCTGCCCTTCTTATGGGATTATGTTCGAGGTCCAATGTCCTTGGAGTGTTTGGCACAGCAAGGTTTAGAGTGCCTTATTTCCCCCACCAGCTCTATTATCATTTAGTCCTTACCCTCCCCCCTCACTTCCTTCAGGTAAGCATTGCTCTTATCAGGCTTTGCATGTTAATGGTTCACTGGCGACATGGGTGTTTTTCCTGGTAGTGGAAATATAGAACAAAAACAGGAATTATCTGCAGATTCATTCAATCTCTTGGACCTTCTGGAGACAAAGAAGAAATGACCAGCGTGGTAAAGGCAAGGACTGACTGGCCACCCAGAGATAGAGAGAGAGAAAAAGAGAACAACAACTTTGAGAATTGAACTAAAGTTACAAGAGACTCTGGGAAGTATTGTAATGGCTAAGATGATTGGACAGGATTAGGAACAATATCATTAATATTAAAGTCTTACTGTTATTTGTTCCTTAATAAAGTTGTGACAGTTTGCATCAGTACCAACTTGGGTCTGTAGTGATTTGACCGTTCCAGTATTCTGGGATACTTGGTAAATTCATTTATAACCTATTGGTCCAAGTGTTTGACAGATCCTAAAAGGACTTGGAAAACATCTGGTGTCCCTTCAATAAGACGTGACTGTCGGGTCCTCTGAACCCAAACTGCCAATTTAACCTGGCGTCTTGAATGTTGAGCCTGAACCAGTTATTGAGAGGGCAGGTGCCCCACGCGAAGACTAGGATTCAAGGGACCAGCGGCATGCTGGTTCAGTGGCTAGCACTGCTGCCTCACAGCGCCAGGGACCCTGGTTTGATTCCAGTCTTGAGCGACTGTCTGTGTGGAGTATGCACATTCTCCCCGTGTCTGCATGGGTTTCCTCCGGGTACTCCGGTTTCCTCCCACAGGCCAAAGATGTGCAGGCTGGGTGGATTGGCTATGCTAAATTGCCCATAGTGTTCATGGATGTTTAGGTTGAGTGTGTTAGACATGAGAAATGCAGGGTTGGCGGAATGGGTCTGGGTGGGACGTTCTTTGGAGGGGCGGTGTGAATTTGTTGGGCTGAATGGCCTGTTTCCATATTGTAGCGATCCTATGAAAAAGTATCTCTATGAACGACATTGGGGCAGACCCATCTTGGGCTATAAACTAGGTGTTTTGGAAGTGGAACAAGCAAAGCACAAGTTGGAAGGGGATAGTAGAGTATAGAGGGACCCGGAGGAAGTCAGCCTAGAGGGGGACAGGCGTTTATCTCTTGCACGGGGACTTCAGAGCTATTGACAGTAGTTGACCCTGTACATACTCCTTTATTCCAAAGAGAAATAAACAGGGGAAAAGCATCTCAGTGTCAAGAGTTGAGGATGCTTTCCAACAATACCTATTTGAAAAATGGCTCAGGTGGGAAGAATTCTGGAGTAAGCCAGAATGGCTCTGGAATGAAGGTTCCATGGCACAAGACCTATGACTAGAAGCACACAAAGATTTGGGGAAGAAGACTGCTAAAGAAACCATAGTGATAGCAATAGCATGCTGTCTAGAGAATTCCCGAGGCAAAGTTGTTGAAATTAGATTGCTCCAGGAGTGATTCAAAGCCACAACTGATGAATTAGGAAAGTCAATTTGTGGCTAAAGAACAAGATAGGGGAATCCAGGACAACCTGATTCCCATTCCCGATATGAAAAGGCCTATTTAAATTAAAGAGGGGCAGCTGGAGACTGGGAGCAGTACAGGCTCATATAGATAGACTAGAACAGCAATTTAAAGAGCTGCAGGCAGCAGTAAGAGTCATGCAGAATTGTAATGCAGGCAAGAATAAAACTGTTGCAACCACAAAGTGCCACAAAAAGATAGAGAATCTAGAGAGCCAGCTATGAGCCCATAACAGCATAACGTGTGCCTTTGAAATAGACCCAAACACAGGAGACAGTGAGGGGTCAGATGAGGAGGAATCAATACAGGTCCCATATATATCCACTGGGTTGGACCATATATGGGGACCCCATTCACCTTTCTCTGAAGCTGCAGGCTCATCAGCCCCCTCCCCT
Organism: Rhincodon typus; assembly: GCF_021869965.1. NCBI lineage: Eukaryota > Metazoa > Chordata > Chondrichthyes > Orectolobiformes > Rhincodontidae > Rhincodon > Rhincodon typus. Next base: position 19,815,334 of record NC_063343.1, on the reverse strand, counting down.
GCCCTAGAACTCACAACCTCCCGGACACCTGTCACTGAAGAAACCAAGATCAGATTTTGTATACAACCATCCCGTCCACCACTCAACTGGCCGACACCACTAAGAAGGTAACAGTCTTTGATGGTTCTTTTGACTCATGCTGCTTCTTTGAGATTTATCAGCAAGGGTTAGATGAGAAGGAACACTTATTATGTGCCTAAGCTCCGTAATACACTCAGCTCAGCCACAGGTGCAGAGTACTGGCAGTGGCACCCTGGATCAAATGATGTCAGTGGTTCTAGCCACCGTTGGATATGACAGGAGGGGATCCCATGGATGATTTGCATAAGCGTCATTTGAGAAAAGGGAAACATCCAATCATTTCCCGGCGGCTGTGGCTCCAATTTACCCGAGTATTCTGGGACATGGACTGCTCCCAACTCACACCTCAATATCGAGTAAACTGGGTATGCATCCTAACAGCACGTGCTTCTGACAGTGGAGCCTGGTCTTGAGGGATTTAACCTGACTAAGGTCTATCATACCAAAGCTTGGGCACTGAGAAAATTAACACAGGCCTGGGTAAAGGAAGTTGAGGAGCAGGACAATGGAAAGAAAAAGGTCTACGTTAGTGTGGTCCGCACTATCCACAGCCCATCTCCAGCCTGGAGGAACAAGGAGTGGGGTAGAAATAAATCTAGGAAACCAAGGAATAATCCCCCTCCATGCAAATCCCCTGCCTACTGATGAACCCCAAGCCCAAGACATGCTATAATTTGTGGCCAAACCGCCAATTCATTTGGGACTACTGGGCACCTAAGATGTCCATCTGGCAATGGGAAAACTGAGAAGATGAGCCAACACCCAAGGTATTATCCCAGCAGCAACAGCTAGAGTGAACGCCTAACAGGATCCAGCCCTCTGAGCCCCCATGGCTTGTGTCGATAACATAGGAACCACAATCCCTTCCCTTTATCACACCCCTCCAAACCTGATGCTCAATGAGACTGCAGAACAATGCATAGTTGCGCCAATCTGAGCATGACACTACATGGGACCGGGTCAGGAGACCCCTAACAACAGCTAGAATTGACAACAAGCCCTTTGAATTCCTTTGGGAGAGCAGGGGATCCCTGACAAATTTAAATACAACCAGATGTGCTGATGCTGCATGGCAAATGAAAGGCACAATCACTCTGAGTGGTCTCACTGGCCATGTACAACAGGGAAGCAAGGCATACCTAGTACTGTTCAGGTTAGGAAATTTGACTTTCCAGACCTAGTTATCCAACTTCCCCTAAAACCAGATCTGGAGCACATCATAGGCATCAACATCATGTGCAAATATTCCCTTTCCTTTGATACTAGTAATCAACGTATCTGGCAAATAGGCAGTGCTGATGACTGCCCCAGTGGACACACCAACATGGAATTTGTGCCTTTGGAGAATTATGGATAAAAGCCTCAGAGATAACTGACAATGTAGAGACTCAAAATATCATTGCCAGAGACATGCACGCCTTCACCAAACACAAACACTGTGGGTGTACAGAAGGGGAGGAAATGATAGAAGGGCCTAACATCAGACACCACAAACAATACCAGTTCCCAAAGCAGGCAGAGGGTGAAGTAGCCAAAGTCATTTCCAGTTTGCTATATCGGGGATTCCTCCACCCAATAGCCGCCACTAACAATTCTCCGAAGTGGCCTGGTCGGTATATTGAGCACAGGAGTTGGAGGTAACTTTACAGATTTACAGGACATTGGTTAGGTCACTTTTGCAATACTATATTCAATTCTGGTCTCCCTGCTTTAGGGAAGATGCTGTGAAACTTGAAAGGGCTCAGAAAAGAATTACAAGAATGTTGTCAGGGTTGGAAAGTTTGAGCTTTAGGGAGAGGTTGGGGCTATTTTCCCTGGAGTGTTGGAGGCTGAGGGGTGACCTGTTAGAAGCTTATAAAATCATGAGGAGTATAGAGAAGGTAAATAGCCAAGATCTGTTCCCCAGGATAGGGGAGTCCAAAACTAGAGGGCATAGGTTTAAAAGTGAGAGAGGAAAGATTTAAAAGGGACCCAAGGGGTAACTTTTTCACACAGAAGATGATGCATGTATGAAATGAGCTGCCAGAGGTGGTGGTGAAGGCTGTACAATTACAACATTTGAAAGGCATCTGGTAGGATATATAAATAGGAAGGATTTAGAGGGCTATGGGCCAAATGCTGGCAAATAGAACTAGATTAATTTAGGATATCTGGTTGGTATGGATGAGTTGGACTGAAGGATTAGGGTTAGGGTTAGGGTTTCCACGCTTGTACATTGCTATAACTATGACTGTCTGGAAACCTGTTGGGTCCTGGACGCTAACCATTGACTATCGAGAGCTAAGTAAAGTCACCCCAATCATGGCACTGATAGTCGCAACTAGACCCAAAATGGTGAAGAAACAAACATCTGAAGCCCATTATTTCACAGTACTGGATATTAGTAACTGGACAGCAAAATATACAAACACCAAACTTTAGCAAGGGCACCAGCCTTGAGAGTCCCAGACCCTGAACTACTTTTTGCTCTAGAGATAGCAACCACTGACACTACTCTATAAGCTGTCCTGCTACAAGAACAACACGACAGATTGAGGCTAGTAGCATTTGCTTCTACGCTTTTAAACCCGGTCGAGCAAGGCTTCTCCTTCTGTGACTGACACTTATTGGCAATTTTCTGGGCAGTCCAACACTTCTCTTTTGTTGCCTTAAACCCCCTCACCATACTTACCCCTATCCAATTACTGTTAGAGGGCAGAATCAAAGATGCATGGTGAGCCAGAACCACATAGCAAGGTGGACCATCATGCTCCAACATCAAGGATAAATGTGTCCAAATACTCACCTTTTTATCAAATAACCTCAACTATAGCTGCGATGCACACCTGTACCAAATTACAGCTACCAGCAACCCCAAAGGGTCTATTCCACCCAAGTTAAAGAAAGGCTAACTGGACAAGGGATCGAAACAGCTGCTGAAGATTTTCATTGATGAGTCATCCATGGTTGAGAACAGGATCAGGAAAATGGCTGTGGCTTATAGGTTGAGGATCGGAGAGACAACCCCATATTGGAAATAGCTTTAAAGCTCCCCAGCCACATACGTGCACAGGCCACCGAGCTTGCTGCAGTCGTGTACATAGTAGCTAATCAGGAACAGCTCCTGCCATTGCTAAACATCCATTCCAACAGCAAGTATGGCTGTAACAGCTTCACAAACTTCTTCCCACACTGGAAAGAGCAGGTCTTCATCTCTGCTGATAGAAAGTCCCTCCCATATGCACCTCTGTTAAAAAAATGTTTTCTGGCAAACCCATGGGTAGAGTTATGGGGTCAAAGTAAAAGCCTACCATAAAACCTCCTCAGCTGGAAACGTTACAGCTGATGAACTGGACAAGCAAGGGATGCGACAAGGATAAGCCTGGCAGCCACCAATCCCTGAACCAATGCAAACCATTGCAATCACAGTCAAACAGACAAACATTGAGGATCTTAAACATGCTTAGAGTTCTGACTTGGATTTCAACCATGTCCTTCAAGGAAAATACTCAGGCAGCCATAAAAATTGGGAAAGTGAAATTTTAATCGACAATGGCCTGGTTTTAAAAGATGATCTCTACATTGTACCGTTTTGTGACCACAATCAAATAATTTATAAATATCAAGATGTCCATGGACATCAAGGAGTCAATTTCACCTAGGACAGGACTAAAAGTTTGTGCTGGTGTCCCAATCTTGACATTACATTGATATGTGCACAGAACAGCACGCACCAGTAACCTAACAAGGGCAACTTACAGGGCCCTTGGATCAACCTTCAGCTTGACAATAAGGAACACTACCAACCTGTTCAGGGGAATTCAGATAAGTTCTCGATATCATTGATATCTTTACCAAATAGGTTGAAGCGTTCCCCACACACACAAATACAGTATAGACTAAGGTCTTAGTGCAACAAGTTTTCACATGGTCGGGACTTCCCAGTAGTGTTGAGTCTGATCAGAACACGCACTTCCCTAACACATCATGCAAGAAGGTATGAGATAACAAGGTGCAGAGCTGGATGAACACAGCAGGCCAAGCAGCATCAGAGTAGCAGGAAAGCTGATGTTTCGGGTCTGGACCAAATGTCAGCTTTCCTGCTCCTCTGTTGCTGCTTGGCCTGCTGTGCTCATCCAGCTCTACACCTTGTTATCTCAGATTCTCCGGCATCGGCAGTTCCTACTATGTCTGATGCAAGAAGGTATGGTGTTCTTTGGCATCAAAAGTTTCACATTACCTCCCACCCCCAATCCAGTGGGTTTGTTGACCGCTTGAATCAATAGTTCTATCATGCTTGGAACTATCAGAATGATGGCATGGTCGCTCAGTGGTTAACACTGCTACCTCACAGTGCCAGGGACAGGGGTTTGGTTCCATCCTTGGGCGACTGTGCAAACTCCATATAGACAGACATTCTCCCCATATCCAAGTGGGTTTCTTCTGGGTGCTCCTGTTTCCTCCCACAGTCCAAACATGCGCACGTTAGGCGGATTGGCCAAGCTAAATAGCCCATAATATCTAGAGATAGTAGGAACTGCTGATGCTGGAGTCTGAGATAACAAGGTGTAGAGCTGGATGAACACAGCAGGCCAGGCAGCATCAGAGGAGCAGGAAAGCTGACGTTTTGGGTCTGGACCCTTCTTCAGATTTTCTGAAGTAGTGTCCCAACCTAAAACATCAACTTTCCTGCTCCTCTGATGCTGCCTGG
>NC_063343.1:19783965-19810163 GCF_021869965.1 Rhincodon typus | reverse complement strand
CCTTCTTCAGAAAATCTGAAGAAGGGTCCAGACCCGAAACGTCAGCTTTCCTGCTCCTCTGATGCTGCCTGGCCTGCTGTGTTCATTCAGCTCTACATCTTGTTATCCCATAATGTCTAGAGATGTGTAGGTTGTGGATTTGGAAAATGCAAGGTTGCGGGTATGGGGGGCAGGTGGGTCTGTGTGGGTGCTCTTCAGAGGGTTGGTGTGGACTCAATGGGCTGAATGGCCCACTTCCACACTGTAGGGATTCTATGAACTCGAAATAAATGCCCTCACACACAAACCTACTGCCCACATCCTAATGGAAAACATAAAAACTGGGCAAATGGCCGCAGCCATAAAAATTGGCACAAGACAAAATAAACAGAGTTGGGCTTATTTCAATGGCAAAGTTCATCCCTCAGAATTGAGGTAGGATAACAAGTTATGGTCCAAGTCTATCAGCCTGATTCCTTCCTAGTCACCAGGTTTTCAGAACCCAACTCCATTGTGGATAAAGTTAGACCCTCGCTATATAAACTGTTGAATTCAGGTAAAGTGGAGGGACACCATAGAAACCAAATGAAGTCCTATGCCCTTCAGTCCCATCACTTTCACACTCTGACTGGGCAAATGGAGCCTGAAACAAGCTGAGAGCTGGACGATCCCGGTAACCCCTCAGTCCTGACTGCAGATCTGACCTTCGTACCTTAGAATCCCCCCCTCCCATTCTCCAATGCCATCAGGGATGAGAGGTCTGATGCTGACTTCCTTTCGAGCTACACACCACGCTCCCAAACAGTCTCCCAACCTAGGGGCAGGCCACAGTGCAACAGGCATGAAATATAAAACCAATTAGGATCCGAGGAGGATGATTCCCCTTCCCCTGTAATAATGGCCATCTCCGATAAGAATGCAGAATCAACGGGCCTTGGCACAATGGACACATCCATATAACCCTGACTCAATTTTCACCATTCACTGAAGTCCAACAATCATCCATCATATGTCCAAAAAAAGGGGGAGCCAGGAATGGGGGACAACTTGACAATTGAGTAATGTTACGTAAAATATGAGTCAGATGTTGAACAATGATCTCTTTTCAGAAGTGTGACAGAGAAAATACTCCAAGGCAACAATAAAGTCTATGTGAAGCCATTTATTTCTGTTATGTATAAGTATTATTGTTTTAGGTAAAAATGTTGCATGGACAAATAGGAAACCAAGGTATCCAGGATACCTATGGTATGACCCAACTGATGCTATGGTGTGCATGGATGGGATCCTTTGGGTCCACCCCACAAAATTGGTTAATTTCTGGTGTAATAATTAACTTATGGTGTACAGAAAACCCAATGGGAGTTCCGCGTTTTGTTTCATGAGCATAGGGATCACAGATGATTGGTGGGGCTCTCTGAATATGGGTGCATGGTGGTGAGATGCCAACCATACACCCTGGACAAAGGATTAGGGTTTAGCTAACAATGCCCTGGGAGATTCCAGCAGGGAGAATTTCTAGAATATGAAATTAGAAACAGGACCGAGGCCGGTAGTAAAGGCCCTCTCCCCAGCTTGTCTCACAAGCATTCCTGGTTCACGTAATTAAGCCCACAGGCAAAATTTTGTTCAACAATCTCCACCACGAATTAATGCCAATAATAATAGATACATCAGGGACCCAACGAATGGAGTGGTGTCCTTCCTCACTGAAATGACTGTACTCACACCTGTCTCATAGGATAATGGGATGAGGGACAGGAAAATATGAGGATAAATCTCAATCCATGACTATTAAGTGTGAAAGAAGGGAACTCCTTAATTATCTAGTTACAGCATATAGGAAAGGAGTGTCAAATTTGGTTAATTAGGATCATAAACTCAGAATTTTGACTCGACAAGTCAAATAAGCTTTGGATAAATTAAATGAGGACAACAGATAGGAGACAGCAGGACAACTGATGGATAATCAGGCTAGCCATCATCTAGTGACCATACTCAAAAGTCATGCGTAAACCATCAACCAGGGTAAATTTATGGATGACAGCAGGCTGCAAAATCGCACCCTCTGTAGCGTCACTGGAAACTGATGGTTGAGCAACTTAGGGAGGACTTCAGACAGGCAAGCCACGGGTACATCCCATCCTGTCAACATTTCCAGCTGCCAGCTGAGGCAGTTAACCAAGGTGTGCTTCAATGACAGTTGCAAGGACATATTGGAGATGTCCTAGCCTTGTTGCTAGGAATCCCAATCATTCCTAATGGCAGAGTGGGATTGAGAATCTTTGAAGAAAACATTGGCATTATAAACAAAGAAATGTGGAAGGGGTATCATGATACTCTCCGATATGCTATAGAAAGAAAGGAGTCACTGATAGGGACCAGTCTAAGTAAATCAGAACAAAGGACATACCTTATATATTCATGCCCAGTATACCCTAATGATTTTACCCAATGTGATTTTAAAACAATTATTGATTTAAACTGCACTTTGGAGTCTAAGAGTCTGAGGACTGACATCACAGCAGTCTCATTGAGGGAGGAGGGAGAATATTATGTCACCACATTAATCAAGAAAAACACTATAGGGATTCAACCTGTAATGTCACTGATGCCATTTTTTGTATTAAACCTCATATGCCTGCACAGATAGGCATAATAGAACCAACTGACATTCACTGAAGGCGAGTAACATTCATAAATGCAGGTGACAATGAAGAGAATTTCTTGGAAAATATTTTGAGAAATATGACACAGATATAAAACATCTGCCACAGAAGTTGGATCAAGTCAGAATGCAGTTAATGAGCACCCACCAAATCTTTGCTCGAACAATATGACACATCAAAAGAGTTGAAAGATGAGATAGATGAGATTAAACCAACTGGTAGGATGACTTTTGGAACTGGGGCTCAAATATACACTTTCATCTGTGGACTTGCCTCCTTTCACATGTCTGATGAAGGGTCTAGGCCTGAAACGTCAGCCTTTCTGCTCCTATGATGCTGCTTAGCCTGCTGTGTTCATCCAGCTCTGCACCTTGTTGTCTCGGATTCTCCAGCATCTGCAGTTCCTACTATAGCTGTAGACCTAATTGCATTTACTTTGGTGTACCTCACTGTACCAGTAGTCAAGATTGCTGGCTGAAAGACAGAGATATCCCGACAGATCGATGCATTCGCTATGAATACCGCATATACACATGAGCAAGGGCTGCAGAATAGATGGAACTCCCAGGGTTATTACCGCTACCTTCACCTCTATTGCTCTTATTACTGGATTTTGTATATTGAAACAGGTTTTATGTCTACATATTTGCATCTCATAAATTCTGTACAGACTGTCATGATGGATTTTTTTCTGAGTCTATACATGTAACCAAATCATTTATCAAATGTACAGTGGTATGCTTGACCAATGTATACAATGGCTTTCACAATAATACGTAGCCTCCCCTCCCTGACAATGAACAAAACTAATCTTTTACAATTAGAAATCCAAAGGGAATTCAGTTGATCAGCTAGTAACATATAGATTTACCTTGACTTTATCACAGTTCAGTGTCTCAAATTCTGACTCCTGCCCAACAACAAATTTATTTGTTGTAGTGTGGCATGGATAAATTTGAGACCAAGTAAATTCATTTCCATTCTGAACACTCTCGGTATCAAACTTCAAATTTTTCCCATGCTCAATGGCATCATCATGTACACCTGCAGAGTGGACAATAAGTGCCATGTTAACGCAGAGAATTGGAAACAACCTACAATATTGAATACTGTCATTGGCTCTAATTCATTTTCACTCTTCCCTGTTTAAGTACTGATGGATTTGGTTTCCTGGAGATAACTTTGAAATATTGGAATTTACCTTTAAAGCACCAGAAGTAACAGCTTCTCACAGCCCTGCAGAGGCTAACGATAGATTGTTCAATGTTCAAATAACGTGTGCAAATAATTTCTGGGCTGGACACTAATGTGAACGCATTAGAGAAACCGCAGAATGGTTTGAATGCTTCCGGGATGAAAAAATTCAGTTAAGAGGATCGATTGAAGAAGTTGGGACTGATATTCTTGCAGAAAAGGCAAAGAGGAGATCTAATAGAAGTTTACAAAATCACTTAATAGAGAAGATAGGAAGAAACTAGTCTCACTTGTAAAAGGATCAAAAGCCAGAGGGCTCAGGTCTTAGCAAAATTTTGTAGATCAGGTGGTGGATGCGGTTGTTTGTTTGCTCACCGAGCTAGTTGTTCCTTGGTGTGCAGATGTTTTGTTACTTGGCGAGCAAACGAACAACTGCAGAGGACTCAGATTTAAAGTGATTTATAAAAGGAGCAAATGTGATGCAAGAAAAATCTTTTTCACGCTGCAAGTAGTTAGAGTGTGCAATGTATTGCCTGGAAGTGTGATGGAGGCAAATTCAATTAGGACTTTCATGAGGGTATTAGGTGATTATTTGGAAGGAAATATTGTGCAAGGACATGGCGATAATGCAGGAGGTTGGTGCTAGGTAATGATGTTCATTTGATGAGACGGTGCAGACACAACAGGTTGCTTGATCTCTGTCTGTGCCATATAACTTTTGTGATTCTTACTCACAGACTGGTTACTCCATTATGGATGTTTCTTCAGATGTCAATCAGCTCGTCAGTTGCTGTTCCAGCCTTACAACAAACATGGACGAACAAAACTGATTTTGTTTGTTCCCCCCATTAGGTATCTATGATAAAGTCATTCATACTGGTTGTACTTGCATCATATGAACTGTAATGGTTCAAGAAGGTGGTGAAGAAAGCATTTAGCATGCTGGCCTTCATCAGTCGAAGCACTGAGTATAGGAGTTGGGATGTTATCTTACAATTCTATAAGTTGTTGGTGAGGCCACACTTGGAGTACTGTGTACAGTTTTGGTCACCCTGTTACAGGAAAGGCATAGTTAAACAGGAAAGTATGCAAAGAAGATTTACGAGGATGTTACCAGGACTAGTACGCCTGTGTTATATGGAGAGGTTGGCCATAATAGGGCTTTATTCCTTGAAATGTAGGAGAATGAAGGGTGACCTAATTGAGGGGTATAAAATCATGATGGGCATAGATAGGATGAATGCATATAGTCCTTTTCCCCACAGATGGGGAATTGAAAACTAGAGGGCATAGGTTTAAGGTGAGAGGGGATAGATTTAAGAAGGACCTGAGGGGCAACTTCTTCATGCAGAGACTGGTATGTATATGGAATGGGCTGCCAGAGAAAGTAGTTGAGGCAGGTACATTTAAAACACATTTGGATAGGGACACGGATGTGAAGGGTTTAGAGGGATATGGATCATATGCAGGCAACTGGAACCAGCTGAGTGGGCACCATGGTCAGCATGGACTAATTTGAGCCAAAGGGCCTGTTTCCATGCCGTATTACTCGATGACTCTAAGAAGAGAGTTTACCACTTGCTCAACGTCAATTTGGGACATCCATCAAATGTCGATAGTACCATCCACACTCGCATCCCAAGAACAAATCTTACAAAAAATGTTGTGCATCATTCATATGACAGCAAATCCAATGTTCCCATGGTTCATTCTTCACAAAGGTATAGGTGTGCCCTCATGCCACAAGTAGGATAATTAAGTATTCAGGATTGTGTTGGAGTGTCCAGATATTAAAGAGAATTTTCTGGAAATTGCTGAGCAAATCCTGGAGAAAAATCACAGGGAAATGAAAGAAAAATGTATTTTGTTTACTTTGGGCACATATTTGTTTATTAGTTAAGAAGTATTGCTGAAAGAAAGATACAAATTATGAAAGCTTTTTATCTTGCACTTGTCAGGACAGAATTGTAAGAATACCAAATCTCAAAGGGAGCAACAATTTATACTGCAAGGATAACAATTTAGTTATCTCTTTCCAACAATACTTAAGCTCTGTACTACCAACAAGCAGTTATAAAAGTATGGGAGATGGGGAGACATCTTGATAAACCGATGAGGTAGACAGACCTCTCACCAAAGACGGCATGAAAATGGATGACAGTTGAACAGGGGTGAATAAATTGATCACCTTTTACTGGTTTTGGGAATAAGACTGACATTCGTGTCCTTTTCAGAAGCACTGAGCAAGTTCCAATGTGGGCAGCTGGGAAGGCAGGCTGGCATTGGGACTGACATTGTCTTCCCTTTTTCCTAATACTAACTCTTTTGGCCTGAGCCAAATTGCCTCTATGCCATATTAATTTTGATAGACATGGACCTGAAGAATAGTAACAGTGTTTTTCAGCAGTGTGTAGGAAATAGGAATAGGCTATTCAGCCCAGCTAACCTGCTCCAGCCAATGAACGAGACGATAGCTAACCTGTATCCACCAGTCCTGATGAAGAGTTTCGGCCCAAAATGGCTGACTTCCCTGCTCCTTGGATGCTGTCTGACCTGCTGTGCTTTTACAGCTCCATATTTAATGAGTCTAGCTTCCAGCATCTGCAGTCCTTACTTTCTTCTGTATCCTAGCTACATGCCTGGACACTACTGGGTAGAAAAAAAAATACTATTGATCTTAGATTTAAAACTATTACTTGACCATAAAACCATAAGTTATATGGGCAGAATCAGGCTATTTGGCCCAACAAGTCTGCTCTGCCATTTGATCATGGTTTGATATATTCCTTCCTTTTCCCTGTAACCTCTGATCCCCTTACTAATCAAGAACTTATTTATCTGTCTTAAATACACTCAATGACTTGGCCTCCACAACCTTCTGTGGTAATGAGTTCCACAGATGCACCAGCCTCTAATTGAAGAAATTCCTCCTAATCTCTATTCTAAACCTTCACTCCTAGCTGTGCCCTCAGGTCACAGTCTCCCCTACTAGTGGAAACGTCTCCTCCACTTCCACTCTATCAAGGATGTGCTAACATCAACTGCTTTACAGAGGCGTGTTCCATACTTCAGCTCCATTTTGCTTCAAAAAATTGTTCTCCAATTTCTATCCTGAATGACTTTACTCTATTTTCAAGGTTATGTCATCTTCTCCTTCCCATCAACAGAAAAAAAGCTTTTTTCTCCCCCTTATATACTCTCAATTCCTTTCAAAATCACACCTTAAATTTCTGTATTTCAGGAACATATATCTGGTTTATTTAATTGCTGTTCATATTGTAATCCTTGAATCTCTAGTAACATTTCGGAGAATCTGTTTTGCAATCTTTCCAAAAACAATATGTCCTTTATAAGTTGTGGTGTCTGGAACTGGCCATAATAGTCCAGATGCTGTTTAATCCAGGGCTTTATGCAGCAGAACCAAATCATCCTCCTTTTCTTAACCCTCTAGTTATAAAGGTTAACTTTTCATTAATCTTATAAATTTGTTTGCCACTTAGATCGCTACATTTTAGATATTTATGTACATGGACCCTTAAATCTCTTTAGACTTAGTTTTCCACCATTTGGAAATACTCACATGTTTCTTTTTCCACCCAACATGGTTTTCTCCCAGTCAGCTGTACTGAAATTCATTTGCCACTTACTTCATGTACCGAAGACTCTTTGTAAAGTTATGTTCTTGTTGGCACATCTTAACTGTGGCATCAACCTTTGTATCACGGCAAGTATGGATCTTTGGAAAGTAAAGAAACTAGCCTAACTGTTTGTACTCCAAACCAAATGTAACAAAAACAGTTTAATAGGAGGAGAGTGCAGAAAATGAGTTAATTAGATGGTGAGAGGAAGGAAAGAAAGGAAGCACACAGACGAGATGACAAAAGGCGAAGAAAAGGCAAGTAGAGATAAAGTAAGCAGAGAGGGGAAGATGATGGATAAAGAGGAAGAGAGATGGCAAATGGTGAGAAGAGGGGAATGGATCAAATAAAAACCACAAGGGAAAGATGGAGAAAAACATCAAGGAAAACAGAGCTAAAGTATATGTTTGAGAAATGATTATTTCTAAAATACAGGATTAATATTAGCCTAATAAGACTATCAGTGACATTTGAATTCTTTTATTTCTTTAGTGTCAGATTTGTTTCAGTACTGCATGAACTAAAAGTATTTCGTTTTAAAACAAGGTTGGTTGGATTTCACCTGCTAGTAGTCTGAGGATTAAAATGTTCACTATTATTACCTCAGCACGCCCAGGAGTATTTTGAGTTATTGCCTGTGTTGTTTTTTGTATTCGGCCTAATTATTATACAGCTCATTTTAAAGGGTATGGTCTCCACAGAGTATGGCTTCAGGGGATTGAGAAAATGAAATTGCAAATAGAGAAATTTCTAGATGGGCAAAACTATAATAAAAACCAGAGTATCACCAGTTTTATTGTATTTTATAAAAATGTATCTTTCTCAAATGAAATTTGTTAAATTCCCCTCTCCAAAGGTCAAGTAAGTGAACTACTTCTTGACTTCTTGACTTCTTATTGTTCCTCCAGTTGTTTTTAAAAGCTTACATTGTGGGAAAATAACAGTATGGAAGACATTGCATTTCCTTGACTGAAACCCAAAAAAATTATTTTCTCATTGCAAGCTCATTAAATCCCTTTATCATCTTCTCTTTCCTGGTGTATAAACTGAGAGATACAATTTAAAAATAGAAATGGCCATTGAAGCAAGTAGTATAAATGGTTGTTAGAAACATGGTTTATACTTACAGAGAGGACATTGATGTATACGGTGGATAGGCAGTGAAGTGAGATTGAGGTTAATCAAAAAGAGACTGGTTTTGTTGGGCTCAAAACAGAGATTTATTAGCAATGATATCTAGAAGAATTCCAAACGAGTTGTTTTCTTTTGCATGCTGCTTTTTATCCCCCTTCCTCTGCGAAAGGCATAAACAAGCTATTAACAGTTCAATGGTTGCACTCTGCTGCTTTTCCCTAGTGACCGTAATTCATGTGGCATGTGAATGTTGGTAAGTTTTTCAACCCAGAGCTTTCTTTAGCTGCCTGATTCAATTCCCATTCAACATCCACAGATGTTCACTTTCAGCAGGGCTTGCAATTAGGCTGAAAAATGTGGCTAAAACTGACCATTTTGATCATAGGGGTGAAGGCTGATTGTAACAAGCCAAAAACCAACATGTCAGAGATCAGTTAAGGTAGCACAGACTGAGGATCAAACAAACATTTCCAGCTGATATGGATCACATAGTCATTGAATAAATTGAATAAGTCAGCAAGGTGGTTATAATAGAAAATTTGCTTCTTGTTTATTTCACATCTACAATTTCATTACACCTAATACAAACAGGAATTTTGGATCTGTGCTGTGCCTTTGTAAAATTACAAACTGCGCGAGATACTCTTTGCATGATGACCCATTAAATTTGTTTTCCTAACCTTTTCCTGCAAAAAGCACAGTGTGCTTGTACTTTTACATTGATATAAATGTGATCTAAGTAGTGACATTACCACAAAATGATTCCTTACCTAAAGCCCTCATAAATTGTTCAGTTTTCCTCACTCCCAAATGTATATTTGCCAGTGAAATTCATTTTGCTGTAAAAATTGAATTAAAGAATTAATAAATCCTATAACAATGAAAGCAGCAAGCACAGTGGAAGATGTTCAGAATCTATACATTCCATCTTTATCCTGCAATGAATCATTAGTTTGACCTTTCATTAAATTTTAACTATAGAATTTTCTTCAGGGCTAGTTGTTAAACTATTTTGAAAAGGTGTGGTGTGTTGCTTAAACCAATCAAGGCTCTTCTGGCTCACACCACCGAGGATCTAAATAACAAAACGGTTAGAACCAGGGTAAGGTCCTCCAAGACAGAAATGAATATCCTGAACTGTTGGAGAAAGCAGTAAATCCAGGCAACCTGGTCAAAATTAAATGATAACTAACATTGCTGTTTACTGCATTCAAACCAATCGTTTGAAGCATTGTTTGTAAGAATAAAAGCAGATAACATTTTAGCAGTGACAAAGAACTGAACTGAATTTTTGACATGATGGAAAGGATGTCTGGCTTGCCAAAGTCATACTGGAGGTTCTGGTCCTGAACCCAGAAGTTCAATCGCTGAGCCCGGTTCCCCTTCTTTCTATGGCAGGGCGGGTGTGGGTGGGAGGAGAATTAGGGCAGGTTACACTTGCACATCTGTGATTTAGTGAGGTAACTGTGCATAGGATTTCTGTTACCATATTGATTTCACAAGCCACCATTATCACAATGAGATATGTGTCAGTTCAAATGCTAAGAAAGCCTTTTGTGTGGGTTTATGAATATAGATGCTTGTTTTCTAAAGGGATTAAATATTTGAAGGTATTTTGATGTAGTGTGTGTAATCAGAATTTTTTTACAAAATAATGAATTTCTCAATAGATACACACAAAATTCATTTTATTTAATCTTAGCATGGGTTCTGAGGTCTGTTGAGTGAGTTTGCATTGAGGCTATAAAGGCAAAGGGCCATGGGCATGGTAGTGAGAGATATATTACAATGGAGGGTATGAAGAGCTCATGGAAAGTGGATAGAGGGCATAGGTTGACATGGAAACTGTGAGATAATGGGGATGCGGATTGAAAGGCAAGAGGTGGCATGGGTTGGTAAGGAAGGAGCTTGGGGAGTGTGTAGAAGGGTGAAGGGCATGAGGAGTAAAGAGATCTTTTTTAAGGGTTTAACAAATTCTTGGATCAGAGAGTGAAGCATTTCCTACAACCTGTCTCTGCACACAGCAGATCCGTGCTGTCTTCAGTCTTTCTGGAAGTGGCAGGCCTGTCTCCAGTTAACACCCCACCCCCCACCCCAAGAACCACAATCTTAACAGCTGGTGCACATTTTCCTAGATTAGGTTTGCTGAACTGCCAATTTTCCTGGCTCTGCACCCTCTGTGTGGCTACATGTTTGTGGGTGTTCCAAATTAGCAATGCTTAATGATTTCACAATTCATAAAATTTCTATAATGAATTATGTGGAAATTTGATATATCAGTTTAAGCAGATTAAACACTGACTAGCAATCAAATCAGGGTATGCCCATCTGGTTGTTGTTGCACTGAATCACCTAATCACGGAACTAAAAAGAATAACAAAGAAGACCAGGTAAAACATAAAAGAGTGGCTAGTTTTCATATTTTTGGGGCATTTTGAAAAATGGGGCATGGATTTTATGGAGCATGGAAAAGAGAGAAATGTACCTATAGGTAACTGAATTAGGCCAATGGTGGCCTGTAACATTGGAGTTGTGATTTTAGGAGAAGGTGAGTTTCAGTTGCTGGTGGTGGGTAGTGTGAACACAGTAAAATAAGAAAATGAGGGTCCTAAAGGGCAGGGTCAGCATGTCCACTTGTGGGTCCACTTCAGGGTGTTAGCCAACAAGAGTCCTTACCAGGCTTTGAGTTTACCTACTACTTATCAATTATCCCTGCTGAGAGCGATCTCAGGCAACGTTCTTTACAATGCATGGAGTGATAGGCCAAGTGAGCCTTCAAGTTTAACAATGTCACATGGAGTGGTGAGTACAACATTGGACATTAACATGAACATTCAATAGAGAGACTTCAAGAACACTTCTCCACTTCACCCACAGGAATGAAATTTCCCTAACTCCCAAGTAACCATCAATGCATGGCCACTACGAAGTGCACCAGTAAATTTAGCCTACTACTTCCAGACCTGCTGAGTTACTCCAGCACTTTCTACTGTTATATTAAAAAAAACTTTGTCTAATTTTATGAGATTTTACAATTAATAAAAACATCCAACGTTGGGAATTTCATATATAAAAAACATGATAAATGTCCAGCGAAACAGGAATTACTATGATATGTACCCAGTGAATTGAAAATGACAGAAGTGGCACTGTTAAGTATCTATTCAGAAAATCTATGAATGAAGAATTGTTAGGTTCATGACAAACTCTTGGATCAACCTCTGACCCTAAATGTGAAAAGATACCAGTAAGCTCAATACTGAGGATCAGCACAAGATATTCTGAACGCTAACTTGATCCAGGCCATGTGCAAACATAATATGTCCTCCCTCCTAAAATATGTAACAAAACCAAATTGCAGACTTTGTAATAATACAAGTGGAAACAGCTTCAAACAAACTATTTTCTTGCTCATAATGCAGAAATATATTTTACTGAATGAGATGTTCTGGGCATAGAGAAATTCAAAAAAGGACTGACTTCACAATTTTGAAAATGCTAGACCCAAATATGTGCAGAGATGAACAGATGAAAAATGGCAGCGAAATAAAAATTCCGATTAGATATGGGATGATTAATAATATTCAACCGAAGCAAAGGCCACAACTCTGGATTCCAGGCATCTGCAAGCTTCCTTTTAAAAATAACTCTTGTCAACTCTAGAAATAGTCTGAAGAAAAACTACTCCAAAGTCACTTCATTTGAATAATCTGAAAACGCAAAATTCAAATTGCTGTCTTATTAAGAATGTTGCTTAACTTGAAAGAATAAATAGATCAAACCATAAACCTCCAGTCCTTGTGAAACATGAGGAGACATTTCATTATATAAAGGCTCTATATAAATTCAAATTATTTTTAATCAGCTTAAAACAATATTTTATATTGTACAAGTTACATAAATATACATTTTAATAAAAAATCAGGTGAAGTTGACAGATGGCAGTTAATGGTTTTCATGCTAATGTTTGTTATGACCTTTGATTCTTTTTCTGAAAATTAGTTATCTTCACTCGTAAATTTTTTGTGCATTTGGTAATTTTACTGCCATACTGTTTACATCTATCATAAACATCACATTCAACTTTCAACTGGAGTGGAAAGGTATCATTATTCATATAGCTGACTCATCTGTTTCACAAGACAAAAATTAATGTTTGTAGATGTGTATTATCTGGGCCAGGTAACTGAAGCTGCCAAAGAAAATGAGTCGAATTGCCTCTTTTCCTAACTTAAGAAAGATCTTCTCCTTTGTAAGCATGCAATGTTGAAGAGAAGAATAAAAAATACTCTAAGTGCAAACTTCTTCTCAAAAGAGATGCTGAGTGAGTCAGTACTGGGGAGATTGAGTGATCTGATCCCAGACGTGATCTGTGGGAAACATCCTGTCAACTTTCACGGGCATAAAATTCTTTGCACTTAAGAGAGAGTCAGAGAGACAAAGATAATTTTTGCTGTCTATCGTCAAGAGATTTCCATTCTCCAAAAAAAGGTGTCTTTTATGTTAAAGCTCTTCTTCTAAAACCAATATCATGACTGAGGTGGTGAGCTCAGATCAGTGGGTTACGATATTATACATGGTATACTGGCTACTATGTGCATGGATTTCACTTTGGCAAAATAATGTAAAATTTGAGAATTACGCAGTCCTGAAGGTTGAATCATAAAGCACGAGCGCACAAAACCCATAAAATCTTGGAAATTATCAACAATGTAAAGACGCCATTGAATCTTTTACCAAATGAAATTCCAGAATTTAATAGTAAGTTCCTGAAAGTGGCATTTTTTTATACAGTCACATTAACTGATATGTGAGACAAGTGTTTAAAAAAAGACTTTACCTGAGCAGGTAAACCAATACCATTCACAGATAGGAGAAAATCACATAGGTTTTAAGTCACAACATTAAACAAGTCTTTTAATCTCTCAATGTATCTTGTATTTCTTTTTTCCTTTTAAGCCCTCTAGTGGTCATTGCATTCTACAGAGTTTAAAGCATACCAAAATGCTTCAGAGATAGTAGGAACTGCAGATGCTGGAGAATCTGAGATAACAAGGTGTAGAGCTAGATGAACTAGGCCTAGAGCTAGGCCTAGACCGAAATGTCAGCCTTTCTGCTCCTCTGATGCTGCTTGGCCTGCTGTGTTCATCCAGCTCTACACCTTGTTATACCAAAATGCTTGCTGTGTTCAAAACTCAATCATAAATTTTATAGAACCTCACTCTTTTAAATAACCCTAATCCATGTTTGTCAAAGTATGAATGGTGTGAATGAGGGGTGATCTCATAGAAACATATAAAATACTGATGGGACTGGACAGCCCTAGAGCTGAACGATGCCAAATGTTACAAGCCACCATTAAATGAATGTGAATCGAGTTCCACAACATTCTCATGTGTCACTGCAGTCTTCATGACATGCAAATACATTACATGTTGAAATTAAATTGCCACATGATGAGCTTCAAGTATCTTCATGAATGGTTAGGATATCCTGTCAAGATTGCAAGCAGTTGTTGATCATTGAGCTAAGTTAAAGTATAGTGTTGACTGGTCAGGAGAAAGAAACTGCATTAGATCATTCACCTACTGTCGAGGATGATAATCTAACTGCTCCTTAAGCATCTTTAAGACAAAACTCATGAAAACAATTCCAAACTAATCAGTACCAGAGTGATTACCATACATACATAATCTGATATAAATAGCAATTTTACAAATATTTATTTTGCACAAAATTGTATACACTGTGTGAGAAATTGGATTTGGTTCTAATTGGGTTTAAGGCATTACAAGATCTTCAGAGATCCAAAATAATCTCTATTGTATATATACTGACTGTAAAGACTGTATGTTTTTACTTTTCTGTATTTTGATTGTGGGCTGAAGTGGGAAAAAGACCATTTCAAAAACCAAGGATTGTTGAAGATTTGCTATATTTTAAAAGGCAAAATACTTGACACTCTTCGTTAAGTGCTATTTACATAACTGCTTGTTTGCTTGTTCAAGCAGTGGGGAGAAGACTCCAGATGAGCTGGAACCAAAGGGTGTGTGTGAATGGAGATTTGGTCGAGAACAATTAGCTGATTGGTCAGTGGATTAATGACTGGCTATTGGTGACAAAGGTCTTTTGCCTGTCAACAACTATGCGATTGGCTCCAAAGTAGCTGAATAGCTTGTGGGTGTGAATGCTTGAGGGAGACGCCGTCAGATCTCTGGAAGGGAAGGAGCTGTTTTTGCTCTGTAGTGAAAAGCACCTCAAGGCTGAAGATACATAGAAACGTAGAAAATAGTTGCAGGAGTAGGCCATTTGGCCTTTCAAGCTTGCACCACCATTTAATACAATCATGGGTGATCATGCAATCTCAGTATCTCATTCCTGCCCTCTTCCTTTACCCCTTGATCCTCTTAGCTGCAACGGACACATCCACCTCCAAGTTGAATATATCTCATGAACTGGCCCCAACAGCTTCCTGTGGGAGAGAATTTCATAGGTTCACAACTCTGAGTGAAGAAATTCTTCTTCATCTCAGTCCTGAATGGCTTACCCCTTATTCTTAGATTGCAACCCCTCATTCTGGACTTCCCCAACATTAGGAATATTCTTCACGCATCTAGTCTGTCCAGTCCCATCAGTATTTTCTTTGTTTCTATGAGATCCCTCCCTCATTCTTCTAAATTCCATTGAATAGAGTCGATCCAGTCTTTCCTCATATGTTAGTCCTGCCATCCCGGGAATCAGTGTGGTGAACCTTCGCTGGACTCCTTCCTCAGACCAGGAGACCAAAACTGCATACAATACTCAAGGTGTGGCCTCACCAAGGCCCTGTATAACTGCAGCAAGAATCCTTACTCCGATATCCAAATCCTCTCACTATGAAGGCCAGCATGCCTTTAGCTTTCCTCATTGCCTGCTGCACCTGTATGCCAACCTTCAGCAACTGTTTCACCATGACACCCAGGTCTCGTTGTAGCTCACATTTTCCTAAACTACCATGACTCACATAATAATCTGCTCTCCTGTTTTTCCAACCAAAGTGGATAACCTCACATTTACCCACATTATATTGTATTTGCCAATTATTTGCCCACTCAGCCAGTCTGTCCAGTTCACCCTGCAGCCTATTAGAATCCACCTCACAGCATACACTGCCACCCAGTTTACTGTCATCTAAAAATTTGGAGATATGGCATTCAATTTCTTCATGCAAATCCTTAATGTATATTGTGAACAGCTGAAGTCCTAGCACTGAATTCTGAGGCACTCCAGTAGTTACTGACTGCCACTCTGAAAACAACCCATTTATTTCGACTCTCTGTTTCCTGTCTGCCAACCAGTTCTCTATCCAAGTCAATACGTT
This sequence comes from Rhincodon typus, assembly GCF_021869965.1. Classification (NCBI taxonomy): domain Eukaryota; kingdom Metazoa; phylum Chordata; class Chondrichthyes; order Orectolobiformes; family Rhincodontidae; genus Rhincodon; species Rhincodon typus. Next base: position 19,794,189 of record NC_063343.1, on the reverse strand, counting down.
ACCTCAGATATCATGAGCTTTGATTTTCCCTACTAATCTCTCGTGTGGAACCTTCTCAAAAGATAGTCTGTTTATTTCCCCTTAACAGTAACTGTAATCTGCAACTTTTAAGTAATAAGTCAGAGACCTTTATAAGTGTGAATCCGTCACTACAATCCTCCTGTAGCTAATCAAATATTTCTGGTGAAGAAAGATTGAGAGCAGCATCCTGATCAACAAAAAGATCATCTCAGCAACCCCTGTCAACAGGGACTACTGAACTGTGTTCCCAGTCTTTCTCTCTACTATGACACCTTTTTTTTCTGTCTATACGTGTATATTGAGGCAGGGTTTTATGAATGGGTTACAGTGTTAACTAATACAGCTACATCTGACAGTTTATAACTGTTTAACTGCAGCTAGAACCTATTTATTTATAATAAATAGTAAATCTTAAGTACAGAAAACTGGTCTGTGATTTTTGTCAACCTGGGTCTAAAAGATAGGGAAATTGGGGTATTGTGTGTAATTGTGGAACTTTTGTAATGACTTCAGAAATAACTTGTCTTGAAGTGTAACTTTGCAGATTTGATCTAACATAAATTGTGTCGAGTGGCAGCTATCTTGATAGTGTGGATAAAGAGACTAATGCATGTGTTTGACACTCACTGGAAGTACGCAGATCATCAAAACAACAGCACTTTTAAAAAGGAGGAAAAGAGAGAGACAGCAGATACCACATGGGAGGTGAAAAAAGACAGATCAGTGAAACTACATAGCTCTCAAACCGAGCAGTGAATCTTCACAGATGACTGCCTCTGCTGTTTAGTTTCAAGTTTCTCTGGATATCAGTGTTAGTTCTAAAAAACTCAGTAAAATTCACAGCTGACCTTGGAGAAACCTGTGTTGGGGAGCTCACAGCAAGGAACAGCTAAGTGGCTTATTTGTTAAAATGTAACCTTACTTTTTTTTTGTGAATCTACAACAGTAAGTAGAGTGGGTTTTTTGATTATATGTCCTATTGAGATCTGCCTCTTGATTAAGCTTTAAAAATTTAAAACATAGGTACTAAGTTATCTGAGAGCAATGTTTTTAGAGCAGTAAGACTGTGCTATTTTCTGTGTCTGTAAATTGTAAAGGTGCTAAGATGGCATTTAGTAGAATGATGCGCTCTTCCCTTCAGATGTGGGAGATTAGGGGGAATTTCAATGTTACTGATGATTATGTCTGCTGAAAGTATGTTTGGTTGCGAATCCTATCAGATTGCATTTTTCAGTTGGAGCAGCAGTTAGAGAAAACGATGGATTTATAGGAGCCGGGGTGTGATGGATGGCAGTTTCATGAAGGGAGAAAAACCACAGATACAGTCAGATAGATGGGTTAACTCCAGGAAAGGCAGGATGGGTAGGCAGGTAGTGCAGCAGTCTCCTGTGGCTATCCCCATCTCAAACAATTGTGATGCTTTTGAAAATGCAGGGGGTGAGGGACTTTCAGGGAAATGTAGCACTGACAGCCAGGTTTCAGATACTGACATTCGCTCTAATGTAACAAGGGGTATGTCAAGTTCCAAGCAATCAATTGTGATGGGGGACTCTCTAGTCAGCGGCACAGACAGACGTTTCTGCAGCTGACAACGAGACGTCAGAATAGTGTATTGCTTCCCTGGTGCCTGGATCAAGGATATCTTGGAGAAGGTGCAGAATATTCTCAAAGGGGAGAGGGAACAGCAGCAGGTTGTTGTACACATTGGAACTAATGAAATAGGCAGAGAAAAGGACAAGGTTCTGAGGAGACAATGTAGGAAATAAGGCAGGAATTTAGAAAGTAGCCCCTGGAGGATAGTAATATCTGGGTTACACCCAGTGTCACAAGCTATTAAGAGTAGGAATAGGAGGATAGAGCAAATGAATGTGTGGCTGAGGAGCTGATGTAGGAGAGAAGAATTCACATTTTTGGATCTTTGGAATCTCTTCTGGGATAGACGTAACCTGTATAAGAAAGAAGGATTACACCTGAATTGTAACAGGAATAATATACTGCCTGGGAGATTTGTTGGAGCTGCTCGGGAGGATTTAAACTAGTAAGGGGATGGATAGGATCCAGGAAGATAGTTAGAAAAGAGATCAGTCTGAGAATCGCACAGTTTGGAAAAGGAGCAAGTCAAACATCAAAGCAGGCAGGAACAAAGCAGAGAACGAGGAAGGACTGATAAATTAAAGTGCATTTATTTCAATGCGAGAGGTCTAACAGATAAGGCTGATGGACTCAGGACATGGTTGGGAGTATGGGACTGGGATATCATAGCAAATACAGAGACGAAGCTTAGGGACGAACAGGACTGACAGCTTAATGTTCTAGGGTATAGATGCCAAAGGAAGGATAGAAAGGGGAGGGGGGAGTGGCATTTTTGATAAGGGATAACGTTATGGCTGTATTTAGGAAGATATTCCTGGGAGTATGTTATTTGGGTGCAGCTAAGAAATAAGGAAGGGATGATCACTTTATTGGGATTGTACTACAGACCCCTCAGAAGTCAGCAGGAAATTGAGAAGCATATTTGTAAGGAGAAAGATAGTAGGAACTGCAGATGCTGGAGAATCTGAGATAACAAGGTGTAGAGCTGGATGAACACAGCAGGCTAAGCAGCATCATAGGAGCAGGTGCTTAGCCTGCTGTGTTCATCCAGCTTTACACCTTATTTGTAAGAAGATCTTAGTTATCTGTAAGAATAATAGGGTGGTAATGGTAGGGGATTTGACTTTCCAAACATAGACTAGGACTGCCATAATGTTAAGGGCTTGGATGGAGAGGAATTTGTTAAGTGTTTACAAGAAAATTTTCTGATTCGGTGTATGGATGAACCTGCCAGAGAAGGAGCAAAACTTGACCTACTCTCAGGAAATAAGACAGGGCAAGTGACTGAGGTGTCAGTGGGGTAGCACTTTAGGGCCAGTGACCATAATTCTATTAGTTTGAAAATAGTGGTGGCAGAGGATAGACCAGATCTAAAAGTTAAAGTTCTAAATTGGAGGAAGGCCAATTTTGACGGTATTAGATAGGAACTTTCAAAAATTAATTGGGGGATGGATATTTTCAGGTAAAGGGACAGCTGGAAAATGGGAAGCCTTCAAAAATGAGATAATGAGAGTCCAGAGACAGTATCTTCCTGTTAGGGTGAAGGGCAAGGCTGGAAGGTGTAGGGAATGCTGGATGACTCGAGAAATTGAGATTCTGGTCAAGAAAAAGAAGGAAGAATATGTCAAGTATAGACAACAGGGATCGAGTGAAACCCTAGAAGAGTAAAAATGCAGTAGAAGTATACTGAAGAGGGAAAGCAGGGGGGCAAAAAGGGGCCATGAGATAGCTTTGAGAAATAGGGTTAAGAAGGATCCAAAGGGACTCTACACATACATTAAGGACAAATGGATCATAAGGGAGAAAATAGGGCCCCTTAAAGATCAGCAAGGCCACCTATGTGTGAAACCACAGGAGATGGGGGAGATATTAAACAAATATTTTGCATCAGTGTTTACTGTGGAGAAGGATATGGAAGCAAGAGAACTTGGGGACACCTTCAAAAATGTCCATATCACACAGGAGGAGGTGCTGGATGTCATAAAATGCATAAAAGTGGATAGATTCCTGGGACTTGATCAGGTGTACTCTAGAACTTTGTGGGAAGTTAAGCAAATGATTGCTGTGCCCCTTGCTGAGATATTTGTAACATTGATAGCCGCAGGTGAGGTGCTGGAAGACTGGAGGTTGGCTAATGTGGTGCCACTATTCAAGAAAGGTGGTAAGGAAAAGCCAGGGAACAATACACCGGTGAGCCTGACATCATTGGTGAACAAGTTGTTGAAGGGGATCCTGAAGGACAGGATTTATATGTATTTAGAAAGGCAAGGACTGATTAGGGATGGTCAACATTGCTTTGTGCATGGGAAATCGTGTCTCACTCACTTGATTGAGTTTTTTGAAGAAGTAATGAAGAGGGTTGCTGAAGGCTGAGCAATGCACATGATCTATATGGACTTCAGTAAAGCGTTCAACAAAGTTTCTCATGGTAGACTGGTTAGTAAGATTAGATCACGTGGAATACAGGGAGAACTAGGCATTTGGATACAGAACTGGTTCAAAGGTAGAAGACAGACGGTGGTGATGGAGGGTTGCTTTTCAGACTGGAGGCCTGTGACCAGCAATGTGTCACAAGGGATTGGTGCTGGGTTTTGTCATTTATATAAATGATTGAGAGGTATGGTTAGTAAGTTTGCAGATGACACCAAAATTGATGGTGTAGTAGACAGCCAAGAACGTTACCTTAGAGTACAACGGGACCTTGATCAGATGGGCCAATGGGTTGAAGAGTGGCAGATGGAGTTTAATTTAGATAAATGTGAGGTGCTGCATTTTGGAAAGGCAAATCAGGGCAGGACTAATACACTTAATGGTAAGGTCTTGGGGAGTGTTGCTGAACAAAGAGACCTCGGAGTGCAGGCTCATAGTTCTTTAGAAGTAGAGTCAAAGGTAGACAGGATAGTGAAGAAGGCATTTGGTATGCTTGTCTTTATTGGTCAGTGCATTGCGTATAGGAATTGGGAGGTCATGTTACGGCTGTACAGGATATTGGTTAGGCGCTTTTGGAATACTCTATTCAGTTCTGGTCTCCCTGCTATAGGAAAGAGGTTGTGAAACTTGAAAGGGTTCAGAAAAGATTACAAGGATGTTGTCAGGGTTGGAGGGCTTGAGATACAGGGAGAGGCTGAAAGGCTGTGGCTGTTTTCCCTGGAGCATCAGAGACTGAAGGGTGATCTTAAAGAAGTTTATACAATCATGAGGGGCATAGATAGGGTGAATTGCCGGGGTCTTTTCCCAGGGTAGCTGAGTCCAGAAGTAGAGGGCATGGGTTTAAGGTGAGAAGGGAATGATTTAAAAGGGATATAAGAAGCAATTTTTTCATGCCAGAGGGTGGTGCGTATATGGAATGAGCTGGCAGAGGAAGTGGTGGAGGCTGGTACAATTACACATTTAAAAGGCATAAATAGGAAATAGGAAGGTTTTAGAGTGGTATGGGCCAAATGCCAGCAAATGAGACTAGATTAATTTAGGATATCTGGTCGGCATAGACGAGTTGGAGCCAAGGGCTATGTCCATATTGTACAGCTCTATAGCTCTATGAATTAACCTTACACTGCTAATTATTACCTATCCTACCATCACTCTCTTTTCATTCTGTATAAAATGGTGTCTTTGTTTTCAAGCCTGCTTCTTACATTCTAGTTCTGACAACTGTAAGTTGAAAATCATTAACTTTTAGTCTTTTAAGAGTGTTTAGAATGTGTTGTATATATTCCTTTGTGTAATACATATTGCAGAGATATGTGGTACAGAGGAATCTGGGTGCCCTGGTACATGAATCACAAAAAGTTAGAATGCAGTTCCAGCAAATCTTGAATAGATTTAGACCTCCATCATTTGTTATGACCTTAGCAATGCCCCTTTCAATAATAGCCTGCATCATCTAACCCTAGAGCATGTAGCCATACAGATCTTCTTCTGGTTAGCACCTGCAGCCTCTGATTATATATCACCTATCTTGTAAAGTAAAACAGTGTGTCATGCAATTACTTGGGCAAAATGGCTATTGTGGTTAAATAAATGATAGGATGTGCAAGCTGTGTAATGTGGCTATACAGTTTGCAACAGTATTTTGTGTGTGAAGATGAAGTGAAGCATATGACTGTTAGGTATGAATCTTGATGTGGTGATTTAAGTACAGCCTGGAGTTTCTGGTGCAATCGACAGGGTGTGACATCTGAAGATTTATTCACTGACTCTGTGAAGGTCAATGAACTTCTTGTAGCACCGCATCTGGGTCCTTGAGGTTGTAATTCTGTCATTCAGCATTGTGGCCACTTGCTCCTGCAGCCTTCTCACAGCACATCTGAAGGGCCAGTTGACCCTGTGCAGATGTAAGACTTCTCCTCCCTTATTTCATGATTTCCAGTGCACCTTCCAAAAAACCTAGATCCCATTGTTTCTTAAATTAGTTTTAGTTTGAATTGGATTCTCAGCTCCAGCCACAATGCATTTCTCCTTTGAGGTACAGGCCTGGCTTTAACCATTGCTGACAAGTTACAACTTGGGCTCCATTCAAATGTGTGAAGCCAATCGGCAGTATAGTTCGTGCTGCCTTAATGCAGAAATCATGTTAACGAGCACTTATCATGAAGATCCCTTGTTGCCTGTGTCACATTGAATGGGTGTGGGACAATTTGGCATTGGAATTCCCATATCAATGTTTGAGAGCTAACCAATTTAGCTTCCCATTTTCATGGAAAGCGAAGGGGTTTCAAATTGGGGAAGTCTTGCAGCACAGTGGGAGTATCCCTGCTTCTAATCCAGAAGCTTTGGGTGCAAGTCACACTCTAGGACTTGTTGGTTAAGGAATGTGTGTTGATAACATGGCCAAGCTGGTTGAGGATCAACTTGTAATCCCTTTCAACACTGACTGATGGTAAAAGTGGGAGAGACTACCAGTCAAACATCTGCAGAAGGTAAAAATAAAACACTGCAGATGGTTGTCAAGCATAACCATTGACCACACAGAAGTCTGTGTTTATCGATGTCACCCTATGACATGGTAATTTAAAAGAGGGGGTTGAGGGGCAAGAATAACCATCAATAAATTCTCCTGACAAATATTTACGTACAATTTGGCATAACAATCATAATTATAATCAGTAACATCTTATCTACTATAATGCTTTCATTCTTACTTGAGTTTTAATTTACGGTATTATTTCTGCTTCCTCCACTTTTGTATTATGTCTTTTTAGTATTTTCCACTATGTGGGATATTATTATGTTTCATAAAACCATAAAATCTTACAACACAGACAAAGGTCATTTAGCTCATTGTAGCTATACCCAGCTTTTCCCCCCAACCCTACAAATTAGTCCTCAAATACATATCCAATTTCCTTTCAAAGTTTCCTTTTCAAGCTGATTCCAAACTCTTTCTGAACTTAATCCTCTGCATGAAGACATTTTTCCTAATTACCCCTTCTAGTTTTTGGACAATTTAAGTGTGGGTAAGCCACAGAACAAAGACATGGAAGCAGCTCTTTGCATATCTTAAGTTGGATTTTCCATTATGTGGCAAGGGAGGTGATGGTATTTTATAGTATTTTATGTACAGGTAGATTACACTTCAAAGATATTAAATTTTAACTTTTGGAATGTGCGTTATCACAACCAGAGATAACATTGCAAGGAAGAAGAGAAAGGCTCCACAAAGTCCTTGCGCTTATGTCTCCATCAGTAAATTCCCACTTTCAAAAACTGTGTTTATAATTAACTTCAAGGTTGGTGTTACAGTTGATAGACCACTACTCAAATTGCAACACATCGGAATAGAATGATGCAATGAGGTTATGTTACAAAGTTCATTGTAATTTACATGGATTCACTGACAACATCATTTGTTCATATATGTTTTAAAATAAAATTATCTTTAAATCTAGGCCCGTCTTCAGAAATGGGGGAGGGGAAGGGGGTTCTGAATTAAATAGGGAGAGAGGGGGAGGCGGATAGAAGATGGATAGAGGAGAAGATAGGTGGAGAGGAGACAGACAGGTCAAAGAGGCGGGGATGGAACCAGTAAAGGTGACTGTAAGTGGGGAGGTAGGGAGGAGATAGGTCAGTCCAGGGAGGACGGACAGGTCAAGGGGGCGGGATGAGGTTAGCAGGTAGGAGATGGGGGTGCGGCTTGAGGTGGGAGGAGGGGATAGGTGGGAGGAAGGACAGGTTAAGGAGGCGGGGACGAGCTGGACTGGTTTTGGGATGCGGTAGGGGGAGGGGAGATTTTGAAGCTTGTGAAATCCACATTGATACCATTGGGCTGCAGGGTTCCCAAGCGGAATATGACTTGCTGTTCCTGCAACTTTTGGGTAGCATCATTGTGGCACTGCAGGAGGCCCAGGATGGACATGTTGTCTGAGGAATGGGAGGGGGAGTTGAAATGGTTCGCTACTGGAAGGTGCAGTTGTTTAGTGCGAACCAAGCGTAGGTGTTCTGCAAAGCAGTCCCCAAGCCTCCGCTTGGTTTCCCCGATGTAGAGGAGGCCACAACGGGAACAGCAGATGCAGTATACCACATTAGCAGATGTGCAGGTGAACATCTGCTTGATGTGGAATGTCTTCTTGGGGCCTGGGACAGGAGTGAAGGGGGAGGTGTAGGGACAGGTGTAGGGGCAGGTGTAGCACTTCCTGCGTTTGCAGGGAAACATGCCGGGTGTGGTGGGGCTGGAGGGGAGTATGGAGCGGACAAGGGAGTCACGGAGAGAGTGGTCCCTCTGGAAAGCAGATAAGGGTGGGGAGGGAAAATGTCTTTGGTGGTGGGGTTGGATTGCAGATGGCGGAAGTGTCGGAGGATGATGCGTTGGATCCGGAGGTTGGTGGGGTGGTACGTGAGGACGAGGGGGATTCTGTTTTGGTTGTTATTGCGGGGAGGGGGTGTGAGGGATGAGTTGCAGGAAATGCGGGAGACACGGTCGAGGGTGTTCTTGACCACTGAGTGGGGGGAGTTGCGGTCCTTGAGAAACGAGGACATCTGAGATGTATGGGAGTGGAAAGCCTCATCCTGGGAGCAGATGCAGTGGAGACGAAGGAGTTGGAAATAGGGGATGGCATTTTTGCAGGAAGGTGGGTGGGAGGAGGTGTATTCTAGGTAGCTGTGGGAGTCGGTGGGCTTGAAATGGATATCGGTTTCTAGGTGGTTGCCGGAGATGGAGACAGAGACATCTGGGAAGGAGAGAGAGGTATTAGAGACTGACACCCTCATCCGCTTAGCCGAACTCGTCCTCACCCTCAACAATGTCTCTTTCAATTCCTCCCACTTCCTACAGACAAAGGAGGTGGCCATTGGTACCCGTATGGGTCCAAGCTATGCCTGCCTCTTTGTAGGTTACGTGGAACAATGCCTCTTCCATACCTACACTGGCCCTAAACCCCACCTCTTCCTCCGTTACATTGATGACTGTATCGGTGCCGCCTCGTGCTCCCATGAAAAGCTCGAACAGTTCATCCACTTCACTAACACCTTCCACCCCAACCTTAAGTTCACCTGGACAATATTGAATACCTCTCTCTCCTTCCTGGACCTCACTGTCTCCATCTCCGGCAACCACCTAGAAACCGATATCTATTTCAAGCCCACCGACTCCTACAGCTACCTAGAATACACCTCCTCCCTCCCACCTTCCTGCAAAAATGCCATCCCCTGTTCCCAATTCTTTCGCCTTCGCCGCATCTGCTCCCAGGATGAGGCATTCCACTCCCATACATCTCAGATGTCCTCATTTTTCAAGGACCGCAACTTGCTCCCTTAATGGTCGAGAACGCCCTCGACCGTGACTCCCGCATTTCCCACAACTTATCCCTCACACCCCCTCCCTGCAATAACAACCAAAACAGAATCACCCTCGTCCACACGTACCACCCCACCAACCTCCGGATCCAATGCATCATCCTCTGACACTTCCGCCATCTGCAATCTGACTCCACCACCAAAGACATTTTTCCCTCTCCACCCTTATCTGCTTTCCAGAGGGACCACTCTCTCCATGACTCCGTTGTCCGCTCCACACTCCCCTCCAGCCCCACCACACCCAGCACTTTACCCTGCAACTGCAGGAAGTGCTACACCTGCCCCTACACCTCACCCCTCACCCCCATTCCAGGCCCCAAGAAGACTTTCCACATCAAGCAGATGTTTAGCTGCACATCTGCTAATGCGGTATACTGCATCCACTGTACCCGGTGTGGCCTCCTCTACATCGGGGAAACCAAGCGGAAGCTCGGGGACCGCTTTGCAGAACACCTACGCTCGGTTCGCAATAAACAACTGCACCTCCCAGTCGCGAACCATTTCAACTCCCCCTCCCATTCCTCAGACAACATGTCCATCCTGGGCCTCCTGCAGTGCCACAATGATGCCACCCGAAGGTTGCAGGAACAGCAGCTCATATTCTGCTTGGGAACCCTGCAGCCCAATGGTATCAATGTGGATTTCACAAGCTTCAAAATCTCCCCTCCCCCTACCGCATCCCAAAACCAGTCCAGCTCGTCCCCGCCTCCCTAACCTGTCCTTCCTCCCACCTATCCCCTCCTCCCACCTCAAGCCGCACCCCCATCTCCTACCTACTAACCTCATCCCGCCCCCTTGACCTGTCAGTCCAGGGAGGAC
>NC_063343.1:19781661-19783865 GCF_021869965.1 Rhincodon typus | reverse complement strand
CTCCTGCAGTGCCACAATGATGCCACCCGAAGGTTGCAGGAACAGCAGCTCATATTCTGCTTGGGAACCCTGCAGCCCAATGGTATCAATGTGGATTTCACAAGCTTCAAAATCTCCCCTCCCCCTACCGCATCCCAAAACCAGTCCAGCTCGTCCCCGCCTCCCTAACCTGTTCTTCCTCCCACCTATCCCCTCCTCCCACCTCAAGCCGCACCCCCATCTCCTACCTACTAACCTCATCCCGCCCCCTTGACCTGTCCGTCCTCCCTGGACTGATCTATCCCCTCCCTGACTTCCCACCTACACTCACCTTTACTGGCTCCATCCCCGCCTCTTCGACCTGTTTGTTTCCTCTCCACTTATCCTCTCCTCTATCCATCTTCCATCTGCCTCCCACTCTCTCCCTATTTATTTCAGAACCCCCTTCCTCTCCCCCTTTTCTGATGAAGGGTCTAGGCCCGAAACATCAGCCTTTCTGCTCCTATGATGCTGCTTGGCCTGCTGTGTTCATCCAGCCCTGCACCTTGTTGTCTCGGATTCTCCAGCATCTGCAGTTCCTACTATCACTGAAGACCTTACCTCTTTCACGTTGTGACAAAGTGTCATTAGTAGTTGGCCTGGTGTCATAACATCTCTTTAGAAGTTTATTTAGATTCTTTGGTCAATGATTACTCTCAGCTTTCCCTGCTCCCACACTGTTAATGCATTATGTCGGAGTTGTTGCTTTCATGGTTCCTACCTTCTCTTCCAGCTCTTATGTTCTTGTTTTTCAGGCTGGACTTGAGGGGACCTGGAACTTTCCACAGCAAAAGCTGAACTCATTTTTCTTCAGATGATACCCTCAGGAACACATTCTAAATCTGTCAGCAAATCTTCTTGGATTTACTTGGCATGTTCATGACCAATGAAGAGTAGGAAATCCATTTTGACATATTTGAGGCTTACCAGCCCGAGCTTCAGCATTGTTATGGCTAAGACGTAATTTTTTTAATCCAGATCTTTATTCTAGATCATTGGATTCCCATGTTGACTAACTTTGCACACGTTCTGTGAACGTCCTGTGTTGTGTGATACACCTATGGCTACCTGACGGTTTATTCAGATGTGATGTTCTCCTTCTGCAGTCATCTTCCCAACTGTCACAAAATATTTATCGCCTATTGACCTCTTATATTATTTTTCTCAGTAGCCATCTGTACCTCATTGTGCTTCCTAATGGACAAACTTTTGTTGGAAAAGTAATTTGGCTTCTTGCAAGTGAGAACACCACTTTTCACATGTTGCATATGACTCATTTGTCTCTGTGTGATTCCTCCACAGTTTTTGCATCCTGGTTTTTTTGTCCATGATATTTTTGTTCTTTGGGGTTGGAATGCCTATCAGCATAATGCAAGGCCTTATCTGTTCTGCCATGAATATGCTGTAGCTGCTGATTTATAATCTTTATGCTTTTGCTCACATTAATAGATTTCCTGAGAGTAGACATAACTCTCCCTGTGGGATCTCTGATGCATAATGCAATCCTGTCTTTAATTAGATCATCTTTTAGCTGTGTAAATTCACAAGAGTGTTAATGTAGTAACATATTGATCAATGGATTGCTTTTCATCTTGTGTTCTAATGTTGAACATTAAGTTATATTCACTTGGTGTTCAAAGTGCACTTTCAGCGTTTTCAAAATTTCTGCAGTTTGTTTTCTTCTGTTCTTTGGAGAGATTTTGAAACAGTTTCTCCCCAACAGTGATAAAAGTGTATCTACTCCCATCTGCTTTAAATGTATCTACTGTACATTAAATCTGTTGCAATCTAACAGTTTTGGCACTGTGAGTAGAAAACCAAAAGTTCCTGTTCACATTACCTTTCATTTTGACCAGTGCCAGGAGAGGAAAGTTCACAGCTATTGTGATTTACCCAGTCCTTTCAGCAGTGCCTCCTTCTTTATCTATCTTCCTATTGGCTTTTAGCAGTTTTCAGAAGCTCAGAATATTTCAGTGTTCCTCTTTAGTAGCTGTCCTTCTATACAGCTCTTCAACACTCAATCTCAGTCTTCTCTAACACCATGTTGCGAACTATCAGAGCAACAGTCTAACTTGCACCATGTTTTATTCGAGATAGTAGGAACTGTAGATGCTGGAGAATCTGAGATAACAAGGTGTAGAGCTGGATGAACACAGCAGGCCAAGCAGCATCCTGCTCCTATGATG
>NC_063343.1:19746724-19781261 GCF_021869965.1 Rhincodon typus | reverse complement strand
TAGTTTATTGATTTGTGCCTGATGATCAGCCTTCTTCATCTGATAAGTACCTAGACCTCAGCTTTACAACACTGCAATTTATTCAATCAACAGCACTATGTTATGTAATCCCCCAACTCTGCTGTTGTTGACCTGTATGAATCTCTTTAATAGCCTGTATATAATAATTAAAGGTGTAGGGTTATTCTGATGAGTTACTTAATATCAAATGTGCTGTTTGTTTCATCCATAAATAATTCAGAGTTTAAATGCTTTTAAAAGGCCAATTAAACACTGGTGGTGAAATTCTCTCCTTTATTTGATTCATTTGCTAACACATCTAAGTTTTTTTTCACATTTTCATCCTCATATACTTCATTAATGGTTTCATCTATTATTCTTTGAGTAATTAAACTGATAACTTTGCATTAACTTGCTGCAAGAACTGAAGTTATGGCCTAGTTATATTACCACTGTGTTACTAATTCAGAGATTAGATAATGTTCTAGCTCCTGGGTTCAAATCTTACCTGGAATTTGTCTTACCAAAAACAAATCAGGAATTAAGTATCTAATGATGACTGTGAAACCATGCCAATTGTCAGGAAAATCCCATTTGGTTCACTGACATTCTTTAGGGGAGGAAACTGTTATCCTTATGTGGTCTGACCTATGTGTGATTCCATATGGTGATTCCAGACTCACAGCAATGTGGTTGACTTTTAACTGCCTCTCTGGGCAATTAGGGATGGGCCATAAATGTCTGCCTGTAGCCAGTGATGCCTACATCCTGTGATTAAATTAAAAATAATATTGGCAATCATTTACTCAAAACAATCTTAATGCGATGTAAATGGCCTCCAAATGTGAACAAATAAAGAATTTGAATTAATTTTTAACAAGAAAATATTGATGCTGTGGGGTCACAGACTACTGTAATGAAAATACATCTGTGAGAAGCTGAGGTATGGATGAGTTAACCTAATAAATATATATTACAATATTAGCTTTTACCTTTCTCAATAAAATTAAACTCTAGAATGCTTTCTGGGCAAAACTGTTAAATATAAGAATAAAACCTCCGAAAGTAAATTAAATGCTGGGCTCTATTGGAATGTTATTATATTGAATGAAATTCAATCAAAGATTCAAATTTAAAAGTTTAATCCTGAAACATTGGGTAGAACCTTCCTAGCCCCTGAATGACATGGAAAGCAGCAAGAAAGTTGAGAAAATTGCCTGGGATAGCCAACTTGGAGCTTTTCAACGTCAAGAGTAAAAGGTCTCATTTTCCAACGTTATCTGAATGGGGGGATGAGATTCTCATCAGTGAGCTGCAAGAGACCTTTTGCATACATTAGCTTTCATTATCATCCTCAATATTACTTAATCTCCTGAACAGCACGTAGTTTTCCATTCTCTACCAGATAAAAATTAAACAGTGACAATTCCCAACATGAAAGTCAGAGCCAGTAGCTGGTGACTCCAGTTAGCCACAGGCTCGTCTGGGCCTCCATCCTGGACACCAGACACCAACATCTTAGGGCATGCTCCATGGGCAGTGACTAAATGCACAACCATCCATCGACATTGGCATCTGACACATACCAGTTTCATTATCATAACAGATCCTTCATCCACCTACAGTACAGTCTTATAATTCAATGCTGTAATTTGGAATACTTTGGCAACTTCCACATCAATGCTGCTGCAAGGATACTTTGTATGCAGAGATGGCCAGCTCATGGATTTGACCAGAGTACATTTCAGGTCTGCTAACTCACTGTCTTAAGTGTTCACTCACTTTATGCTTGCTTTGAGGCTCACTGTACCCCTGCCCCCTACATTGTCTTTTGGCACTTAGCCATACCTTAAAGAGTCACAAGCCAGGCAGCTCCTCATTGTTGTCAACAGTGATCAAACAAGGGAATGGACGTGTTGCTGTATGGAACCATGCTATATGAATCCACACCTACAGCATCTGCCAGCAGAATAGGCAGAAAACACATCTGCATGTACTTCAACCAAATGGCCAAGTCTCAAAGTCTAAGAGGAATAGTCATCAGTCAAGTCAAGGGGGAACTTTTATCAGTCAGGGGTCCCATATGATAGTGCATGGAAAGACATGGGATACTGCAGAGGGTGGGGGTGTAGGGCTGCGTTATGCAGCACAATGGTGGGCATGACTAAACTGTAGGGTTGGTGCTCAGGGCATAACAATGAGAGCTGCAGATGTAATGCCAGGTGGAATGTGATAATATGTGGATGATCAGTACTGATGGCCTGGCCAGGGAACAAGTGTCACGGGGGCTTTGAGGGACACTTAATTACCGAGCTGAACTTGAGACTCACTGTACTAAGTGCCTGGTGCATTACTTTTCATATGCAATTGACATCTAAATGTGAATTGTAAATGGTAAATGGCTGTGACCACAACCAGACTGGGTGGAGTCAATGTTTTCTTTCCATCCCAACACATGGACACCAGTTGTGAGCAACAAGGGACAACTACACTAATCAGGCACTTATACTTTACATGTTGAAGTCATCAGTAATCATAGCAACATATGTGCGAACTGCATGTAGTGTCCAACTTTGTTGGGTGCAAATGCTGGTAACATACAATCTTGATCACATTCATTGGTCTTTGCAGATTGAAGATAGTCATCTTTGTGAGACAGTAGTAAACATAGATGGCCTCAAAAGTGGTCACAGTTCACAAAATGTGCAAGATCTCATAGGTTTCACAGGGGCAAAGGATTGATTCCATCTCACCTTGAAATAAAAGTATTCTTCAATTGGCTCTTACAGGCAATTATGCCTTTTGTGGATGACCTAGGTCTGGGAGGAGAAGGGTTCAGCACTCATGCAGCAGTTGCAATTTCCTACTGCACCTTTGCAACCTGACTGCTGCTACATTCATCAGCATAAGGGCCTATGTCAAAGTTCCGTCTAGAGGTGTTTCGTTATCTTTCTTGTCAGAGTCCTCCATGTCACGCTGTAAGGAAGAATATGTTAAACCATCATCTGTGAGTGATGTGAATGTTGACTGCCCACATAACTGAGACTGAGGATTACTGTTCAGTTTTTTATGTTCCTCATTAGGGTTTATTGCAAGCTTGAATGGATCCAGCAGGGGTTATCATCGCTGTTGCTACAATGCAACAAAGGGACAGGGAAATGAAAGAGGAAAAGATGCACCAGCTAGCCCAGGGCCAGCAGCAACACCCAGCAGCTGCTGAACAGCCTCCACAGGAAGACGTTGCTGCTGAAGGTTAACTCAGGAGATGCACGAGGTACAGGAGGATCAGAGTTTATCATCCTCGATGCCATTTCCTCCTGGTGAGCGAGGCATGGTGTTGGCACAGACTAAAGATGGCTTTGGACACTTTCACAGAACTATGCCACCTGCTGGAGCAGGATCTGTGACCTGAAGTGCAGGCCATTCTATCCTAGTGGTTGTCAAGGTGACTGCAGTGCTGGATGTATACAAGTCGTGTGTGATCATTAGTACCATATCCTAGAAACCTGAGCCTGGGAGTTGCCATGGTAACTATATCCTTAGAAACTCTCATGTTCCTTGTTTGTTTCAAGGACTGGATGCCTTATGATGATGGATACTGGGAGACGAGGGCTACCTTGTGTGACCATGCCTGACGACTTCATTTTACAATCCCTAACAGAGGTGGAGTGCTAGTTGTTATGAGATGTGCCTTTAAGAAGGATTTGTTCTGTCTTGTTTCTTTTGAAAGCAAGTGTTGTAAACTTAGAGCTGAGCTTGACTGCTCCGAGCCCAGCAATGTAGCTTTACTTTTTTTTTAAAAGCAGGCAAAAATAGCATGAGTGGGTGGGGTCAAACGCCCACAGAACCATGATTTTAGTTTAACTTACAGTAGCTATTGAGGTTTGGAAGCTGCTAAACATCTCTCCCTGCTACAGAAAAACACTTGACTTCTCTCTTTCAGCCTGAGTTTTCTCTTGATGTTCTTTCCTCCTGGACTGAAGAAACGTGGCATGTAAGACAATCTATTTTACTGAATTTATCTCTGCCAAGGGTGTGTTAATGGAATGTTACTATCTTAGAATGGCTAATAACTAGCAGTTAACATAGATATCATCTTGTTAAGTTATTTCAATAGAGTTACAGTTAAGCCTTTTTTTAAATTCTCCTTTTGTCTGTATTTTAATATTAGTGCAAGAATAAAGTGTGTTTTGCTTCAAACCTGGCAGTTTGACCAAGCAAATTGTATCCAAAAGACAAAGCCTTACAGGGATAGTAGGAACTGCCAATGCTGGAGAAATCTGAGGGCTGGATGAACACAGCAGGCCGAGCAGCATCAGAGGAGCAGGAAAGCTGACGTTTCGGGTCTAGGAGCAGGAAAGCTGACGTTTCGGGTCTAGACCCTTCTTCAGAAATGGGGGAGGGGAAGGGGATTCTGAAATAAATAGAGAGGGGGTGGAGGTGGATGGAAGATGGATAAAGGAGCAGATAGGCTCCGCCCACCACCAGCACCGATGTCGCTCCGCCCACTGCCGATGCCACTCCGCCCACCGCTGACACCGACGTCGCTCCGCCCACTGCCTCCACAGCCAGCAGCTCCAGAGTATACAGTAGCACCCAGCCCTGCCGGGTCTTCACCATTCCCCCAGATCTCCCCCTCACTGAGGACGAACGGTCAGTCCTCAGTAAAGGACTCACCTTTATCCCCCTCCACCCAAACATCAACGAATACAGCTTATGCTTGGACGTTGAACAGTTTTTCTGCTGCCTCCGCCTCCGCACTTACTTCTTTAATCATGAGCCTAACCCTCCCTCTACTGACCCCTTCTCCCACCTCCAACACACCCCCTCCTCCTGGACACCACCCCAAGGCCTCCTACCCTCCCTCGACCTCTTCATCTCCAACTACCGCCGAGACATCTATCGCCTCAACCTCTCCACCCCTCTCACCCACTCCAACCTCTCCCCTACAGAACATCCAGCCCTCTGCTCCCTCTGCTCCAACGCCAGCCTCACTATAAAACCCGCGGACAAGGGTGACGCAGTTGTAGTATGGCGCACAGACCTCTACATCGCCGAGGTCATCCTCCTACATCCTCCTACCACTCCCTTGATCATGACCCCACCCCCAACCACCAAAACATCATCTCCCAGACCATCCACAACCTCATCACTACAGGTGACCTCCCACCCACAGCTTCCAACCTCATCGCTCCCCAGCCCCGCACCACTTGTTTCTATCTCCTTCCCAAAATTCACAAACCTGACTGCCCTGGTCGGCCCATTGTTTCCCCCTGCTCCTGCCCCACCGAACTTGTCTCCACTTATCTCGACTCCATTTTCTCCCCCCTGGTCCAGGAACTCCCCACCTACGTCCATGCCACCACCCACGCCCTCCACCTCCTCCAAAACTTCTGATTCCCTGGTTCCCAACACTTCATCTTCACCATGGACGTCCAGTCCCTATGCACTTGCAGTCCCCATGCAGATGGTCTAAAGGCCCTCCGCTTCTTCCTGTCCTGCAGGCCCAACCAGTCCCCCTCCACTGACACCCTCATCCGCTTAGCTGAACTCGTCCTCACCCTTAACGACTTCTCCTTCAATTCCTCTCACTTCCTACAGACAAAGTGGCTGGCCATGGGTACCCGCATGGGCCCAAGCTATGCCTGCCTCTTTGTTGGATAAGTGGAACAATTCCTCTTCCGAAGCTACACTGGCCCTATCCCACACCTCTTCCTCCGTTACATCGATGACTGTATCGGAGCCGCCTCGTGCTCCCACGAGGAGCTCGAACAGTTCATCCACTTCACTAACACCTTCCACCCAACCTTAAGTTCACCTGGACCATCTCCGATACCTCTCCCTCCTTCCTGGACCTCTCTGTTTCCAAGTCTGGCAACCACCTGGAACCCGATATCCATTTCAAGTCTACCGACTCCCACAGCTACTTAGAATACATCTCCTCTCACCCACCTTCCTGCAAAAATGCCTTCCCCTATTCCCAATTCCTTTGCCTCCGCTGCATCTGCTCCCGAGATGAGGCATTCCACTCCCAGACGTCCCAGATGTCCTCGTTTTTCAAGGACTGTAACTTCCTCCCCTCAGTGTCGAAAACGCCCTCGACCGCATCTTTGGCATTTCCCACAACTCATCCCTCACACCCTCTCCCCGCAATAACAACAAAAACAGAATCACCCTCAATCTTACGTACCACCCCACCAACCTCCGGATCTAACGCATCATCGTCCGGCACTTCTGCCACCTGCAATCTGACCCCAATACCAAAGATATTTTTCCCTCCCCACCCTTATCTGCTTTCCGGAGGGACCACTCTCTCTGTGATTACCTTGTCCACTCCACATTCCCCACCAGCCCCCCCCCCCCCGGCACCTTTCCCTGCAACCGCAGGAAGTGCTACACCTGCCCCTACACCTCTCCCCTCACCCCCATCCCAGGCCCCCAGAAAACGTTCCACATCAAACAGATGTTCACCTGCACATCTGCTGATGTGGTATACTGTATCTGCTGTTCCCGATGTGGCCTCCTCTACATGGGGGAAACCAAGCGGAGGCTTGGAGACTGCTTTGTGGAATACCTACGCTTGGTTCACGACAAACGACTGTATCTCCCAGTCGCGAACCACTTCAACTCCCCCTCCCACTTCTTAGACGACATGTCCATCTTGGGCCTCCTCCAGTGCCACAACGATGCCACCCGAAGGTTGCAGAAACAGCACCTCATATTTCGCTTGGGAACACTGCAGCCCAATGGTATCAATGTGGACTTCACAAGCTTCAAAATCTCCCCTCCCCCGACTGCATCCCAAACCAGCCCAGCTTGTCCCCGCCTCCCTAACCTGTCCATCCTTTCTCCCACCTATCCACTTCTCCCGCCTCAACCCCCACCCCCACCTCCTACCTACCAGCCTCATCCCGCCTCCTTGACCTGTCCGTCTTCCCTGGACTGACCAACTCCCACCCTAACCTACACTCACCTTTACTGGCTCCATCCCTGCCTCCTTGACCTGTCCGTCTCCTCTCCACCTATCTGCTCCTTTATCCATCTTCCATCCGCCTCCCCCTCTTGCTCTATTTATTTCAGAATCCCCTTCCCCATTTCTGAAGAAGGGTCCAGACCTGAAACGTCAGCTTTCCTGCTCCTTTGATGCTGCTTGGCCTGCTGTGTTCATTCAGCTCTACACCTTGTTACCTCACAACCTACACTAGTCCCACTTTCCAGCATGAGGCCCAAAGCCATGATATAATATTTCAAGTGCTGTTCCAAGTGCTTTTAAATGTTATGACGTCTCCTGACTGAACTATTCTCCCAAGCTTTGCATTCTAGACCGCTTCACCCTCTGGGTGAAATAGTTTTTCCTCAAATCCCCTCTAAAACACCTGCCTTTCACTTTAAAATTATGTCTTTTTGTTGTTAACCCTTCTTTTGCTGCTTTCTGTTCACTCTGCCCATGCCCCTCATAATCTAATACACTTCAATCAGTTCCCCTCTCAGCATTCTCTGCTCCAAAGAATACAGCCTGAGCTTATTCAGCCTTTCTTCATTGCTGAAATGCTCCATCCCAGGTAGCATCCTGGTGAATCTCCTTTGCGCCACCTCCATTGCTACCACATCGTTCCTGTAGTGTGGTGAATAATGTGGTTACTTAACTGTCTTTCTTCAGTTCTTTAATAGAGCGACACCACCAGTGACATCACTGTCATCTCTGAGTTGAAAAGCTGTTGTGGTCAGATGCAGTAAACTGAGCACAAAATTGTACTTGATATGCTATAGCGTAATGTTGCACTGTACAAGGAGTTATCTTTTTGATTAGTCCAAGACTCCATCTGGTCCCTCAGGTGTATGTTAGAAAAAAAGCTATGGCACTCTTTCTTAGAAGACCTCAGACTCCTCAGTGGGCTAGCAAGAACTTATCCCTCATGTGACACCACCAAAATAAGTTATCTTGTTGACACTCATTTTTGCTTGTCAGACCTTGCTGTACATAATTTAGCTGCCATTTCAAAATTACTTACTCAACTGTAAAGTGGGACGTCAAAAGATGAAATATAAATGCAAGTTTTTTTCCTTCTACCTATGTTAAAAGATCCCTTTAGAATCCTATTCCAATTTATAGGATGTAAACTGTGTAGAGCATGGGAGAGGTCACTAACCTGCTAATCTGAATAAGCTATGGCAAAATAATAACTATTTCAGTGAATAAATTACTTATTTATAACCTTTCTACTACCAACGTTCATCTTCATTATATTTCTAGGCATTGAAAGATGTTTTTATTGTCTTTCGCAGTAACAGCTACACCTTGAAATGATAAGTACGTTGTAATTAGAGGGTCTAAGAGATAATTTATTTTTTGACTTTGGACTTTGAAATATTACAGTATACACCACTTTAACGACTTGCTCGACTTAAGTCAATATTTCAGAACTGACATTGACAGGAAGGTTTTGAGGTGTGTGCACAATTTTACCTGGAATATTAACTGTATCAATCTGAGATTGCAGTGGTCTCTTATGAATTGAATTTGTGCCAACCTAATTCTTTGTGAGCGTGGTCCACTCTCCAAGTTAGTACATTTAAACAGCCTAGGCATTTCACTCAGGAATGTTTCCTCTTTGTAATCATTTTACAAACTGACACATGTTACCATTCATATTTTCTGTATGTGTTTTATGGGCTTACGTGCTCTAGTGTGTGTGAGAGTAACCACCTTCTGGTCTAATGAGAAAGGTATTGTCAACAAAACATTGTTTATTTCCTTTCTTTAAGCTTTATATGTTATAACAATAGGCTCCATATTACTACAAAGACTGTTGGTGGGAACCTGGCAGACTTAGGTCTGTTCTTGATGAGTAAGGAGATCCAAGGTTATGGGGAGAAGACAAGAGAATTGAGTTGAGAAACACATCAGCCATGATCAAATGGTGGAGCAGATTCGATGCATTGAATGGCCTAATCCTGCTCCTATATCTTATGGTCTTATGGGGCCACAGGACAGTGCCTTATTCTCCCATGGGATCTTATTTTATTTCCCTGTCAAGTCTTCATGACATAATTACAGGGTGTTGCTTATTGCACTCCATTAAGTATTAATTCTTTCAGTCCCATGTACAACATGCATAGTCTTTGGTTACATTTCTGGTCAATAGTAATAATAAGCAATTGATGTGTTTTTAGCACTAACACTAGGTTTGCATTTACAGATATTTAAAAAGAGGCTGATTTAAAAACTAAAAACTAAAGAAGATTTTTAAGGCCTAGTGGAGGCTAACCTATACAGTATTATTTAGACGAGACAATATTGAGAAGGAAATAATGAGCTCTTGGTCACATCTGAAGTTAGTGATTGGGCTGGAGATTGCCATTCTGCCTGTTCTTTTTTAATGAAAGGGAGAAGTACTGCATTTCTGAGAGGAGATTCTGATCGGTACTCCTTCAGAAATATGGAGTTGTACTCTCCTTCTGATAGTTCTTTCATAGCACAGAACTGTCAGTGGTAGGAAAAGCACAACAACCCCACCTTTTCACAACAGTCAGCTACTGTATTCCCACATTTAAATGTCCAGGCAGCCTCTTTGTCAGCTGCTATCAAACAGTAAGTACATAAGATAAGTGCAATGTTGGGGCACTAAGAGAGTAGGGTGCCAATTGGGAGGGGCTTAGCAGGATGACAGGTAAGTAGTGTGCCAGTTGGGTAGAGGTTAGGGTGCCAGGAGAAGTTGCCAGGTAAGTAGGATGCCAGATGGGTAGGGGGTAAGTGCCAAGTTGGTAGGGTGCCAGAGTGCAAGGTGGCAAGGCAGCCAGGCAGCCAGCAAGTAGTGCAGTGTTTAGGGTAAGTTGGGATGGTTGGGAGCAGGGGAAATGGGATAAGATGCAGAGCAGGGGATGAAGGGATTTTTCCTGGGTTTGACAGGAATCAGGTGTGGGAACTCTGTTAAATATTTACTAAAGAATTAGACAGTGTGTTTAATAGTCCAGTTTTTCCTGAATAATTATTCATGAGTGTGGCATCAAGAAGCCTTAGCAAAGTTTGAGTCAATGGGAATTAGAAGGAAATCTCTCCACTGGTTGAAGCCATACCTGGCAGATAGGAAAATGGTTGTGGTTGTCAGAGGTCAATTATCTCAGCTCTAGGACATCTGTGGAGAAATTCATCAGGGTAATGTCCCAGGCCCAATCATCTTCAGATACTTCATCAATGACCTTACCTCCATTATAAGGTCAGAACTGAGGATGTTCACTGATGATTGTACAATGTTCAGCACCACTCACTACTCCTCAGATACCTAAGTAATCCTCGTCCAAATGCAGTAAGACCTGGACAATATCCAGGCTTTGGCTGAAAAATCATAAGTAAATTCATGCCACACAAATGCCAGGCAATGACCAACTCCAATAGGAGAAAATCTAACAATCACCCATCGACATTCCCCCATTAGCTACATCCTAGGGTTACCATTGACCAGAAACTGAATTGGACTTGCTATATAAAGACAATGAATATAATATCAGGTTAAAGACTAGGAATATTGTGACCAGTAACTCACCTCTTGACTCCCCAAAGCCTGTTCGCCATCAACAAGGCACAAGTCAGGAGTGTGATGGCGTGCTGGCCACTTGCCTGGATGAATGCAGCTCCAACAGTAGTCCAGAAGCTTGGCACCATCCAGGTCAAAGCAGCCGGCTTGACTGGCAATGCATTCAAAAATATTCAGTCATTCCACTATTGATGCTCAGTAGCCCTGGTGTGTACCAGCTACAAGGATGCACTATAGAAATTCACCAAGGCTCCTTAGACAGTCCTTTCAAACACACGATCACATCCATCTCGAAGGACACGGGCAGCAGAGACATGGGAACACTACCTGACTTGGTATACTGCTGTTCTTTCAGTGTTGTTGGGCCAAAACCCTGGAACTTCCTCCCAAACAGCATTGTGGGTCTACCTACAGCACATGGACTGTAGCAGTTAAAGTAGGCAGCTCACCAGCACCTTTTCAAGGGTAAGCAGAGCAATAAATGGTAATAAATTTTGGCCCAGTCAGCAATGCCCACATCACACTAATGAATAAAATAAACTTAACTGAATCAGAAGCCTCCAATTTAAATGAAGACTTGCAGACGATTGCAAGTATTGAGCAATTGCCCAAATAAACCTTCAAATCCCCAGGCAATTCCTCCAGGATCTGCAATGAAATGGATTCTGTAGGGCCTCCATATGCAACTCACATTTTCGATTAAAAGACACCTGTCTGACCATTGGAAAGTTCAGGCTATTGAATCAAAGGGTTAGGCTTTGAAGTATCATTATGTTAGTGGAAAATATGGACATTATACAGGAGCTTCCTAGTCCAGAGATCAGCTGGAGAGACCATTGTTGGATACCTGAGAAGTAGAGCAGTCAGAGGTAAAAAGAACAGAAGCTGCTGTAAAAGCTCAGCAGATCTGGCTGCATCTGTGAAGAGAAATCAGAGTTAATATTTTGGGTCCGGTGACCCTTCCTCAGGACCCCTTCCTTTAGTTCTGGAGAAGGGTCATCAGATCCAAACTGTCAACTCTGGTTTCTCTTCATTGATACTGCCAGATCTGCTTAGCTTTTCCAGGAGCTTGTTTTTGTTTCTGATTTGCAGCATCTACAGTTTTTTCAGTTTTTAGTCAGAGGAGGGATGCTGGGAGCACATAATGCATGTAGTACATAAATTAATTCACAAGTTTAGCCCAATGTAATTGGCAAGGAGATCTCAGCACATGAGACTGTGGCTTAAGCCTATGGTCTTCAACAAACTATTATTACCTTTATGTCACTGGTGCCATCTGTTGAAATCTGATTTCTCATACAGGCAAGACTAAGAACCTTAAGAGACAGGAACAGGCCATTCAACTCCTTGATCCTTCACCGTTCAATGGGATAATGGCTGATCTATGTATGATACCAACAGAACCAAAGGAGAAGCAGAAGCAGATATTACTATCTGTCATGCACGAAGTGATTAATCTGTTAACATGCTTAATTTAAAGGTATGGAGTGACAACTGGCATTGTCGTGAATGGTCTTCTTTCTTTTTGCCTCATAACCAAAGGTTTTCTGATTGCCCTATTGTTATCAAGTCCTTAGATGCACTTTTTGAAGACTCACATCTAAAGGATTGAGAAAATTTGGTCATGCGGAGTGCTGAGGAGCTGTCTGGACCTTTTTCTTCTAAAGGTCTCTAAAGGAATAGTATATAACAATTTTTTTGCTAAGAAAGTTAACTGGACATTATTTTCAGTTAACTGCTCAGATTTACTGGAAGTCAAATGTCTGAATTTATGGCTGTCAGAAGTGTGATTATTTGAGATTGCTTGTAGTTCAGTTGGGGTGCATCTGTGCTCCCCAGCTCAGCCTTTAACATCTTTTTGAGAAACTCTCTTGGAAATCCTGTGAAAGCTGAAAGACCAAAATAGCTAGTCTCTCTGAAAGTCTTCTGAAAGACTAGTGGTTGTCATCTTGTCATTTTGGTAAAATATGCAAAAGTTCAATCTGAATCAAGGTTGTTAAATTTGAATAAGTGCAATTATGAAGGCAAGAGGTATTAGGAAAATCCATTAAAAGGTATGACCGCACACAGGCAAAGGACAGTCTTTAATGAACTAATGCATTGCTTATGGTAATTATTACAGCAAGAGGATGCACACAAAGGTCCATCACCTGTGGAAGATGAAGATTGTACAAGATTAAAAGAAAAGGCTTCTAAAGTAGCCAGAAATAGTGAATAAATAACAATAATAAATAGTAGTGGTAATAAATCTGAAGATTGGGAAATGTTAGAAAACAACAAAAGAAGATCAAGAAACTGATAAGGAAGAATAGAATATGAATGCAATGTAGCAAAGAAGCATTAAAAATGGACTGTGAAAGGTTCTACAGGTAAGTTAAAAGGAAATATTTTCTAAGACAAATATCAAGAGAATTTGTGATGGAAAGTAGAGAATTTGGAAAAGAGAAGCTAAATGGTTATATTGTGTCTGTTTTCACTGAAGAAACTTCGAGAAATCGCCCAGAATTAGACATCCAAGTGAATAAGGGGAACGAGGTGTTGAAGGAAATTAGTATTGGTAAGAACGTTCTACTGGAGAAATTATTGGAGCTGAAAGTTGATAAGGCCCTGGACCTGACAGTTAACATCCAAGAGTATTGATGGAGATGGCTATAGAGATAGGCAATACATTGGTGATCATCTTCCAAAATTCCATAAATTTTGAATGATTCCTGCAGATTGGAAGCTAGCAATGTCACCTCACTATTTAAGAAAGGAGAAGAGAGAAACTAACTGAACTACAGACCTGTTCACCTTCCATTAGTAGTAGTACTAAAGTCTATTATAAAGAATGTGATAAATTGGAACTTCACTTACTAATTCCTAGAACTTCTCCCTAAGTTCTAATATCACAGAGCTTTCCGGCTGCTTTTGACTCTGCTGAGTCCCCTGTGCTTTTCAGCTGCCTTCCCAGCAGTAAAGCTAACTGTAGCACTCCTATCATAGCAACTGCTTCAGTCTCTATTGCACAACTTAACTCACTGCCTGTAAACATTGAACTCCTCTTAGATACTTGAACTGTCTCAACTGATCTATCAAAAAACTTGCAATAATCCTTCCCTTAATACTGGGCAGAACTGAATGATACTACAATTTGAAACAGTGACAAGTAACCTGAAGATTTCATGGAATGCTGGAAATAGATTTTAGCAAAAGTTTAAATCGTGACTTGTCTCTGCAGGATCCCTGACCAAGTATAATCTTAGCCAACTTAAAGATGCTACTTGTTCCATCCAACCTTCTCCCTTTACACCTGTGGTGAGTGACCTTTCTTCCCCTACCATCAGATTAAATAATGTCCTAGAAGTTTTAAGTGAAATGACTAACTATAGAAAGTATAAGGTTCTGCAACTTCAGCATTCTCCTGCTGTTTAAAGAAAATGTCTTTCCGATGTAGGTAGCATTGACAATCAGAAGATATTTTCATAAAGGCCTTGACAATGTCACCTTACAAAAAAACTGGAGGATCCTTAAACGTAATGATGTGCAGATTTCTTGGAATTTAGAATGGATAATCTTGCACTATCTGTAACTGTTTGGGCTTTGGTCATAGCCATTTATGTCTTGCAGCCATATATCAGAAATGTATTTATTATCAAAATCACAATGCATTACAACTCTTCTCAGATCAGCTACAGTATGCCTATCTGGTAGTTTCCGAATGTCTCTACAGTTAGCAGGTATCAGAAGGGAGAATCTATAAGGACCTACTTCCGGATATCCTTCTGATCAATGGAGCCTGAGAAAATTACTTTCACCGCCTCTGTCTTGTAGGCCACCTATACCATTTCTAATCTCTTTTTCATTTTAGGTTCCTCATAAATGTTTGGAGATAGCAAGAACTGGATGGCAGATGCTGGAGTCAGAGACAACACAGCGTGGAGCTGGAGGAACACAGCAGACCAGGCAGCATCAGAGAAGCAGAAAAATTGACGTTTTGGGTCGGGAACCTTCTTCAGGAATACGCTCTGCACTCTGTACACGGAAAAGAGCAACACCTTCCGGTTGCCAATCATTTTACCTCCAACTCCCACCTCCTGAGTGACATATTCATCCTGGGCCTCCTCTAAGCCTCCTCCAGAGCAACACCTCATATTCCACCTGAGGAGCCTACAGCCCGATGGCCTAAACATAGAATTCACCAGTTTTAAAATCTCACCCTATGTCCAACCCTCCCTCTCATCACCACCTCCTTGACCTGACACAACCTGTCCATCTTCTTCCCCACCTATTCGCCCTATCCTCCCCCGATCAATCCCTACTACTCCCCCTACCTGCATCCAACCTATCACCACACCACCTTTCTTTCCGCAGCCCCACCCATCCTCCCTCCATCTCCTTGACCCAACACAACGTTACATCTTCTCTCCCACCTATCTGCCCCACCCATTCCACTGACCAATCCCCACCACTCCCTACCTGCATTCACATATTACTATACCACCTGCCTTCCCCAGCACCACCCCTCATCTCTTTATTTTCTCATATACGTTGTTGCCTCCAGATCCATGATCATCATCCTTCCAATCTTCTTTTTTGCATTTCTCTGGTCTGGTCCTAGGAAGCTAAAATGGCTCCATCCAAAATGACAAGTGTTTCTGCAATAGGGGAGTTAGTTGCAGTGGTGCTCGTGTCACTGGACTAGTGATCAGGGTAACGTTCTGGGACATGAGTTGAAATCCCACAGCGGCTAGTATGAATTCAATAAATTGGTACAAGGAAATACAAGGAATTAGAATCAATGAAATAAAAAGCTGACCTAATCGTGACCACATCACGACTGTCAGTTGTTGTAAAGTCCATCTGCTTTTCTCATGCTCCTTGGGGAAAGAAATCTGCTGCAAAAGAAATCTCAAGGAATTAAAAAAAACAAACTAAGTGAAGACACAGGCTTTCCAATGAGATGATTTGCAGTTTCTCACTATAAACATGCGAGGCTGGTGATGATGGCATGTGGGATTGGGGAAAATTACAGTCTCAAATTGAAGAGAGAAGGAAAAACATCCAAAGAAATGGATACAAATACGTTTAGATTTGTGGAGTCAACCATGTATTCACATGCCTTATATAGACGGCTATGGTACAAGCCACTTCAAAATAAATCCATGCTAGTGAATATCAAGAAAGGAGTTATTAAAATTATTTGTATTACTAGAGACGGGACTGCTTTTATCTGATGGGAGGAATGATCATCCCATTCCACTGCCACCTTCTTCTCTTTCTATCTCGAATCATGAAGAGGAAACCCTTGGATTCTCAATATTATTAGACTCAGTTTCTATATTGCAGCATTTAAAGTTACTTTGGTGCTGTAGCACTCATTTGTATTCTACAGGTCATTGCATGAGAAGCATTTGCTGCCACAAGTGAACACCAGCTGTCCTGTGTTAAATGTGCTGTCAAGTGTTCTCTGGGCCTAAGTATGTTCAGCAAAATGCATAGGGACCTCTACAGAGTCAGTGGTAAATTGCAAGATTGTGTGCTAGAAGTGTTGGTCTTTGTTTTGCTGGTTTCATCCTTTCTGCAACTTGTCCACTCCTCGCCAGAGGACAGTTGATCTTCCCATGTTGACAGTGCCAAGATTTCAGGTGCCCTCCAGTGCCACAGTAAAGGTTCCCATAGATGAGGAGAAACCATGTGCTTTGTAGCCCATTGACTATGGGGTATATGAAAGTTGAACCAAATCCCATTTTCACTTAGCATCCATTTTAGTGCATTTTTAAGAGATGCCTCTTGAAACTATCTGGATATGAGAAATCCTGGCTGATTTTATGTTTCCAAGCCCAGTGATGCTGAACCCAATCATAACACACTATTGCCCTCTAGCTATGATCAGGTAATTCAACACAGACAAAGAACCAGGAAATGCAAGTCCCTTCTAACAATATAGTCATAGCAATGAAAAGCTCTTGTGCTGCAGTGGTAAAGTCCCTACCTCTGGGCTAAAACAACCTGGGTTTAATTCCCACCTGTTCCAGAGGTGTATCATATCATGCCTGAATAGGGTGATTAAAAATATCTATAATTATAGCAAATTTTGGTTAGCTTTTTGTCTTGCTTGCCCACCATTAAATTGGTGCTGAGATCAATCACCTGTTATATAAAGCATCCAGGTTGCATTGATAACAATGGCACCGATAATCTGGTAGTTCCCTTAATAAATTATTCACTATCTAAACTAACTCATGATCATTTGGAAGATACGTCAGAGGGTTATTCATGTGGTTGGAAGTACTCTGTCAGCATACAGAGAGAGGAAAATTACTGGTGATATTTCCTAATTTTTAGGAGGCCATGAGGAACATATATTGGTTGCTTTCAGTGTTTTGTGTTACTCTGAGCTGAGCTTCAAACATCACATCCAGTCAATCACATAAAACCACTTGGGGTGGTCATGGTCAGGGGTTACCTCACCAACTCTGGGGCCAGAATCTCTATCCATATCTTTGTTAACCACCAATCTGAGTTGCTGAATGAGCAGCTTACGTACCTCTCAATTTCTATTCTATAGAAATTCTAGTTTACAGGCTTGCAGTCCTCTTGTCTTGACCTGCTGTTTGATGCAGGCATAAAATCAGGCAGTTTGTCGTGTTTCTCAGCAAGGATCAATCAAGGGGAATGGGCATGTTGCATTGTGCTATAGTGTCTGGCAGCAATAAAGACACTGAACATGCCTCAACAAATGGCTAGGTCTCAAAGTTCTGTGGTCAAGTTGGTAGGGGATTGTCATCAGTCAGAGGGCAAAAGACAGTCTAGGCCAGGATACAATCTCACTCTAGTGGTTAGGACATAGTTAGTTAGTCACCTGGGGTGGTCATCATCAGGTGATCTGTATCACTACAGTCTAGGGAGTGGGCCGCAATCAATCCTGCAGGTCCAGTGCAACAAGTCTGGGGATTCATGGCAAATGAGTATAGGAGACTCACAGAAATAAGTCAGGAGTCTGGTTGCTCATCAATGTCCATCCAAGCAGTTCGGGGGATGGGCCATGGTCAATCCTGGGGTCAAGGCAAATTAAAGGCATTTAACAGGGTTTAGTGCTATAGTAGGGAAGGTAGGGGAATTCAATTCTGGGGATTGGAGGCAGCGTTCTGGGATGCAGAGGGGGCAATAATTATGAAGGGAAGCAACTCAACGTATAAGAGACAATAGCATATTGGAGGACATGAGTTACTGGGAGAAGGGGGTTTTTTGATGGTCATAACCATCCTGGTTTCAACAGAGGGACAGTGCAACATGATGGTTGGAATGGCTAAGCCATAAGGCAAGATCTAAAGGGGTAATATTCAGAGAGAAAAATGTAAATAAAAGGGTAGGGTGGATATGTGTGGAAGCTCAATATAGATGGAGTTAACAGGGAATGCAAGGAACTGATGAACATAGAGGTTTGGGGTGTCTCTAAATTACTAGGCTTAGTCTATGACTGACCCTGCTGAACACCCCCTGTGTCGCCTTTCATGATCACATGAACTGTTAATGCATAATGGACAAGAAGAATGGCTGCAATCTCACCTGAAATAGGTGGAATAAGTGAGAGATAGTAAGAACTGCCGATGCTAGAGTCAGAGATAACACAGTGTGGAGCTGGAGGAACACAGCAGGCCAGGCAGCATAAGAGGAGCAGGAAAGCTGATGTCTTGGTTTGGGACCCTTCTTCAGAAAATCACAAGCTTTCAGAGCATTGCCCCTTTATTAGGTGAAGTAAAAGGGGCAATGTTCCAAAAGTTTGTGATTTCGAAATATAGTCCTGTTGGATTATAACCTGGTGTCGAGTGACTTCTGACTTTATCTGGAAGAAGGAGAGCATCCCAAGCAGGAAAGCTGATGACCCGAAACATCAGCTTTTCTGTTCCTCTGATGCTGCCTGGCCTGCTGTGTTCCTCCAGCTCCACACTGTGTTATCTCCGGGTGGAGTAAGTATTTATTTTCTGAACACGTGGGCTCTATATGAGCAACTGATGAAGGGTCTAGGCCCAAAACGTCAGCCTCTCTGCTCCTATGATGCTGCTTGGCCTGCTGTGTTCATCCAGCCCTGCACCTTGTTGTCTCGGATTCTCCAGCATCTGCAGTTCCTACTATCTCTGATACAGTTTTAATTAGTTTGTTTTTTCTTTTTTGCTGTTGCTGAATTAAACATTTGCAACTGTTTAAAGAATTTCCAGTATATGATCCTCCAACATTGACCAATGAGAAGATGTTAGGCTGTGATGGACATTAGGCAAATAGCAGCAGTCTGTTAAAACAGGGCTTTAAGATTCTATAGCCCTAAGAACTCGTAACATTTGTAGCTTGACTCTTGCAGCTGCAGATACAATGACAGATGGTCAGACAGGTAATGATGTAAGATAGCAATACATTTATGAACGTGACATTGTGTTTGCCGTGAAGTGTTACCTGCAAAACCTATGTGCCTTAAGAAGCTTTTCTTTTCAGTTCCCCCTCCCACTGCATGCACAGTGAAGGACTGTGTCTGAAGACACTACAGGGAGGAGACGGTTGAGGAGGACCTTGGCGATGACTTTTCCAATAGTCGTATTTGTTGCCTTTGTTGAAAATATTCATGACTGTGGCACCTTGGAGCTCTGTTGGGATGTTCTCCTTCTTCCAGATAAAGCCAGAAATCAGGTGACAACAGGTTATAGTCTAACAGGACTATATTGTGAAATCACAAACTTTTGGAGCATTGCCCCTCTGACTTCTCCTAATAAAGGGGCAATGTTCTGAAAGCTTGTGATTTCAAATAAACCTGTTGAATTATAATCTGGTGTCGTCTGACTTCTGACATTGTCCACCCCAGTCCAGGAGGAGTCTGAAGGACTCCTATATGGCAGACCTTAACCTGGAGCACAGCTGTGTTTTAAATATGGAAAACCTGACAGTGGCAAGTATTTCTGCCATAACTGAGCATGCAATAGCACAAGCAGATTGCAATGGAAGTGTGGCGCACATATGATGAGGTAAGCTGCGAAAAACTACATGCATCGTCATCGTCATCATCATTGCTGGTCCCTCACAGAAAAAGATGACTCTCTTCCACTCTCAGGGTGAGTCCTTACGTGGCTATACAGACCAATGCAGCTACCGCAGGCTCTGTTACACTTGGAGCAGGTGGTGGTCACAGGAATGGGTGGGTGGGGCATTGGTGCGGCAGCATGCTCCTATCGCTGTTTTCACCTGGCTTTCCCATTTTCCCAACAGCAAGTCTTGAGGTGCTTGATGCCTTCCTGGATGCTCCTCCTCCACTTTGGATGGTCTTGGGCCAGATACCTGTGGGAATGCTGCACTTTGCCAGTGAGGCCTTGAGGATATCGCTGATATTTCTCTGTCCACCTGGGGCTCACCTGAAGTTTTGAAGCTGGGAGTAGAGCACCTGCTTGGGGACTCTTGTGTTGGTCATGCAGGCGACATGCCCAGCTCTTAGTAGCTGATCAAGGGTGGTCAGTGCCTTGCTGCTGGCCTGCTTGAGGACACTTGTGTTGGTGTGTCTTTCTTCCCAGCAGATTCGCTGGATCTTGTGAGCCAGCATTGATGGTACTGATCCCATTCCTTGAGGTACCTGCTGTAGACAGACCCTTATAGGGTGGGGCGGTGGGAAACCACCACAGCTCTGCAAACCATAACCTTGGTATTGGATCTTTTCATAGAATCCCTACAGTGTGGAAACAGACCCTTCAGCCTAACAAGTCCACACTGACCCTTGGAGCATCTCATCCAGACCCATCCCCCTATAGCCCGCCTAAGCCACACATCCCTGAACACTACGGGCAATTTAGCATGGCCAATCCATCTAACCTGCACATCTTTGGACTGTGGGAGGAAACCGGAGCACCCGGAGGAAACCCACACAGACACAGGCAGAATGTGCAAACTCCACACAGTCAGTCGCCTGTGGCTGGAATTGAATCCGGGTCCCTGGTGCTGTGAGGCAACAATGCTAACCACTGAGCCACTGTGCCGTCCCATCTGATGTTGTTGTTCTCGAGCACCCTTTTCCTCAGATGGCCAATGATTGTGCTAGCACATGGAGGTGATGTTGGATCTCTTCATCAATAGCTGCTTTGGCCAATAAGGGTGTGTTTTTACAGCAGGGACTCTTTGCCTCCATACTTCAGTGGCTCAATTTGGATATCATCTTCTCCAGCCGACTTCTTGTACTCAAGCTGGTGGATGGCCTTCTCTACTTTGTGTAAGGCTGGGGTGAGCTCCTGGTATGCTGCAGGATGCTTTTAAGAATGCTCAGATCAATGACAAAGCCCTAGGTGAGGAGGTCTCTGAAGAGTTCCCTACCACATTTTTTGATGGCTTCTTTATCTTTGATAAGAGTTGCTCTATCCTTGGTCAGCAGCAGTGTGGGGCCTTGGTTGTTTGACATGTATGTGGTCTTGACAGCACAGAAGAAACCATGCATGTCATGGTTGTCAGCCAATTGTTGGGCCTCAAGTGCTTTCTCTGCCCACCACCTGTTCTTTATGTCACGGGTTTGTTTTTGGACCTGCCTTTTCTTTTCGGAGTGCGGTTTTTGTTTTACACTCAAAAATTCTGTGCACTTCTAGCTTTATTGGTCCTGGATCTCCTGATCATTCTCATCAAACCAGTGTTGGTGTTTCCTGGTTGAGTGGCCGAATGATGTTTTGCAGGCAGTGGTGGTGGTGGTCTTAACGGCAGACCAGAAACTGTTGGGATCTTGCAACTTGGTGTTGCCGAGGGTGGCTAGGTTTGTAGTGAAGAGTTGGTTATTAAGAGGCTATTTTTCTCTAGGTCTTTAAGTGAAAAACCATTAGAGATGCAAAGAGACGATACTGGACTAAGCTAGAGACCCAAACTAACCATGTGGACACCCATCATTTGAGGCAAGGCCTACACGACATAATAGGCTTCAAAGTGAAACAGAACAGAATAGTGGACAAAAATACATCCCTTCCTCATGCGCAATTCATTTTATGCTCACTTCAAACAAAACATCTGTGTCACCTACCCTGGCAGCCTTGGATGCATTTGTTCCCTCAGTAACCACTGTAGATGTCAGATTGATCTTTTTTTGAATGAACACCTAGAAAGTGACTGGCCCAGATGGAGTCCCTGGCTATCCACTCAGATCCTGTATGTACCAGCTGGCAGGAGTACGTGCTGACATCTTTAACTTCTCCTTACTATGTTCTGAAATCTCCACCTGCTTTAAGAAGCCCACCATTTCTCGGTACCAAAGAAAACTCATGTAAAGTGTTTCAATGACTATCGCCCAGCAGTTCTGACATCCATAGTTATGAAGTGCTTCAAGAGGTTAGTCATGGCTCATATCAACTCTAGCTTCCCAGCCTGCCTTGATCCCTTGCAATTCTCACACTGTTGTAACAAGCCCACAGCAGACGCCATCTCCATAGCACTATGCTCATCCCTTCAACATCTGGATAACAAGATTACGCACTTCAGACTCTGACTTAAACACCATAATTCCAAGAAACTGATTTCCAAACTCCAAGACATAGGTCTCTGCTCTGCCTGCTGTAACTGAATCCTCAACTTCCTGACCCACAGACTGCAAATTCTCAGTGAGAATAGGCAACAACACCTCCTCCATGACAATCCTCAACACCAGTGCCCTGCAAGGCTATATACTCAGCCCTTACTGTACTCCCTGTACTCTGATGACTGTGTGGCCAAATTTCACCTCAACTCCATCTACAAGTCCACTGAGGACACCAGCATTGTAGACCAGATCTCAATGACAAGGCACAATACAGGAAAGAGATAGAGTGCTTTGTGGCGTGGTGTAAAGATAACTATCTCTTCCTCAATATCAGCAAAATGAAAGAGCTGGTCATTGACTTCAGGAAGCAAGGTGGAGGGCACACCCCTATCTACATCAATGGAGCTAAGATGGAGATGTTCGAGAGTGTCAGTTCCTCAGAGTGATAATCACCAACAATATGTCCTGGTCCACCCACGTTGATGTGACCATTAATAAAGCACTCTAACACTTCTATTTTGTCAGGAGACTAAGGAAATTTGGTATTTCCGTAAAGACTCTTACCAATTTTTACATATGCACTGTGGAAAGCATTCCAACTGGATGCATCATGACTTGGTTTGGTAACTGCTCTGCCCAGGACTGTAAGAAGCTACAGAGATGAGAATACAGCCCTGTCCCTCACGCAAGCCAACCTTCCATCCATTGACTCCATCTATACATCTCGCTGCCTCGGAAAGGCAGTCAACGTAATCAAAAGCCCCTGCCACTTCTGTTATAATCTCTTTCAATACCTTCTGTCAGGCAGTAGATACAAAAGATTAAACACATGTATCAACAGATTCAAGAACAGCTTCTTCCCTACTGTTATTAGATTTCTGGATGGACCTCTCAAACTTTAAATTTATTGTTGATCTTGCATTTGTGCACCTTTTTTGCAGCTGTAACAATGTATTCCTCACTCTGTCCTATTACCTTAATGCACTTTGTATAGTATGATCTGCCTGTACTGCACGCAAAACAAAACTTCTGACTGTACCTAGGTACACGTGACAATAATAAATTAAATCCAATCAAATCAAATTACAGAATGATGCAAGAATTAGAGAATGGTTTTGATGGGGGACTTTAGTCATCTGAAAATAGATTGAGATAATAGTAATGAAAAGGGTGGAAAGAAACAAGAGGTCCAAGAAAGATGGAACTTTCTTCAAGAAAATTTTCTACGTAGTATGTTTCTAGTCCAATGAGAAAGAAGGAACTATTGGACGTGGTTCTTTGGAATGAGTTGGGCCAAATAGATTAGATGCTATTAGGGAAACATTTAGGGGACAGTGATCATTGCCTCTTTAGGTGATAGAAAAAGACAAAGAATAACCACAGTAAAAATAACTAAACTGGGAAAGCCAAAATCAATGGGGTAAATAAAAGCAGAAATTTCTGGAGAAATGTAGCAGCTTTGGCAATGAAGAGTCACCAGACGAAATGCTAACTCTGTTTTCTCCCCACAGATGCTGCCCATTTCTCACAGCTTCTCCAGCAATTTCTGTTTTTTTTTCCAGATCTCAACATTCACAGTTCTTTGTTGTATTTTATATCAATGAGCTAAAAATGGATCTGGGCCAGGTAGTTTTAAGTTAAAGACTGGCAGGAGAGATGGCACCAGAGCAATGGGCTACCTTCAAAAAAATATATAATTTGAAGTCAGTCAAGTTTTATCCTTAAGAAAGGGCAAGGTAGGACAAGGAAATCTACAATTAATATAAAAGGGGATCCTAAAGACTTCTACAGGCATAGTTAAAAATGTGCTAAAAGGAGGTAAACAACAAATTAGTGATCAAAATTGGAATATGCTGTTATGACCTCAGCTTGTGGTAATTTGGAAAAGTCAGATCTCATAATGAAACCTGGCTTGATAGATCATAGTTTAGTTGTTGGAATTGTTTAAGGTGGTGGTTAGTCACTGAAACATATTCCACAAGGTTGCTAATGTTTGTTAACAATACAAAATAGGTTTATTACACAAAGGAAGAAATAACCCAACAAAGATTTGTATATGTAGAAGAAAATTAGAAAGTTCTTAACAAAATCATCAAAACAAAGATTCAACATTTTCCCAACATCACTCATTAGAGAGATTCAATCCCAGAGAAATATTACTCCCACTTCAGTATTTTTTAAATAAAATCTTGACTTAACTAGCTTTCTTTGGTTCATTTTTCATGAACTGTCAAGACAATTGAACAATTATTTGTCTAAGTCTGCTGGCATGAGCCTTTCATAATTTGATGACCTAAATTTTCTCAGTTCTAACAGCATGAAGAATTCTATCCATTCAGATTAAAGCAATATCAGTCATTTGGAGGAATGCCCAGCACTGTAGGAAGAAGGTCAATGTGCTTCTCTACTTTGCCAAAGTTTGTTCCATCATCATCTCTCCAATACCTCACACTCACACACCTTCGACCATGGCTCATGTTCTGCCACTCACGCTATTGCCTTCAACATCTTTCCCTGTTGCTGTCACCCACCTCAACTCCTGACATCACTCATCCTGCATGCATGCTGCACAGCCTATTCACTCAGGATACCTCCTCAACTTCACCAATAGTAACTAGGTCACCCTGTTTCATCTCCCATAGCACCTGCTTCTCTCTGATTCTGTGAAGAAAGCAGCCCACGATAGGGCAGAAAGTGTTAAGATAGTGAGTTGCTCATCATTCAGCTTCTCACCCCTTATGAAGAGAAGATCCTGACTCTGACCACACTAAGCATAGCCTGGACTGGTAACAGAATGACTTACTATGCCAGGACCCCTTGAGTAATGGCTACCCCCATTGGCTAGACTAAGGCCTGGTGCCAAACTTGGCAAGTGTTCTGGCTTCATATCTGCATAAACAGCAAGGCCATTCACCAGTAATGTGATCTCAGTATCATTGGCTGAAGGGCCAAAGTGCATAAATACAAGGCAATACAGTGCATGGATGCTGTGAGCATCAAGGTCAACTCAGAGTCAGTAAGCACTAAGTCAATGAGCCAAGAGCCTGTAAATGCAGCTTGGTCCAGTCAATGAGCTGGTTGTGTCTCATACTACAACATTATAATGATTGTCACCAATGCACCCAAAGGTGAAGCAGTGAAGGGGCTGGAGGTCATTCAGAGCAAGTGGCGAGCTGAATCTGCTAGGTACCTGCTCTGGTTTTCTTGTCAAGTTTTCCTGACATTGAGCTTGTTTGGTGAGTTTGGTAAGATGGGAGGCTGAATATTAATGAGGTAGGTTGTGTCAGTAACAATGCACTTGCTGCTGTCTAATGAGAATCTTGCGGCACCGCTCACAAAAGGCGTAAAAGATGGAACAAGATCATCTTGACATCAAGATGGGCCTCGCTACAATTGTCTGATTCTGCTGTAGCCCACCTCACTCATATCCAGATAAAGTTCCACCTCCAGTCTTCCTTAGACTCAGGAATGGTGTCATAGGATTGGATAGTTGCAAATGTTACACTCATTGAAATAAGAGTGCAGTGAAAAGCCCTCTACCTACAAACAAGTCAATTTAACTTTACCAATAGGGAAATTTCTAGAAATAATATTCATAATTGATAGTCACAGAAATTACTGGCAAAATCTCAGAAGGTCTGGCAGCATCTGTGGGAAGGAAACAGAATTAACATTTCAAGTCTGATGATTCTTCATCAGTCAACAGACTCAAGTGCTAACTTTGCTCTCTTCCCACAATGCTGCCAGATCTGCTGAGTCTCTCTGGCAATTTCAGTTTTGTTTCAGATTGCCAGCGTCCACAGTTCTCTACTTTATTTACATAATTAATGCATGTTCGGATAA
This sequence comes from Rhincodon typus, assembly GCF_021869965.1. NCBI lineage: Eukaryota > Metazoa > Chordata > Chondrichthyes > Orectolobiformes > Rhincodontidae > Rhincodon > Rhincodon typus. Next base: position 19,755,377 of record NC_063343.1, on the reverse strand, counting down.
AAGCAGATTAATTGAGGACAGCTTGCACTGATTTGTTAAGGGAAAGTCACATTTAACTTGCTGGAGATAGTAGGAACTGCAGATGCTAGAAAATCTGAGATAACAAGGTGCAGAGCTGGATGAACACAGCAGGCCAAGCAGCATCATAGGAGCAGGAAGGCTGACGCCTCGGGCCTAGACCCTTCATCAGATTTTCTGAAGGCGTCAGCCTTCCTTCTCCTATGATGCTGCTTGGCCTGCTGTGTTCATCCAGCTCTGCACCTTGTTATCTTTATCTTGCTGGAGTTTGTTTGAACAGAAACATTTGATGAGGGTAATGCTGTACATGAACTTCCTAAAGCCATTTGATACAGTGCCACACATAGACTTCCAAACAAAGTTAAAGCTCATGTGATAATTGATAATAGCAAAATGGATATGAATATGGCTGGCGAATAGGAACTGGAGGGGAATGGTTAATTTGTGTTTTTGAACAGGATGAAGGTTTGTAATGGCAAGATCTTTACTCTTCTTGATATATTAATGACCTAGAGTTTTTAGCACAAAATTTAAAAATTTGCAGATGGTAGAAAACTTGGAAACATGAGAAGAATTCTACTAAACTTCCCAAGGCTACTATTAAGTTGGACAGGCAAGTGGCAGAAGGTGGAGCGGACAAGGGAGTCGCAGAGAGAGCCATCTCTACGGGAGGCAGATAAGGGTATCACCCTCACTATCTCACGCTTCACCTCACTAACATCCGGATTCAATGCATCATTCTCCGCAACTTCCTCCACCTGCAATCTGATCTCACTCCGAAGGATATATTTCCCTCTCCATCCTTATCTGCCTTCCGGAAGGACCGCTCTCTCCGTGACTCCCTTGTCCGCTCCATAGTCCCACTAGCCCCACCACCCCCAGTACCTTTCCCTGCAACTGCAGGAGGTGCTGCATTTGCCCCTACACCTTTCCCCTCACCCCCATCCCAGGCCCCAAAAAAACCTTCCACATCAGACAGATGTTCACCTGCACATCCGCTAATGTGGTACACTGTATCCACTGGTCCCGATGTGGCCTCCTGTACATTGGTAAGACCAAGTGGAGGCTCGGAGACAACTTTGTAGAGCACAAACGACAACACCTTCCAGTCGCGAACCACCTTATATTCCGCCTTGGGAGCCTACAACCCAATGGTCTCAATGGACTTTACTAGCTTCAAAATTCCCCACCCCCGGCCTCATTCCATGACCAATCCTCCCCCTCATCCCCACCTCCTTGACCTGTCTGTCTTCTCTCCCACTTAGCCGCTCCTCCCACCTCACTGACCAAGCCCCACCACTATCTACCTGCACTCACCTATCGCTATCCCACCTACCTTCCCCAGCCTGAACACCCCCCTCTATTTATTTCAGAGCCCCCTTCCCCTCCCACATTTCTGAAGAAGGGTCCAGACCCGAAACATCAGCTTTCTTGCTCCTCTGATGCTGCCTGGCCTGCTGTGTTCGTCCAGCTCCACACTGTGTTATCTCAGATTCTCCAGCATCAGCAGTTCTTACTTCTCCAAGTAGAGTCATTGTTGTGTTTTCTTGACCATCAGGTCAATATGGGTGGACCAGGACAGATTGTTGGTCATCATCACTCCCAGGAACTTGACACTCTCGAGCATCTCCACCTCAACACCATTGATGCAGACAGGGGCATGTCCTTCATTCTGCTTCCTGAAGTCAATGACCGGCTCCTTTGTTTTGCTGACATTGATGGAGAGATTGTTGTCTTTGCTCCAAGCCACTGAGCACTCAATCTCCTTCCTCCATTCTGTCTCATTGTTGTTTGAGATCCGACCTACATCAGTGATGTCATCAGCAAACTTGTAAATGGATTTGGGGTGGAATTTGGCCACAGAGTTGTGAATGTATAAGGAGTATAGTAGAGGGCTGAGTACACAGCCTTGAGTGTCAAGGATTATGGTGCAGGAAGTGTTGTCATATATTTTTAGTGATTGCAGTCTATGGGTTAGGAAGTCAAGGATTGAGCTAACGGGGTTGGTGGTGGTGGTGGGGAAGCTGGGGTTGGGGTGTTTCCGAAACCTTGGTCTTGGAGTTTACAGATGAGTTTGTTTGGAATTATGGTGTTGAATTCAGAACTGTAATCAATAAGTAGGAGCTTGACATAAGTATCCTTGTTATCCAGATGTTCCAGGGTTGAGTGTAGGGCCATGTAGATGGTATCTGCTGTGAACCTGTAGTGCTGGTAGGCAGATTACAAAGGCAAGCCCTTCAACATAACCTTTGGATAAGGAGGAAGAATCGTGGGTTTTCCAATGCTGCTGTGTGTTAGAATTTTCTAAAGGGGGCACTATGACTGTAATTAAAGCAGTCAATTTAGTACCACAACCTCAGTGAGATTTTCTTATGCATATACTTCCTTTGCTCACATAACATGCCTTCTGTTGCATAATCTGTGCAGAGCCCAAAATAGTCAGTGGATTTTAGAAAAAAAATGTGCAACATCCAAACAGGAAGAATCCTAAAAAATCTAAATGACAGTGGTTCTGATATAGTGCATACAAATGCTCACCATCTTCTCAAATTCTTGCCACCACTATTTTTGGTTCACTCTCTTTACTAAAATAGGTAATTTCCATTAAACATTCATTAATTGATCTCCTCACAGTGTAAGTGCATTTTACTGCCTTGTAAATGATTTGTTGATAACTTCCAGTCACCAGTAGACCTCCTGGTGCTTCTTTGCTACTTTAAAATGTAGATTTTTGTAACAAATTGGGATTTACATAACAAATCTTTGGATGTTATCTGTTTTTTGTGCTCCCACCAATGGGATCCCTTCTCCAAATATTGCATATAGAAAGCAATTATGTCTTGTACTGCTTTTCTTGCAGGATCATTGCCAGACAACTTGTGAAACCCTAGAATTGACCGCGTTTCTGTGCATATGAGATCGTAACATAGAATTAACCATAATTTGGTGTTAATTAGGTAATTTTGGAGATTGTGTTAATTAAAAGCAATGTTAATGTTTGGGACAGAAATGCAATACTCTCCTAATATGCTTCTTGCTTATCTCATGAGGCAATCATTCTAGGTGTCAATTCCACAGCCATTTTAATAAATACACAGTGCAATTGTTATCTTATGAGTTATCCCATGAATCCAAGATGGCGGCAGAGTAGGACTCCCTAGCTGGAACTCATTTACTCCATCCATTTCTTTTCTTTTTTTCCTCTCTTTTCATCTTTTTTTCCATCTTTCTTCTGAACTCCCATTTTTGAGCTTTGAGTGAAATCACTGGCGACTCAGGCCTCAGTGCGACTGCTGGCCTCAGTGTTTGCACTCCTGGTGTCAGCATGGATTCCCAGCCTTGACAGCCTTGAGATGAAACTTGGCACAGTCTGGAGTTTAGTGCAAGCATGGACTGGGTTGGAAGTAGAGTTATTTTGAACTTTTTATTTCTCTAATTTTCTAATTTATTCTATGATTTTGTACTTTTGTACCTAAGAATGGTGCAAATTTCTGTAATCCTGGACTTTATGTTTCTTATTTTTCTAATTTTTTTCCACAGAATTTGTGCTTCAGAATCTATACGTAGGTATATTTGTACCTAGGATGGCACTGTAAGTGGTGACTTGTAAACATTCACTGTACTCATGTGAGTACATGTGACAATAATACTAATTCTAATTCTAATTTTAGCATGATGTCGGAGTGGAGCTGAGATGGAGTGTTGATGAGCTGTATAGAAGAACTTGTGAATGTTCAGAGCTTTAAAAACCTGCTAAAAGCCACAGGAAGCCACAGAAAAGGAACAAAGGTGCAGGCCTCAGCTGAAAGATTGGAGAAGACACAATGGCTACAGACTTGATTCTCCCAATTCTCATTGAAACGTAGTCTCAAGAAAAACAATTGATGTGCAGAAGTGTTGAGGTAGTAAATAAGAAGCCAAAGCATATTCATGGCAGAACTATGAGGCTTTGCATTATGTTCATAGACATTCCAGTTTGAAGCTGAATAATTTTGGGTACAAGTATCTGGCTGGAAGGAAGCACAAATAGTAGGTATAGATGACTACTGGAAAGATATCAGCTGAAGATTCTGAGGAATCATTCAATGTCATGCAGTTTATTCAGGTTGAAAGGTGAAAGAAAGCAAACTGGCAGTTTTTCCACTCACAATGAAAAAATTCCAACAGATTTAGGTAACAAGCCAGAATGGGTACAAATTATATCTGTTGGGAAGAGACTGTTACAAAGTGTATTCCATCTTAATTCTTGCCAAATAAAAAAGTCTTCAGAAAGTTTGAAAACCTTGTGAGTAACTTTGAACCCCAAGTGAAAGTAACTTATAAACAGTATCTGTTCAATTTCAGGTCTCAGCTGAATAAGAGCCCATTGATCAGGATGTGGCTGTATGAACACTCTTGTAAAATCCTGTGAATTCATGCAACTAAAAGTTGATCTAAATAAAGATAGGTTCACCTTAGACGTAAAAGATTCCGCAATGAGAGCACTAGGATGTGAAACCTACTCTCAAGAAAAACAATTGATATGTGCGGTAGTGCTGAGGTAATAAATAAGAAGCCAAAGAATATTCATGGCAGAAATAAACGAATGCATAGAAAGTGCATTCAGGAAGGATTCCTTACACAGTATGTAGATAGACTGACACGAGGAGGGGCCACTTTGGATTTGGTGCTTGGCAATGAACCGGGGCCAAGTGTTAGACCTTTTGGCTGGAGATCATTTTGGTGGTAGCGATCATAACTCTGTTACTTTTACAATAGTCATGGAAAAGGATACGTACATACAGCAGGGTAAAGTTTATAATTGGGGGAAGGGTACTTACAATTCTGTTATGCAAGAACTGGGTAACATAAAATGGGAACAGATGCTGTCAGGGAAGTGCACTATTGAAATGTGGAGATTGTTTAAGGAATGCATACTGCGTGTCCTCGATATGTTTGTCCCTAGCAGGCAGGGAAGATGCGGTGTGGTGAGGGAGCCTTGGTTCTCAAGAGAGGTCAAACGACTGGTTAAGAGGAAGAAGGATGCTTATATAAGGTTTAGGAAACAAGGAACGGAAAAGGCTCTAGAGGGATACAAGTTATCCAGGAAGGAGCTGAAAAAGGGCTTAGGAGAGCTATAAGGGGGCATGAGAAAACCTTGGCAGACAGGATCAAGGAAAACTCCAAGGCTTTTTACACGTACATGAGGAATAAGAGAATGACCAGAGAAAGTGTAGGCCAATCAAGGATTGTAAAAGGAATTTGTGCATGGAGCCTAAAGAGATGGGAGAGGTCCTTAATGAATACTTTTCTTTGGTATTCACAACTGAGAGGGACCTAGTTGTAGAGGAGGACAGTGTGAAACAGGCTGGTAGGCTACAGGAGGTTGATGTTAGTAAGGAAGCTGTGCTAGGAATTTTGAGGAACTTGAAGAGAGATAAGTCCCCCGGGCCTGATGGGATTTATCCAAGGATTCTATGGGAAGCGAGGGAAGAGATTGCAGGGCCTTTGGCAACGATCTTTTCATCTTCACTGTCCATGGGTATAGTGCCGGAAGATTGGAGAGAGGCAAACGTTATTCCCTTGTTCAAAAAAGGGAATAGGGATAACCCCGGAAATTACAGGCCAGTTAGTCTTACGTCAGTGGTGGGCAAATTATTGGAAAGGGCTCTGAGAGATAGGATTTATGATCACTTGGAAAGGCACAGTTAGATTCGTGATAGTCAGCATGGATTTGTGAGGGGTCGAACATGCCTCAGAAACCTTACTGAATTCTTTGAAGAGGAGACCAAAATGTGGATGAAGGTAGAGCAGCGATGTGGTATGCATGGATTAAAGTAAGGCGTTTGATAAGGTTCCCCATGGTAGGCTCATGCAGAAAGTAAGGAGGCATGGGATAGGGGAAAATGTGGCAGATTGGATTCAGAATTGGCTGACCCTTAGAAGATAAAGGGTGGTAGTGGACAGAAAATATTCAACATGGTGCTCGGTTACGAGTGGTGTACCACAAGGATCTGTTCTGGGTCCTCTTCTATTTGTGATTTTTGTAAATGATTTGGATGAAGGAGTGAAAGAGTGGATTAGCAAGTTCGTGGACGATATGAAGGTGGGTCGCGTTGTGGACAGTGCGGAGGGCTGTTCTAGGTTACAAAGGGACATTGATAGAATGCAGAGCTGGGCTGAGAAGTGGCAGATGGAGTTTAACCCTGAAAAGTGTCAGGTGATTCATTTTGGAAGGAAAAACTTGAAAGCAGAATACAGGGTTAACAGAAAGATTCTTGGCAGTGTGGAGGAGCGGAGGGATCCTGGAGTTTGTGTCCACAGTTCCCTGAAAGCTGCCACCCAGGTGGATAGAATTGTTAAGAAGGTGTATGGTGTGTTAGCTTTCATTAATAGAGGGATTGAGTTCAAGAGCCGTGAAGTTATGCTCCAGCTATACAAAAGCCTGGTTCGGCCACATCTGGAGTACTGTGTCCAGTTCTGGTCGTCTCATTACAGGAAAGATGTGGAAGCGTTGGAAAAGGTGCAGAGGAGATTTACCAGGATGTTGCCTGGAATGGAGGGAAAGTCTTACGAGGAAACGTTGAGAGAGCTAGGGCTTTTCTCTTTAGAACGACGAAGGATGAGAGGTGACTTGATAGAGGTGTACAAAATGATCAGAAGTATAGATAGAGTAGACAGCCAGAGATTTTTTCCTAGGGTGGAGGTAGCTATTATGAGGGGACATAGTTTTAAAGCGAGTGAAGGTAGATATAGGGGAGACGTCAGAGGTAGGTTCCTTACTCAGAGAATGGTCGGGGCGTGGAATGCATTGCCGGAGAGGGTAGTGGAGTCTGCCTTATTAGGGGCATTTAAGCAGCTATTAGATAAGCATATGGATGATAGTATAAGGTAGGGGTGGAGGTTAGATGGACCTTAGGATTAGGGTAAAAGTTCGGCACAACATCATGGGCCGAAGGGCTTGTACTGTGCTGTACCGTTCTATGTTCTATGTTCTAAATAGCTGAATAATTTTGTATACAAGTGTCTGGCTAGAAGGAAGCACAACAAGCAGATACAGATGGCCACTGGAGAAATACCAGCTTAAGATTCTGAGGAATCATTCAATGCTACACAGTTCAGTCAGGTTGATAAGTAATAAATTGTGATTGTTGGAAAGATGATTGCAGAAGGATAAAGCGATCAAAGGATAGGGGGGAAAAGAGAAATACAATATTGAGTGGGTTGACCAGTTGTAATGAATAGCAAAGTGGGCTTGAAGGCCCAAATGGCCTACTACTGCACCTGTTTCCTTTCTTTCTATTATTCTGTGTACCTCAACTTAATGTGGATCACTTGAAGCTTACATACTATTTGAAAGCATGCTTTCCTTTCAGTTTCCTTTCAGTTCCTTTACTGAAAACTAAAAAGACTGAAGTTATAAATGTAAGCAAAACTAATGGCCACTCTACCTTTCTATTTCTTCGTTTTGTAAAAACAATGGATGAGCTGTCTTGATAATTTTTAGATGTAGTTAAATGGTCTTGACAGCACAGATCCAAAGAAGAAAATATAGTTTTATAACTCTACAAAAAATGTTTTTTCCCTCTAAGAAGACCAGAGCTTGATCACTAATGCCATTTCCTTTCTCTAAGTTAATGTTGCTGCAGGGGCGAGCTTGCGTGATGTCATCATAACTTAACTGGTATGATTATGTCTTGCATGCAGAAACCTGCAACTAAAAACCTTCATTTCTTAAACTACAAGCTACAAGGGATCAAGACCGGTAAATGAACAATAACAGGGAAATATAAAGGGAGACATATGCAGAAAAGAGAAAATTAAAAGGAGAGAGAAGCAAAACAAATGAAGGAAATAAACAAACATGGCATTGCATTCCAATTCTTAAAAAAAAGCAAAGATTTGGAGATAAAAGTGGAAGATAGCTCACTTACATTGGAAGCCAAGCAGCCATCAAGAACATTGAGAAATAAATTATCTGGATCCTGATGAAAGGGCATTGACGTGAAATGTTATCTCTGTTTCTCTCTCCATAGATGCCACCTGATCAGCTGAGTAGTTCTGACATTTTCTTTTTTAATTTTTGTTGCTTGGACCACAAAGAGGGATGCACTTGTACCTGTCCAAGTCTGCAAGTTCATGGTGTCCTGTTGTACCATTCATCATCATTGGCTTTTCCTCGACTTGAGATTGATGTCTACTTAACATTGCAAATTTCTGCCTGTGTATTTGTGTGTTTGAGCAGATCAATTCTCAACACACAGATCCTTGGGCACTCGCAGCATAAGTCCCGAAAATCAGTGCAAGTCTGCTGTGCTCCAAGGAGGGCCACAGTGTATCTTTGTAGCACTTTTTTTATGTCCTCTCCTGGCTATTGAATGTTGAGAAAACTGGGCCTGGCAGGGAAGACACTTCTAAGCCATATAGGCAGAATATTGAATTATGCAGGAGTTTGTCTGAATGCTTGTAAACCTGACTTTAAGAAGAAAGCTAACAGTTGTTGACAGTGATAGTAGGAAGTGCAGATGCTGGAGAATCTGAGACAACAAGGTGTAGAGCTGGATGAACACAGCAGGCCAAGCAGCACCAGAGGAGAAGGAAGGCCGACGTTTCAGGCCTAGACCCTTCTTCAGAAAATTTTCTGAAGAAGGGTCTA
>NC_063343.1:19721174-19746324 GCF_021869965.1 Rhincodon typus | reverse complement strand
GCTGGATGAACACAGCAGGCCAAGCAGCACCAGAGGAGAAGGAAGGCCGACGTTTCAGGCCTAGACCCTTCTTCAGAAAATTTTCTGAAGAAGGGTCTAGGCCCGAAATGTCGGTCTTCCTGCTCCTCTGGTGCTGTTTGGCCTGCTGTGTTCATCCAGCTCTACACCTTGTTGTCTCAGTTGTTGACAGTGCTCTCATTGAATCCGGAGAATGCGGCAGAAGCATTGCTTTTATTTGTCTCTGATACACAGTCTGTGTTCTTGCTACTATACAGGAAATAGGGATGTCAATATCTCTGTGTACTACAAGTTTTGTTGACTTTGATGAATTCTTTGTTTTCACATACTTTCTGACAATGGTTTGTAGAAGGTTGAGCTGGTAATGATGATCTAGTGTTGGATATCATTGTTAATGGTAACTACCAAAGTATGGGGAGAATGCAACATAATCCAGAATCTCTTCTTCAATTTATATGGGAAGTGGAATATTGGACTGACCTAGTCTGATTTCGTGTATAAGTTCTGTTTTGGGAACTATCAATGACAGGTCAAACCTTTTGTATACAGAACTGAAAAGATTGAGAGGGACTTGCACAAATGCTGAAGAGCAGGCAATGGCATTGCAGTGGTTTGCAAATTATTGACTGTATGTGTCGATGATTGTCTGTTTAATTTCAGCATGGAGGTAACTGAAATGAAAAAAAAGCTTTCCATTAAGATGAGCTTTAATACTCACACTCAAGAGGGCAGTTCATCTTTGATGAGGTGAATAATCAGAGTCATGGAGATTATAAATCATGTGGGGGCTATCACATAGCTTTGCTTAACACCAGTCCAGATTTTGAAGGTGGTTGTTTCAGACTTTCTACTCAAGAAAACTGCAATCATATCATCATGAAGCAGTTGCAGGATCACAATGAAGTTTCATGGGCATTGACATTTCTGAGAAACAATCCATAGAGCCTTGCAATGCACTGAATCAAAAGCTTTGGTCAGGTCACTGAAATGCAATAAAGAATTCCGGGTGTTCTGTACATTTTTCTTGGATTTGTCAGGGCTGAAGATTTTATTGTTTTTTATCATTCCATTCAGAACCTTGCACTAATGTAGGTGTAGACTCTGCCAACAAGCCTTTGGATATGACCAAATGAGGAGTGGGAATGGAGGAGTCACCTGACATTTCTTCATTCCAGACAAACTGTCTGTGTATAGATACTCAGGTTCCACTGAGATCTCATCTCCAACTCACAATTCAATCCATCTTTCCCAGTCCATCACAGTATCCTGTTGGACAAACTCCTAAAAACAATCCCAAATGAAAGAAAAGTTCCGTTCTCTGATAATTCTTCCAATAATACATATGAGAGATGACATACTCACTCTTCTGCATTGCTTCAGGGCCTGTTTTGCAGCAACCTTTGTTGTTACCATTTTAAGCTCCATTAAGTGATAACCCAGTGGTTGCAATGTGGATCGTGAGACTGCTGATGGCCTTGAAAGATGATCTTGAGGAACTCGGGTCTTGAGGGCCTGGTTTTTCACTGTATCCTTCAGCACAGGGCAGCAGCAGACTGGCTGACTAAGAGGCAGCAAGAAGGGCACTGGTGGAACAACAATAGTGAGAGCACAAATGTTTTCATTCTCAGACAGGTCAGCAGGTTTGTGTCATGTCAATGATGACAGTGTAATCATCAGTTGTTCATCAGGGACTCATTAACCACACAGGTTAGTTTATTTAAAACAGTAAAACACATTATACATTATGAAATTGGTATTGTAGAAAATCAACTGATTACTAAGCGCAGTCTGTAAACCCATAACAGACTAAACAGCAAACAGAATAACAGCATTGCATATATGCAACACATTATCTTCAATGGTGTCCCCTCTTAAAGGTGAGATGTATATATGTCTCTCTACTTTCCAATAAAATTTTTGACAAATTGTAATAGCAAGTGAATCTATAAGATTCTATAATGTATTGGTAATTTGCTGCTACATTCAGATCTCATGATGGTGACTTTTTCTGAAGTAATCACTGACGTATATCATACCTACGTGTGCTGTCAGCTTCATCTATCATGGATTGCCGGTGCTGTTCCAAATTTTCTTATCCTAATGTACTACAGTCAAATTTAGTTCTCGATTAGCCATGAGCTGATCTCATTCCTGTTAGATGTGGTTCAAATCTTCACGTTTACTGTTTTGTTCCTAAAAGCTTTCTGCTCATCTTGAAACTTTTGGTTTTACACCCAGATTCTACATTTCAATCAAGGTTTTAGTCCTCTGTTTATCAAGTATTCTTTCTTTTTCATAATTTTCCCTAGTGACTGTCCAATTTTGTTTATTTCTCCCTTGAAACCTGAGTTTCTTCCACTTGCTGTCTTTGTGATTGTTTGGTTTCCTTTTATCTCCTTTATCTCCTGTTTGAGTTATTTTACTAGTGCATCATTGTTAGCATTTATTTCAAAAAGAATGATTTCATAATTAACCTACAGCTCCTTGGATGGCATGCTGTGCTATTCCACCTGTTTTTGCAGGTTTGTCATCTTCACCAGCAGTATTTTGAACTCACACTGATGTTTCTGTGGCTGCTTCTGCTGAATCTGATCTATTGTACACATAGGTTGCTTCAGATCTTCCTGTAAACCAGAAATCTTTTCACAGAATCAATGATGTAGAGTTTGTAGTTTATGTTGTTCCTTTCTTACCTTTTCAGCTTTCTAAGCTGAGCAGAGGCATCCCTTAAAGACATCAGCATCTCAGAAATAGTACTTTCAAGTTAATATTGATCTTATATTTATCTGTAGTTTTTCAACCTTTTCCTCATGAATTTTCATTGTTCTCTCCATCACAAAGAGCTGAGATTTAGATCCAGGTAATTCAGAGAAAAGGACATATTTACTATCTCACAGGCTGTAGATGAAGTGCCAGATGACTGGAGGATAGCTGATGTGGTTCCTTTGTTCAAGAACAGCAGCAGGGATAGGCCAGGTAACTACATACCAGTTAGTCTGATGTCAGCAGTAGGGAAATTATTGGAAAAAAATTTGAATTACAGGATCAATCAATACTTGGAAAGGCAAGGATTGATTACAACAGTAGTCAGCACGGACTTGTTAGAGTGAGATGCTATCTGACTAATCTAAATTAGTTTTTTGAAAAGGTGACTAAAGATATTGATGAAGGTAGTGCAGTTGATGTGGTTTGTATGTACATCAGTAAGGCCTTTGACAAGGTCCCACATGGAAAGTTGGTCAAGAAGTTAAGACCCCATAGGATCCAAGGCAAGTTGGCAAATTGGATCCTAAATTGACCTATAATTAGGAGGCAAAGAGTGATGATGGAGGTTTGTTTTTGTAATTGAGAGACTGTGACAGCAGCGTACATAAGAATTAGTCCTGGATTCCTTGCTTTTTGTTATTTACATTTGGTGGGAGTGTAGGAGGTATAATTAGAAAGTTTGCAGATGACATTAAAATCAGACAAGTTCATAGAATCCCTACAGTGTGGAAACAGGCCCTTTGGCCCAACAAGTCCATATCAACCCTCAGAGCATTCCACCCAGACCTATCCCCCTAATCTACATATCCCTGAACACTACGGGCAATTTAGCATGGCCAACCCACCTAGCCTGCACATCTTTGGACTGTGGGAGGAAACCAGAGGAAACCCTCGCAGACAAGAGGAGAACATGTAAACTCCACGCAGATTGTCACCCAAAGATGGAATCAACCCCAGGCTGCTGACACTGTGAGGCAGCAGTGCTAACTACTGAGCCACCATGCAGCCCTTAAAGGCAATGCTCAGGAGTGTTGTTGATACTGAAGAGTCTCAGGCTACAGTCTGACATGGATCAGCTAGTAAATTGGGCAAAGCAATGACAGATGGAATTTAATCCTGATAAGTGCGAGGTGATGCATTTTAGGAGATCTAATAAGGGAATGAGTTACACAATGAATGGGAGGTTCCTAGGGAGTACTGAGGAACAAGTACAAATCCATAGATCCCTGAAGGTGTCAGGACAGGTTGACAAGATGAAGTGGGAATGCTTGCCTTCATGCACCAGGACATACAATTGAGGAAGCGAGGAAGTCTTGTTACAACCTAATAAAACTTTGGTTAGGCCACAGATAGAATACTGTATGTGTTTTTTGTTGCCACACTATCGGGAGGATGTGATTGTACTGGAGAGGATGCAGAGGAAATTCACTAGAATGTTACCTGAGATGAAATATCTCAGATCAGAGGAGAGACTAGATAGGTTGTGTTTGTTTTCCTTGGAGCAGAGGAGGCTGAGGGGGTATCTGGTTGAGCTATACAAAATGATGAGAGGTATAGACAGAATAGGTTGTGAAAATCTCTCCCCAGTGGCAGACGTATCTAACATCACAGGGCATTATTTAAGGTGAGCAGCAAATGGTTTAGAGGATGTATGAGAAGGAATTTTTTTTCATCCAGAGGCTGGTAGGTATTTGGAACATGCTGCCTGAAAAGGCGGTTGAGGAATATACTCTTGCAACATTTAAGAAACACCTGGATGAGTACTTAAAATGCCAGGGCATGGTAGGCCATGGGCTAAGTACAGATTAATGGGACTAGTGTAGTTTGGTGTTTATTGGTCTGCATAAACATAGTGGACCAAAGGGCCAGTTTCTGCATTGTATGACTCTATGATTCAGTGTTCTTCTTTCATACTCAATTTTGCGAGTGTTTATCGAACAGTCTACTACAATTTTTATTGTGACTCTAATGTCTCACTGATTCCACAGATTGTGTCTAGTGCAAGGTCACATCGCGCTGGGATACAAAAGCAGTTGCTGGTTCAGCAGTGTAGAATGTAGAACATCTGCAACATCGAGACAGCTCGATTGCATTTGCACTCCAGCACTATTGATCTATACATAGAATTGGTGCACTGGTGTATGGTTAAAGTTATATATTTATAGGTTTCATTATGGCTTCCCATGTCTGTAGGTGTATACAGTTTAGAATTCTCAGGGGTAGTCTTGTAGCACTTGCTATTGTCGCCACTAACAAATGGTCACCAGTTTTCTGAGGATGTATAATTTGAATTTCGGATGGTGCAACTACACTGATGTTTTCCACAAGTTTTACAGAGTGAAACGTGTGTTCACTACTCTTATGTTTCACTAAATACAAAGTCAGATCCTGGTTTTCCAATTACTTCGTGAATATTCCTCTGTTGGGATACCAGATCTTTATCATAGTTTGAAAATACTGTTTGTGCATGGTATGTTTGGATCAGTGCATGGCTCTTTGTAGCTGCATCAACCCTCACTCCTTACCCCTACCAAAGGTCTTTACTGCAATGTGCATTGCAAAATTAATTGAAAATTAATTGTGCATGCAGGAGGACACACTTTTCATATACCTCATCATGTTTGAGCATTGTAGTGATTGTGTCAACCATGAAGTTTGTACATAAGACTATACTGTGTACAGTAGTGGGTACCTAATTTTAAAAAAAAGGATGTATATGCATTGGAAGGGGTTCAGAGGTAGTTTACCAGAATGGGTCGGTTGTCTTAAGAGGAATGATTGGACAGGCTAGGCTTGTATCTGCTGTTTAGAAGAGTATGAGGCAACATATTTGAAACTTTTATGATCCTAGAAGAGCAGATGTAGAGTGAATGTTTCCTTTTCAGAAAGAATCTAAAACTAGATGTCACTGTTTAAAAATCAGGGTCAGCCTCTAAAATAAAGATAAATGAAATGTTTTCTCATAGTGTTGTAAGTCTTTAGAACTCATTCCTGAAAAGTCAGTCGAAGAAGAGTTCCACTTTTAATATTTATAAGGCAGAGATGGATAGATTCTCAGTAATCCAAGGGGGTGAAATATTATCAGAGGTAGATGGGAATTTGGATTTGAAGTTACAATCTGATCAGCCATGATCTTATTAAGTGGCAGAGCAGGCTCTTGATCTTTGTTCATATGTCCATATGTGGATTTACAACCAGCAGATAATATTGAACTAATTTTATATACCTGTCTCTAGTAGGTTATTTCTTCATATTTTTCAATTTGTCTTAATACATCTTTCCATATAATGACATCTGACATAGGCAAATTCAACATACCTACTCTCCAAATTCCACTGTTTCATGGAATGTGGGCATTAAGGCCAATATTTATTGCCTGTTCCTAACTTCATTTGTGAGGGTGATGTGAACTGGTGTTTTGAACTGCTGCAGTCTGTCTTTAAAGATGTTGAGCTGTTAAGCAGACAGTGCCAAGGTTTTGTCCCAAAGCAATGAAGGTACAGTGATACATTTCTAAGTCAGCATAGTATGCTAGAAGGGAATCAGGAGATGGTGGTATTTTCATGTACCTAGAAATATAGGAACAGGACTAGTCCGTTCAGCCCCTTGAGCCTGTTCCACCATTCAATTAGATCATAGCTGACCTATGGCCTAATTCCATATACCTATCTTTGGCCCATATCCCTTACTACCTTTGTTTAACAGAAATTTATTTATCTCAGATTTAGAATTAACAAATAATCCAGAATCCACTGCCATCACCAAACATCTACCACTCCTTGTGTGTAGAAGTGCATCAATAACATCTCTTTGGAACAGTTTGCCCTAATTCTCAGACCATGCCCACCACTTCTAGAATCTCCAACCAGTAGAAATAGTTTATCTTTATCTACCCTGTCATTTCCTGTTACTATCTGTTCTCCTTTTTCTCTTAGGTAGTAGACGTTCCAAGTTTGGAGGCTGCTGTTGAAGAAGACTTGGTGACTTGCTGTGGTGTATCTTGCAGATGACATATACAGACTGGTGTTGGAGGCTGTGAATGTTTAAGGTGGTGGGTTTGTCTGCAATCAAGCAGCTGCTTTGTCCTTTCTGGTGTTATTTTATTGTTGTTGGAGTTGCATGCAGACATGTGGAGAGTGTTCCATCACACTTCTGATTTATGTTCTGTAAGTGGTGAAAATGCTTGGTGGAATCAAGATATAAGTCACTCACCACAGAGGTTTCGGCCTCTGATCTACTCTTGCAGCCAAGGCAATTGTGTGGCTGTGGTGCTAGCAAAACTTCTGCTTAAAATAACCTCCTAACATGTTGATGACAGATGATAATGGTATTGCCATTGAATGTCAAGATTAAATGGTTAAACTTTCTCTTGTTAAAGATCTTCTTCATCTAGTAACTTGTGCTGCATGAACATTTCTTGCATGTTACTGAATAAAACTTTGTCAGAGAGTCTCATTATTTTCTTTTGTGTGTAAAGTCACTGAATGAGAACTCAATGCAAAACTGAATTTTTGAGAGAGCCAACCGAACTCATCTTCCTGGTTAGCTGACTGTTGGAATTAACGTACTTATGGTAGTTATTATAGGTCATTTATCCTAACTCATTGGCCTATATTTTAAGATTTATATTTGTTAATAACCTTATAATCACAGAATGATTACAACGTAGAAGGAAGCTATTCAGCCTAAATCTTGTGATTCAGATTTGGCCAGTGATTAAACAATGCAATCGCAATATGCACACTGCCATTTCACACTCCTAAATACTAATTCCCTACAAGTGGTGATGCTGTCCCTTTAAAAATTGATCTGATATGCTGGTAACATGAACTGCAAGCCTGCTGAGCTCTGCTCCTTCCTGCAAGATTAATACTGAACCCATTACAGCATTGATTCTTTGATGTTCAATAAATTTTCACAGCATGTGTCGCTCTGTTAGTCTTGTTAGTCCATGATTTGTTATTAGTGATTTAGTTGTATTTATTTAATTTCATTCATCATGGAGTGCGTGGGAGAGGGGAGTTCTTGAAACGCTGCCAAAGACTTCCCAATTCCTTTGCTCATTTTTATATCCAGTGGTAGTGAATTTTGGAAGGTAAAAGGTGCTATTTTGCACAAATTTTGCATGATGGTGGGGGAGAGAAGTGAATATTGGAATATTTTGAGTGACTAAACTCTGTCAATCTGTGATTAAATAGCTTGGTTTCTGCTGAAAAGGAAATTGGATTGGAGATAGATTTCCAAGTATTGAATCACCTACTTAATGCACACTTTAAGATGAAGATGAAGATGTTTTCAGTGCAGCATCAAAATTGCCTAATTTAGAAAATTGTTGAATAATTTAATCTAATCAGGAGTTGTTTGACTCCTGTGCCATGACATTGCAAAAACTTTTAAACTTCTTCCACTGAGCCAGGCAGTTTAGACCAACTCAGATAAGTCTGAAAACTGTACTTCATGTAAGTACTGGAATCTTGGGTCTTAACAGAACCATAATCTCTCATGACCTTTTAACTAGTCTTTCCAGTAGTCCTATAAGTGGGTTTTGTATCTTATAATCTGCAGAAGGTATACTTTTACAATAATCTGCCCCTGTGAGCCTTGTGGATATATGGTTCTATGATTAAAATAAATCCTATTTCTAATAATTTGCACAGGGCATTAAATGCCTCAACAAGCCACAGTGCAGCAGTGGCTCAGTTGGTAGCATTTTTGCCTCTGAGGTAGGAAAATTATGGGTTTAAATTTAACTCCAGGACTTAGGTACAGAAATCTAGGCTTAAGCTCTAGTGTGTTATTGAGAGAGTGCTGCATTCTTAAATTTACTGTCTTTATATCTGGATAGCTCAGTTGGTACAGCATGAAACTGTTAAATCTAAAGACCATAGGTTTGAGCCCCATGTCGTTGCTATTATTTTGGAGATCTTGTGGTGCAATGGTAGTGTCCCTACCACTAGACTAGAAGATCCCTATAAAGTCCCACTTTCCATGGAGGTATGTTATAACATGTCTGTACAGGTTGATTCATTAAAAAAAAGTTAGATTGAATCTTGACTAGATCGTCTCCATGTTAATTGGCCAACTAATATGCCTGTTCATGTCACCAGTGGAATGGCGTAGAGTGCTGCAGCTCATTTTTGTTGTTTTATTTACGCTAAAATAGTGATATGAAGCCAAAAATTACAACAGATATCAAAACATAGCATTTGATACATCAAAATGCCCCTTGCAAATTAGTGTTATCCTTCAGTAAAATCACTAAGTGTTCACTTGCCTTCATTCTCTCATGCAACTTTCAATAGCAGTGGCCTCAGTTCTAACTTGCCTTTCATTCTATTCGCCAGTTGCCCCAAACATTGACCTGGTACTGAAAGTTGAAATGTAACAGGGACATGCCCACTCCTTTCCTACTTTGACCTTGTCAACTTCAATTTTACTTTGCAGGCAGCAAGGGTATTTGCCATGTGCCAGTGGAGCCCTTTTTAGATTGCAGATAAGGCTCCAGAAAAGGGAGCTTTAAGCTGATATTTTAAAAGTAGCAGAGATGCCAGCTCAAAAAGGATGTGTTTTGCTTCAGAGGAGGACTTGGATGTAACAGCCGACAGAAGAATGTCAATAGGTACACACAACCAAACACTTACTGCATTGGGAAGCCCGCCAGAGTGTCTGTGCCCAATTTTAAATAACACGGAGGAGCACCGCATCAAGTCAGCATTAAGGCTTTGTTCAAAGTTTGGAGCTCAAGCTATTCCTGCATAGAAGGGAAGATGTGGTACTGTTGGAAAATGGGAAATTAAAATTACTTTTACTGGTATCATACTTGAATTAGATTTTCATGGACAACCTAGGCAGAAATGAAATGTGTAGGTTTTTTCTTCTTCCTCTGACTCTTGCTCCTGCTTCTCGGCTGATTAACATAAAACTGATGGCAAGGGTTGTCTCCGCATGATGTTGAGGTTCTGCAGCATGGAGAAGACCAATACTAGTGGAGGCACCTGCTCTGTTTAGCACTACTTAGCTCCTCCAGAACATTCCAGGCAGAAGAAGGCTGTCTGAGTGTATCAATGGCCTGATCTTCTGTGGCAGCATTGTTCTAATTGTATGCATGCTGTGTACCTAGGTTAAGGTTTCACATTGAAGTAATAAACCATGGGGTCAGAGTACAGCTCCTGTCCGCCAGTAGCCTACTGTGTTGGTGCAAATGCAGATGGCACAAAGGACTGCCACAGAATGAAGACATTGTGACTGCTGACAGGATATCAAGTGTTGACTTGCATGATTCACTACCCATGGTCACATACCAGCTGGATTTTGAGGGAATGGAATCCCTTCCTTGTGGGAAGGTTAACATGTGATACCTGCAGAGTGGATCACAGGAAAGCCATCAGCTTGGTCTGTCTGCTGGTGTTTGTCAAGCGATAATGTAATACCTTTGAACAGAAAGTCCCAGTAAATTACCACATGTGACATTGGCAGCAAACTGGGAGATGTTGCAAGCATCTCCTACTCCAAGCTGGTAGAGTCACAATTGTCTTACCAGACCATAGGACTGCTCTTTCAATAAAGAGAGAGAGAGAGAGGGAGAGAGATAGATAGATAGATAGAGAGAGAGATGACTGGTGGTCGTGGTTTAACCTGAGAGTCACCACATCTTAGATGAGGGGAGCAGTTGAGAAGAAGAATCCTTCATGGTAACCTCAGCCAGTGTGGGAATTAATTCAAGCAATTGGTATCACTTTGCATCACAAAACAGCCATCTAACCAACACAGCTAACCAACCATTAGCATTCCAGTATGGATGGAACCAGAGACATAATAATTAATCATCACAGTCACTTTCACAGCCACTGGCTATGCAGTCCATGCCTGCTTTAGATTGCCATTGTGGCTGATTTCATTAAGTGCCAAATTATTGCATGCTGTTCATCACTGAACTTCAGGCAGGAGAAATGATCCTTGATCACTGAGGACAGATCGGGCTTTCTGCTGAGACCCTTTGGAGCATAAGAAGGTAGCATTTAGCAGCAGGAGAAGGCCATTTGGCCTTTTGTATTTGCTTTGTCATTAAATATGTTCCTGGCTGATCTGGATGTGGCCTCAGCTCCATGTTCCTGTCTGCACCCTATAAATCCTTTACTCTCTTATCTATCAAACACCCAACTCACTTTTGAATCAATTCGATGACCCACTCTCCACTGCTTCAGGAACAGAGAATTCCCCTTTCTAATAACTTCTGAGAGAAAAGAAAATTCTCATCTTTGACTTAATGGGAGACCCCTTATTCTGAGACTATCTTCCTCTAGTTGTAGTCTCCCCACAAGAGAAAACATCATCCCAATATCCATTTTATTAAATCTGATCAAAATCTTACCGGCTTTAATATGATCACCTTTTATTCTTCTAAACTGTTAAAAGATTTCCATAAGTGTCAAATGAACATTCTCCGCACTGCTTCTAAAGCAGTTATATCTTGTTTTTACAAATAAAGAGATCAATACCATACACAATACTGGAGATGTGATCTCACCAAGGCCCTATACAGCTGAAATAAAACTTTCATACTTTATTTATTCCATTGCCTTTGCAATGAACAGCAAAAATCCATTTGCCTTCTTGCTGCATCTGCATATTAACTTCTTGCTGTTCACGTATGAAGACGCCCCAACCATCCTCCCCATACTGTCCTATTCTGAATCTAATCTTACTCCATTAAGCAGTACTCTGTCTATCTATTCCCCCTCCCAAAGTGAACACACTCGCAATTTCCGACTTTAAGCTCTATCCAAGTCATTATCCAGCCACGTAACATATTAAATACTTTTGCAGCCTCTGTCCTTCTCTTTTCTCTTGACAACCTATGTTTCTATCATTGTGGCTTTGTCAGCAAATTTAGATACCATCCATTCAGTCCCTTCATCTAAGCTACAGATCATAAGTATTTAAGACCCCAGAATAGTCCCTGTGGAACTTGTAGCTAAAAGGTAAAAAGTGGTGAATTGGCTCCCTTTTTCTAACACCTTCGGTTGTCTGCAACAAAGATTTTTGACAAGTGTTCCGTTGTTTTGAGCAGCATGAGCAGTGCCAAAAAAGTTGGGAAAATATAGCAAGAATAAAAAATGTCAAAGTTCTGAAGTGTGGTAAAGTTCCCTAATGGTTGAAGCATATGAATTTCGAATCTCATTAATGAGCAGTGACTATATAATTTCTATGCATTTCCATTTCATGTTTAACTGTACTCCCAAATCTCCTACCCATCCGTGAGAAACTAGATGGCGCCAACTCCCATCATGAAAGTCAGAGCAGTTAACTGGCAGCAGCAATTTCTCACTTGCTTTTCCAGGCCTTTTACCACCGTTTTCCTGCATGAACTGACGACATATTCTCTTTCAACCTTCATCCACATATGTGGGCATCACCAAAACACCAACCTCACCCCATCATGATGGTTGCTTTTGGAACAACTCAGACACCACTTCAGCCCTTCAGGACTTCACCTTTCATCTCAAGGACAATTATGGCTTTCAGGATTCTGCAAGGTTAAAATCAAACAGAAGATTGAGTTTCAATGTCTTTTGAAAATGTGTATTTCGGCTTTGGCTGGTTCTTGTTTGTGCATGGTTTCTCGAACTGGCTCAACTTGTAGTCAGTTGATTGTTAAGGCCATTTTAATTGAATGTTATTCTTCCTTTTTAAAAACAATTTCAGTCCATATATGTTCCATGCACTAAAAATCAGATGATAGAAGTCAAAACTTGATAGTCCATATTTTACCACTATATAACACACCACCATTTAAGCTTGCCAACAAAAAAAATCCATTTATCCCTGCTTTGTTTCTTTTAGCTACCCGATTCCTTTGTTCTTTCTCCTTCTTTCAGAAATTTTCACTGCTCTCCATGTCCTGTGTTGATCATCTAGATCTACTGTGTTACAAGGGGTTTTCTACTCATCCACAATATATGGGGCAATTGGCTTAATGAAGAGACTTACAGTCAGCATCCACTGCCAAACTGTTGACAAATTTTATTAACATGAAAGAACAATGGAAAGCATCAAACATGTGCAGGATTGTAGCACCAGCCAAAAAGTTAAACAAACAATAACCCTGTAAATTGGATTAAAACCAGTTTTACACTGGAAGATTTGAAGCAGTGATGTTTATATGCATATAGAACAGTATATTGGTGCCCAGAATAACAACTGTAGGTTTACAGAACCCGAGTTCAAAACTCCTATCTTTAAAAAGTGACAATTTTAACCTTAATACTAAACAATGCAACTAATATCATGTAAAGTATTCAAACTCTGAGGACCTGAAGGAAATCGTTGATGAGTAACTACAGACATGCTCTGAGAGCTGAGTAAACATTTCTCTTTTCTAAATATTAATGATTTCCTTCTGGATCAGATGGTTCACTGGCATGAACATTGATTAAAGGCCCGAACAAAAAATACTCAGTCCTTTCAGAAACAATTTCTTAAGTCTACAGTGAGAAAGAGAAAGAAAAGGTAAACGATGTCTGAACTTCTCAACACGCTCTTTAATATGTCAAAAAGTTTTTAATAGAAAATGTTTGTTAAACGTTATTTTTGATTGTTTCCAAAGAATTGACTGAATATACCAAGGTGCCAATGACAGCAGGAATATTGCTTTGTGGGTATTGCACACCAGTTCTTCCATGTACCAGAACTGGAAGGGATTCTGCTCCCTCAATGTCCAGCTGGCATGTAACCCAAGTGAGTTCATCATGTGGATCAATGCCAGGTATCCTGTTGAGATACCTTTAGTCTGTGACAGTCCACTGTGCCATCTGCATCTGAACCATCTCTGCAAGCCAAAGGTTAGCTATTGGGTGACTGGATTTTATGGTGATTATATGGTTTAAAATTTCATCATGCAAATCATATCAAAGTCTGTCTATGCTTCACTGAAACATAACATCACTGAAACAATAAGGAAACAAAGTTTTCTTACTTGTCTCTCTCAATAAACAACCTACTTTCACCAAATGATATTTTCAATTGGGAATAAACTTGCCTTTACATCAAGGACAGAAGAGGTAATAAGGTAATGGTATTGTGACTGGACTAGCAATCCAGGGACTCAGCCAAAACTCTGGGGACAGACTGTGGCAGATTGTGGAATTTGAATTTGCTTAATAAATCTGGAAAAAAAAACTGATCTGATGATAACCATGGATGGAATCCTATAGGGGCCTGAATGACATAAGCTATGGCAAAATTTGTGGCAGAATCAGGCAGGAAGTCTGGTGAAACCTATCTTGACATTAGGAACAACTTGCTGCATTTATGCATTTGCAAATGACAAGGTAAGTTTCTTACTAGGCATCAGCGAGTTGCCAATTAGGGAGGAATCATTACTTGCTGAATGCCTTATTAATAGTGCAACCTGGAGCTTCCTGGAGGTTTGGTCAGCTGACTCCAGGGGTGTTTGTGCCTAGACAGCCCTGACATACTGAGAGTCTTCTTGCCAGGACCAGAAGGACCTTCCTCACTTGTGAACTTTCAGGTGTTAGAGGAAAGGAGACAGGGTAGAGCTGGGGGGCTTAGCCACCTCTGGAGTGTCCTGAGAAGAGATGTCTGACGGGCTTGTGTGTTGTTCCTCTTCCAGCAGGGTGTCTCTTGGCCGTATGCTGTCTCCTTGTGAGGAAGGGGGCACTTGAAGTGCATGCTATGTTTCCTGCCCAACTGTCAGCATTCCTTCAGTTCTGAGAGCCAGTGGCTGGGGCAATGGAGTGCAGGTGGGTGTGCCTGTCCAGCTGACATTGATGGGGTTGGACTTGGCTCTCCAAGGTAGCCATCAAATTGTCAATGGAAGTAGCCAGGTAATTGTATGACTCAGCACACTGCTGCAGCTTCTGGGTAGTGAGGATGTCCCACAAACCTATCTGGTGCTCCTGCTCCTCCCTGTGTATAAGGACAAAGTCCCTCATTACTGATACCACAGGGTCTTTTCCTGCCTGGGGCTGAGTAGGCACGTGGTCTCCAGCAGTCCTCCGAATGCCAGTACCCTGGGGTGTTTCTTCATCGGTGAACTGTGGAACTGTCGCAGTAAAGTGCTTACAAACTTTCTAACACTAATTCTCCTACCGTGGTGTTAGTGTCTGAGCTGATGGTGAGTATAGGAGGCAGCCTTGCTGATGTGTCCTCTGAGGCCTCCGAAGTTTCATCCTCAGAAGTTGAGGAGGTGTCCCCTGGTGGAGGTGGCCATTTCTCCATGTTGGTGATGGAGTCGCTGGTAGCACTTGCAAGAAAAAAAAGAGAGAAGGCATCGGAACCAGTGGTTGGAAGTGGCGTGCGATGAATGAGACTGATAACAGGTTTAATGTGTGAGATGCAATGGAATGAAGGATAGTACTTGATCAGTTGGCATCCCTGCAAAGGTGGTTCTGGTCTTCTCCAGTGAGGGCCAGGATTCTCTACTCATAGGAACTGAGGAGTCGGAGGACCGGGAGCAGCAGACAAGTATGTGGGACAGCCTCACTGCCCCTCCACTGATCCTGTCCTTGTTATCATATTGTGGGCTGTCTTGTGCAATGAGAGAAGTGGTAGAATTGAGTAAGATGAAAGCAGCTGGCATGGCTGTTAGTGCTGGTGAATGTGAGGAAAAGGTGGTGAGGTGTTCGGATGGAATGAGTAGGCATTTCAGAGGCTGTGCAGGGTTAGTGGTGTGGGTGGCTGGAAGGCTGGTGAAAGCAAGTGAGGGAATATGTTGCATGCAAACGTGAGAGTTGTCAAACATGAGCCTTGGTGGGAGGTGGGTGCAGAAGCAGGGATGGAGTGAGTACGTGTTAGCAGAGAGAAGAATGTGACACTTAACCTAGTGCAGTGGAGAAGGTCATTGATTACCTTATAGCACTGCTAGCCATGCCTCCAGACAGTGGAGACTACATTGATCCAGTTGGCAACCTCAGACCAGGCTGCCAGGGTTCGGTAATATGGCCTCCTCTTCCATTCCTCCAGCAAGAGGACACCTCTTCTTTATATCATCCCATCCACTAGGACTTCCAGGTTCCTGTCGGAGAATAGCAGTGCCACCTTACTCTTTTCTCTCATCTTCGAAATCTGTCTGTCACCAAGTTTCGCAGCTTCAGAATGCCAGTGTTCATGTGTCTCACATTGGCCTTTTAAATGTGGCACAAGTGCCTGTGTTCCAGGAATGGCAGATGGTAACGGGGGATAAGTGGACAGTAATGAAGCAGGCTAGGTAAGATATGATGAGAATTCTCTCTAGGCCTCACAGTGAAAACCAATCCAAGAAACTTGACATAAGTGGCAACTAAAAACCGAAAGATCTGTGGATGCTGTAAATCAGGAACAAAAGCTAAGTGCTGGAAAAGCTCAGCAGGTCTGGCAACATCTGTGAAGGAAAAAACAGAGTTAACGTTTCGGGTCCGGTGACCATTCCTCAGAGCCGATGATGGCCACCATCAGTTCTGCGGAAGGGTCACCGGACCCGAAACGTTAACCCCGTGTGTTGACATAAATGGCACTTAGCCAAAATAATCCAACACCATGAAATCATTGTGAATTTCATACAAAACATCTTCAATAATGCCCTGAGATAACAAGGTGTAGAGCTGGATGAACACAGCAGGCCAAGCAGCATCAGGGGAGCAGGGAAGCTGACGATTTGGGTCTGGACCCTCCTTCAGAAATGGGGGAGGGGAAGGGGGTTCTGAAATAAATAGAGAGAGAGGGGCAGGTACATGGAAGATGGATAAAGGAGCAGATAGGTGGAGAGGAGACGGACAGGTCAAAGAGGCAGAGATGGAGCCAGTAAAGGTGAGTGTAGGTGGGGAGTTAGGGTGGGGGTTGGTCAGTCCATGGAAGATGGACAGGTCAAGGAGGTGGGGATGAGACTGGTAGGTAGGAGGTGGGGTTGGGGGTTGAGGTGGGAGGAGTGGATAGGTGGGACAAAAGATAGACAGGTTAGGGAGGCGGGAACCAGCTGGGCTGGTTTTAGGATGCGGTCGGGGGCAGGGAGATTTTGAAGGTTGTGAAGTCCACATTGATACCATTGGGCTGCAGGGTTCCCAAGTGAAATATGAGGTGCTGTTCCTGAAACTTTCAGGTGACATCGTTCTGGCACTGGAGGAGGCCCAGGATGGACATGTCATCCAAGGAGCGGGATGGGGACATCGTAATGCCCTCTTGGAAAGGAACATCTGTCATCTTCTCCAGAGCTGGCCTACACATGATTCCAGACCCACAGCAATGTGGATGACTTTTAACTGCTCTCAGAGATGTCCAGCAAGCCACTTGTTTAAGGCTATTAGGGATGACACCCAAATGCTGGCCTTGTCAGTGATGACCCCATCCCATAAAACTACAAAAAAGAATGAAAGCATCCATGATGTAAGAATCTGAAATAAGGTGAGAAAATGGTGCCAATATTAAACAGGTCAAGCAGCATCTGTGGGAAGAGGAGCTTAATGGGAGATATTTAATGGAGCTGATGGCAGTCTCACCTCCTGGCTGCAGAGCTGGCAATACCCCACATCAGAAGTTGCTGGAAGCTCAGCAGGTCTAGCAGCATCAGTGAAGAAAAAATCAGAGTTAACGTTTCGGGTCCGGTGACCCTTCCTCAGAACTGATGCTAGCTGGGAAAACATTGGTTTATATGTAGTTATAGGGGGTGGGTGGGGGGATTGCGGTGGGGTTGGAATAGGGTGTAAACAATAGGATACAGCCCGAAGAGGGAGAAGAGCATTTGGATAGACAAAGGATTTGATAATGATCTGGCTGGGAGGGTGAATAGTTATTAATGGAGACTGTTAGTGACTAACAATAGGTAGTTTGTAATGGCAGGCTATTTGATAACAAGGCCTAGTGTGTGGGGTAGGGGGCTAGGAGATGGGTGAGTTTAGGCCCTAAAATTATTGAACTCAATATTGAGTCTGGAGGAGGGCTGCAGGATCCCTGGAAATTAGGTGTTTTCTTCCAGTTTGTGTTGAGCTTTGCTAGAAAACTGCAGCAAGCCAGAGACAGAGATGTTGGCCAGGGAACAGTATGGTGTGTTAAAGTGGCAGGTAACAAGTAGCTCAGGGTCTTTTTTGTGAGCAAAACAAAAATATTCTGTGAAGCGGTCACCCAGTCTACGTCACATCACCTCTTTCAGGGAATCTCCATCAAAACAAATACCTCTCAGTCACTCACTCGGAGGGCCTAGGACTGGACATAAGGACACTGCCATGGATATTCTACCCATCGAGAGTTTCTATTGAGTGGCAGCACCATGGGGGTGGTGAGGGGATGGTGGTGGTTGTTGGTGTGGGGACCTCTGCTGTTGTTGTGGCCCTCACCCAAGGCCTAGAATGTTCGCTGGATTCCTGACTACAGGTAATCACAGGAGGTGTGTTTAAGGATGGAGATTGCAGATAAACGGCTTTGACAGTGAGTGCAACTGGGGCTGGATGCTGTCCATTGCCTACCCCCAACTTCGTGATTCTGGATGCTTTGAGAAGGCATTGAGTACCTTTGAAAAAGGGAAGCTCCACCAAACCACATTTCGACTAGGATTTTGGAAAGAATCCTGCTTGGGTTTGTCTGTTCTGCCCTCCACATGTTGATGAGCAGTTTAGTATCAGCTAAATGGGATGATACCCTCAAATGGACATTAATTGCCCACTTAAAGATGGTGGGGTTGGAAGGCCAACTTTAACAGCCCTAATCAGGGTTGAGGCAGCAATATGTTATGGTCCTCGTTCCTCACTGTCCGCCACCAATTATACAACATGGGAGAGCATTAAATTCCACCTAATATTTTGTGTCAATGACCTTTCAGCCTAATTAATTTTTTTTACAGTGTGGGGTCACTATCACCTAAGGGTGATACTGTGTGGATATGGCCTATATATCTCCCTGCGCGGTAAGTTCTGCATTGCTATGTTGTGTGCATCCCTGCAGCTTCGAGATAACTCTGATCAGAGATGTAAAATGTCAGATATACAACAGATTTTAAGCAAGAACAGAACAAACAAAAGGGGAGAGAACAGAAAGGAAGTACTGAGATAGTTTGTAGAGCAGGAGAGATACTGAAATGGATGATGGTGTAAGAAAAACAGTGGGTAATGCAGGAGATATAATTGAGGTTGGGTCTAAAGAAGATGTAAATAAATGTGAAGCACTGAAACATCTTGAGAGATGCTATTTGCAAAAACTGAGATGGAGGAATTTTGTTATGCACATACTATGTGGCACTTTAAAAGTAATGAATGTTATGTGAAATGCTTGGAAAGGTCATTTAGAGCTACATAAATGTTAATGTCTGTTAATGAGGAAAGCACTATAGAAAGTCTGACATTATATGTTTTCTATTTAGTCTTTTTCAGTTCAATTCAAACATAGAGAATAAAAAAAATCAATTTCATATATATTTGGGAAGAAATTGGATCCATATTTGGGTCCAGCAGTTCACAGGCTAGAATTTTACAAACAAAACTGACAAAGGTCAGGGCTGCAATTCTTCAGCTGGGTAATGTGTACTCTGGCTGTTTTCTAATCTTGGAATGCTGAACATTTGAAAAGATTTGCTTGACATGCTTGTTTCCTGTTTTGTACTGTGAATAAGGCAGAAGCAGTGAGTTTCGACTACCTCAATGTTAACTGGGATGAAAGAAGAATGAAAGGTACAATACTCAAAATGGATTTAGTAAAACATTATTTAACTGGCTAGCAGTAAGTCCAACAAAAAAAGGAACCATTTTGGACTTACTTTGGGAATTGAATCTGGACAGATGGAAAGGGTACAGTGAGAACATTTTTTTGGTAGTGATTATAACTCAATTATACTTAGAGTAGATATGATAAAAGATATAGACCAAGAATAAAAGTTTTAAATTGGTGCAAGGCCAATTTTACTAAGCTGAAACAGCTACTTGAAGGTAAATCAGTGCCAGCACAGTGGGAGGGATTCATGAAGGAGATAGTGAGAATTCAGAATAATTCTGTTCCCATAAGAAAAAAGTGTGTGTGTGCGTGTGTGTGGAGGTGGGGTGGGGTATGTGGGTTGGCGGCATGGAGGTGAGGGGGAGGGGCGGGGGATCCTTGGAGGTTGCAGGGGGTGGGGGGATGTCTCATAAATTTAGATTCCCTGGGTCTCAAAGAGCAGAGGAGCACAAGGCAAAAACAAAAGCCCAATGAGAGCTCAATACTGTAGCAAACCGAGAGGAGTATAGAACATGCAGAAATGAAATTAAAAAGGAAATTAGGAAAGTAAAGGAGGGCATAAAAATATATTGGCAAGTAAAATCAAAGAAAATCTCAGAGTGTGTTTTCAATACACAAAGAGCAAAGAGGATAACTAACGAAAAGTGTTCTAATTAGATAACATCTGGAGGCAGAGGATATATGGGTGTCAATGGTTCTTAATGAGTACTTTGCATGGACTTACACCAAAGAAAGTTAAAGTAAACAATGCAGTTCAAGAGCAATGTGAAACATTGGATGGTTTGATCATGATAATGGAGGAAATATTGGCATTTAGCATCCTTGAAAATGGATAAATGACCTGGTCTGGAATGTATCCCAGGCTATTAATAGAAGCAATAAAAGAAATAACTGAAGCTCTGACCATCATTTTTTGATCCTGTCTGATGACAGGCACGGTGCTGGATGACTAGATAAATGCCAGCGTTTGTTTAAACAAGGGATTGCCAAATAAATACATGTCATTTAGTGGTAGACTAATTATTGAAAATATGCTGAAAACCAATAATAATGATAATTTGCAAAGGCATGGATTTATCAAGGATGGTCAGAGTGGATTTATTAAGGAAAGGATGTATCTAAGTAATTTGATCAAACTTTTTGAAAAGATAAGGAGAATTGATGAGAATAGCACGTTTGATGTAACCTGCATGTATTTTAGCAATGTTTTTGATAAACTTTTATCAGAATATTGGAAGCTCATTGGATCTAAGTGAAATTAGCAAGTTGAATTGGCTCAGTGGTAGGAAGCAAAGGTTTAGGTTGATACCTGTTGTTGTGTGTGAAAGGCCATTTCCAATGTGTTCCATAAAGTTTAGTATGGGTTAGGAAACAGCAGCAGATGACTAGAAAATTGATAAAAACAAAGAATGTTGATTATTAAAGTAAATTGTCAAGAAGTACAAAAAAAACCAAAAAGAGCTTATATATGTACATAAAAGTAAAGAAAATAGCTGAAGTAAGTGTAGGACCCTTGGAGAATGTGACTGAGGAATTGATAGAATTTTTTATAGAATATGGAACCAATATTTTTCATCGGTCTTTATGGCAGAAGAAATTATAAACACCCCAAGGATATCAGATAAGCAAGGAGCTAATGGGAAGAAAAGTGTTGTAACAATCTCTATCATGAGGGACAAAGTACTTGCCTAACTCATGGGGCTGTAAACAAACAAGTCACCAGGTCCTAATGGTCTGTATTCAAGGGGTTTAAAGGACATGGTTGCAAAGATCATGAAGGTTTTGATTGAAATATTCCAGAACTCACTGATTTTTGGGGAATTCCAGCAGGTTGGAAAACTGCTAATGTGATGCCCTGGTTTATGAAGGAAGGGAGACAGAAGCAGGTAATTATAGGCCAGTTAGCTTAATGTCAGTTCTTGGGGAAATGCTAGAGTGCAGTCTTAACGAGAAAATAGCAGGATATTTAGAAAAGCTTCAAAAACAGAACCAACATGGTTTTATGAAAGGAAATCATATTTGACAAATTTGCTCAAGTTCTTTGAGGATATAACAATGTTGTTAAAGGGAAACCAGTAGGAGTGATGTATCTGGATTTCCAGGAAGCATTTGATAAGGTGTTCCATTAAAGGGTATTGTACAAGATAGAGCACATGTTATTGAGGACAATGTAAAAGTATGGATTGAAAATCAGTTAACGTATAGAAGACTCAAGTTGGGATTTAGGGACCTTTTTCAGTTTGACAAGATCTAACTAATACAGTGCCATAAAAATTAGTCCTAGGGTCTCAGTTATTAACTATCTATATTAAAGACTTGGAGGTGGAGCCAGAATGTGATGTATTCACATTTGCTGATGATACAAAAAAAGGTAGGAGGGAATGTTGTGATGAGGATATAAGGAATCTGCAAGGAAAAGTAGATAGGCTAAGTGAATGGTCAAAAACCTGGCAGATGGAGTTTAATATAGAAAATTGTGAGAGTTTGTGCTTTGGTAGAAAGAATCAAAAGGCAGATTTGGTACTCAGGAAGATATGCTAACATTGGAGGCTATTCAAGAGATGTTCACTGGGCTGGTTCCTGTTTATCAAGGATGGCTAAACAAGTCACGCCTTTATTCATAAGAGTTTAGAAGAATGAGTGGTGACCTTACTGAAATGTACACAATTCTGATGGAGCTTGACAGGATAGTTGTTGGAAGTAACACAGTGTGGAGCTGGAGGAACACAGCAGGCCAGGCAGCATCAGAGCAGGAAAGTTGTCATTTCGGGTTGGGACCCTTCTTCAGAAAGTTGTTGGAAAGATGTTTTCACTAGTGAGATAATCTCAAACAAGGGGACATAGTTACAGGATAAGAGGGCATTTGTTTAAAATTGCGATGTGTATGAATTTCTTCTCTCAGAGGGTAGTGCATGCCTGGAATTCTCTAGCGCAGAATGGCGAGGCTAGATCACTGCAAGCAATTAAAGAGGAGATGGACAGATTTTTAAACTATCAAGGATTTGAGGGCTACAAGGAACTCGCATGAAAGAGGAGTTAAGGCCTGGGACAGAGCAGCTGTGGTCTTATAGAATGGGGTGATCAACTTGAGGTTGAGTGGCATAATCCTACTTCTATTTCTTATGTCCTTAATAGATAAAGGTTAAGCATTGTTGTATTCCTCTTTTTTTCATCATCTGACATCAAATTCAAATCTATTTTTATACTGTGTTCACTAGGCTATGTTGGTGCCTGAACAATTTCAGTTAAAGATTGATCAATGAGCTCAAATGAGATGTGCTATTTATTCTTTCTATCAGTATCAAGTTTAAAATGAATTCGATGTTCATTGACAGAAACAGGTTCTATAGAACTTGAGTCAGTTATATCATGAATGTATTGGGTATCTTTTCAAATGTCAGTGGTTTTATTGCATTAAAATATCTGTATGAGTACACATTTGACTTTTTGCTGCTCTGTAACTGTCCTATCTCTTATATGTCTTCTGGTAGTGACCTAAAGTTTTACAGATTAGTATTATTATTTTACAGGTGAGCACTGATTATGCTTGTGAGGCAAACTTGTTTGACAGCACTGAAACTGATGCCCTGGTTTTTGTTCCTCGGTCAGGTACTCAAAGGTAGGAGAAATCCCAGCTCCATGAACCAGATCTTTAAAAATTGTGCACCTGCATTACCTATATTTGGTCCAGTCGGTCGGATGCAGGCTGTCAGTTCCCCTGCTTGAGGACTCCTAAACTGTGTCCAACATTTAGAGATAAAGATTAAAGATAAAACATTCCTCTTGCACACATCCCCTTATTGTGCTCTCTCTTCATGCTCCATCCATGTCAACTCATGCCACCAAAATCATGTTACCATTGTACATGGACCCACTCTGTCGATACCAATTTACACCCTGTGCCCTCTGTCAATGGTTTCCATACCCCATGCCAACCTGTGCCAAATTATATCCCTGTAACAGCCTCATATCCCCTGTAAGTGTTTCCCCTGGTCCCTCATACTCCCTCTGTCACCCTGTGCCCTTGAAGACATAGAATATCTTTTCCTTTATGAGTCTCTTTGATTTGGGTTGTTCCTGGTTGTCAAATCTTAGTTCCCCTGTGGATTGTCTGAGGAATATTATTCTGTTGGTTAACATATTTCCTTGGATAAGCATTTTGTTCTAAATTTTCAGGAAAGGTTTTCCAGTTTAGTCAATTCTCTATTATCAATTTTCACTTTCAGATTTATGGTTGTGAGTGTATTTCTCACACTCTTTCAGGTCTGAATGCTTGTCTGAATTTCGTTTCTTGGGGAAATATTGCATCAAGACATTTCATCCAGTTTTACACTTCCTGTGTGTATTATGTTTTCAAACTCACTGGCATCTTCCAGCGAATAAATCGTTTGGTTTCTTTTCCTGCTGCTATCATTCTGGTGATTCATCTACCATCCTCTTTCTTTGTTTTGCACATCTTTTCCACAAGCTCTGCAGATTAATCCATCTGTTTCATGTGACCATCCACATTTCACTGCACATTTTTCTCGCTGTTTTGTCACAGTTTATCTGTGTCAACCCTGCTGCTTTTCTCAATGTTTAACTGAAGGCTTGTCATTTGGGTAGACAGTGTCTTCATCTATCTACTCATAGCTTTGTGAGCTTTGGCAGAGCATGCAGCCTATGATATGGTGAGCTTATCCCTTCCAATTAAGGCTACCTGTATTTCAGATGTGCAGAATCTCAAATTGGTTGATGTATTAAGATTTCACAAGACAATAAGACTATAATAAATAGGAATGGAATAGGTTGTTTGGCTCCTTGAGTATGCTGCAGCATTTGATAGGATCATGGCTGATCTGACATACCTCACATCTACTTTCCTGCATTTTCCTCGTAACCCATGATTCCCCTACTGATCAAGAATCTATGTCCTTATGCTCATATATTCTGATTGCATTTTTCAGTCTTATTACAAAATTGCCAATAGGTTCACATAATTCTTTTCTGAGGCCTTGAAATTTATCATGGTAGATTTGATGACACAAGTTTGACTGGAAATAAGGGCCAAATCTTTCACAAAATTTTGGGAGGGTTTGTTTCTGTCCTCTTTGGTAAACTCCCAACTGTTAAATAAGTTGAATTCTACATCATATGCCCATAGGAAGAAACAGCTGACACTCTCTTCATTACTTGTGGCATTAAAGAAACTGTTGAATTTCAATCTACACTTCTGTTTAAACTTCTCAAATCACCTGAGCCACTTATGAAGCAGACCCTACCAGAGCTGTTGTGGTGCAGTGGTAGTATCCCTACCCCTGGACTGAGTCCCACCTGTCCCAGAGGTGTGTCAACAACACATCTGAACAGGTTGATTAGAAAAATAAGTTAATATATGAAACAGACTCTAGCAGGGCTCTTGTGGTGCAGTAGTAGTCCTACCCTCGATCAGGAGGCCCAGGTTCAAGTCTCACCTGCTGATTTAAAGAAAATGAAACAGGCCCAACACATGTGATTTTTAAAAAAGTGTCATGGTGGGGAAAAAAACCTTTTGGTTGTGTGTGATGGCAGTTCCGGATATGAAGAGAAAAATAAAACAGGCCCAGACTCTTAGATAACAAGGTGTAGAGCTGGATGACCACAGCAGGCCAAGCAGCATCAGAGGAGCAGGAACACTGACGTTTCGGGCCTAGAC
>NC_063343.1:19706077-19720774 GCF_021869965.1 Rhincodon typus | reverse complement strand
CCTTGTTATCTCAGATTCTCCAGCATCTGCAGTTCCTACTATCTGAGGCCCAGACTCTTAACAGCTTTGCATGTAAATTTCTATTTGGCCATACAGGTGATTACTGATAGTGGTTAGTAGTTCAAAACTAAGGAAAATGTCATGGCGATTTGGTAATGGGATAAAAGAAACATTCGGATATGTGTGACAGCATTACTGGATATGAGAAAAGAAAACATGAATATAAGTGATGGTTAATATATGAAAAAAAAACCATAGTGATTTGGTGATGAGAAAAACTCTTCAGTTGTGTGTAAGAGCTCTTCTAGATTAGAATAAAAAAAGACGCAAATACTAGTAGTGGTTAATAGATAAAAAAAAATGTCATGGAGATTTGTTGATGGGGAAAAATTAAAAACAATTTGTTTGTGTGTGAAAACAGTTCTGGATTAGAAAATATACCAAAATAAAAACAGAACTAGGAATGGGTCTGCAGGGCTGTCTGCCCTGGGATGGGACTAACGTAAGTACGCCATGAGTAGTGGCACTATTTTAGTATTCAACAATAAATAATGATCCTTTCCAGTTGGGCATTCTGAGTTTTTATACTAATTTAACACAATGAATTCAGATTTATTTCTGCTACTAAAATGGAGAATCTTTCCAAATCAGTATTAAATTAATATAAAATGTTTTAGGCTTATCCTCAGATACTCGCTTCCACCATGCAATGAATTCTGGTTGTCTTTTCATTCCCATAAGTTTAAAATAATCACACCTTATGTTTGGGAAGATGAGAATTATTTGTTATAAGAAAAATAGAAATTGCTGGAAAAATGCAACAGGTCTAGAGGCATCCGTGGAAAGAAATCAGAGTTAACATTTCATGTCAAGTGACCCTTCCTCAGAACTCAGGCTTTGCATGTAAACAGTGTTCTGAGGAAGGGTCACTCGACCCAAAACACTGATTTCTGTCCACGATGCTGCCAGACCTGCTGAGCTTTTACAGCAATTTCTATTTTTGCTTCTTATTACAGCATCCACAGTTCTTTTTGACAATTCTTTATGTTTAATTCTCAACTCAGGGTGATGGCCTAGTGGTGTTGTAGCCAGATTATAAATCCAGAGGCCCAGGAAATGTTCTGGTGATCCAGGTTTGAATCTTGCTATGGCAGATGGTGGAATTTGAATTCAATAAATATTTGGAATTAAGAGCCTAAAGGTGACCATAAGACCATTGCTGATTGTTGGGAAAAGCCCATCTGGTTCACTAATATCCTTTAGGGAAGGAAATCTGCCAAGCTTAACCCAGTCTGGCCTATATGTGACTTCAGACACACAGCAGTGTGGTTGACTCTTAACTGATTAACAGTTAGGGATGGGCAATAAATGCTGGCCCAGCACCTGCCATGAATGAATCAAAAATATTATTGCTGGGCCACTTTGTATAAAAAAACTGATCCAGAAAATTCCTGATAGATTTCACGTGACTCTCTAATGAAGCCATAACTAAAGTCCGCTGGAACACATTTAGTTCCTAGCTAATGGGTTCATATCTCCTTACAGGTATGCAGCAGGATTACAACTTGGGATCTGATAATCAGAATTCAGAGAAACTAAACGATTGATCTAAGCCTGAAACTCACTGCAATTTGCAACCTTTTTTCAACTAAGCTACATCTCTTTTTCATGAAAGTATTGTTTTTAGATAGCATCTTTCCCAAATTCCTGAGTGTTTTATAAATAATGAATTGCTTTTGAACTGGTCATTGTTGTGACGTAAGAATGGCACTGGTCAGTCTGCCAAGAGTAAGATCATACAAACTGGAATTAAATCCTCAGATCATCTTTTGGTTATGGAATACTTTGGCCAGGGAACTGTGGTCAAACTCCCTTGCTCTTCTTCTAAAATGTGCCACGGGATGTTTTATGATTAGTTGAAAATGCAGACTGAGTGTTGGTTTCATGTTTCAAAGAAGGACATCACTTCATATAATACAGCACTCTCAATACGGCACTGGAACGTCAATTTAAGATTAGGTACTCAAACAGTAATGTTGATAATTCACAATCTAGAGAGTTGCAATTGGTTGCAAGTTTAGCACTCCACAGCTCTACTTGGCCTTACATTTAATGGGGTGCAAATCAAGTTCACTGCTCTTGTTCATTTTAAGTTCAGACAACTAAATGGTCAGTTCTTTCAAACTTAAAATTTGCACCAATTATTCCAATGACATCTTATCCTCCATCTACCAAAAGGTTGCTACCCGTGGCATGAAAATAGAGTTGCATTTACTAGCCATATCTATTTTTGCCCTCATAAACTGGCTTCCAGCTTCCCCAAAGACACACATTTAAATCTCCCCTCCCCCTACCGGATCCCAAAACCAGCCCAGCTCGTCCCTGCCTCCCTAACCTGTCCTTCCACCCACCTATCCCCTCCTCCCACCTCAAGCCCCACCCCTATCTCCTACCTACTAACCTCATCCCGCCCCCTTGACCTGTCCGTTCTCCCTGGACTGACCTATCTCCTCCCTACCTCCCCACCTACACTCACCTTTACTGGCTCCATCCCCGCCTCTTTGACCTGTCTGTCTCCTCTCCATCTATCTTCTCCTCTATCCATCTTCTGTCCGCCTCCCTCTCTCTCCTTATTTATTTCAGAACCCTCTTCCCCTCTCCCATTTCTGAAGAAGGGTCTAGGCCCGAAACGTCAGCCTTCCTGCTCCTCTGATGCTGCTTGGCCTGCTGTGTTCATCCAGCTCTACACCTTGTTATCTCACATTTAACTTTGTTCTGTTTATGGCTAAATATTTTTCATGGTCTCACAACTCCCCATCTCTGGTCTGCTAAACCTACACATTACAGAAGTATTGCATTCCTTTGATTCTAGCTTCTTATGTTAACACACTATTAGTGACAGTGGTTTTAGCTCAATGGACTGTGTCCAATTCTGGATATCCTTTCCTTTACTCCTCATCCTCTCCACCTTCTTAAAGTCTACTCCTATCAAACTTTAAGTTATTAATCCTAATCTTTCTCCATTTTCCGGAAGCTCCTGTTTTCCTCCTTTAACAGTGATGAATAACAGCAAGTTGTTATTACTAATGAGTGCAACTGGGATACAGTAGTCACCAGACCGCAATATGAAATGATCTTTGTTTTTTTGATTTTCTCCTAGCAAACTGTGTACTGTGAACTTGTTTGACTAGTTTCAAGAGGAAGTTGTAATGACTCAATGCTCCACAGGGGCCCTCTAATATAAAAGAACTACTGGCAAGCAGAGTGCTGCATTGAAATTGGGGATTGCGTCACCAGTATTTAACGATGGGATCTCCTCTAAGGCTTAATACAATACTTGCTCTATTGATGGACATCCTAGGTGCAGTGCAGAAAAGAAGAGAAAAAGCAATTGCTTAAGATCTAAAGTAAAAGCAGTAATTGCTGGGAGCAGTGCAAAATGTAGACGAAATTGTTTTACTCTTGACAGATTGAACCAGCATTTGAGAATTTACAACGTTTTCTATTTTTACTAGTCAACTTTCAGAGTGATATCTGAATCTCCAGAAGTTATTATACATAATGTACATAACACATTAATTTAATATAACAATGGGTAGGTGGTCACAACTGAACCAACTGGAGTAGCTTATATAAAAAAATCAAACAGGCTAAAAACACATATAAACATATGAATAAGGAGCTGGAGTGTACCATTCAGCCCTTCAAGTCTGCTCTACCAATTAATCAGATCACGACTGAACAATTGTATCTGCAAATTAATTTTCCTGTCTACTTGTGATAACCTTTCACCTGTTTGCTTAGTAAGACTCTATCCACTTTTTGTGTAAAAGTATTCAAGGATTCTGTTTCCATCAGCCTTTCATGAAGAGAGTTCCTAACACTCAGGTCCCTCTGAGAAAAAAAAACTTTTTTTAAACTCATCTGTTCTTTAAAACTTATCTCTGTTTTAACTTGGTGACCACTAATTTTTAAATTTAACCCCTAGTTCTAGATTCTACTTCCAGCCTGTCAATGCCTCTCAGGATCTTAGGGTTTTTAATCAATTTGCCTCTTACTCTTCTAAACTCCAGAAGGTAAAAGTCTAGTCTGCCCAACTTTTCCTCATAATACAATGCTCTCACACCTGATAGTAGTCTGGTAAACAAACTGGCTCCAGTGCATTTGCATTGTTCCTTAAATAAGGAAACCAATGCTGTGCACAGGTGCTCTAGATAATGATGAAAGAATATACACAATGAATGGTAGGTTCCCAGGAAGTACTGAGGAACAAAGGGACCTTGGTGTACAAGTCCGTAGATCCATAAAGGTGTTAGCACAGGAAGATAGGCTGGTGAAGAAGGTATACAAGATGCTTGCCTTCATTAGCCACTGTATAGTATATAGGGGCAAGGAAGTCTTGTCACAACTTTATAAAACCTTGGTTTTGCCAGAGGTGGAACACTGTGTGCAGTTTTGGTTGCCACACTATTGGAAGGATATGGTTGCACTGGAGAGGATGCAGAGAAAATTCACCAGGATGTTGCCTAGGATGAAAAGTCTCAGTTATGAGGAGAGACTGGATAGGCTGGGTTTGTTATTCCAGGAGCAGAGGGGCTCTGGGGGTGTCTGGTGAGGATCTGATTGAGGTATACAAAATTATCATAGACATACAGAGTAAATCATGAGAATCTCTTCATGTCTAAGATCAGAGGGTGTAAATTTAGGGTGAGGAATAAATGGTTTACTTTAGAGGGATATGGGCCAAATGCAGCCAAATGGGACTAGTTCAGTTTAGGATATCTGGCCGGCATGGACAATTTGGACCAAAGGGTCTGTTTCCGTGTTGTAAGATTCTATGACACTATGGCTCTATGTAGTTTCACCAATGCATTGTATAACTGAAGCATAACTTCTCTCTGTATATTAATTGAATAAGAATGGATAAGATTACCCATCATTCTTATGAATTCAAATGAATAAAAGCCTAAAAGCCAGTTTTGATAATTTAACATCTTCAATTCAGGAATTGGCCTAATAAATTGCATTTCAACTGCCTTCAAAATCAATATATTCTTTCTTAAATTCATGGAGCAAAACTGTATACAGTACTCCAGGTGCAGCCTCACCAACACCCAATATAGTTGCAACAAAATTTCCCTGTTTTTAAACTCTAACATCCTATTTGCCTTCCATTTGCCTTCTTAATCACTTCTGCACCTACATGCTAATGTTTTTGCGTTTCATCCAGTAGAGTACCAAGATCTCTCAGTGTTGCACTTTTCGGAGTCTCTCTCCATTTAAACAAAAGTCTTCTTTTTGATTCTTCCTACCAAAGTGCATGATATCATATATTCCCACATTAAATTCCATCTGCCAAGTTGTTATCCACTCATTCAACCTTACTAAAACACCTTGAAAATCCCTTGCATCCTCATCAAAACAGGCCTTCCCACCTATTTTTGTATCATCAGCAATTTTGGATATATTATACTCTGCTGCCTTCTCCAAGTGATTTATATAGATAGGGAATAATTGAGGACCAAGGATTGATCTTTGTTGCAATTCACCTATAAAAGACCCTAATTCCCAACTCCCTGTCTTGTGTACGTTAACAGATCTTCAGTCGATACAAATACATTACCCTCAATTCTGTGAGCTTCAATCTTGTGAAATAACCCTTTATTGGCTTCTTACTGAGTGCCTTCTGAAAATCCAAATTTCCAACATCTACATGTTCTCCTTAATCAACTCTGCTTATTGTCACCTCAAAGAACTCTAGCAAGTTCATCAAACATGTTTTCTCTTTCACAAAACCATGTTGACTCAGTTTGTTTATATTAAGCTTTTTTTGATGTCCTGCTATTTCTTCCTTAGTGATGGAATCCAATATTTTTGCAGATTTTAGGTTAACTGACCTATAGTTTCTTGCTGAATCATTGTTTCCTGTTTATACCTCCCTATCTTCAGGGGTGTTACAACAAATGGTTTGCCAATCTGCTGGAACCCTCCTGGAATCCAGTGAGTTCTAGAATATTTTAACCAACGATTTCTCCATCTCTGGAGCCACATCCTTTAAAACCCTTGGATGCAGGCCATCAGGACCTGGCAACTTGTTTGCTTCAGTCTCATGGTCCGTAGTTTTATCCTTTTATCATTTTTGTAAATTCTGGTGTTATCTGTTGGTTGATTCTGAGACTTATACTCTCTATCTCTTCCTGTCATGGTCTGTTTATCATTTTGTGTAATAATACTTTGCTCTTTTGCTTTGACCCTGCTCTTTGATTTATCAGATTGGATCCCTTGCCCCAGATATTTAGTCTGCAATCCGATCTACATCCTTGTTGAGTGGCTGGCAAGAACATTACTCCCAGCACAGTTCAGGTGGAGACTGCCCCATTAGTAGTGATCTCACTTCTTTCAGTACTAGTGCCCCACAAATCAGACCTGACTTCTCCCTCCCTTGTCTTTGAGACAGGCATTCATCTGTATAATCCAGTTTTCACTATGTCCATTTGCCTTTGACTCAGGTAATAATTCAGAGATAATGAACTTTTGAGGTTCTGCTTCTTAATTTAGTGCCCAACTCCCCATAGTATCTCCTTTTGCCTATGCTGCTGCTACTTACATGTACCACAATGACTGGATCCTCCCATCCCATTGTAAGCTCCTCTCCAGCCCTAAGCAGATGTCCCAAATCCTGGAACAAAAAACACAGAACAACGCAGCAAAGGAACAGGCCTTTTAGCCCTCCAAGCCTACGCCAACATGTTTTGCCCTTCCATATTAAAACTGTCTTCATTTACAGGATGTGTAGCCCTCTATTCCCTTCATATTCATGTATTCGTCCAGGCGCTTCTTGAATGCTGCAATTTTGTCTGCTTCCAAAACCTCGCCTGGCAGCATATTCCAGGCATTCACCATCCTTTGAGTGAAAAATGTGCCTCCCACATCTCTTTTAAATTTCTCCCCTCGCACCTTGAACCTGTGTCCCTTAATAATTGACCCTTCCATCCTGGGAAAAAGCCTCATACTTTCCCTCTATCCATGGCATTGGCAACCTTATAAACTTCTTTCAGGTTGCCCCTCAACCGCTTGCGTTTCATTGAAAACAAACTCAGTCTATCCAAACCTTCTTCATAGCTAAATTCCCCCATACAAGGCGACATGCTGGTAAACCTTTTCTGTACCCTCTCCAAGCATCCACATCCTTCTGGTAGTGTGGTGACCAGAACTGTTCGCAATATTCCAAGTATGGCCTAACTAAAGTTCTATAAAGCTGGAACCAGACAGACAACACATTTGTCTGGAGTCATTCTCTGAGAGTACAGTGTCTACTCCACCACACTCCTTCTTACTCTCTCTATTTTGAAAGGCTTCCTATACCATTGTGCTATGGTTGGTTAGCTCATCCACTCTACCGCTCTCACTGTCATCCAGACAAGCTGAGACATCCTCAAATTTGCTGGATTATTCCGAAGACTCAGCCTCCTGCGGCATTGTCCTCTGGGCCCCCTTAACTGCCTCCCACACAGTCACACTGTTCTGCCCCTGAAATATGACCAAATTAGATGGCCTAACCCTATGAGGTATGACTGCCTCCTGGTACAAAGATTCCAAATAACTTGCTCTCTTCCTGATGCATTATGATGTTTGTCGTTCAGCCTCCAGCTCATAAACTCTGAACTTCACGTAAATAATGTAATAATCATGCAGTAACAAAAGTAGGAAAATAAATAATAATATATTTGATAACAAAACAGAATAAATAAAGGCTTTTGGAGAATGTGAACTTTGATCTGAACCAGCAAATTTGGCTAT
Source organism: Rhincodon typus (assembly GCF_021869965.1). Taxonomy (NCBI): domain Eukaryota; kingdom Metazoa; phylum Chordata; class Chondrichthyes; order Orectolobiformes; family Rhincodontidae; genus Rhincodon; species Rhincodon typus. Next base: position 19,712,974 of record NC_063343.1, on the reverse strand, counting down.
TTTCACATATTTCTCTTGAAAGATCTGTTAATGCAAACTCTGCATGTTTTAATTTTCCAATCTAGATGCGACCTTAAGTAAACAAAGGACAATATCAACTTCAAAGATATACTTTTGTGCAGCAATAGAAAGATAGTGGAGCTATTTATAACACACAGCACCCCTCAGCCACCTGGTTGAAAGAATTTGCTCAGTGGCAAAAAGAAGCTAATGGCAAACCTATAAATTCTCACTCATTCGGACAGCAAAAGCTCATTTTGATTTCAAAGTGTGTGTATGTGTGACATGATTTAATGGCTATCACCTTTTAAAAATAAATACAGCTCTATTTTAATGGGCTTGCAATCTGTTTCATTTGCTGCTCATAAATTTAATTGTACTTCTGTTGCCAGCTTTCCCCCTCCTTCTTGAGAGGATTGATTCCATGCTGGGGAAATGTTTTCATGGATACTGGACTCTCACCCACACTATTCGAGTGGCCATTATATATTGAAAAGCAGCGAGTGTTGTCAGACATATCAAATATAGTGAGTCATATCTATGCTTGTTGTACTCCATTCAATGTTTTAAACATGAGGCCTCTGGGCTTATTGGAACACTGATCGGAAGAGGCAGTATTCAAGGGTCATTGAGGTCATGCTTTATTGCTACTGTAATAGAGATCAGATACCAACATAAAACACCACATATTCCATGACCTCAGAGAAATTAATTCAAAAAGAGTCATTTAGGCATAACATATTTTTAATAAAGAATTAAAAATGATTGAGTGAACCATTGACTTTTGGTAGATTAACGTTTCTGTCAATTTTCTAATTAAAACTAAATATTGACTGAGATTTTAACTGATTCAAAGTGCACCACTTACACACTATCATAATTAAGCTCTAAATTAAGGCAGTAATGTATGAGGAAGTTTCAAGCCTATGAATTGAAGTGTAAGTTGGTAAAAATGGGCAAATTCAGAAATTCTGCTGATGTTTATTGCATGTCTTTCTGACACCAATTTTAAAATCAATTCTCTCAAATACATGTAACCTTCCAGTTACAAGCCAGAGACCTACTGAAGTTACTTCATCAATTACCGGTGAAATCTATTGCAATAACTACCAATACAATACCTATATACTCTATGCCTGTGCGCTTCCCTCCATTTTACTCGATGAAGGAGCAGTGCTCCAACAACTTGTGATTTCAAATAAATCTGTTGCCTATAACCTGGTGATGTGTGACGTCTGACTTTGTCCACCCTAGTCCAACAGTGGCACCTCCACATCATGGCTACCAATATAACAGATCATTAAGTAAACACTTGTCTCAATTCTCACCACAGTACTGAAGAGATAGAAACAATATTTTGTATTGAGTACATTGGCTGACCAGTTTCTGTTTTGCTTTTTATTCCTATATTGCAGAAAAGATTGGCAGAAACTTAGACCCTTTACTGCAGTTCAGGCAATCGTATTCCCAAGTCTTTTTTATAAACTGATCTCTCACACATGGGATGTATTGAGCAACCTTGATGTCCTGATACAATTCTATGGATTTAAAGATATGTGGTTCATAAATTAAGATTTAACAATAAAACTATCACTACCTTCTGCAAGTCACAATTTACTAAAATATACATAAATTGCTGGCAGCTAGTGCTCAGGTGTAAAAATTAATTGAAAAAAATTTGGAAGGTTGACCTTGTCACATGATGTGATCCTAGCCACTGATGGTATGTGGTAAGGATAGTTTGCTGCTACCAATCTTCTTTTTCACTATTTTAAAATAATTTGTCAAACAAAATTATTGCAGACAGCCCCAAAGGAGCATTGGAATAAAATCAAAAATTCAAAGGAATTTTAGAAACTTAAACTAAAATAACCTTTTTTGGGGCCTAATATGCACCCTAGTCCCCATGACACTCATTAGTTATGGAAGACCTGGAAGTGTACTGGCAGACACAACAGGGTTGTTCTTTAAGGACACCTAAATGCAAATGTAATCACAAAAGAGAAGCACACATCCAAATAAAATGTCTGACTCCACACTTTCCTAACTGCAACCCGCCACCTAGACCTGTTAATGGCCACATAATGAAGTTCTCTGATCTACCAATCCCTCCCTGCACACAATGTCCAAGGACCAGGAGTATGGGGCTGAAGTACAAACAAAAATTTAATGAAAACCCCTTAAAAAAGGAAACCTATTACAATGAATATTGAACAAATAATGAACATAACCTATGTCCTCCTTGAGATCACAAAAATTACAGGCAGCCCATGAGTCTAGGAACTGACTTAACCTACGATTGCACAGAACTGCGGAGTGCAAAAACAACTCTGCCCTGGAGCTCCGATGGAAAGGAGGAAGACTCCCACACAGAAACCCCTCCACTAGGGACCTCACCTGCCACTGGGTGGCAAGATGGAACACCAGGGAGTGTCCGGAAGGTGGATGATGGGAAGAAATGAAGGGTAAGCAGGACCTACTCATAAGGAAACAGATCTGCAGTTAATAGAAGGACAGCGAGAGAAATTCCTCAAGATAGTTGAAATGGTGTTGGGGGTCGGGGTTGGGGGTGGGGAAGGGCCCAAAGGAGGTATCGGGGACTCAGGCCAATGTGGAATTCTGTGTCAATGGAAGTCAGTGCAGACAATGTACATTTGCATGTATGAGGCACCTCGATACTACTAGTATTATCGGGTCTCCGCCCCACTGTTTTTAGGCTCTGGATAGCTTTGGCAGTGAGCTGGAGACTAACTGACATGTGCTTGGCAAGTTCTTGTGGTGTCATCCAGCCTGCTCCTCGACCATTCAACATGTCCCTGAGTCTGGTCGAACCAGCTTGCTAAGGCCTCTCCTATTCCAACTGCCTAAAACCATACTGGTGGAAGTAGGAATTCCTGAGCAGCAGCTCCCAAACAGCAGCTGCTATTCCTGACAGGGTGAGCTCTGGTGTGAGGTGATCAGGTTCCAACTCTGAACCGGGTGCTGGCATAAAGAAAATGCAACTCCAGTAAGAGTTACAAAGACCAATGATCAATGTCAATGTATCACTGTGGGATCTGAAATCAGAAAGTCATTGTTTGGCTTTAATGGCAGTCTGATGCCTGACCTCTCTCCCCAATTTGGTGACTCAGAACCTCAGCAGAGGCCCAGTGCTATCTTTTGCCTGAGAAGAGGTCTGTGAGCATCCTTCATTTCTTTATGACAAACTACTCCTTTGGGGTAGGGATCAAAATGATCAATCAGTATTTTCTGAAGAAGGGTCTAGGCCCAAAACGTCAGCTTTCCTGCTCCTCTGATGCTGCTTGGCCTGCTGTATTCATCCAGCTCCATACCTTGTTATCTCTTGTAATCAGTATTGCAACATGGCAGCAATCTGATGTATCATAAGTTATGGAAGGCCTGAAAGTGTACTGGCAGACACAATGGGCAGTCTCTCCAAGGATACCCAAATGCAGATCTAACCATAAAAGAGAAGCGCACACCCACATAAAATGACTCCCATCCCCAATTGCCATTCGCTGCCTGGACCTGTTAATGACCACGTAGTGAGGCCCACTGATTTGCCTATCCCTCTCTGCACACAATGCCCATGGACCAGGAAAGTTGGCCTGCAGTACAAACAAAAATTTAATGAAAATCCCTTAAAAATGGAAACCTATTACAATTAATCGAAGTTCAACCCCTGTATGGCAGCACTTGAAGCAGCCCTGTCCAGAGCTCGAGGTGTGTGTTGGATTTAACTTCTAGCTCTTGCCAGTTCACCAGCCAGGATTCCACAGCAGGGCTAAGATAGACTCCCAGGTTAAAGAGATATACTGTGCTCCTGGTGAAGGACCTGAGCAGAGTATATATATTGGCACTCCAGAATCCTTCGCAGGCCAGTCAGGTCTGAGGAGTACATCACCAATGTACACCCATGCCTAACCAGCGCATAGCTAAACCCCACAATTCCTTCACAAGAGGCCCAAAAATGACTTCATGTAAATTGTACATAACTGACAAGTCAAGGGGCAGCCCTCAAGTGTTCCTGCTTCAGAGCACAGGGGCACCATCAAAGACTCATTAACTTTTAACAGATATTCTGTTGCTATAGACAGAAGTCTGATACAGGTGGAACACTACATCATGAACTTGAATGTTTGCAGACGCCCAAATAAATATTTGTAATCCACTCTCTTGACACCTTCCCCTGATCAAGGGAAAGAAAAGCAGCCAATGGAGCAGACTTTTGGGAAAGATGGATAAAGTCCTGGGCCAAATTAATGTTGTTATGCATGTTCTGGTTTAGGACAGGTCAGGGTGGACTTATGTGGTCCAGCACAGTGCAAAGTCAAAAAGACATGGCCCTGGTAACTAGTTTTAATCATGCTGAGTGAGGGGTGGGTGGTGGGGGTTTTGGGGGGGAGCCAGGCACCAGTTTTTAAGAAGGCTGAGATTGGCCCTCTTTGATAGCATGGCTGTGATGGCTCAGTGTGGTGAAAAGGGCATCCTCCCATTCTTATAGGACCCATTTATAGTTATTCACCAGGGCAGGAGAATGAAGAAGGGGAGCTTGTCACTCTTCCTCACCCATTGCTTAACAGTTTGAGATATCTTGTCTGGAAAGGTGGAACCTTGCATAAGGGCTGGTAGAAATGGTTGTGAATTTGAGTTTATGCAACAATCTCATAATCGTTGTATATTTTGGAACTATCCACTGCTGCTTTATGGTTAAGGTAAACTGCTGCAACCAATCAGCCTCTCTATGATGAGTCTAAGGGCCTATCTACTTAGGAGATAGGTGGAGGATAAATGACTATGAGTCTTAACAAAAAACTTCTTCATCTTGTCAACACAATGTAGTTTGTTTCTTGATAGCAAAAGGTACAAATTACATTGATTTATAAGGTATAATTACGAAGATCATCCTTTCACATCCAGACCTTGTGCTAGGCTGCTTGATATTCACCCAACTCTGTGCAATAACATCATATTGAGTGGAATTGATGGAAATCTCCAACTTCAAATCTTTCAGAATTTATACAACAGACCTTTGTCATTCAGAGATTAGAATTGAAAAGTATGGTCTACAGAGTCTTTGCAAATAATCTGGGGGTCTACTTTCAGCTTTAGGAAATCAAACTTGGAACAAATACTGGAAATAGTCGGAAGGTCGTGTCACATCTGCACAGAGGAAAAAATTAATATTCCATCTGAATTCAGAAAAGATATGTTAGCTTTGGCAAATGTACCAAATGCGGGGGACGTGACAAACTGCAGGCAACCAAGAAGTAGTTGAGTTGCTTCTCAAGAGTCTTCGAGTCTCCTTCTATGCCAACCACAGAAAAGTAAATTAAAGCCTACTCACTGGGACTTTGCTTGGCTAGGCTGCCAAATATGGAATATGCACATCATATAATCCCTATTGTTCGAAAATTGTTACTTAGATAGTTAACCATGAATATTAAAGGAGCATGTGCACTGGCTTTTCAGCAGTAGTTTCCAGTGTAAGATAAGAAAGGCAATGCCATTGCAGGAAACAGTTCACTAAGTTATTCCTCATCATGATAGCGTTGCTACCCGTCTGTTTTCATCTGATGGAAGGTCTCAATGACTTTTGCTCTTCTTTGTAAACAAACAATGTGATGATTTAAATGCCAACTTTCAAACCACAAAAAAACCAGAGAAGTCAAAAGGCAAGTGACCAAGTGAAAAACAGCTCTCAATAGAAGCCTTTTATGAAGTCTAATACTTCAATGTGAGTGAATAAGTTAAACTGGATTTCAGGAGTTTTATTAGGGTTTGAGATCATGTTTCACAATTCTCTTGTTTTTATTGTGAAAACTGAAATCAAATCACCTCATAGCCTACAAAACAAAGTTGTAATGGAAGTACAAAGGGGCTTGCGAAAATCTTTAACAGCTTTGTCCAATATTCTACAATTATACACTGCACATAAGGAGAAAACTGAAGAATAATGAAGTTTACATTTTAGAATTGACAAAAATGGAAATATTTGTAAGTGGAAGTGAATTCTGGTCAGATTTATTTCCTGATGAAAACAAGGTGGAGGCTCAGTTCTGTACAGTAGGAGGAGACTGGTGAAGCTTAATACAGTCAAGGCTGAGAGAGAGAGATACATGCACTCACACAGATCTCATAGATACCTAGTAGACACAGAGAGTGACAGAGTGGCAGAAAGAACCCTCATAGGTGTTGCTGTAAATTATTTCTTATGCCTGCTGTTTGAGATGATGCCCTCATATTCCTGGTGTTTGTGCTGTGTGTATATTAGAGTTGTTGCCAAATACCCTATGTCCTTGGAGTCTTTGTTGTGTATCGCGTAAGTATATGTGAGTTTAGTGACAGCAAATTCAAGTAACTGGCAACAGAAAAAAAATCCAAGTGACTGCACTTTACATATGCTGCCTTCTGTCATATGTCTGCTTACCATGGGTTTGTTTGTCCAGAACATTGCATTTTTACGGGGAGTTCATTCCAAGGATGGAAATGAAGGTTAAAAAACGGCTATAATGTTCAGTAATTTTTCTTAAGTGCCAATGAACAATGGCCAGTGATTGTTTTATTAAAAAAAAATACTGTCTTAAGCTTTACTGCTTAATAACTTGGGCATTGGTGATTGTGGGAGTCCTTCTCTCTGTTCTAACACCCTGTTTTCAAAGTATTGCTGTTAATTACCTTGGTTCAGAGATAGTAGGAACTGCAGATGCTGGAGGATTTGAGATAACAAGGTGTAGAGCTGGATGAACACAGCAGGCGAAGCAGCATCAGAGGAGCAGGAAGGCTGACGTTTCGGGCCTAGACCCTTGTTCAGAAAACACAGCAGGCCAAGCAGCATCAGAGGAGCAGGAAGGCTGATGTTTCGGGCCTAGACCCTTCTTCAGAAATCTGAAGAAG
>NC_063343.1:19574940-19705677 GCF_021869965.1 Rhincodon typus | reverse complement strand
CCTTATTAACATGCAGCTTCCTATCTTTCCAAATCTGCCAAACAAACTAAATGCTGAGAATTCATGACATGGAAATTGGAGTGAATACTTGACAACTTCAACTCATGATTTACTCCAAAGAACTTCCATGTTGGTCAGTGTGCAGCAACCTCTCTGGGCACGCGCCATGGGCACCAGCCACACTATCCTTCATCCATGGACATTGGCATTCAATAATTGCCAGTCCTTCAGTGACTTTATGACACCTTTCTGATCCAGTTGCAGGATGCTTACAAAGATTACAGCTGTATTTCGAGGCACCCTAGCAATTTGCATTGAAAAGTGGCTGCAAAGACACTTTGCATGCAGGGACTGGTACCTAGCTCATGAATTGGACCAGGCTGCCTCTTGGCTGCTTTCTTGCTGTCTAGTATTTGGTCATTTAGCTTCTACCTCTATGTTCACAGCATTCTTGCATTGCCTAGCCTTGTCTACTAGCACAGTCACATGACCAGGTTACTGTCTTGCTGGCCAACAGCCTTCAATCAAAGGGATGTGCATCTTGCCTTACAACACAACAATGTCAATCTCACCCCTGCACCATGTGCTAACAGCCTACGTGGCAAACACACCGCATGCGCAACAATCAAGTACCAGTGTCTCCAAGGCTTCTTAGTCTTTACATAGTCCTCACCAAACTCCATGGAGGCACCCATCAGTCAGGGGGTTGAGGCACAGTGAATTATGTGTTTCATGTGCAAAACCTCAAGGCCTTTAAGAGGGCACAGTGAAGATTTACTGGAATGGAGAACACGGGGCTCTAATTCTGTGAGAACACCAAGTGAAGGTGTACAAAATTCTGAATGAGTACATGAGGAGAATTGCTTCCACTGGCAAGAGGTTGGTAATGAGTGTATACAAAATTGTGTTAATTGGTCAAAAAAACAGGGGAGAGATAAGAACTATATTTATTGCAAAAGTTATGATGGCCGGCACAGCCCTAAAGAATAGTGGAAGCAGATTCAATAGTAACTTTTAGAATGTTTCTTTTCCAGTATACATCAAAGTTCAATCAACAAGACAATTATTTTGTTCTTTCACAGGCACAGTATGTGTGAATAACCTGCTTCTGTGCTTCATCATTCTATAAATGGACAATCATTGTCCATACAAGTGTTTTTGTATGTAACTCTGTCTTTTCAGGCACCAAGTCTATGTTGAAGTTGGAATGGCTTAGCAGGTTGTCACGTACCGCTGAACAGCTACTTGTTGCATTGATAGACAGTCCCTCTATATTTAACACAGTATACACAGCCTTTCGTGTCTTGTCTCGTATGGATTCTTCAGTAATCCTCCAAACATTTCAGAATTCTGAAGAAGGGTCTAGGCCTGAAACGTCAGCCTTCCTGCTCCTCTGATGCTGCTTGGCCTGCTGTGTTCATCCAGCTCTACACCTTGTTATCTCTGTTAATTACCTTGTCTGCTTGCTGACTGCAGCTAGTCCGTGGCTGGGCTTTCTGGCCACTGAATCAGAATATCGAAGAAAATGGCTATATCACCATATCACTTTTCACGAGTTCAAAGTCCTTTCCAAATAAGGGGTGGTGGCTATGTTGATTCCAGCATTTTATGTTGTGGTTTAACACATTTGAGATTTACCCAGACAACAAGGTGCAGAGCTGGATGAACACAGCAGGCTAAGCAGCATCATAGGAGCAGAAAGGCTGACATTTCGGGCCTAGACCCTTCATCAGAGATTTACCCAGTTTAGTTTGGTTGAGGAAAGAACAATATAATACAGTGGAACATTGGTAGGATCCATTCATTTGCATCTCACCAGTTGAGTTTTAATCTCTCCTTTTGTTCAAACTAAAGTTTGGAGCCAGGCAGACTAGAGATTGCATAATCCTGTTATGTTGATCCATTCTTAAACAAAGAGAAGTGTGAATTCCCCGAATATCTGAGAATGTCATATTTAATTAAATATTTGCTTTAGATTTGGGACTATTTGCAGCTCAGATACTAAAAATCACATGGTTTGTGACAGCCATTTCAAAGCCTGTATGTGTGCAATTTTTAAAATATTGATCACAAATTTACAATATGGAATATAATCAGAAGTAGATTGTAGACTTGCTCACTGAGCTATAAATCTTCTCAAAACCTTTAATCAGAAATAATAAATATTGGCCAAGATTTTAGGATTACTGTTGGAACAGATTTGACCATAGGTTTTTGTGTTTAGATTACTCATTTCCTTATTGGCAATATTTCCAGCTAGAATTCTGGGTCTGTCTTGCCCTGAATGTGCCCTCTGTAGGAACCAGGAGAGAAATCTATTCAGCATGGGCTACAACACATTTTTATTTTTCCTGCACTTGCTACCATGTTTTGAGAGTTAAATTGGTTAAAGGCCCCAAAGCCACTTTGACCAGCAAATGAATAAAGGTAAGTCTGTCAGGTGAGAGAGGGTGCAGTGAATCAGATAGATGAGGGTGTAGTATACAAGGTGGGTAAATTGGAGGATGCCAGGTGGGTGAACTGGATCAAGTGCCAGGTGAGTGATGTGTAAGCTGCCAGGAGGTTGAGGAGACAGGGTACCAATTGAATGAGGTGAAAAGGGCACCAACCAATTGGATGCTTAGTGCTTTAGTGCTTAGGATAGTTTGAGGGACAGGACTGGGATGAAGTGGTTAGATCTGACAGGTGGGGAAGATGTCATGTTGAAATGGAGCAGTCTGGGAAGCTTTTGGGTCAAGGGAAAGAATGTCAGATTGAGGTGTTGTCAGGTCCAGCAGGTGGGGAGGTGCAGGCTGGTTTAGGATGGGGAGGGGAGGTGGGATGTTGGGTCCAGGAAGGTAGTGGCAGGTGGAGGGGGAACAGTTGTTGTGTTCAGCGGGTGAGGTCTGTCAGGTTTAGTCAATTTGGAACGGAAAGTGCAGACCAGGTGATGGTTCCCAGTTCTGGTGGATGAGGTGAAGGTACTGGGTTGCTGATTGATATAACAAATCTGGCACTATCAGGTGTCAGGGAGGTGTAATTGTGGGTCTGTGGTGAATTGGAGTTTAATTTATTAGTCACCAAAGAGATAGAGCAGGTTTTTAATTTTCTAACTTTACCTCCGTAGCTATTAAGCTCAATTAAATCTGAATGATCCAACTTTAATGGGCTACTTTGGAAGTTCCAAATACAGAGGAATTGCACACTTCTTTTTAACTCATCTAAAGACTTTTCCACATATACAGTGTTGATAGTCTATTTGACAGCATATCTCTCAGCAAAAATATCAATCTAACAAATACATTGTTTAAGAGTACAGAAATATTTCCTAATAACAGCACTGTCACACCTCACCTCATTGATCTTTCTAAAAGAAAATTCATGGGACATGAACATTACTGAATGGGCTACAAGTTATTGCCTATCCCAGTTGCTCAGAGGGCAATTAAGAGGTTACCACATTGCTCTGGACCTGGAGGTACATGTAGGTTCAACCAGGTAAACTGGCTGCTTTCATTCTCTGAAGGATATTTATGATTCAGATGGGTTTTTAACAACAATCAATGGTGATTACATGGTTGTCATTAGGCCAGCCTTTTAATTTCAGATTATTTTGTATTGAATTCAAATTTCACCACTGAATACAGAAACAACTCACGGTATGGCATTTAAAGATGTTACAAGCTCCAACATGCCCAGTCCAATTCATACCTCCATGATTCTGGTGTAAAACCCAACAGCTGCTAAGGACTGGCCACCTCCATATAAATTGAGAAGCAAATTAGGGGCAGGATCTCAACATTATCATGTTCCTTTTTAATAGGGACAAGTTGGTGAGATTCTAGATCGTGTTCCCTCCACAGCCCTTATGAAAATGGTCAAGGATGGTAACGAAAGCAGATCTTCTAAGACACCCACTCAATGTCTTCTTCTTTTCAGCCCTGTCTCCCCTTGGTTATGATTTAGACTATTAAAATCCTGCCCCAAGAATTAAGATGAAAATGGAAAAACATCCAGTGACAGTCAACTTAAGCTTGTTTTCTTACTATTGTTTAAAATCAGAAAGAACAAAACAAAATCTGAAGTAAAATATTTGTGTTCTTGGCTTTATAAATAATGGCATAAAGTACAAGCATAAGGAGGTCGTGTTATACCTGTACAAGACCGTTGTTAGATATAACTCAGCTGGAGTATTGTTATGGATGCCAAATCATCGGAAAGATGTGTATATATTGGAGGGACTGCAGAAGTGGTTCTAGGAATGAGAAACCTCAGTTACGAGGATAGATTGAAGAGGTGGGACTGTTTTCCTTGGAGAGAAGAAGACTGAGAGGAGACTGAATGGAGATTTTCAAAATCATGAGCAGGTTGGATAGAGTAGTTAGAGAGAAGGCATTCCTACTTGTTAAACTAAAAAGAACAAGAGGGTACAGATTTTAAAGTGATGTGCAAACAATACAAGAAGCAGGTTTAATTGAGGCATTCAAGAGGGCATTGGATAATTAGTTGGTGTGCAGGATGTGGGGAAAAGGAGGGATATTAGTTGTGGGTAATAGAACTGGTGCAGGCATGATGGGCCAAATGTCTTCCTTCTGTACCATAACAATTCTGTGATTCTGCTTCAAGAACCATCTTTGTGTTTATTTAAATGCATTTTACAGTCAATGAAGTGGTGAAGTGTAATGTTGTAAACAGAGCAGCCAATTTCCACACATCAAACTCTTGCTAGTAGTTGTGTTGTCACGTCACATGGTGGGAGGGTGCTGCATCATGTGAGCTGAGCCTTAGCCATAGCTTCACCAGATCCTGAGTTTTTTTATTTTTTTTTCTACATACCTCTGGAGAGAGCTCAGTCATGGAGGTGGAAGCAGCGGCAGGGACAGCATCGTGTCTTCATTGGGTCCGGAGCATGGTAGTGGCTGGGGGCCTGGACTGGGACTTGACAATCGGGGATCGAACCCAATGCAGGAAGTGAGAGCCCAACGCGGCAGTGAGGGAGGCCCCCCAGCATCTGTAGCAGCTGCAAGAACAGGCAGCCTGAGGTCTCCCTGAGACCAGGCCAAAGCAGAGGAGATTGAGCCCTTGTAGGGAGTGCAAGCCCAGCATGGCTAAGTACTTAAGAAAAACTGTTGAACTTTTAATGTTATTTCTTTATTTTTCTACTTAATACTAAGAAGGACTGCAATAGAGTTGTGGAGTCGTACAGAATGGAAACAGACCCTTCAGTCCAACCAGTCCGCACCAACTGTAATCCCAAACTAAACTGGTCCCACCTGCCTGTATTTGGCCCATATCCTTCCAAATCTTCCTTATTCATGTACTTATCCAAACGCCTATGTAACTATGTCTTTATCCACCACTTTCTCTGGAAGTTCATTCTATACACGAACTACTGTCTATATAAAAGAATTGTCCCTCATGTCTTATTTAAATCTTTCTCCTGTCATATTAGGAGTCCCCTAATCTTCAAATTCCCCACCCTAGGGAAAAGACAGCTCCATTCACCTTACATATCCCTCGTGATTTTGTAAACTTCTATAAGGTCACCCCTTAACCTTCTAGCCTCTCCCTATAATTCAAACCATCCAGTCCTGGCAACATCTGGTAAATCTCTCCTCTCCAGCATAATAATATCTTTCCTATAACAGGGAGACCAGAATCGGACACAGTACTCCAAAAGAGGCCTCATCAACACCTGGTATTATCTCAATATAACGTCCCAACTCCTATACTCAAAGGTCTGAGCAATGAAGGCAAGCATATTAAATGCCTTCTTAACCACTCTATCTATATGTGACACAAACTTTAAAGAACTATGTACCTGAACCCCTAGGTCTCTCTATTCTGCAACACTATCCAAGGCCCTGCATAAGTCCTACTCTTGCTTGTTTTACTAAAATGTAATACCCTGCATTTATCCAAATTAAATTTCATTTGCCACTCTTCAGCCCATAGACCCAATTGCTCAAGATCTCTTTGTAATCTTAGTGATGACTTTCTTCACTGTCCACTATACCACCATTTTTGATGTCATCCACAAACTTACTAACCATGCCTCTATATTCTCATCTAAATCATTTATATAAATGTCAAACAAAAGTCCTCTTGTTCCTGGAAGAAGAGAATGTCTCTGCTTTTCCACCTTAGCCCATCCTTCAGGTCCCTATTAGAGAGTTACAGTGCCATCTTACCCTTCTGTGTAACCATCTGACTCTACCCTTTGACAATCTGGGCAGCTTCAGAATGCAAGGGAACTTCCAAATGGACAGTGGGATTTTAAAGATGGTGCAGATGCAAGGGATGCAGGTCTTTGGCTGAAAAACCCCGAGTGGCAATTTGTTCCAGGAACTGCCATGGTAAGACGGAATTTGGCTATGACACAAGCTATAGGAACAGAGTAGGAAATTAATGCAGTGAATTTGGCAGGTTACAATGAGAAAACACATTAGGTCTCACAGAAAAGCTCTCTTCATAGCTCATTGCAACTATGGCTTAGCCAGAAAAGTAAAATTCAACCCTTTATCTTCTTTCATACAATATTAAATGCCTATGTGTTCATTCAAACAAAGAGATTTGAACTAGATCAAACACTTCTTCAGTTGGACTTTTATTGGCTATGTATGATTGACAGTTTCGTCAGATTGTAAAAAGAGAAATTTTGTCAAAGAGAATGTTGAATGCCTGATTTTTAAAAAAATTCAAGAACATTTCAAAGACTTGCCAGTGTTGTTGTAGGGCTCATTGGCTCTGAACCAAGTGGATGATGAAAGAGTGGGTATGAGGATACGCAGGAGGCTTGTAATGAGCATAAGTAGTACAAAGAGGGAGTTAACGGTCTGAGGGGGTGTATGAGCTGTATAAGAGGTATATGGGTAGTTAAGGGTGATGGCTATGAGTCCTAACAACCACCTTATGAACTGGATTGATGTCCTTGTAGAGGATGAGATAACAAGGTGTAGAGCTGGATGAACATAGCAGGCCAAGCAGCATCAGAGGAGCAGGAAGGCTGATGTTTCGGGCCTAGACCCTTCTTCAGAAATCCTTGTAGAGGATGACAGGACTCCTAACCTGCTTGCCTTGGCATTTAGTGCTACCTCAGGCCAGCTTCAGTAGGTGGCCGGTGCATTCTCCACTTTGACCCTTTAAGATAAATATACCGCAGGAATCTTCAGTGCTGCTCCTACTGACATCATAACTACAAATCTCGTGTTTAATTTTTAACTTTATTTCTCTACTTTATTGTAAGAAGGACTGTAATGTTTAATTTTTTTTTAACTTTGTATCTAGGTACCATTTTACCTAACATGGCATCAGGAATGGTGACGTTGTACACTTTTCACTGTACTCATATACTTCTTCATTGGAGAGAGAAAACTGTGTTGATTTAACCTGAAGGCCACCATATGTCTGGCGAGGAAAGAGGTTGGGAGGAGAGTCCTTCATGGTAACATCAGCCAGTGATGGGAATTAAACCCATGCCATTGGTATTGCACTACTCTATAAACCAACCAACCATCCAGCCAACTGAGCTAAACTGACCTGCAATATAATAATGACCAGATAATCTGTTTTTGTGATGTTGACTGATGGCTGAGTATTAACTAGGATCCAGAGGATAACTGTCATGTTTTCCTTTGTGGTATCTGGGGATCTATTACATCTACCAAGGAGGCAGGCTGAGTTTCAACTTAATTACTCATCCAAAAGCATTTCAGACAGTGCAGCACTTGAGGCTTTGCACAGTCAGCCTTGATTTTGAGCACAAGTCTTGGAATGTGACTTGAACCCACATCCTTCTGACACAGAGGTGAGAACACTACTGACTAAGAGATGGCTCACATACAATGCCAGCCCAGGAAGTAGTCTTACCACCATACTAAATACAAATGTGGAAGAAATCAATGTGTGAAACACCACTGGAATACAAAGTAAAGTGACATTATGTATGTTGATAATTTAAATTAAAAGATAACTGGATTTTTTTTGTCTCTGATGGGTTTGCAGCACTGCTTTACTTGTTTTTATTTTCACAAGGATATTTCTGAAATGAATGACAGTTCTTTTTTCCCTTCAAAATCCTTCTTTTCAATAGGCCAACGTGAGCTCAACCCTCAGTTTGAATGAAGCTTAGAGGAATTGAGTGCAATTGTATCATAATGTTGGAATGTTCTTTTCAATGTGATTTCTTCATTGACTGCAAAACACTTTGTGACATATGGCAACATTATGTAGATCAAATGATTAAAATTAGATCTAAGCTGTTCAGGGATGATGTCAGGAAGCACATCCACATACAAAGGCTGGAGAAAATCCGGGACACAGCCCCTAAAGGCTGGTGAGGCTGAGTCAATTGAAAGTTTCAAAAATTATATCATTAATTTTTTGTTTAACATGAATATTAAGAAATAAGGAACCAAGGCAGTTCAATGGAGTCAGGATACAGGCCAATTATGATTTAATGGATTTAATTGAAAGATAGGTCAGGCTGGAGGACCAGAATGGCTTCTTCCTGTTCTTATGATTTTACTGATTCATGAACCCAAAAAGCGATGCAGGAATTTATTGCCAAAAATTGATAGAATTGATATTAGTATTCCATTATACTTGATAGCAATTCCACACATTGTGCTGCTTTATGTATCATTTAGCAAGATAACACAGAACATTTATTGTCCACAGCCTGTACATTTCAGTTCACGACCCCTTTAATTCTTTTGTCGGGCTTATGCGCTACTTATGCCAGAATGTGGCCTGTTTGGAATGCAACAGGCTGCTGTGTGGAAGTATATCTGCATGGCACAGCAGGAACAATGATGGGGTGGGGGGTGTCCCTGGGTGTGCCAAAACATACTGATTTAACCCAATAGTGATTTTGCCCAGTCCAACTGGCTGATGCGATGCCAGAATCCCAAATTTGACGAATGAATGTCAAGGCAGCATCTGCATTATTTACTTAAAAAAAACAAGCACAAAGCTACGTGATCAGGCCCATGGTTATGCTATTTAAAGGGCTAGGCACCCAATTTAATGCAAAGTAATTTCTTAAAACATTTTTGTTTCAGGTGAATCTTCACCACTGCCAACCATGTTTTATGCGTTAGCTGGTAGATTTGCTGGAACCACCCTCTTTCCTGGTAGGATCTGCAGGGCCTGCTTAATGTAATGTCGTAGAGGAATGGCCTAATTTCTGCTCCTATGTCTTATCGTCTTATAGCGGGAGAATGGGGTTGAGGAACTTATCAGCCATGATTGAATGGCGGAGCAGACTCGATGGGCCGAATAGCCTAATTTTTGCTCCTATGTCTTACGGTCTTAATACAGATGATGGTAGGGCCCTGGACAGTGTTGTTGAACAGAGAGATCTAGGGGTTCATAGACCATAGAACATTACAGCACAGTACAGGCCCTTTGGCCCTCGATGTTGCGCCGACCTGTGAAACCAATCTGAAACCCATCTAACCTAAACTATTCCATTATCATCCATATGTTTATCCAATGACCATTTAAATGCCCTTAAAGTTGGCGAGTCTACTACTGTTGCAGGCAGGGCATTCCATGCCCTTACTACTCTCTGAGTAAAGAACCTACCTCTGACATCTGTCCTATATCTATCACCCCTCAATTTAAAGCTATGTCCCCTCGTGCTAGCCATCACCATCCGAGGAAAAAGGCTCTCACTGTCCACCCTATCTAATCCTCTGATCATCTTGTATGTCTCTATTGAGTCACCTCTTAACCTTCTTCTCTCTAACGAAAACAGCCTCAAGTCCCTCAGCCTTTCCACATAAGACCTTCCCTCCATGCAGACAACATCCTGGTAAATCTCCTCTGCACCCTTTCCAATGCTTCCACATCCTTCCTATAATGCGGCGACCAGAACTGTACGCAATTCTCCAAGTGCGGCCGAACCAGAGTTTTGTACAGCTGCAACATGACCTCATGGCTCCAAAACTCAATCCCTCTACCAATAAAACCTAACACACCGTATGCCTTCTTAACAACCCTATCAACCTGGGTGGCAACTTTCAGTGATCTATGCACATGGACACCGAGATCTCTCTGCTCATCCACACTACCAAGAATCTTACCATTAGCCCAGTACTCTGTATTCCTGTTACTCCTTCCAAAGTGAATCACCTCACACTTTTCCGCATTAAACTCCATTTGCCACCTCTCAGCCCAGCTCTGCAACTTATCTATGTCCCTCTGTAACCTGCAACATCCTTCCGCACTATCCACAACTCCACCGACTTTAGTGTCATCCGCAAATTTACTAACCCATCCTTCTACGCCCTCATCCAGGTCATTTATAAAAATGACAAACAGCAGTGGCCCCAAAACAGATCCTTGCGGTACACCACTAGTAACTGAACTCCAGGATGAACATTTCCCATCAACCACCACCCTCTGTCTTCTTACAGTTAGCCAATTTCTGATCCAAACTGTTAAATCACCCTCAATCCCATGTCTCCGTATTTTCTGCAATAGCCTACCATGGGGAACGTTATCAAACGCTTTACTGAAATCCATATACACCACATCAACCGCTTTACCCTCATCCACCTGTTTGGTCACCTTCTCAAAGAACTCAATAAGGTTTGTGAGGCACGACCTACCCTTCACAAAACCGTGTTGACTATCCCTAATCAAATTATTCCTTTCTAGATGATTATAAATCCTATCTTTTATAATCCTTTCCAACACTTTACCCACAACCGAAGTAAGGCTCACTGGTCTATAATTACCAGGGTTGTCTCTACTCCCCTTCTTGAACAAGGGGACAATATTTGCTATCCTCCAGTCTTCTGGCACTATTCCTGTAGACTATGTACATAGTTCATTGAAATTTGCGTCACAGGTAGACAGGATGGTTAAGAAGGCGTTTAGCGCCTTGCCTTCATTGTTCAGACTGCTGGGGTATAGGAGTAGAACCCTGACAAAGGGTGTTGGCCTGAAATGTTGACTTTCTTGCTCCCCTATGCTATCTGACCTGCTGTGCTTTTCCAGCTTCACACCCATAGACTATAGGAGTAGGAGGTTAGGTTGAGGTTGCACAGGATGTTGGTGAGGCCACTTTTGAAGTACTGTGTACAGTTCTGGTCACCCTGCTATAGGAAGGATATTATTAAATTGGAGATGGTTCAGAAAAGATTAACCAGAATATTGCTGGTACTGGAAGTTTTGAGTTATAAGGAGAGGCTGGATAGGCTGGGACTTTTTTCACTCGGAATTTGAGGGGTGACCTTATAGAGGTTTATAAAATCATGAAGGGCATAGATAACGTGAATAAACAAAAGCTTTTTTCTGTAGGATGGGGGAGTTCAAAACGAGGTGGCATATTTGTAAGGCGAGAGGAGAAAGATTTAAAAGGGACCTGATCGGCAGTATTTTCACACACAGAGTGGTTCATGTGTGGGATGAACTGCCAGAGGAAGTGGTACATGCAAGTTTCAACATTTAAAAGGTCCCCCCCACCCCCATTTGGACAGGTACATGAATAGGAAAGGTTTAGAGAGATATGGGACTTTTAGTTTAGTTTGGGAAACTTGGCTTGGATGTGTTGGACTGAAGTGTCTGTTTCTGTGCTATATGACTCTATGACTCTACTTGATCTTATCTTAAGGAAGATGTAATTTGTTGCATGATAATAACTAGGTGCAAGTTACATTGGTAGGATCTACATTGTTACAGCAAAATGAGAAGATGATCTGGGTGCAATGTCTTATACCACTGTGTTGTATGTGCTTTGGATGTTTTGACCAGTTTATGAATTAAAAACACTTTACCCAAGCACTCTCATTGGTGAGGCGTACAGAATTTGGTTTGCGGTTTAACTCAATTTTATTAATAAGATATTCGTTATAAAAAAGCACTTCCTAAATTCCCACAAAATTTACTCTATCTAGCTCTATGCATCTGTGAAAGAATATTACTTGCAAATATCCACTTGTTTGAGCTGGGCTGTTGGAATTTCCTTTCTTTCTGATGCAGGTCTGGCTCCCTTCCATGAAGGTGGGTCTCATAGGTCAGGGAAGATCGACTCCTGGGTCTTCTTGGGTTGTCTCATGGTCTTCTGCTATGAGTCTTGCTGTGAATCATCTCTGCAGGGTAATTCCCAGATGTGAGGTTTTATCTCCTTCGCCTCAGACCTTCCTAAACATTCTGTGGACTTTAGTCAATTGGGTCATGAGCAGGGGTCAAAGCATCTAATTTTCTGATGAAGGGTCTAGGCCCGAAACATCAGCCTTCCTGCTCCTATGATGCTGCTTGGCCTGCTGTGTTCATCCAGCTCTACACCTTGTTATCTCAGATTTTCCAGCATCTGCTGTTCCTTCTATTTCTAATGGTGTCACCCTTCATTTTTGCCATGCCTGGGAGGTATAAAGTGCATGTCCTCAGACACTGGCTGGGAGTCAATGTGTCAGAAAGTTTGATCAATACTCCTCCAATACACAACCCTCAGGCTTATTATAACTGGATCCCCCTGAACCTTTGTAACCTCTTTGACCTTGCCTTCCACTGTTCTATGTAGCCAATAGTTAGTGGCTGTTGTTAATTTAGTTTGGCTAATTTTCTGTCAGGCCCAATTTCTCTGGCTGTGAGTCAATTTACAATGTCCAATTTTGGGCTGTGGTCACTTGACCACAACTGAAATCCTAATCTGTTCTCCCAATCAATTCAAATGTCATCATTATTGAGGATTGTGTGTTATGCGCTCTTCAGCATTAACTCTTTCAGATTCTTACACTCCACTGTGGCTCAGTGGTTAGCACTGCTGCCTCACAGCACCAGGGACCTGCGTTCAATTCCAGCCTCAGGTGACTGTCTGTGTGGAGTTTGCACGTTCTCCCAGTGTCTGCGTGGGTTTCCTCTGGGTGCTCTGGTTTCCTCCCACAGTCTAAAGATGTGCAGGCTAGGTGGATTGGCCATGCTAAATTGCTCTTAGTGCCCAGGGGTGTCTAGGTTAGGTGGGTTAGACAGGGGGAATGGGTCTGGCTGGGATGCTCTTTGGAGGCACGGTGTAGGCTTGTTGGACTGAAGGGCCTGTTTCCACACTGTAGGGATTCTATGAATGCAACAATATCAATTGTCAGAATGTACACTTGAATGTTTCTGCACTAAGGCACAACAGGTAGAGGATCACAGTGGTAGAGCCTCTAGATCTGCAGGACAACAGAGAGATGGAGCAGACACTATAGAAAGAGATTCCTCAATGATGCCAAAAAGCAGTCTGACAGGCCAACCAAAGCACCAAACCAATTTGCATGCCCATTCAGTACTGCCCTGTTTGCCACTCTCTTTAGGTCATCTGTTAAGCTGGCAAACAATCAATCCTTTGCCACTGTTCTGACTGCAGCCCAGTTGTGGTTTGGTGGCATGTCATGTGTTGCTCTCAACTCTATACTATGCTACAAAGTTAATTCAATGCTAGGCTAGTGACTGCATGTGTCAGATCAAGCAACAGGGTTGCTTCCTCAGTGATGTGTTTTTTGCCTCCTCTTAAGGCTGTTGTGGCTGTGCTGTGTAGATATTGGGTGTCTGAACCCTGGAACTCAGAGGGACAATTTGTTGTGAGGAGGTGGGATGGTGTGAAGTTGGAAGTCCATGATCACACCAGCTGCTGTTTTTTCACCATGCCAAGTAACAGGATGGAAGGTGCTGGGATTTCTGATGGAGCATAAGACAGAACCAAGCCATCACTCGCAATATTCTCGGTGAAGTCAGATTCTACAGACCCTGTCAAAGCTCACTTCAAGATATGGAGAACTATCTTTGCATTCTTTTATTGTATGTCAGCTTGTCTTACAAGGGAGAGGCTGCATTCTCAGTGAGCTATGTGAGAAGCTGGTGATGTAGTAGGCAGGAGGTGATATGTGAAGTTGTATTCACTCACCTTGATTTCTCATGTATAGACATTAGGTCTCTTGTTACACTGCTGACAGTGTCCAGACTTGAGGAGTTGATCTTCCTGCCCAATTGTTCCAACTCCCTTCTGATAGTAGCCTATGTTGTCCTCCTGTCACCCTGCATCATTGAACCATGGTTCATATATACCTCTGATGTCTCTAGCATTACATCCATCACTTTGTCTGAGTATCCACTTTCAGGTACAATATGACTATAAGAAGAGTAGGCTGGCTGAATCCCATGCTAACAAGCAAGACCGCTAGAAGCCCTGCTGAGTGCAGAGACCATAGGCAGTTTGTATATCCAGAGAGCAAAACAGGATCCCTTTAGACTTCCACGAGAACCATGCAGGTGAGGTGGGTACACCAAATTTGAATGTTGGCCACGGCAATCTGCATGCCCATAAAATTGAGTTTTCCAATATCTAGCCCATCGTACCTTCAGTCACTGAGCTATTTGCGGCCCCTCTGTTGACATTTTTGAACAGCTATGCAGCATTAATGCCACAATGTTTTTATAAGGTATTACCATGTAGAATTTATTTATAAATTTATTTGCTTTATGACGATAGATCCTCGTTGTAACTGCTTGCTGAAATAAATAAAGATTATACTCTGAGAAGGCAAATATTTAGGTCAGGAAATACTGTAGTTTGTTTTGAAGCAGATTGCATTTCCACGTATAAAGTAATTTAAAAAAATATATCAGTGCCTCCCATTTTCCCTGAAGAACATTTGAATTAGGAGCTGGAGTAGGCAATTCAGCATCACAAGCATTCTCCGCCATTCAATATATTATGGCTGATCTCATCATGGCCTCACCTCCTATTTCCTGCCTGCTCCCTATTCTGCACTCTTTATATAAATTTGCTAACTCACCTCTTCTATAGTGATATTGGCAGTCTCCAGTATCACAAGCCACAAAATCATTTTTTAAAAATTATGAGCCTGGACAATGAGTTTCAGCAAACTATATAGGCATTAAGACAAATCAAAGCCAAATCCTGGCGTTTGCCTAATGCCCACATATATACTTTTTAACACTATCATTGGCTTCCAAAGGGCATAGTGGAACAATACATCACTGCTGCTTTAACAGCAGTACTCAGATTTTATTCCCTGATAGTTTGAAAGGCTGTTGATAACTACTGTCCAAGATCATAGGATCCCTATGGTGTGGAAGCAAGCCTTCTGGCCCATTGAGTCTACACCAACCCTCCAAAGAGCAGCCCACCCAGATCTACCCCCTTACCCTATCCTTTTAATCCTGCATTTCCCATTGCTAATCCACTTAGACAGGATCATTCAGGGGCCTCCAAAATGAAAACCAAAAGAACTGCGGATGCTGTAAATCAGGAACAAAAACAAAGTTGCCGGAAAAGTTCAGCAGGTCTGGCAGCATCTGTGGAGGAGAAAACAGAGTTAACGTTTCGGGTCCAGTGACCCTTCCTCAGAACTGAAAGGTAAGGAAATGTCTGCAGAAAAACAATTCCAAGAGCTACTGATACAGGCTGGTTCGAAACCAGGGGAACCAACGACAACAGACCATGACCAGCAGACTCAAGAATTGACAAGCTTTGAAAACCAAGTGACCCAACCAACATCACAAGGCCTCAGACACATCCTGAGATGAAAACCAGGCCTGCAAAACCAGCAGAAAGTAAAGAAAACCAAGTACCTACTTGATAGATCCACGATGCAACTGACTGTATCAGCAGATTCAACCCAAACTGAAAGGCCTACACAGTCAGAAATCTTAATCCAGGCACTGGGTATGGCAAGCAGGAACAGCCAGCTGTACTTCGAAATTGTGTATTCCTCAGTGGTGAGCTGAAACTCCTGAGACCCCAAAGTTTCTGACCTAGCTAGCAGGGAATGGAAGGCAGGCGATGATAGTGCAGGGATCCGAAGAGTAGGAAGCCTGATTAAAGTTTCTGTGATTAAACTGTTGCTTTTAGGGTTCTAATAGTGTTTAAACTAGCTAATAGTGTATTTAATAGTATTACTGTCCTTTCTATAGCTGAATGTGTCAATTTCCCTGTCTATTGAGCTTACCTGTATTTCTGGTATTATATTTACCTTTTGTATTGAAATAAATACAGGAATTCTTTTGACCTGAAACACATTTCCACTGCCTTTTTCATTTCATGTTCACTAAGTAAGTCCAGTGTCTAGAATCAGGGATCAGGGGGTGATTCAAGCCACCTAAAATCAGCAACTCACTGAGCACAAATCAGAACCCTAATGGGCATATTTACGCGCTGCATTAGTTGAAGTCCTGGATGCATACACTATTGGGCGTTCCTCTCCATTGGACCACCTATGAGCTAATGCTACCCTGATGTCATATGGGGAGGCATCGCATGTCAATGCCAGATCTTGCTTGGGATCACAGTTATTTCTTCATTTCACTGAAAGCTTTGGATTGGCTATGTGACCATTTCCAAGGCTGACCCTAAAAGAGTTGATGCAAAGGTGCCAGGATAGAGGCCAGGTTATGTACAAACTTCCTGTAACAATTTACCAGCCTTGAAATGACCAAAATTCCTGGACAGACATAGGAGCCAGGGTACAGTTTCACTTCATCTTCCAATGGGTGTAACCAAGTCTCGTCGACACTGTAGCCCAAGTAGGTCACTTTGGGGCCTTAAACACACATTTTTCCCTTCTAGGTGTATGCCCACCTCAGAAAAATGTCTAAGGACTATGTCCAAGTTTTCTAATTGTTCCTTATTAGTCATAGAATTATAGAATCCTTACAGTGTGGAAACAGGCCCTTCGGCCCAACAAGTCCACACTGAACCTCAGAGCATCCCACCCAGACCCGTCCCCCTATAACCCACCTAATCTACACATCCCTGAACACTACGGGCAATTTAGCATGGCCAATCCACCGAGCCTGCACATCTTTGGACTGTGGCAGGAAATCGGAGCACCCAGAGGAAACCCACACAGACACGGGGAGAATGTGCAAACTCCACACAGTCATCTGACTGAACCCAGGTCCCTGGCGCTGTGAAACAGCAGTGCTAACCACTGTACCACCGTGCCTTTTATTCTTCCCTTTTTTTAGCATGTCACCAAAATAAATGGTGACCTGAGGTAGACCTTTTAAAATGTTATCCATCGTCTGCTGAAAAATTGAACAGAGTGACATAGCCCAACTGGCAGCCTCGAATATTGGTACAAGCCCCTATTGGCATTAATTGTAGCATACTTCTGGGAATTCTCATCCAAATGCAATTGCAAGTAAGTGTGGCTCACATCCACCTTCCCATAGGACGGCCCCATCACCCCACCAATATTGTAAATAAATCCTCTATCCAAGGGACTGGGTAATTATCCAGCTGTGAAAAGAGGTTTACCATTTGTTTAAAATCCCCACAAAGGTGAACTGACCCATTGGGCTTCAAAATTGGTCTGACTGGTGCTGCTTATCCACAAATTGGACCAGTTTGATCATTCTTTCAATTTCCAGCCTTCTGATTTCTGCCTCTACTTTTGTCTGTGGGGCAAATGGCACTGGGCAGCTCATACAGAATTGTGGGATTTCTTGCTGGTAAACATGCAAGGTAGCTTTGGCTCCTCTGATACTTCTGAGATCTTCCTGAAAGACCTCTGGATATTTCATTGGGGCTCGACTCAGGCAGCTATTTTCTAATTGAAAAATGTTGAGCCAATCTAGATGAATCTCTTTCAACCAATTTCATCCGATTAAGTTTGGGCCCAAGCCTTCTACTACAATCAATGTTAATTGAACTAGTTGCATTTTATAAGAGACTGGAACTGAAGTTTTACTGTTAAGCTGTAAAAGTTCCCTGGTATTTGTTCTCAGCCTGGTCAAGGTCTTGCACAAATTTAGGGGTTGTTACATTTTGTTAAAAACTGGTTCTGTGATCACTGATACAGTCACACAAGTATTGACCTCCATTAGAATTGAATGGCCATTTAACCAGACATTTATTTTGACTGGTTCTGATTTGCCTGTTGCTAAGCAATTTAACTGTTCCAAACCAGATGTAGGTGGGATTTCCAGGATGTGTACTCTCCTGGATACCAGCCTATGAGTTCTCTCACTCAATTTAGATCTAGTAGGACTTTTTTGGTGTCTCATGTCCACAAGCCAGCAGCCATACAATGACTTGCCAGCCAAGATTCTGAAGAAAATTTTAACCGTTTGGCTGAGCCTTGGCTTTGTTTTGGGGTTTTGCTGTGGGCTGACCTGGAGTCCCTTCGATCAAAATATGGCCTGAGTGAGGCGATACAATTGCCTGTCCTTAAGTGATGTTTCGCAAGTTCAATTGGACGGATGAGGATGCCCATTTCCATCAGAATACCCTGCAACTTATATGCTCCACATGCCATATTTTTCAATGATATAAACAGTTGTAGTGCCTGTTTGAAGTCTTGTTGGGCTTCAGTGAGCTTTTGCATGGTTATATCATTAATCCCACATACCAACCGGTCTCTAAGCATCTAATTAAGGAATAAGCCAAAGTCACATGCCTCTGTCAGTTGTCGTAACCTAGTCAAAATTCCCGACACAGATTCCCCATGTCCTCAAATTGCCAAGTTGAAATGATACATCTCAGAATTATGGCTTGGGGTCATAGTATTCCTTAACTAAGTCCATCAACACTTGAAAGCTTTTAGTATCTGGTGCTTTATGGAAGCTTAGACACCTAATAACAGAAAATGCTGCAGGTCTGCAGGCTTTCAGGACAATCGTTTGTTGCTTTTCATCAGAATCTCTGACACTCCTCTTTTTATTGTTCAGTCAGGGCTCCCTGCTTGGACCAAATTAACAGCCTCAATCATGGAACTCATATTCTATGAAACCCAGTTGGCTGACTTTGTTACAATCACTATAACTGCAACATCTAAATTAGTTCATCTTTTTGAATAGGTTTATTGTCACATGTCTTCAAGTTGTAAAAGAACAGCAGTGTACAATGTCACTAATAATTGGCGTCATCTTAGGTACAAAGTACCTAGGTACAAATCTTAGGTACAAAAATAAGGAAAATAAAGAAAAAAATTACACTACCTACAGGTATACATCATATAAGTTTTCCACAATTCATTCAAGACTTACGGCTTGGGGCCTGCTGGTTGCCATCCCCACTTCTCTTTGGGCCCACTGGCTGTCCCCAGTTTGGGGCTTGTTGGCCATCCCTGCTTCGCTCCAGGCAGTTGGAAGAAGAGGGAAAAGACAAAAGAGAAAAAAAAATACAATAGAGAGAAATAAAAAATAAAAAAGAAGAAAAGATTAGGAAAGGACTGAGCAGTCGAGTTCCAGCTGGAGTGTTCTACTCCATTGACGTCTCTTAGTAGATCTTGTGAAAGGAGTGATTGATATGATGCAGTTGGGTTAAAAGGAGGTTGGAAATGATCAGAAAGTCAACTAAATGTCAGGATGCTGTGGTTGGAAATAGCAGGCAACAAAGCATAGACAATACTTAAATTCTTAAGAACAGTTATTGGATCCGAAATGTTAACTCTGTTTCTCTCTCCTCATGTGTTGACGGACCTGCTGAGTTTCTCAAGCAATTTCAGTTTTTATTTCAGTTTTCCATCGTCACAGTATTTGATTTTATAAAGCAAGGGCCAGAGCTTTGAAGTAAATATGTAAAGATTTATTATTACATCTGCCTCCTGAAATTTTTATTGAGCCATTCTGAAAAAAAAGAAACAATTTACTATTGAAGATTTTTTTTAACAAGTAACATTTTGTCAGAAATAACAAGTTCTCACAACCCTTTGAGAATGCTTGCTTTGTGGAAATAATTAGATTGCAAAGCTCTTTTCAAGCTATTCTTCTGGCTCTGACAGTGATTACTCACAGTTTAAAACCTCATTTTTGAAAGATTACACATTTTTCAAAAGAATATTGCATCGATTTTTTATCATGCAGCAGAGATGGTGGCTTGAATACCACAGGTTTGGTGAATCTCACAATCCTGCTGAACAACACTGACATCAAATTGCTGTAGTAGAGGGAAACATTGACATTTAAATATAATGAGCATTAAGGACGAGCAGTGCTGATTTGTTTTGGTTAAAACAAAAGGGCCAAAACTGCCAAATGGTTAGATTTGATCTGGAGTCATTTGATTCTCTGCTACCTGTCTCATAACTTCAATAAACCACTGCACATGATCAGTCTCTTCAAATGTTTTGCTGTACAAACAGCTGTTAGATCACATGGTTTCTTATTGAATATCAGAATTGACTGGTGCAGTGTTTCTATGCAACAAGTCAAATATTTCACTATGTGATAGTCGATTTATTCCATTTTGTACTGTAGGGATTCCAGACTCCCATTGTCGTGCAGTGCAAGGCAAGCGCATCTGCTGGTTAGGCACAGTATCAACACTTCTCTATGATCAAATTTTCATGACATTTTCAGCAGTATTTTCTTAGTTTAAATAATTAATATAGAGAAATTGATAAACTATGAGTTTATATTTTGAATATTCAAAGGTTGAGGTCTTAGCTTCTACTAGGCCATAAAGGCAAAATTTGCATTGAATTGAAGCACATACCCTTACCTTAACAAAATGCATCTTACTGCTTTCCATAAGTAAGTTCTCGGCATTTAGTGATTTATTCGCAACAGTTATGTGCAACGAACATTGCACAATGGACTGATATATTTCACAACAAATCCACAAATATATTATGAAACTAATCTTGGTAGTAATAAAGTTTAATGATTTTCTGTACAAGCAAGTTCAGAATATTGGAGACTATTGAACTCTTGTGTTGCTTTCCTACACACAGAATTACCAATCTCATATTGGATGAACAAGTATGATTTACTTGAAAATCTCAAGTGTATTTATTTAACAGATAAACTGATAAGTTGCAGTACAGAGCCAGTTATGTACACTTCTTTAGTCTATACGCTGCTGCTTGGACTTCTTATGGCTGTAGGTCAATATGGTGCCATCCTTGTCCTTGGCTTATTACCATACTCAGCTGATAAAACAGTAACATAAGAGAGAGCACATGGTAAATTTTCATATTGTCACCTTTGAAATTGTCTGTCTATTATAAAGCTAATTTAATTTTACTTTTTAATGAAATTTGAGCTTGGATAGTTCCTCTAATAGGCCACCAATACGCATTGTGGAAGACTATTCTCCCCAAATATGTATTAAATTGCACAAATTCATTCAATTGTGTTCATTCAAATCTGAGCACATACTGATCACCACTACTTAAACTGTTCCTATTATCCTACAACCCCTTTTCCACCTCTCCAGTCTTTTATCCCCTTTCCAGAACCAAATCTCATCTGTCATTCTCCAAATCAAAGCTACTTTGTATTGGACCCAGCAAGAAACAATAATACCAAATCTATGAGAAAGAACTGCATCTAGATTCAACCATCTTCAGCTGCTTCATCAATGACATTTCCTCCAATATAAAGTCAAAAGTGGTTCACTGGTGATTGCACAGTTTCAATATCATGCTCAACTGCTCAGGTTTTGAAGCAGTTCATGACTTAGTGAAACAAGCTAAACACCACACACTACATACTAAGATTTTACCTGTCCCTAGTGTTACAAAGGATAGGTTTGGTTCATTGTCATGGAATTCTTCAAGTACATGGGCTATTCCGCTTCACCTGTCCCTCATGGAAACATTTGTCAGCAAGAACATCTTTGACCACAAGTCAACCAGGTAATGGTCAGTGCATATTGTCCTCAAGAACCTGTGGGAAAAGGAGACAAATAATCCTGTTGGGTCCTTCCCTGAGCAGTCTGTCAAAGTCATTTGGCAGAATGCCTCATTGCCAGAACTTTCCAAAAAGCACCAACATAAAGCTTGACTGGTGGTGAGAAGAGAGATTGAGGTGAGATCTTTCATACATACCTGGACTGTCTCTGCTACTACACATTGCCCTCAAATCAGCTGCAGGGTAGGCAGACTGTCACACATCTCCTTCTGGAATGTGTCTTTGCAAAGGAAGTCTGGAGAAAGATGCAGTGGTTTTGTCGGGCTCATCCCAAACAGCTCTGTGATGCAGGACTCTGTGCTCAATTGTCTGTTCCCTGGAACGCACACCAAGACAAACATCGACTATGCTTGGAAGACAGTCAACTCAGTGAAAGATGCTCTTTGGTCTCCCCCAAACTTGTTGGTTTTCTGGTGCAAAGAGTTAACCTTGACCGAGTGTTGCAGACTAGTACATTCCAATGTCCAGGACTACGAGCTGAGGGTCACACTAAAGGTCAGCAGTGAGCTCAGCTGCTTCCAAGGCATAGTGAGGAAGGACCACTGTCCAAGGTCTTTCTGCCAAAGTATAATGGGGGTCGATGAGTTGTCAGACCCTCTCATTGGCTCCAATATATGAAAATAATGTCCGGTATAAGAAATACTTTTGGTTTTTGCAACTGCTGGAAATGTCAGATTCCAATGTCTGTTTTTCTTGATATCCAGGGACAGAAATGCTTTAGTACCTGTAGGTACATAAAGATTTTTTATGAATAAAGTATATTTTTGCAATTAAAACACAGGAAAACATTCAGACTCAAGCTTATAAGTGGTAAGAAATAATGACACCACACAGTGGTAGGCAATGAACATGTACAAGAGAGAATGTAACCATTCAATTACATTACCAACAAATCCACCTTTACCAACAAAATCCTGCCATTGATCAAGAACTTAACTGGTCCAGATGCATAAGTACCGTGGCTACGTCTACAACAGTATGGATCTAAAAATGCTTGATTTCGTCTGATCTCAGAAGCAACACTCTTTCTAAGCTGAATGGCTGTGTGAGCACAGAGTTGCTCTGCAAGATGCTGCTGTGAATGGACCTTGGGGGGCCCATGCAGCCAGAAAGGCAGTTAGAGGGAGTGCTGCTCAGAAGGTCTTAGGCCTGTTTAGTACTTGGATGGGAGACCACCTGGAATATCAGGTGCAGTAGGCTTAAGGGATGCAGTGTGGCTGAGTGGTTAAGGAATTACGTTAGAAATCTATCTTCCCATATAGGTTTGAACCCTGCTGATTACAAATCTCACAATTCCTAAACATCAAGAATTAATTATGATCCAAGTGGGATAGCAATGATCAAAATAGTATAGCTACATAATTGGTCAGAAATTGGGGATTCTGTGGCAAGTAACTTACCATCTGACTCTTCAAAGCTGGTCATAAATATCTAAGAGATAAGAGCATGGGTAAGCCATTTGACATTCAGGCCTGGATCCCCTCCTCTCATTCAACAAGATCATGGCTGATCTGCCCCAAAACCTCAACTTTGCTTTTGTGTCAGCTCTTCATCACCATCAACTCCTTGATATATCCTCTCTAAATACTTCCACTGACCCAGCTTCCACCACTCTCTGGGGAAGAGAATTCCAGACATTCACTTCCCTTTAGGAGAAGAAATTCCTTAGCATCTCAGTTTTAAATGTGTGCCCCCTTATTCTGTAACCATGTACCCTGGTTTGAGATTCCCCCACTAATGGAAACATCTTCTCAACATCTAGCCTGTCAAACTCCATCAGAATCTTGAGGTTTCAAAAGATTACCTCATATTCTTTTAAACTCTAATGAATAAAGGCCTAATGTGTTTAGTCATTTTGATAAGTCAACCCCTTCATGCCAGGAATCATCCTCCACCGCCTCTTAAATACAGGTACCAAAACTGTACACAGTACTCCAGGTGTTGTCTCACCAACACCCTGTTCAGTTGGAACAAGTCTTCCATGTTTTTAAACTCCAGCCCCTTATCAATTAAGGCCAAAGTTCCATTTACCTTCTTAATTACGTTTTGTGCTTGCATGTTAACTTATTGTGTTTCATGCACAAGAACACTGAGATCCTTTGTTTCTGCAAAAAAGTACAGCCAATT
Source organism: Rhincodon typus (assembly GCF_021869965.1). NCBI lineage: Eukaryota > Metazoa > Chordata > Chondrichthyes > Orectolobiformes > Rhincodontidae > Rhincodon > Rhincodon typus. The sequence goes on along the minus strand of NC_063343.1, from coordinate 19,681,920 downwards.
AAACATTAGCATCCTTTTTGATTCTTCCTTGCCAAAATGCATGGCACACACTTTACTACATTAAACTCCATCTGCCAAGTTTGTGTCTGCTCGCTCAATCTACCTACATAACATTACAGATTCCTTATGTCCTCATCACAATATGTCCTCCCACCTATTTTTGTACTGTCAACAAATTTGGAACATTTCATTCTGCTCCCTCCTTCAACTTATTTTTATAGATTGGAAATAATAGAAGACTTTGGGCACTTCACTTGCTACATGTTTCCAAGCAGAAAATCCAGACTCTCTTTCCTCTGTGAGTTAACCAATCCTCAAACAATGCCTGTAAATCACCCTCAATACTGTGAGCTCCTTTCTTTTGCAATAATCTGTTTTTTTTGTGGCATCTTATCAAATGCTTTCTATCCAAAGTATACAAGGTGCAAGTCAGATGATTAATGGAATATTCTACTTGCCTGGATGAGCACAGCTCCAACAATACTCAAGGTAATCAACTCTTTTCTGAAAACCAATTCCAGCACCACCTCCTAAAAGATTAATTGCACAAACTTGGCCTCCAAGCTGAAATGTACAGCCACCCAGAATTATGTTTAGAACTGGCCACATGCAATTATCATGCAAATTAAAATGCAGTAAGGGATTTGATGCTGCCTGCATTGTATGCAACATATTATTTACTCATTACAATATCCAAGCCCATTTTTGAATCCAATTTTGCTGCCTAACTATTTTATATTTTGACCAAATAGTTCTTAATATTTTCACTCCTCTTTGCTGATGACGCACCTCAACTCAGCCTAGTGCTCCTACTTAAAGACCATCACAACAAATGTGGAAGCCATTATAGACAGTGCAACTGAACAAATATAGTAAAATCACAATAGGTCGAATTGCAGGAGATCCTCCCCAAGTTCATTTCAAGCAGAGTATTGAGATAGTCAAGCTGACCCCTATGTAACCAGGTCTGTCTACAAACATGCTCTGTTGTGTTATGGCATAGATTCTAAGCCAGAGGGGCTGAAACCTTTAAAACATTTGTATGACATTGTGACATGTAATGTTTTGGTATAAAGACATCCAACTCATCTTCAATCATCCTTTGTGTAATGGAATCAACTGATTGTTTATGTGTGTAATGTACTGTAATATCAGTAAGCAGAGAACCCAAACTATGTGTGTAAATCTGTGCTATCATAACCTTGTAAATAGTTACTGTTGTAAATAAACTTCAAGCTATCTGGCTTTCCAGAATCTGCCTACCTGTGGCATAATCTAGGTTTGGCTAACATATAATAAAACCACAAACAGCTTTATATGTCAAAAACAAATCCCAAACAAAAACACAGTCAAGCAGTAAGTATTCAAAAAATATATTACTATTTTCAATTTGCTTACACTATGTAATGACCAGACCTTGTAAAATGGATTGAAAAATATTGGCAGTTAGGTCCAGAAATCTTCAATAATTCTTTTGTGCTTGGTGTGCTGACTTTGGAGAATGTGACAGCACACCTCTCTGTTAACTTAATCAAACATGTTTTCCATGTTCTCATGCTATAGGACAAAATCCTGGCGCAGCTCCAGGATCTTTGTGAATTCAGCTTGTGAAACAGGCAGCTGAGCGGTGGGCATTTATTCTACTCTTCAGGGTCATCAGCCTTTCCATTGCCTGCTTAAACTGTTGCATTCTCACTGCTTACCATGCGGAAGATGATGTCGTGCCTTGTCTTAAATTGGTCCAGTCATCCAGCGCTTGAGGCCCAGTCCCTTGACCAAGGTGAGTCCCCTTTCCTTCAGTATTGGTCTGGAGAGGAAGTATTCTCTGCTCAAACTACTTTGAACTAGGTTAGCACAGCTTCTCAATCATTGGAATTGGCACCCACTCTCATTCTTTTCCTCACTGGAGTGAATGCTTGGTTGTTTAACTGTTTGAAAATGATTGTCTTGTTTTTCAGTATGGTTGATAAACATAATGATGAAGTCTCCCACTTGGTCATATCCACTTTTCACCTTGTGCCACCGTTTTTTAATTGCTGTATGAACTTCACTTTCTCTCTGATTGCCAACACTTTAAACTCTCTCACAGATGCCATATCTGCAGGATTCAAATGTCTTTTCACAGGAGATCCTGATTTCCAATGATGGCTCACTCATCTGTAATTCTGTGCTCTGGCCTGGCCTAACTCTGCTCTGATCGATTGGTGTGTTCATATGGCAAGCTTGTCTGAGTCTGCTAATCTGGAGTTACCATTTCAGGCATTGTGGTTTATCATGCTCATCATTCTATTTAAGTTGCTATTCTGCCAGCAGCAATGTCTGATGACTTCAACACAACTGGAATTTTAATATGATTCATCACAATTTAACTGTACAGCATTTTATCCCTCTGTGGCTCAGCATATTGGTGTACGCCATGTGCTAATAAGTCGTGTTTTCTCAATAAAGTTTTGGGAGAATGCAGTGAAGACAGGATTTACAATTAACAGTCTGGCATCACACAATTAAACTTCTGTAGTCAAAAGACGTGCAGCATTGAATTCATTGCCAGTGTATAACACCCTGTTCTTAAATTGTGCCCCTTAGTTTTACTTGATGTGCTGTATCCAGCAATTCAGTGTGAACTTGTTAGAATGATTCAAGCATCGCTCTATTCCTTAGCAATGAACATCGGCCTATTGCTTAACCTTGTGGTGGCATTTTTGTACCACTTTTAAAGTTTATTTGCTTATCACAAAACTAGTAAGAGTTTAAAAAATCACTATTTGAAGCTGTCATTTGACTTCAGAACATTTGTCTTTGTAGGTTTGCAGAATATTATTTTTCTGAACAATTTATAGAATCACAGGGTGTGATTTTCTATTTTTGAGACTAAGTGTGGGGGCAGCATTTTGGGTGACAACTAACACTGCAACCCACTGCTGAGATAACTCAAAATATTACACACCTATTAGCTTGTTAATAGCTGATAGATAGAGCTTAGCTTGTGTCTCTTAGCTTATTACAGGCCTCAAAATTGGTATCCCTGGTCACCAGAAGCTGCCAGCCAATCAGCAATTGTCATTTTCTGGGACCTAAGGCAGTCCATCAAGGCCTATTCCTCAGACGATGCAACAGCGAAAATGCAAATGCTTTTCTTTTCTTCATTTCATGGGCTGGGAATTGCAATGAGGGAGAGGTATCAAAGACATAGGTGGTGAGGGGAGATTGCTTTATCAATGACCATATCAATGACCTCCCCTAGCTTCCTAATCAGGAAACTAGACACTTTTTCCAGCTACCAGGAAGGCAGGATTTGAGGCCTTTAAATGGCCATTAGCCATTGGTCACTTAAGGGCCTTAATTGATAATGGGTCATGAAATTAATCCCCAGTGAAACTTCTTGCCCAGAACCTAATTGGTGAATCTCTTACCAGGGCCAACTTGCCAAATTATTTCTGCTGTTCGCCACCCCTCTTGCTACTTCCAGTGAGAGATACATTTTCATCCATCTGATAGGTACAGTAGAAGACAGCATTCAATTTACTGGAGATAGCAAGAACTGCAGATGCTGCAGTCAGAGTCAATACAGAGGAACACAGCAGGTCATCAAAGGTGTAAACCCGAATTGTTGACTTTTCTGCTCCTCTGATGCTGCCTGACCTGCTGTGTTCCTCCAGCTCCACACTGTATTGGCATTCAATTTATCATGTCCGTGATAGCTCACTGCAAGAGCAATTCACTTAAATCCACTCACACTCTTTTCCCAAAGTCCTGGAACATCTTTCTCTTCAGATGATAATCCAATTTTCTTTTGAAAGTTTCAATTGATTCAGCTTCTACTACACTCTCATGCAATAATCTTAATCACCCTCTGCATAAAAATGTCTCCTCATATTTCCATGGTTCCTTCTGTCCATCACCTTAAATCAACGATCTCTGGTTTTTGAGCCTTCCACAAATGCAAATAGCTTCTCCCTATCTATTGCTGGTCCAAATCCATCAATTTTGAAAACCTTGATCAATTCTCCTCCTATTCTTCTCTTCTCCAAGTAGACAGCTCCAAAAGCCCCAGCTTCTCCAATCTGTCCATGTAGTTGAGATTTTTCATCTCTTGAGCCATATCCTTAACTCTTACAGGCACTCTTGCCTTCACAACTATCTTAAGGTGTGTTGTCCGGAGATGGACACAATTTCATGTATTTTTCATGAAGGAAAATATGTGAAATTTCATAACTAAAGATATTTTATAGGAGTCAAACAGTATAGTTTGCTCTTTTTATTACCATTTATTCTTATACATTGTTCTTTCGGAATTTCTCTGTAATATCTCCAATTCTGGCAAACTGATCAAATGATTGAATTGTTATACTGTGGAGCTGTGAAAAGACAGAGGACTGTTTAAAATTCATGTGGGTCATGCCCTGAGTTTACAGTGACTGAATAAGTCAATTTCATTTTATTTATGTTATTTATTACCTGCTTTTTGCCTTGGAACAAAAATCCATTCTTTCTCTGCATTCCCTTAAAGTTTTATTCAAAATCAGTTAATTTTCTTCTCTAAGACTAGGGCATTGAGTATAGGAAGTCAAAACTGCACTACTGTGGATGGAACAGAGAGCTATGAATCAGCTTGACTTTAGCTTCATTTTAATTTACAGTACTGGATATGTAGTGATGTAAGATCAGTTTTGAGGAAGCCTGAAGACATACTAAAAGTTATAAATATCTCACACTGAAAGGGCAGTATATTTAGAATACTTTCTAGTGAATTTGCTTATGTGATGTCATCACTTAAAGGCTGCATGTTCTCACTCTCCATTCTAAAATGGAGGCAGAAAAAGTATTGAAGACCATTATTTAGATGCAAAACTTAATCTTCATCTTTATCTTATTTCTTAGCATCAAATACATGTAAATTATGCAGACAATTTGGACCAAAGACTCCGTTTTTGCGTTTCTAACTCTATGACTCTATAAGCCCATATTAGAGAGGTCACAACTTATACAACTAGAATTTAAGTCACAATTTCATTCAAATTGTAATTGTTTGCATATGCTTTTCCAATTAGTTTGCTTCACTCAATCAGATGTTTGTATTCATAGTGTAGGTTGTATGATTTATATATCTATTAATATCATTTATTTTAGTGTTGGGGTATTGAACTAGTGGTTCAATTTTAATTATTGACTTGTCAGCTTTTCTGATTTCTTAAAACCAGCATAAAAGAGAGAATTCCTAGGATGATAATGTAAATTTGTTTAATTCAGTAAATTTTGTGAGTGGACAAAGTAAACACTGGGGATCATCTTTTTTTTTGCTTCTAGGAAAAGCTTATAACTTGGAAAATTTTCATTTGTCAGTTTGTAGAAGACCTGATTGAAGTCAGTTGAATGAAATAGTTTCTACTCATGAAAGAAGTTAGTTCAGAAAAGTTAAGAAATAGGTCATCACAGAATGATGGTCTTAATTTGAAACTTCCAGATGAGAATTGTTTAGTTAGAATAAAAGCCAGCTGTTGTGGATGCTGGAAATCTAAACTGAAACAGAAAATGCTGGAGAAACTCAGCAGGTCTGACAGCATCTACAAAGAGACAAACAGCATTAACTGGGACACATACATATAAAACATTGTCAGGTCAAAACATCTCAAAGTTGTTCATGCATTAATTATTTCAAAATGCAATTACTATTTTTATTCTACAACTATTGTTAATTTCAATATTGCATAATTCCACTATTTCTTGCATTCTACTTAGTTTTTGAAACATAGACAAACATTCATCATGAGTACCCCTTAGACAAGAGACGAAATCTCTACTGAAACTACTCAAACAGATGATACAGTAGCTATCAATCAAAGCAGTTCAAAACTTTTTTTTCACTGCTAGCTGCATTGTACTATACTCTTATTCTCACTTACAAAAAACAATTTATATGTTAAAAGATAAATCAGTACATATACTAGTTTCCAGAATAACATATGACTAAATCAACTTCAAGACTATCTGAAAATTTTAACAGATTGGATTGCATATTTGCTTTTACCATTGTGATAACTAAAACACATCTTAGAGTCATAGAGATGTACAGCTCGTAAATAGACTAACTCTTCCATGCTGACCAGATATCCCAAATTAATCTAGTCCCATTTGCCAGCATTTGGCCCATATCTTTCTAAACCCTTCCTATTTATCTACCCATCCAGATGCATTTTAAATGTTGTAATTGTACCAGCCTCCACCACTTCATCTGGCAGTTCATTCCATACAGAAAAGGTTGCCCCTTTTAAATCTTTTCCCTCTCACCTTAAACCTATGCCCTCTAGTTTTGGACTGCTGTGCCCTGGGGAAAAGGTCTTGACTATTCACCCTATCCATGCCCCTCATGATTTTATAAACTTCTATAAGGTCACCTGTCAGCCTCTGACACTCCAGGGAAAATAGCCCCAGCCTATTCAGCCCCTTCCTATAGCTCAAACCCTCCAATCCTGGCAATAACCTTGTAATTCCTTTCTGAACCCTTCCAGGTTTCACAACATCTTTCCAATAGCATGGAGACTAGAAAATATTGGTAAATTTATACTTCTGATACTGCTGGACAGATTACATTGAGAGAGCATATCACTACACTGCGAAGTTCATGGAGAGGAAGCAGTATCTTTCCATTAATGTTTGGGTGATCTGCGATCCATTCTTGGAGCACTCTTGTGTACCTGGTGTGTTTGAAGGTTCAGGGGCCTTACAAGGCTGATTATTCAGGGCTCAAGAGATACACAGTGCAACGATGGTTACTGACACCATTGCACAACCATCTGACTGCTGCAAAGCACAGATACAGTGCTGCCCATGCTTTGACCAGTTTTGTGGTGGAGAAGATGATGGGGCTGCTGAAAATGTAATTCCACTGCTTGTACTGGTTAGGGGGTGGGTTTGCAATATACTCGGGACAGAGTGTGCAGCATCATCCCAGCACACTGTGCTCTGCTATCAATTGGAGCAGGCAACAAGGTGATTTGTTGAATGGTGAGGAACTGGCTAAATGGGGGTAGTCTTCTGAGGAGGATAATAAGGAGGAAGAGAAAGAGGAAACTGTCCTTATGCTTTACAGAGGTCAGGTGCTATAAACATGACAGGACCTGATTGATACTTGGTGCCAGTAGATGAGAGCTGTGTGCAGCAGAAAAACATGGACTATAACATAGTCATTGGCCATCATGCTAGCATTGTGTTGCATTGTGGGAAGCAAGCTGCAGTTTCTATTCGTTTGGTTTGTTTTGTAAATAAAAGCTCATGTTTGGAATTATCCGAATGCTTGTTTGTCTGCAACAGACCCACTGGGCAATAAGATGTTGGTATGGAGAGGCCATTGAGGCCAGGGTAGCAATGGCTTAGAAAGGGAGGTGGAATGGGATGTGGCTAAGGCACACTGTGTAGCCTAGGGGAGGAAACAGGAAAGAAAGTTGAGATGATGTGCCAGGAAGTGTCTGCCATGTCAGCTGTGTGCCATTGTGTTTGGGGTTGGATTGTCATTTTGGGACAACTTTGAAATGCCAATGTTTGTCTTGGTGGGCAGGTTTTAAAACTGGCACTGGCGCAGCACTGCCTCTATGTTCTGTGACATCAAGTAAGTGACAAATTCCTCCAGGTATGGTGAGTGGTAGAATCAAATTGGCATCAGTCATAAGGGGAAGCAATGTGTTGGAGTAGGTAGTTAATGAGGCAAATTTGGGATGATAAGGTAAGAAAACTTACAAGGACTCATGGAGAGAAACCATCCGTGAAACTCAACAAAACTGACATTCAACCAAAATATCATGAGATTCAGCCCAGATCCCTGATTATTAATGGGAGGTGAGGAGGAAGCAGGTGAGTGAAGCCACTGGGAGGAATCCAGAAATTCAAATGATGCAGAGGTCCAGTTCATTATTTTTATTTATTTATTATTTGTTCAACATTCTTTGCTAATCCCCAACTGCCCATGAGAAAATAGTGGTGGGCCATGTCAGTCTGTGTGATGTAGATCTATTTACAGTGCTGAAGTTCCAGGATTTTAGCCCAGTAACAGTGAAAGAATGGTAATATAGTTCCAAGTCAGGATGGCATGTGGATAATTGGCTGGAATGGATTTGTCCTTATTCTTGTGGACAATACATGAACACTTTCTCAACAAATTTTGACATTATCAGGTAGATGTTGTTGCTGTAGCTGTACTGGAATATTCAGCTTAGAGACATGGCAAGTTCTTAAGTGCAAGTCTTTAGTAATGGAGCTGGAGTGTTGTTGGGCTTATGAACTTTGCTGTATTAAGCACGCTTAGCCATTTCTTGATATCCTGTGAAGTGAACTGATTTGCCTGAAGATTTGAATCAGTGATGGTGAAGAGCTAAGGAGAAACAGGTTGATTATTCACTAAGCACTTGTGACTTAAGATGTTTGAAAACCTTTCAGCACTGTCTTTTGCACTTATGTACTGGGCTCTACTATCATGGAGACTGGGAAAGTTTATATGGTCTCCTCCTCCTGTTTGCCACCATTTACAAATGAAAGTGCCAGGAGTACAGAGCTTTAATCTGGACAGCTGTTTTTGGGATTGCATCATTCAAGAAACTGCATGTGGCTTTCACTTTTTAAAAGCCAGGACAACTGGTCTCTTTAATGGTAGAACCCCATTATGATTTCTAAAAATGTTGTATCTTGCCTGGCCCCCATGATTTTGACAGAGTAACAGACTGCCAAATGGGAAAACAAGCAGCAGGAGGCTGCATCAGTAATCATCGGGCATGTGACAGATTGGGACTGTCTCGTGATTTGGAAATCTCTAGCCATCTCCTGCTCACCTTTGAAGAATTAATTTTGACCACTTGTCCTTCAGATGACACACTTTAGGGAGCAGATCCAAATTACATCAAAGATCACTAGAGTGGGAGACTGATGTATCACAACACAGCATTGCAGTTTGAGTTCCGTTGATATGACAGACAGCTTAATTGAACGCAATCTATATTTTATGTGCCACAGGGAGTATAGTCCTTAACTCAGATCCTATACCTGCAATTTCACACAAAATCATAGCATGTCATTTGTGATTAGCAACACTGAGTAGAAAATTACATTGAATATTCCGCAGAAAAATAGACCACTTGACACAACTACAGAGTGGCAGTAAGTTCAACTGTCCAATTGCAGTCTGCATAAAGATTCTTATGAATTCTTTATTGGATTTATTAGTGACCATCTTTTATTTATGGCCTTCTGCTCTGGATTCCCTCACAAATAAACATTTTTTCTGTGTCAACATTATGAAATCTCATTATAATTTTGAAGATCACTAATTGGTTTCCACTCAATTTTTCCAGAGAAAAGGGCCTCCAGTTTTTCTTGCTATTTATAGCTTCTCAGTATTGTTGTCATCCTTATGAATCCTTTCTGCTCCTTCTCAACTTAAAGCCTTTTTGTAACATGGAGACCAGGACAATGCATGGTATTCTAGGCCTATCCAAGATTCTATATAAGTATCACATAATGTTTCTGCTTTTCAAGCTGTTCTTCTAGAGGAGGTGAAGTGATTCACCAGGTCATGGCAAGACCAAGTAGTTTTTCATTCTAATGGTCTGTCTTCACAAAACATTTTATATTGTTTACTAAAATGAATTCCAAGTTACAATTTAAATCTTGAGTGACTTATTTCATTCTTTTCAGCTCTCTGTCCAAAGACAGGTCCAACCCACAGCTGTTTCATCTTGTGTTTTAAGCCAAAACAGCTATTTGCACATTGACATACTGCATGGAGTAGCTTGGCCTATCAACAGTTGCACACACATTCTCTCTGAGACCGAATGCTCCTTATCTCCAAGTAAAACTGTTGCAATCTTGACATACTGTAACATTTCTTTATTTATTTCTGTACATTTCAGGTTACTAAATGCAGGTCTCTAGTCTAGTGTCTAAGATCTCTCCCTTCACTTGCTCATTTAGTCTGATATCTGCTGATGTAAGAGTAACATTAGCAGTAAAATTTTCATCATTTACCTACATCTCATTATACTACAACAGGAGCATGATCTCCACTATGCGTAGGGCAAGAAGACAGGTCTTAAATCCACATCAGCCAGAATGGGAGTCGAATCCCATGTTGTTGGCACCAACCTACTCAACACCAACTGTCTCAACAACTGAGCCAACAAGCTTCCCAAGAAGCCTGAGTAACTAAGGTGATATATATTTTTCCACACATTTTGTCTGGGTTTATGAATAGTGATGGTGAAGGCTGCAATTTTTTTGCATCATATGGATGACCAGGAATCATCCCCATCTTTACCACCTGCCATTGGCATGTGATTAAATGACTTTGCAGATCAATACACAACTTTTTTGGCTACATTATGAATGCATCTTCCTCAGTCATCAAATCCTGGAGTGGACATGAATCCAGGGCCTCTGGCTAAGAGGCAGGGTCATCAACAATTGCACTATATGACCTCCTACCTTGTATGACTTTTATCTGTAATACAGACCAAGACTGCAACGTGTATTTTGTTTTATTTCCTTTACATTTTCATGCTATTGTAATAGGTTACAAAATATGTTGGTGTTGTTGGACTTAGATCTGAAAGGGTCTGAAAGGGTTGATATGCATTCGAGATCAATAAGTCTCTCCCACAACGATGATGTGATGAGGACGTGGTGGCAGAGTGAAGTAGGGTTTTGTGGGTGACAGACCTAAGGCTAGGTCCTCCCAACAAGAGCAGGAAGAGGTTGTGCTTTGCAGAAACATCACCTGTTCAGTAACCTAGAAACGTGGGCTAATTTTTTGGAACATGATTTTGAAAATATTTCATGGCAGTTGATGAAATTTGAATTCAATGAAAATCTAATAAAAAGCCTAATGAAAATTGTTCCAACAGTATCAATTGCTGTAAAGAAAACATCACTAATATTCTTTAGGCATGGATATCTGCAGTCCTTATCTGGTCTGGGACTCATGTGACTCCAGAATCATAGCATTATGCCATCTGAGCACTTAGGGGTAGGTAATAAATGCTGGTCTAACCAGTGTTGACCACATTCTATGAATGGATAAACAAGTCTTTATACCAAGATAGAGCTTAATTTTATAACCTGTAAATAGTTGCAGGGAGGCACTAAATTCATTAGACCAGAGGGTGGCTGCTCTTTCACATGCTGTATCAGGTAAGGCTCAAAATAACCTTCTCAGAAGATATGAATATTAGCATACACAACAGGTACCATCATGGTAAGTTGGTGCCTGGACGTATCGTGCAAGGCCAGCACTTCACTATTGAAGATTTGAGTTGTGAGCTGCAAAGAATGGTCCTAATTTCACATTTGTGTTGTTGTTTAAGTGTGCTGAGTTAAATTGTCCTTTGCTGCCTTGATTTCAAAAGTTCTTCAGCGTCTGTAGAACATAAAACAGTTCAGCAAAGGAACAGATACTTCGCCTCACCATGTCTGTGTTTTCATCATTTACCTACATCTCATTATACTACAACAGGAGCATGATCTCCACTATGCGTAGGGCAAGAAGACAGGTCTTAAATCCACATCAGCCAGAATGGGAGTCTAACTTAACCCTTCCCTCTATTCCCTGCCTGTTCATGTATCTAACTAAGTATCTCTTAAACTTTGCTAACATATCTGCTTCTACCATCTCCTTTGGCAGTGTGTTCCAGGCACCTCTATAAAAAGAACTTTCCTCACACATCTCCTTTAAACTTTTCCCTCTCATCGTAAACCTATGCCCGCTAATATTTGACATTTCCACTCTAGGAAAAAGACTCAGACTATCCACCCTATCCATGCCTCTCATGATTTTATCTACTTCTATCAGGTCACCCCTCATCATCTGACGCCCTAATAATAACAGTCCAAGTTTGTCCAATCTCTCCTTAACGTTGATACATGCCAATCCAGACAACAGCTTAGTAAACCTCTTTTGCACCCTCTCCAAGGCCTTGACATCCTTCCTATAGTATGGTGACCAGAACTAGACACAATACTCCAAATGTGGCCTAATTAAAGTTACAGCTGCAGCATGACTTGCCAACTTTTATACTCAATGTCCCAACCAATGAAGGTAACCATGATGTATACTTTTTTAAAACCACCTTATCTAGTTGTGTTGTCTCTTACAGGGAGCTATGGACTAGAACTCCAAGATCTGTCCGTTTATCAAAGCTCTGAAGGGTCCTGCCATCTACTGTATACTTGCCTCTTGCATTTGATCTCCCAAAATGCATTTGTCTGGATTAAACTCCATCTGCCATTTCTCCTCTCAACTTTCCAACTGATCTATATTCTGCTGTATCCTTTAATAACCTTCCTCACTACCCACAACTCCAACAACTTTCATGTCATCTGCATTATGTCTAATACTGTTGTAATAAGTCGTCCGCAAATTTAGCACTTTCATCCAAGGATAGGTCTTATCCTTATCCATAGCTATCTTAAAACATACTGAATTCCAAATTCCAAATGAACACCATCTACAAGTTTGCTGACAACACCACTGTGGTAGGACAGATATCAAACAATGATGAGTCAGAATACAGAAAGGAGATAGAGGGCTTGGTGTCATTGTGCAATGATAACAACATCTCTCTCAATGTCAGCAAAACTAAAGAACTGATCATTGACTTCAGAAAGAAAGGAGGAGAACATGCCCCCATCTACATCAACAGAGCAGAGGTTGAGAAGTTTGAGAGTGTCACGTTCCTTGGAGTGACAATAATCAACAACCTGTGCTGGACTTCCCATGTGGATGTGATGGTCAGGAAGGTACAATAATGCTTCTTCTTCCTCAGACGGTTTAGGAAATTCAACACTGTCCATAACAATCCTCACCAACTTTTACAGCTGCACCATAGAAAGCATATTATCCGGGTGTGTAACGGCCTGGTACAACAACTGCTCTGCCCAGGACCGTAAGAAACTACAGAAAGTTGTGTGCACAGTCCAGACCATCACAGAAGCTAAACTCCCATCCATGGACTTCATCTACATTTTTCGTTGCCGCGAAAAGGCTGCCAACATCATCAAAGTACCCTTCCATGCTGGTAATGTTCTCCTACAACCTCTTCTGTCAGGCAGAAGATACAGAAGCTTGAACACATGCACCAACAGGTTCAAGAACAGCTTCTTCCCTGCCATTATTAGACTGATGAATGGACTCTATTATATCAAATAATGTTGATCCTGTTAATGTTGATCTTGCTTTGTGCATTTCCTGTACAGAGTAACATGTATGCCTCATTCTGTCTAAGCACTTTATGATCTGTATGCCTTTGCTTGCTATGATCTGCCTGTACTGTTCACAATCAAAGCTTTTCACTAACTTCGGTACACGTGACTACAATAAATCAAATTAAAATCAGAACATAAACAGTTCTGCTGTTCCTGTTGCTGTGCAAAACAACATTTTTGGTGCAACTGGTTGCATTTTGATGTAACAATTCCCTACTTGTTAACAGCATTAAATAATCACAGGCTAGACTACCTTCATGAGGCAAACAAAGAATGTGCTTTTGTCTGCTTGCATGGCTAGCTTGTCCTGGAATGAGATATTAGCATTTTACTAGAGGCTGCGACACTTGGGGCACCACTTTACATCAAGAATGGCTGACCAGGAGACTTACTTCCTGTCTGCACATCAGATCTATTGGTTTATCATCAAATTCTCCAGCCACATCATGAACACACCTTCCATGATCATTCTGTCCTAGAATGTAACTTAGATTTAAAATTTCTGGTCCAGTGGGAGGGATGTGCTACTAGACTCCCATAGTTACCTGTAGTAAGAAAGACATTGGTGAGTGCTACGAAGTGTTATATCATTGTATAGTGATATGGTGAATTATGATGCCAGTTTCAGAGTTTCTTAAAATGTCAAGAGTAAAAATATATTGTCTTGGAACACTAAAGCATGGAATCAAGCCATTTAGTTCAGCATGTCGGCCATAATTTTTCTTCCCATGAGTCATCTAATGGAATTTCATTCTTTAGTTTATATCTCTGAACATCCCTCTTTTTCAGTGATTAATCCTCTTCCCAAAATAATTGTTGGACAGTAATAGATAACAATATGATAACTACATGGTGTATTTAGTTTGTCTACACTTATCCATTTTTGTAATTATCGTTTCTTAAACGTTCTGATTTGGAGGATGTCGCAGCATCATAATAATATCTCTAGGCGAGAGGCAAAAACAGAAATAGTTTGAGGAACTCAGCTTCTGTGGAGAAAGTATGGAGTTAACATTTAAAGTTCAGTGACCCTTCTACCGAACACTCAGGCGGTGGTAAGGTGGCACTCTCGAGTGAAGTGTTTTGCAATTGGGAGTTCAGCTGGAGTGAATCAGGATGTGATGGAAAGGTCGGCTAGAGTGAAGCAGGTTGTGATGGGGAGGTGGGCTAGAGTGAAGCAGGTTGTGAGGGGGAGGTGGGAGGTGGGCTGGACTGAAGCAGGTTGTGTTTGGGAGGTGGGCTGGAGTGAAGCAGGTTGTGATGGGGAGGTGGGCTGGAGTGAAGCAGGATGTGATGGGGAGGTGGGCTGGAGTGAAGCGGAATGTGATGGTGACATCAGCTGGAGTGAAGTAGGATGTGAAGGGGTTGTAAGCTGGAGTGAAGCAGGATGCGACAGGGAGTCGAGCCAGACTGAAGGTATATTCTGTTAGGGGCACAGTTTTGAATCTTGTCCTTTACTGGAGGAGTAGAACGCTTTTGTTCAGCAAGTTTGGTGCATGGAAGAGAGACTATCTCGACATAGAAGGACATGCCTTATACACTTAACATTTTTAACTTGAGGAAAAAAAATGAAACTTGATATTTAGCACTTAAAAAATGTTTAAAATAAATATAGAATTTGTACTGTCTGTTACTATTCAGTGAAAGTTGTCATGGAGATGAATGTTCTTTGGTTGAGTGTGTATATTCTGGATATCTCCTTGAAGGTCAAGACATAATGTTCTTAATTGGTGAAGACTATCATGATGATTTATAAAGTTTACAACAGTCACAAGTCCTCTTATTAGAGAATCTCTTACATTGGAAATGTGTGGAATTTCTTACGTTTCATGTTTATCTGAACTGCTGTCTGTCCTTCAACAAATAAATTGTCTTCCCATGAGTCAGTCTGCCCAATTTGTGTATTTAGGGCAGAATGAAAAATTGTGGACAGTCCTTCTGTTATCTCCTCTGCACTGCATTAACGGTGTGGACCAAATTCTGCCCAGAACCAAAGGTTTTGCTCCTTTCAGTTCTCCCAGTTCTTTACCAAAACAAATCCTTTCACATTTATTGCATATCCTCTTCCAATACACCCTTTATCTCACTCCCAATATAATTAAGAACATGATGCAAATAATTTATTTAACATTTTCCCTGTCAATTTCATATCCCACAGTTGGGTTTCACATCCCACTCAAACAACAGTACCCTCCTCTTTAATTAATCTTTTACTATTAATCCACTTATAAAAAATGTTACTGTTTATCATCATACTAACTGCTAGGCATTTTCAAAATTGCCTTTTGTCTCTTTCAATCTAGTTACTTACCTCCTCACTTGCCTTTCTTTTGCAAGCTTTCTTGTAAAGTAGCAGAAGAGTGTTCAGTCATTAGCAAATGCCTCTGACTGCAATATCTATTGATGTTCACTTCAAAACAGATAAGGGCTTCAAGCGTAAACTTTATTGTTTTCAAAGTGAAGAACTATATTCCAGTACTACCAAATTAGAAGTGCACTGGTTGGGGCTAAATTAGATTTGAAATCAGGTGCAGGGATTGCGATGTCAATTTAAAGTGATTCACTTCACATTGCTCATTTTGAGCCGAGGATGCTGCAAAATGGCTGCATATTTTAGCAGGGGACCTAAGTTCATACAAGTTTAAAACGATTTAACACTAATCTCACTTGCACTGCTCCCAATGGAGAAGAGGGCAAGGGGAATAATTGGAACAAGCTTCATTGAGCTCAACGCCTGGGCTTTGGTTGACATGATGAAAGATAACGTTTGTTCCTGCCTAATCAGCTGCTTCATACCAGAAAAAGCATTATCACTTCATCTGACATTTATGTCCAGCTCAGGTATATTGCATGAACTACACAGAGCTTTCATAGAAGTGGGAACTGTGCAGCAGGCATGAAAGGCTGGAGCCTGCATGAGGGAAAAAAAATTCTGTGTTTGTGTCAGCTCCCTGAAGAGTGAAGTCACCCACATGTTTTGTTACAAAGGAGTCACATGAGGACTTCAATGTAGAGGCCTGATGGGCACATGGAAATGT
Source organism: Rhincodon typus (assembly GCF_021869965.1). NCBI lineage: Eukaryota > Metazoa > Chordata > Chondrichthyes > Orectolobiformes > Rhincodontidae > Rhincodon > Rhincodon typus. Next base: position 19,665,640 of record NC_063343.1, on the reverse strand, counting down.
CTCTGATTGAATTGGCTGGCCTGTGAGAAATGCAACTGTCACTGTTGAACAATATGGAGTGGTCCAACTCCAACTTGATACAAGTCATTGCATAGTGCATCCTCTCCAGAATTGCAATGTTAACCAACTTGCTGAGAATATTTGCAAATACAAATATCAGAAGAACATATTAAAGCAAAGCAGGAGTGGACCCTGTGGCCCTTCAAGCCTGTTCTGCCGTTTGATATGATCATGGCTGATCTAATGTTCCAATTCCACTTTCCCATCCACTCCTCAAATCTATTGATTCCCTGAAATCAAAATCAATCTCAGATTTAAACATATTCAATAATGGAACATCCACAACTTGCTGGGGTAGAGATTTCTAAAGAATCACAATGTTTTGAATGAAGAACTTTCTTGTCAACTCATTTCTAAATGATCGTTCCATTTTCCTGAGGCTGTGCCCTGTTTGAAATTCCTCAGCCAGCAGAAACAACTTCACAGTGCCTACTCTTCAGAATCTTGTATCTTTAAATATGCAAATATTGTTCTCACCCTCTAGCCTCTAAAACGTGTTAGCAGTATTTCCTCAGTTTCTTGTCATTGGAAGACTGTTCCCTCTCAGGGACTAATCTATAAATATTTGCCGTATCACCTCCTATGGCAGTATACCTTTCCTCAGATTTGGAAACAAAAACTACATGTGACACTCCAGATGTGGTCTCATCAAAGTCCTGTATAATTGTAGCAAGATTTCCTTATTCCTGCACTCTGTTCTCCTTACAATAAAAGCCAATAGTACCTTGCTGCACCTGCATTCTAACTTTCTGTATTCCTTATGTGAGTCTCTCTGAACATCATAATGTCTGAAGGCTGATGTCTCTGCTTCTATTGTAGCAGAAGCAAAAGCCACCCACCATCTGAATGATGCAGTGGAAGCTTAGGCTGAGGTAATTAAATCTCAGCTAGCTGCCATGGAAACTCAAACTGCTGCCAAGATGGTTGCAAACGGCAGCGCTAAAGGATTATGCAAGTTCTCGGAATGGTCCTCTAATCTGCTCTGCAGCAGACTACTTGGAGAACTAAGGGGAATGACCAAAGTGTTGTAAGCACAAATCAGCCATACTCTCTCAGGACAATAGTACTTACATGCCCAGTATTGGCTGTTGCCTCTCAACTAGCCAGCCCAATCTGTTGCCATGCCAATGCATTCTTCCAAAATCAGGCCTTAAGGTCCAGAGATAGTTGAGGGCATCCTGCAAAACCATTCGCTGACCAACAGACACACAGCAACCACTGGGGTATCACTGTATTGGAGCATTAGACCAGGCATATACTAATTGTAAGATCATCAGTAATCATTGGATGGCCCCTGATTCAAGGTTGATGTTCTCCCAGACTCAGGGTTACTGCCATTGCTCTTCATGCTACTGACTGATCGATTACTGACCTGCATATTTTCAGCACATGGACTAGGATGTTCCACAAGGTAGTGGGATCAGAAATGCAAGATTTGATCCCTTTTTCTCACCTCATCACCACTCTGGCTTATCGTGAAGATGTTGTGACTCAAACATCCTGATTGACACGTTGTCACCATGTGGAACAATTGGTTGCAAGCTTCTCCCAGTCATTAATTTCATTGGCATTGCACTCTTTGAAGGAGAGCTTTAGAGTGTTTCTGTAATGTTTTCTTTATTCTCCCCTGAACTACTAGCTTTTTGAGTGTTGAAAAATAGGACATCATACCGAGATGGCTTTCAGCCTGAGGACTATGTTCAGTTCATTGAAATTGATTTTGCAGTTTTGTCTAGAGCTAGCTTCAAGAAGGACATAAACATTTACTTGAAGATCCTCACAACGAATTCAGAAAATGTGGCAGAAGCTTTACTGGCAGAATTTCTCCAGTGCTGTTATGTGTTGCTGATACACACTCCTGGTCTCATTGGAGTACAGAAGTATGATGAAAATAAGTGCTCTCATGGTGGAACTTTTGTTGATTAGTGAAGGTCTTTGTTAGCAAACACTTACTGCCATCAAAGGCTGCACAGGCTCAGTTAATCCAACGTGAGTTGAGGTGGTGGATCTTCTTGTTAAATGTGGCCTCTAAGAGAGGTGGCTGTCAAGGTATGGGATGCGCTCAAAATATTCCACAGTGTCTCCATCAACAATAATGACAGAAATTCCAGAGGAAAAAGATCGATGTATAAGCCCAAAAACAGTACAATTCAAGAGAAGAGTTCCAAGTGCAGCTTATGATGAACCTGGAGAATCCAAATCTAATCTAGAACAGTGAAATCAAATAAAGTCAGCTATATTAAATTCCTATGCTCAGAAAATTTGGGTTTGGCTATCAGGATTGGTTTGACAGAAACAATCCTGAAATATATGACCGCCTACAACAAAGATGAGCAGCCTTCATTGTCAGCAAGAACAACTGATGGTCAATATTCCAACAGCTCATGTTTGATTCCCAAAGGCAAATTGGAAGAAAACGTACATCTAATAGGAAGAGAAAACCTAAAAGATCCAACTATCACAATGGGTGAAGACACCAGGGCCATCTACAGACCAAAGTCAAATGTACAACATTTCCCTTCCTTCAAGCTTCGAGAATCTCCTCTTAAGGATGATAATTCTGTGCATCAGTCCTGGAAAGAACATTCTGAATGACTCCTCAACAATGAATCTACAATGACAGATGATACTTTCTGGCTATTCTCCCATAGCCTGTGGTAGTATCCATAGGTGAACATTATTGATAGGAGAGCTGTAACAAACTAGCAAACAATGAAAAAAGCAATAAAGGCTAAAGTCTCAGGGATATTCCAGCTGAGGTTTGCAACATGACAGACTTGTGATCACATGAAGATTCTATTCAATCATCATGTGTATTTGGGAGAGAAAAGAACTCTCAATGACTTCAGTAATATGACAGTTGTAACTACCTCCTAGAAGAGAGATAAATCATGCAGTGAAGCTATCAGGGTATTTCCTCCTTTCCCATGACAATAAAAAATTCTGACATGTATTCTTAGAATTGCCTACTTCCTGCAGCTAAGGAAATCCTTAGAGGATGTGGTTTTAGGCTTTCCAGTGACACCTGTGTTAAGTTGTTTGTGGCTGGACAAATCCAAGAAAAATACCAGGAGTCCATCATTGTTTTTATTGACTTGACTAAAGATCTTGATTCAGTAAATCATAAAGGTCTGCGGACTGAGCTCTAAGATTTCATTTTCCAATAAACGTAATCACAACTACAATTGCCTCAAAATTATATAACTGCAATTATGTTGAGCAGCAGATCTGATACAGACACCTTCAAAATCTGGACCGCTGTCAAGGAAGACTGTATGATAGCCCCCTCACTATTTACAATTTTCTTAACAGTGATTGTTTATCTCATCAAAGATCAACTACCCACCGTGGAAAACTCTTTAATCTCAGCTGCCTTGATGCCAAACTAAACTCACTGCCACAGATATCTATGACTCTTCAACAATGAATCCACAATGGCAGATGATACTCTCTTGGACACTATGGTAGAATCCATAGGTGAACATAATTGATAGGAGAGTTGTAACAAGAAACCAAACAGATGAAAAACAACAAAGACTGAAGACTCAGAGATATTCCAGCTGAGGTCTTCAATCTGGCAGCCTTGTGTTTACTTTTAAACTCCACACAATTGTTCTGCGCATTTGGGAGGTAAAAGAACTCTCAATCACTGTACCAGGTTTGCAAGCCACTCATAACTTCTTCAATATTGCATGCAAGAGGCTTGGCCAGTCATTGGGTGTTTGTCAAAACAAAACTCACATCACTTAGACCTGATTAGTCAAATATTTCAACCGTCTGTCAATAGTAAATCCAACAGATGAAGCAAGACAAGGGAGTTTTGTTTTAACAATGTGCTTGCCAGTTTTTGCATGCCATATTTATTGACCAGGGCAAAAGCATTGAAATGACAACAATACAAATTGCCTTGTGGTACCTGTACTTGGACACTCATGTGCATTTGTAAAGTACATATATATTTACCAGAATTTTGTACAGCTTCACAAGCCACCACTAAGCAGGATGATGGATACCACGAGATGCTATCCAAGTACCATAGAAGGCGACCATGTAACATACAGAAAATGTGACAATACTTACCTTGGCAACCTTCTTGAGACCAATAGGTTCTTGCCTCACCTACATGTAAGTTCACTGTCCAGATAAGATGACATTTACATTTTCAGCTATCTCTATATAAATTATGGTCTTGACAATAGCACATTCCTCAGATCTTACCTGAAAACAAAGCAGCACATAATGAAGCAATTTTGTTTTATTTCAACAGCTGTTGCCACCCATTCCCCAATACCAAGCACCTGTATTCTGAATGTATCCAGCAACCCTTTAAATGCTGCTCAAACAGTCAACCTTCCAATAACTGTAAGTGCTTTCTGTGTATGGCTGGGGGCACAACACAATCACATAACTTACCTGACCTTGCATTACTGTTATGCCCGTCTAAATTAGTTGCCCCTGTGTTATGAAGCTGCATTTTTTTTTATATACTGACTGTGGATAAGGAAAATCATTCTAAATTTCATAATGCTACTCTTGGATTGATGATTCTATCTGCTGAAGACAGCTCTGTTCACTTATGTTGAGTTTACTGCCTTTTCTAGAAAATCTACACTGATTTGTAGATTTTCAACTTTTCATGCTGTTGGCAAAGGTGTTAAATGCTTCTGGATAGTAAAACATATAAAATGTCAATTGTCTATTATAATCCATTGATACTGAAATTTCACATACTGGATCATATGGTACCCTGAGTGGCATGTTTTTGATGTAAAATGGTGGCTAGCCCACCACCTTCTAATACAACCTGACATGGTGCTGATAATACTGGGGATGTTAGGTAAGGCACACATTAGAAGAATCATCCCCAACCCCCCAAACCCCACCACCAAACACCACCCCCACCAACTGTTTAAACCAAAAGCAACAAAGTCTGGAGACCAAATATAATCAAAGTTTTCAGGCATTTCTTGATATCACGTGGAATGAATCAAATTGGCTAAAGACGGGCATCTGTGATTCTGGGGACCTCTGGAGGAGGCCAGGATGGATCATCCACTCTGCCCTTCCACATGCTTCAGCTTTGATTTGTGCACTAATGTGTTTTCCTCTCCCATCATGGAAGATGTGGATAGTTGTGGACCCTACTCCTCCAATTAGTTGTTTAACTGCCAACTTCCAGTTATGATCTAATGTGGCATGACTGCAGAGCTTAGGTCAGATCCATTGATTGTGAGTTCACTTACTACTGTTTGACTGTACTACTTGCACTATTTGGCATGCACCTTCACCATGTTAACACTTCATATTTAGGTATGCTTCGTACTGATCCTGACATACCCTCTCTAACTTTTCATTGAACCAAGTTTGGCCCCTAGCTTGATGGTAATTGTCGAGTGGGGCATATGCTGAGTATGAGGTTGCAGAATGTGGTTGAGTACAATGCTACTGCTGATTACAAACAGCAATGCCTCAATAACGCCTAACTTTGAGTTGCTAGATCTGTTCAAAGTTAATTCCATTTAGCACGGTGGTAAAGCCATAAAATACATTGGAGGGTATACTCAATGTGAAGATAGGATATTTTCTCCACAAAGACTATATGACAGTCACTCCTACTAATACCTTCATAGACAGCTGAATCTGTAACAGGTAGACCAGTAAGGATAAGATCATTTCAGTTTCTCCATCTTGCTGGTACCCTCACCACCTGCCCCAGATCCAGTCTCACAGCTAAGTCCTTAGAATTTTCCCAACTCGGTCAGCAGTGGCGCTACTGATCCATTGTTGGATGGATATTCAAATGGCCCACTCAGAGCACATTCTATTGCCTTTGATACATTCTATGTTTCTTCCGATTAATGTCTAATATGAAGAAGCTCCAATCAATCAGCTAACAAGAAGCACGGGTGCAGTTGGTGGTAATCGGTAGGAAGTTTCCTTGCCCATATTTGACCTACTGCCATGAGACTTCATGAGGTTTGGAGTCAATCTTGAGGACTCCAGGATAACTCCCTCCTGATTGTATACAGCTGTGCTGCCAGCTCCGATGTGACAGCTTGCTGGTGGAACAGAACGTATTGGGAAATGGCAATATAGATGTCAGAGGCATTTTCTATAAAGTATGATTCAAAGAGAATGACTATGTCAGATTGTTGCCTGAATATTCTGTGGGACAGCTGTCCAGGTTTTGGCACAAGCTCCCAGGAACTGGTAAGGAGGACTTTGCAGCATCCACAAACTGGCTGTATCATTATTGTTTGCAATACCTAGGCAGATACTGGGATGCCAGACCAATTTCATTCCTTTTAGTCAGTGTGGAGCTGGAGGAACGCAGCAGGTCAGACAGCATCAGAGGAGCAAGAGACCCCATGTTTTGGGTCAGGACCCTTCAATAGGATTGGGGAGGGGGAAGAGAGCTGGGAAATGAATAGAGGGAGGAGGGGTGGGGCTGGGGGAAGGTAGGTGGGACACCACCCCTCCTCTCTATTTATTTCCCAGCTCCCAGCCCCTTTCCCAGACCTGATGAAGGGTCCCGACCCAAAACATCAACTCTCCTGCTCGTCTGATTCTGCCTGATCTGCTGTGTTCCTCCAGCTCCGCACTGTATTGACTCTGACTCCGGCATCTGCAGTTCTTGCTATCTAATTCCTTTTAGACCTTTTACTACTGTTTTAAATCCAACTAAGTGGTTTTGTAGGACATTTCTATTTTGAAGGCAGCTGCTTTGATGTGGGTCTGACATCAAATACAGACCAGAGAAGGGCAGCAGATTTTCTTCACGAAGGATATTAGTAAAGCAGAAGTATGTTCTTAAATCCATTGACAATGGTTTCAACATCACCATTTCTGAGACTAGTTTTTAATTCCAGATCTACCATTTGAATTTAACTTTCACTAGTTGCTATAGTGGGATTTGAACCATATCCCTAGAGAATTAGAGATAGTAGGAACTGCAGATGCTGGAGAATCCGAGACAACAAGGTGCAGAGCTGGATGAACACAGCAGGCCAAGCAGCATCATAGGAGCAAAAAGGCTGACATTTCGGGCCTAGACCCTTCATCAGAAATGGGGGAGGGGAAGGGGGTTCTGGAATAAATAGGGAGAGAGGGGGAGGCGGATAGAAGATGGATAGAGGAGAAGATAGGTGGAGAGGAAACAAACAGGTTGAAGAGGCGGGGATGGAACCAGTAAAAGTGAGTGTAGGTGGGGAGTTAGGGAGGGGATAGGTCAGTCCAGGGAGGATGGACAAGTCAAGGGGGCGGGATGAGGTTAGTAGGTAGGAGATGGGGGTGTTGCTTGAGGTGGGAGGAGGGGATAGGTGGGAGGAAGAACAGGTTAGGGAGGCGGGGACGAGCTGGGCTGGTTTTGGGATGCGGTGCGGGGAGGGGAGATTTTGAAGCTTGTGAAATCCACATTGATACCATTGGGCTGCAGGGTTCCCAAGCGGAATATGAGTTGCTGTTCCTGCAACCTTCGGGTGGCATCATTGTGGCACTGCAGGAGGCCCAGGATGGACATGTCGTCTGAGCAATGGGAGGGGGAGTTGAAATGGTTCGCTACTGGAAGGTGCAGTTGTTTAGTGCAAACCGAGCGTAGGTGTTCTGCAAAGCGGTCCCTGTGCCTCCGCTTGGTTTCCCCGTTGTAGAGGAGGCCACAACGGGTACAGCAGATGCAGTATACCACATTGGTAGATGTGCAGGTGAACATCTGCTTGATGTGGAAAGTCTTCTTGGAGCCTGGGATGGGGGTGAGGGAGGAGGTATGGGGGCAGGTGTAGCACTTCCTGCGGTTGCAGGGAAAAGTGCCGGGTGTGGTGGGGCTGGAGGGGAGTGTGGAGCGGACAAGGGAGTCACGGAGAGAGTGGTCCCTCCGGAAAGCAGATAAGGGTGGGGAGGGAAAGATGTCTTTGGTGGTGGGGTCGGATTGCAGATGGCGGAAGTGTCGGAGGATTATGCGTTGGATGGCGGAAGTGTCGGAGGATTATGCGTTGGATTTCACAAGCTTTAAAATCTCCCCTCCCCGCACCGCATCCCAAAACCAGCCCAGCTCGTCCCCGCCTCCCTAACCTGTTCTTCCTCCCACCTATCCCCTCCTCCCACCTCAAGCCCCACCCCCATCTCCTACCTACTAACCTCATCCCGCCCCCTTGACCTGTTCGTCCTCCCTGGACTGACCTATCCCCTCCCTAACTCCCCACTTACACTCACCTTTACTGGTTCCATCCCCGCCTCTTCAACCTGTTTGTTTCCTCTCCACCTATCTTCTCCTCTATCCATCTTCTATCCGCCTCCCCCTCTCTCCCTATTTATTTCAGAACCCCCTTCCCCTCCCCCATTTCTGATAAAGGGTCTAGGCCCGAAACGTCAGCCTTTTTGCTCCTCTGATGCTGCTTGGCCTGCTGTGTTCATCCAGCTCTGCACCTTGTTGTCCCTAGAGAATTAGTTTGTATCTCTCGATTACTAGTCTAGTTGCATTACCATCACATCTCCAACTCCCTTTTCAGTGAACTCTCCCCTTCCCAATGCAGGTTTCCTCAATCATGTGCTGCGTGTCTTTGAATTAAGGACCCCCTTCACAAAGTCTGATGCAGAAATATACATCCCTGCCTGCAGCCGATTAAATATCAGTGGTGCTGGGATTAAGCCCCTAAATGGGCATTAAATAAATGTATTAGGGCTAATTGGCATCTAGACTTTCCATTGTGGACTTGGACGCTGTGAGGCAGGGTCTCCAGCCCACACTCTCTTGCTCAATTAATCAACCACCACCCTCCCCACTCCACCTCTGAATTCAGAGTGGGTTGGGGACATGAAACTCCACTCACTGATGAACAGTCACTGGATTCAAAACAATAACTCTGCTTTGTCACCACTGATGCTGCCAGACCTGCTGAGTAATTTCTGATTTTGATACAAAACGTTGAGTGAGGTCATTACTGGTATTTGTGGTATGAATCTTCAAAGCCTATGAAAACCTCTTTAGCAATTAAAAGCAAAAGTGATGAAAAGTACTTTTCTTCCAGCCTAGCTATTTAGCAGTCAAGTGGAAAGGAAGTCAGTTGTCTACTTCTTATCTGCTAGTTATGAAGAGAGAGGGGAAAAGTAACAGTCATGTCTTGCTACATTTGAACAGTCTGCCAGTGAACAAAATATAAAAATTATTGTTGAGTTCATAGAACAACCAGCTGTTTTGACAAGGCTGATCTTAAGTATGAATTTGTGATTATTTGGTTTTATAAGTTTTACTTGAGCAATAAACAATAAAGCTTGTCCCTCCTAAATTAAGAGACACATGGTTTTTATCAAGACACTGTGTGAGCCCAGATAATCCACTTTTACAATATTAATGAGTTGTCAGAAAAAGAAAATGTTTCAGATAAAGTCACCATCTCAGCAGCATGTACAAACCTTGTGCATCATTTGCAAGCTTCAGACAAATCAATGTGAGCTGAGCAAATAAAAAGTAGACTCAAAATAGATCCTTGTTGGATGTCTGCCAGTATTCAACCAAGTGTAGTCCTAGGTCCATCCAAAACTATCCTTCTAAATTGCCAGAATGATAAGGTTGACTTAATAAAAGGCTGTCAGTTTGTATCACAAGCAGGCAATCTATGACCAATACTATTAAATGCATAATGTGAATAAAACATAAAAATCTCTTTAAAACCTCAATTAACCTATGAACAAAAGTGTTCAGTAAATTGAATAAAATACCTGGTATTGACTATTTTATTTTCAGGTTAGACAATGATGATGATTGAGTGAAAATGTCTCCATATTGTGAACACGCTTTATCATGCTGTATCACACAATCACTGTGCGAAATGGGATAGACTTTGAGCAGACCTGGCAGATCAAGAATGGGCATCCATGAGGCACTGTGAGCCATCAACAGCAGCAGAATTATACTCCAGCACAATCTGCAAGCTCATGACTGGCATATTCCTCACTCAATAATTACCATCAAGCCAGTGGATCATTCCTGGTTCAATGAAGAGTGCAAGAGGGCATGCCAGAGGCAGCACCAGGCATACCTAAAAATAAGGTGTCAACTGGGCAAAACTACAAAACAGACTTTTGCTGGCTGTGTATAAAATTACATGCTTCTACAACCAGCCGATCAGATCTAAGCTCTGCAGTCTTGCTACATCCAGTTGTAATGGTGATGAACAACTAAACAGCTCATTGAAGGAAGAGGTCAGGAGAAAATAAGGGCTGCAAATGCTGGAAACCAGAGCCTATAGGTGTGAGGTTGGAAAAGCACAGCAGGTCAGACAGCATCCGAAGAGCAGGAAAGTCAACGTTTGGGTTTTGGCCTGAAACATTGACTTTCCTGCTCTTTGGATGTTGTCTGACCTGCTGTGCTTTTCCAGCCTCACACCCATAGACAAAGGAGAAGGCCACACAAACATTCCCACCCTCAATGATGGCAGAGCCCAGCACATCAATGCAGAAATTAAGGCTGAAGTATATGCAACAACCTTCAGCCAGAAGTGCCGAATGGATGATCCATCTTGGCCTCCTTCAGAGGTTCCCAGCATTATAAATGCCAATCTTCAGCCAATACGATTCACTCCATAGGGTATCAAGAAATGTCTAGAAGCACTGGATACCGCAAGGGCCGTGGGCCCTGACACCATTCCAGCAACAGTACTTAAGACCTGTGCTTCAGAATTTGCCACTAGCGTAGCTAAGCTGTTGCAGTACAGCTATAACACTGGCATCTATCCAACAGAGCGGAAAAGTTGCCAGGCATGTTCTGTAACATAAGCAGGCCAAATAAAGCCCAGCCAAAGACCGTCCCATCAGTCTACTCTTGATCATCTGTAAAGTGATGGAAGGTATCATCAACAGTGCTATCAAGCAGCACCTGCTCAACAATAACTTGCTCAATGATACCCTGTTTGGGTTCTGCCAGGGCCATTCAGTCCCTAACCTCATTACATCCTGGCCTTGATCCAAATGTGGAAAGAAGAGCTGAATTCCAGAGTTGAGATGTGAGTGACAGCCCTTGACCCCAAGGCCACATTTGACTGAGTATGGCATCTAGGACCCCTAGCAAAATTGAAGCCAATGGGAATCGGGGGTAAACTCTCCATGGGTTGTAGTCATGTTTGGCACATAGGAAGGTGGTTGTGATAGTTGGAGGTCAGTCATCTCAGCTCTTGAACGTCTCTGCAGGAGTTCATCAGAATAGTGTCCTAAGCCCAACCATCTTCAGTTGCCTCATCAATGCAATTCCCTCCAATATAGAGTCAGAAGGAATTGCACAATGTGCAGCACCCTTCATGACTCCTCAGATACTGTAGCAGACCATGTTCAAATGTAATAAGATCTGGATGAGTTTGGGTGACATGTGGTAAGTAGCATTAGTGGCACACAAGTGCCAAGCAGTGACCATCTGCAATAAGAGAGAATTTAACCATCATCCCCTGATGTTCAATGGCCTTACCTTCACTGACTCCCACATTACAACATTCTATGAGTTATCCTTGACCAGAAACTGAATTGAACCAACCATTATAAAGCCTGCGCTACAAGAGCCATCAGAAGTCAGGAATCCTGCAACAAGTAACTTACCTCCTGACTCCCCAAAGCCTGTTCACCATCAACAAGGCATAAGTTAAGAGTGTGATGGAATACTACATCCTGCCTGGATGAGTGCAGCTCCAACATTATTCAAAAGACTTGACACAATCAGTACAATCTTCAGAGAGAAGTGATCCCGGCCTATCTAATCATTCCTAATAAGACCCTGTTGACCCTGTCCACTAATGTTATGACTCACTAACCTTCTAGTAAATCTTTCTGAATAATGAATTTCAACAATTCCTTGATGAGTTGTCAGGCTAACTGACAATTCCTTATTTTAATTTTCCAGCCTTTCTCAAATAATGCTGTTATAAATGTTACATTTCAATCCATTTACTGGAAAATCTCATATCCTGGACTGATATTGCCTTTTCCAGCAGCCGGGAAACTCCTGGAAGGATAAGAAAAGTTCATTAGTTATCATAATCTTTAAAAGAATGAGAAATTCCATTGAGCACAATTAAGTTCGTTCATTGTTTCAAACCATATTCACAGCCTGAAGAAATTTTTACCTCCTTGTTATTTGGATACTAAGCCTATATCTTTTATCACTGTCTAATATTAATAATCTATCCCTTTTAATTCTGATGCTGTAATGCAGCCCACATTAGTTGCAGATAGATAATTGAAACTGATATATTTTCAAATTGTTCATGTGACTTTATGACATAGCATTGAAAGCAAAAACAGAGGTCATCGCTTTCAGTCACCCACAGATTTAACCCTGTGGATTCTCACAGTCCAAGTGCTGAATTTTTCTCCACTGCACCAGCTGACTTGTACAGCAGCAAAAAAAAACACATAGCAACATGTACAACATGGCTTGACTTCAATTATCTGCTATTATCACAATATTGGCATGGAGGCAGGGCTGAGAAAATTATTGGATTTTCCATCTTATTGGTGTTTTATCGAGCAACTGCAATGACTGCCAGGTTAATGATTCTTAGGCAACGGCAGTAGTCAACAGATAAAAGAAAAGCATCCAGAAGTGCAAGCTCATGGTTATTTGAAAGCAGAGTCGCAGGTAAATAGGATAGTGAAGAAGGCATTTGGCATGTTTGCCTTTATTTGTCAGTGCATTGAGTTTGGGGTTTGGGAAGTCATGTTGCGGTTGAAAAGGAAATTGGTTAGGCCACTTTCAGAATACTGCGTGCAATTCTTGTCTCCCTGCTGTAGGAAGGGTATTATGAAAATTGAAAGGGTTCAGAAAAGATTTATGAGGATGCTGCCAGGGTTTGAGGGTTTGAGCTATAGCGAGAGGCTGAATAGGCAGGGGCTATTTTGCCTCGAGTATCAGAGGCTGAGGGGTGACCTTACAGGGATTTATAAAATCATGAAGGGCATAGATAGGGTGAATAGCCAAGGTCTCTTCCTCAATGTGGGGTGTCTGAAACTAGACAGCATAGGTTTAAGGTAAGAGGAGAAAGATTTAAAAGGGACCTAAGGGGAACTTATTCACGCAGGGAGTGCTGTGAGTATGGAACAAGCTGCCAGAGGGTGTGGCGGAGGCTGGTACAATAACAACATTTAAAAGGCATCTGGATGGGTACATGAATAGGAAGGTTTTAGAGGGATATTGGCCAAATACTGGCAAATGGGACTAGAGTAATTTAAATATCAGGTTGTCATGGATGAGTTTTACCAAAGGGTCTGTTTCCATGCTGTATAACTCTATGACTCTAAGTAGTCTTTACGCTGTTGGCATAGGGTCCAAAGTAGGTCATATTCATATAATCATGAAAATATTTGCAGTAATGGAATAAGCTTCATGTTATTTACTTAACAAGTTAGACCAGATAGATGGCTGGCCCAATCTATGCTGGACCACTTTGGCCTTAACAGACCTCATTTGCAATAAGGTGGTAATAGTTGGCCCTTCCCAGAAAATAGTGAGCAGCAGTGACCAGCACTATTTCTAAATGGCGTCAATTAACAGAAATTAGAAAAACAAGAGGGAAAAACATACTGGTGATTCAGAAAGCTTCAAAAGAAACAGATATTGCTAATTGCTGACAACAGTGAACCCCACAAAGCTTGCAGCAGCAATTGACACAGAAGAATCTACTCCTCAGTGGCAGAAGTACAGGCTATATTGCAAGGCCACGTACAACCATAGAGTTATACAGTCCAGAAAAACACCCTTTGGTCCAACTCGTTCCTGCCAACCAGAAATCTTAAACTGATCTAGTCCTGTTTGCCAGCATTTGGCTCATAACCCTCTAAACCCATCCTATTCATGTACCCATCCAGATGTCTTTTAAATGTTGTAATAGATCATAGATTCCTTACAGTGTGAAAACAGGTTCTTTGGCCCAACAAGTCCACACTGACCCTCAGGTCCTCCCACCCAGACCCATTCCCCTAAAATCCACCCTAATCTACACATCCCTGAACACTATGGGCAATTTAGCTTGGCCAATCCGCCTAGCCTGCACATCTTTGGACTGTGGGAGGAAACTGGAGCACCCAGAGGAAACCCATGTAGACATGGGGAGAATGTACAAACTCCACACAGATAGTCACCCAAGTTTGGAATTAAACCTGGCCCCCGGCGCTGTGAGGCAGCAGTGCTAACCACTGAGCCACCGTGCTGCCCACCTCCACCACCTCCAACTGCTTATTTCATGCAACTGTGGAAGCAGTGCCAAATCTGAGTTGAACGGGAGAGCTGACCAACATCAATGATTCAGTTAGTCAAACCCAAAAATCCCTTTGTGAAAAACATGAAATCTTAAATGTAATGTAATTTAATTTAATTTAAAGGTAATTCAGGCTGAAAGGCAAAATGTTTATTTTAAAGTCGTTGCTCCAATCATGCCATAGTGTATGGATGCCATGAGGCAGGGCTAGAAAAAAATAAATTAATGAGGTCATGAGAGAAACTCATATATTCAGGAACAGATGCCAAGGAAACCACCAGCTAAGCCATTTAAAGCACATCAGCATTGGACAGTTTAAAGAATTAAGTGATTCTGGTCTAACACAGATATATTTCAAGACATGAGTAGGGAGTCAATGTTTCCTGCCAAAACCCTTCATCAGGATGAAGGGTTTCAGCCCGAAGCATTGACTTCCCTGCTCCTTGAATACTGTCTGACTGCTGTGCTTTTCCAGCTCTGCATTTATTGACTCTAGCTTCCAGCATTTGTAGTCTTTACTGTCTTCATATTTCAAGACACATGGAGAAGACAGAGAGAGACACAGCAAGGCTCTAAAGTGTAGGTAAGCCTCCATCACATCTCCAAAAAGTGGGAAAACTTCTGAAACAACTCCATTAAGCAGGAGAAAGCTTCCAATGCAGCTGTGAAAGATTGGAAACCCACTATAGCTTCAAAACAGGGAAAACACTCCAGTACAGCAGTGAAGTGTGGTAGAAGTGCCATTACTGCTGAATAAAATTATTTAAAGAAGATGAGGATGATGGCATTAGAAATAGTATTGCCAGCAAGATATAATTTCAGAGATGGGTCAAATATGACAAAATTGAACCTGAGGAGTCACAAATGGAGACAAATCTTATGCAATCATCAGCGAATATCCTCAATTCTGACCTCATGGTGGAGGGAAGGTCATTGAAGAAGCAATTGAAAATGGTTGGGTACAGACTTCACTCTGGGATTGAGATGATTGACCTCCAACAACCACAATCATCTGCCAATGTTTTAAGTGTGACGCCAGCCAGAGCTGAAATTTCCCCAAATTCCTAGTGACTTCAGTTTTGCTGCAGCTTTGTGATACCACATTTAGTCAAATTCTGCCATGATGTCAGAAGGAAGCATGCTCATGGGTCACCTCTTGAGTTCAGCTTTGATATTTGGACCAAGGCTATAAATTAGTTCAGGAGCTGACTGACCCTGTTGGAGTCCAAACTGGGTGTCAGTGATCACATTATTGTTGACTTGATGGTACTTATGCAGGCACCTTGATGCTCAAGGTTAGTCTGATGGGACAATAATTCTCTGGTATGCACTTGTCACGTTTTCTGTGGACAGGACATCCCTGGGTAACTTTCTACATTGTCAGTTAGATATCAGTGTTGTAACTATGTGGGAACAACATGGCTATTGGCACAACTAGTTCTGGAGCACAAGTTTTCAGTACTATTTCAGTACTATTGTTAGAATGCTGTCAAGTCCTTTACAGCATCCAGTGTCTTCAGCTGTTTCTTGATATCACATGGAGAAAATCAAATTGTCTGGCACTTCTGCTGTTGGGGATGTCAGGAGGAGCCTGATTTGAACAATAAGATTAACATCAGAAATATACATGAAGATATTTTGATAATTATATGGCGTAGGTAGAGACGTCTAGAAGGGATCAGAGGCTCTAACCTTGCATGAAAAGAATTATGCAAAGATCTAGGATAACAATGATTTATTGCATAAAAAGACTGTGACCTTCAAGCAGCAAACTTTAGAGAAACTAAACAGAACCAAACCTAGAATACACAACAGGTCAGCAAGAACAATTCGTCTAGTCAGCTGATGATTGTTGCAACTGCTTGAGCCTTTTCTTTTGAACTGATGCACTGGGTTCCCCCATCATTGAGGGCAGGGTAATTTCAGTGCCTCTTCCTTCTAGTGTTTAATTGTCGCCCAGTATTCATTTTTGAATGTGTCAGGATTGCTTAGGTTTTAATCTTTGATTGTGAGGTCATTTGACTCTATCTATCACATGCTGCTTCTACGGTTCGGTGTCAAATAATTATGTGTTGCAGCTTCACCAGGTTTCCACATTATTTTAGGCATACTTAATGTTGCATCTGGCATAGGTTCCTATATTCTTCATTGAACCAGGTTTGGACCTCTAGCTTGGTAGTTATGATGAAGTTGTGACATGCCAGGTCATGACGCTACAGATTGCAGTTCACCCACAGACCCTCTTGGATGCCTGGTTTTGAGTTATTCAATATGTTCAAATCTGACCCATTTATAGAGTGCTATTGCTACTGAATTCAATATGAAGATGGAATTTTGTCTGCACAAGGACTATGTAGTGGCCAATTATGCCAATATTGCCATGGTAAATGATCTGTAACAGGTGGATTGGTGAGGATGAGGTCAAGTCAGCTTCCCCCTCCAGTTAGTCCCCTCACTAGTTGCTACAGGCCTAGTCTAGCAGTTGTGTCTTTCAGGACCTGGCCAGCTCAGTTAGAAGTGGAGCTGCTGAATCACTTTTAGTGATGGACATTGAAGTCCCCCACACAGCATATAATCTGCACCCTTGCCATCTCAGTGCTCAACATGCAGGAGTATGGATTCATCAACTGGGCTGTGGTGAGGTGGGATGAGGGGCAGAGTTAGGAGGTGGAGGGGTGGCAATGGTAGATGATAACCAGGTCTGGAATCAATTTTAAGGACTCCCAGGGTAACTTTCTCCTGACTATATGCCACTGTGTTGCTACCTCTGATTGGTCTGGTCTGACACGGGGGCAGGACATACCCAATGATAGTGATTGTGGTTTCTCGAAAATTGTCTCTTCCATGAGAGTTACTAAATCAGTCAGTTGTTTAACTAGCCTGTGAGACAGCTTTCCAATTTAGTCAAACCCATCAGGTGTTCAAAAGGAGGAGTTTGCAGGGTTGACAGGCTGGGTTTGCCATTGGTGCAAAGTTATATTCTGGATGGTCTGATGGTTTAATTCCTTTTAAACTTTGTAGCGGTTTGACTAAAATGAATGGCTTGCTAAGCTGTTTCAGAGGGCATTTGGCAATCAATCACATTGCTGTGGATCTGGAGTCACATGCAGGCCAGAGTTGGAAAGGAAGGCAGATTTCCTTTCTTAAAAAACATTGGTGAACTAGATCATCATTACTCAGTCTAGATTTAATTCCAGATTTAATATTAAAATTAACTTCCACCAGTTGCCATGGTGTGATTTGAGCCCATGTCCCAGGCATTAGCCTGGGCCTCTGGATTACTAGTCCAGAGACATTAAATTCTGCTATCATATTCTTGGAATTTTGTTTCCTCATGCAACTGAAAGATCTGGGGCAAGATATGAAAAGTGCAGAAGATTCAGACACTGATAGTGGAACTAAAAATTAAATATTGAAATTGTTTTCTCAATACGCCATTACACTTTTGAAAGCATTTCTCACCACACATCTGCTTCTTTTTAAACAGAGAACAGCTCAGTTGAAGCACACACTGACAACAACTATCACAATTATGAAACTGAAACATGAACTGACATTTGTTCAGGGAAAGACAGAACGCATAAAACAACTACAAAAGGTCAGCTAATCCTGTCAGGAACTTCCAACAGTGCAGCATTATCCATATCTGAGTGACCAGACTGTACATGGGTGCAGGGCTGCCTCAATATTCTACAAGGTTGAGTATTGCTTTGTCAGGGGTTGGAATCATGTATTGCAATGTTAGTAGTAGTATTAAATGAATTTACCTTCTATTCTGACATAGGCATAACCTCATAAACTTTAATATTAAATTTGGCATTAAATCTAGACTTAGTAATGATGATCTGATTCACCAAAGCTTTTTAAGAAAGGAAATCTGCCTTCCTTTCCTACTCTGGTTGCATGTGACTCCAGATCCACAGCAATGTGATTGATTGTCAAATGCCCCCTGAAACAGCTTAGCAAGCCATTCATTTTTGTCAAACAATTATACGATTAAAAAGAGAAAAATCAAAAGCAGTAAAGCCATTAAACAAGAAATTTTAAATCATTGCAGTGGATGATAGTTTTTATAAAATCAACTGAAAGTCATGATTATATTCTATCCTTGGTTCATTCCAGGCAATGAATCAAACTGTTCTCTATGATAAATTGGAAAAATAGGACAAAAGCAAAATACTTCAGGTACTATAAATCTGGAAACCTGAAAATAACCATAAAATTCTGAAAAGAATCAGCAGGCCAGACATATTCTGTGGAGAGAGGAACCTTAGCCCTAATTTTCCAATGGCCAGATAATTGTTTCTGAAGCATAGATTGCAGTTGCACATGTGAACCCTGTGGTATCCCCATCATCGCAGACTGTGAAGGAATTGCCCAGGAAACTGAAGATTCCTCTGAACAATTCTACTACAGCTGGAACCCTCTGAAAGTCTACATTTAAATCAGAGAATTCAGAAGTTACTATTTTTGTAAACAGTTGCTCAGGAAGTTTAGGCTTTTAAATACATAGTTTAACTCCTGAATAACTATGAAGCAGACCCCACAACAATTTAACAGACACACCCCATGTATACTCCATCCAGCACCTTACATACATCACTCACAAACCTTGACGTGACACACTGTCTCACCTCCAGAGCCCAACACCTTCCCCGACCCAGGATCTGACAACATTCTATCTCACCCAGCCCCCACAGGATCTAAGCTGACTTTCCTTCCCTGACCTCCACATTTGATTCCTTTAGATGATACCAGAACTGATCCCTTCTACCCTACTTTTGCCATTGGGACCTTAAACCCCCAACCCACAACTACCCTCTTCCCGAAGTTGACCGCCCCTTCCATCGATCTGGGCCCAACTCTCCAGCCCTGGCTTCCATATTCAAACCTTTTTTCCTTCCCCTGCTCCAGAACTGAATACCCCTGTCCCACTACTGAACCCAACTACCTCTGGGACCCATATCTCCTCCTTGACCCAAAAAGAGAAAATCCACACCAGGCAAGCTAAGATTTTTAATTCAAAGAGGGGCCAACAGAGGTTCTGCACTGTCACATTGCAAGCTGAATGCTTCAGTGCACAATTTAAATTAGATACCAGGACGGCTATTTCAATTTTAGCTGACAGCCTGCCCCTATGGGTGAAATCAGTAAATGTTTAACCAGTGAGCATCAAACTGCAACATCATGCTGTCAAGCTGTGCCTCAAGTGCCAGACATAGCCACAAGGGGCAAGGGATCTAGGACTCTGTATGCCTTGAGGAACTATGGCACATCACTTTAAGCAGGGAAGTGTCCATACAATTAGTTCTTCTCAAAGGAGGTAGATGCAGTGCTACAAGAAGAAAATGACAAGAAATTTCCTCAACAATTCCCAAAATCGCTTAAAGGTTGGGAAAGGCTCATGCAACAGTATCACAATACAATTCATAGGGATGCAAAGTTAATATGTTTATGTACTTCTTGGAGACTGTCACACTATTGCTAGAGAAAGTGAAGGTATATCCTGACAGCATGTTCTGCGGTGGCGTAATATCACAAGTTACAGTGTCAACAGTGTGGTGTTCAGGGCTGGTAACATTTCTCAAGCTCAATGGAGAGCTCAAAGTATGTGCAGATTGAACATAATGGGTCTAAAGAGAAGTCTGTCTATATCCAGTGGATGACATTCTGGCAAAACTAGCCAGCAGTAAATTATGAAGTTAGATATGAATTGAGAAGTTTTGAAACTCCTAAACGTAATTCAAGTTTATTAACTATGGTCATCACAATATTTACATGATTTTGTCCCAGTTGTCAATCTTTTAGATGGAAATGAGTATTGGTTTGGAAGGTGCTGTCTAAGGAACTTTGATCAATTTCTGCAGTGTATTTTGTAGATAGCATACATGGCTTTTACTGAGTGTTGATGGTAGAGGGAGTGAGATTTGTAGCACAATTAAACAATTTTTATATTTCTTGGCTGAATCTTCAATTTGTTTGCTAAGAAGCAGCATTTTGAGAACTAACAAACTCATAACAAGGTCTCTCCCTGGGTCCAGTTTATCTCCCTTAGTTTTGAAGTTGCTATTTTCTTTTTTTCCATTGAATAAGACCTAACTATCTGACTGTTTCTTTGTTGATCCCTTTTTTTAATTGCTCATTTTATATTTTCATTCAATTTCTTTTCTTTATGATTTTTTTCATTCTGTTCATCTTACTTTTAGTTCTATTATGCTGAATGCTCTCTTTATGCCCATGTTACTGCTGCTGTTTTCTTAAAATTTATTTTCCTTTTTTCTTTTCTTGTGTGGTCTAGCAGCTGCATCTCTTGGCACGTTCTGACTCTAATTCCACAAAATGCCAGCTGCTTCTTTCCTTGTCTTTATGACTCTATCCCTGCTATGTTTCAGTGATGTCTTTTTCCACTTGAAGGCTTGATATTTACAAGCTGCTGACCTAGCCTGTGGCAGCCACAGGCCCTGCCATTTTCATCCTCTCAGTTATAGAGCAGATATCCATTGATAACAGGCAGGAAACATAAGCAGCAGCTATTACATGGACATTCCCACTCTAATTGCTGGATTTTTCCCTTTCTCATTGAAAGCTCCTGCTTGTATAGTCTTTGGGTTCTCACAGGGAGACAGGATTTAGGGCACTGCCACTGCCACTTAAAGGATCACAACGCCCCTTTTGGCAGCAGCAATATGTATTTGACACTCAAGTGTACTGTGTCAGGAGGACAGCAGGTCAGGTTGCCTGGGAGGTAATGCTACCCAAAGTTAATGCTGTCTTCAGTACCTTATTCTGTTCTAAGTCACTGGCTAGCTGCATTGTTTTGAAGAAAAACTCTTTCCTCAGGCTGTGGCATTGTTTGTAGAATAGGCACATGGGAACTATTATTAACCACTGTACTTTAACAAATATACTGCCATGCCCTACTACTAACATGTTTTCAGTGGAAAAGAATATGAAAGTGTAGCCCCTGTTCTAAATTGTATGAATCACCTGCTTCATGCATTTATGCATTCCAAGTTTTCCAATTGCAAACCCTCCCTGAAGTAGCCTAGAAGGAATCTGAACAATATAAGTTGAAGGTGGTGGTGACCTTGTATGTCACTAGCAATATTTTTCATGCGGTGTAAGATAGTTGCAGGTCTTCTTCCCACCCACTCTCACTCTACCGTCACCTTCTAAAGCAAAGCCTTTGAAGACAATTCTTGAACATTACTTTCAGGAAGCTGTGTCTGTGCCCAGTTTCCAAGGAGATGTTTCATATGATCAGTCATTTTCAAGTGCAAAGCAGAACTACCTCATATACTTTCTTCGATTGTCTTCTTCCTCCTTTATCAAATCAGGTTAGTGGGCAACACAAAAGAAATGACCAATGTTTGCACTACTCAAAGAAAACAAAATAGAACCATTATACATTTTTACAAAATTAATTCATGACTTTCACCACTTCACCGTGCTTTGAACTGCCCCAAACCCTGCAACTCCCTCTCCACGCCTCTGTGTCTTTCTACCTCATGCTCATTTTTTTAAAGGCATACCTTAAAACCGGACTTTCTGGCAGTTCAGCTCTGTGTTGGGTTAGGTTTTATCAGTTAAGACAGCAATTGAGGTGCTGCAAATGGTCTCAGCACTACAAAATAATTGCCTATCCAAATTAAACAGGATGCTGAAATAACTCCACAGAGGCTGGTATCGTGTCACAAATTCACCCTTTATTTACACATGGAGAGTCTTGACACTGATCCAGCTTCCTCAGAGCTAGCTTTCAGAGTGAACAGAACTTCTGACACTCCTTTTAATATATGTCAGCTAGGGTCACTATCCAGTCCCTGATTGGAGCAGTTTAACAGCCCTAATCAAGGAACTCACATTCTATGAGGTCCACTTGGCTGACCTCATTGCAATCACTATATCTCTTCCTCTCTGATACTGAGGATGTAGGCTGGTCCTTTTCTTTTGCAGCTCCTCCTGGGGTGTTTTAGCACTGGATCAGGTTCCTCCAACTCTGCCTCTGATACAAGCAGTGTGAAACACACAGTAGTTCACCTCTTGTGCCCAAACCACCTTGGAAGAAATTCATTCCCTTTTCAGATGGCAAAGGCATCAAGGCGATGACATCTATTATGTCCATCTCAGATTCTGAGGTATCTTTAACGCTTGATTGATAGGAGAACCCTCAACTTTCAGAACAGTTGGAAAGGCTGTAGAGGAGTCAGGCACGTTTTCTTTTCCCCACACGTTGTGAGTTTGCAGCTTTTATATGGTCCACATGCTTGTTCGTGATTGTTACACCTTCCTGAACTTTATATGTCACTGTACCAGACCTCGAGGTGACCATGCCTCTTACCTATTGCAGGGCCATTCCCATGGTTCCTACACTGAACTTCTGAAATAAACCATGTCTCTCGCTTAGCAGAGTCTTGTGTCCAACATTGGCATTCCTGATGCTGTTTCACCCACCCTCTCAATTCTGGGAAGATCAGATTTAATCTGGTGCGGAGTCTTCTCCCCATCAGCAACTCTGCTGGAGCTATCCTTGTAGTAGCATGAGGGGTGGTCTTATAATCAGAAAGGAACCGGGACAGTTCGGTATCTAGTGAAGCTGTAGCTGTTTCTTTTAATCTGCCTTCAAAGTACGGACTGCTCTGTCTGCCAGACCATTGGATGATGGATAGTGTGGAACTGTCCTTATATGTTCCCTGGTAGTCTAGTGATTCGGGTTCGGCGTTTTCACCGCCGTGGCCCGGATTCAATTCCCAGCAGGGAATCTTAGTGGGGCGGCATGGTGGCTCAGTGGTTAGCACTGCTGCCGCACAGCGCCGGGGACCCAGGTTCAATTCCACCCTTGGGCGACTGTCTGGGTGGAGTCTGCACATTCTCCCCGTGTCTGCGTGGGTTTCCTCCGGGTGCTCTGGTTTCCTCCCACAATCCAAAGACGTGCAGGTTAGGTGGATTGGCCTTGCTTATTTTTTGAAGTGTTCAGGGATGTGTAGCTTAGGTGCGTTATACGGGGATGGGTCTGGGTGGGATGCTCCAAGTGTTGGTGTGAACTTGTTGGGCCAAAGGGCCTGTTTCCACACTGTAGGGATTCTATGATGTTGAATATCATTTGACTTTAGGAAATACTGAAAGTCCCTGCTGGTAAACAAGGGCCCATTATCAGGGACTAACACTTGTGGGAGTTCCTGTATTGCAAAAGATTCATGCAGTTTTTCAATCGCCGTCCGATGCTTGACAAATAAACTCTATACACATCCATCCAATTTGAGTGGGTATCCACAATGACTAAGAACATTGAGCCCATGAAAGGACCTGCATAGTTGACTTGTAACTTAGTTCAGGGTTTACCGGGCAATTCCCATGAATGTGGGGAAGCTGCTGGCAGTTATTTTTGTCTTTGTTGGCACTCTGGGCAGCTTCCCCACCAATTATGGCTATGTCAGCATCCAATCCTGGCCACCAAACATAAGCTTTCGCCAACATCTTTGGTTTGGAGACCCCTGGATGACTCCGGTGGAGTTCAGCCAGTATCTGGCAGTGACCTTTGCCTGGGACAATCACTCTTGCTCACTATAATGTAGCATCCTCTATTGTGAGCTGTTCTCTCTGTCCAAAAAGGTTTCAAATTTAGTTGTGATGGCCCTTTTGTTTGCCCCATCACCACCACCAGTTTGTTTCAGTTTTGCCAGGACCATATCTTTTTGTGCCCAAAGTCTGATATTGTCAGCTATGACTAGAAGTGTGTCCAGAAAATTTAAAACCGTTATGGAATCTTCCAGTGCCGGTATCACAGGTGGTGTATATTGCCAGTGGGAGGTAACTCAATGCATCCGCATTTGCTGCTTGGCCTCCTAGACAGTGTTCCAACGTGTAATTATAAGAAGTTAGTATTAGAGCCCACCACCGAATTCAGCCTGAGGCTATGGGGGCACTGCCTTGTCCTCATTAAATAGACCTAGCAGGGTTTTGAAGTCTGTTATTATTACAAATTTATGTCCATAGGGTATTGGTGGAACTTCTCGACTCCAAATATGACCTCCAAACCTTCCTTCTCTATCTGCATGAATCAAAGTCCTGGATGCATTCTGCTATTGGATACTCCTCTCCATTGTGCCACCTATGAGCTAACACTACCCCTATGCCAAATGGGGTGGCATTGCATTTCAATACCAGATCTCACTTGTGATTATAGTGTGCCATCACCCTAGAGGATGACAGTTGTTTCTTCACGTCCTTTGGCACATGACCTACACAACCAGTTCCAAGGCTGGCCTTTCTTAAGAGTCGATGCAAATGTGCCAGAGTGGAGGCCAGTTTATGCATGAACTTTCCATAATAATGCATCAGCCCAAGAAAGACCTAAACTCTGGTACAGACATAGGAGCTGGGGCACCTTTTATTGCCCTCACTTTATCTTCCAATTGGTGTAACCCAGTCTTGTTGACTCTGTAGCCCAAGAAGGTCACTTGGGGTGCCTAGAACTCTCAATTTTTCTCCTTTGTAAGTGTACACCTTGAACTACGTCCCAGTTATCTAAGTGCTCCTTATTAGTCTTCCATTTTATTGGTTGTCTAGATAAATAGCGACCTGGGGGAGACCTCGTAAAAGTTCTCTATCATCTGCTGAAAAATTGTGCAGGCTGATGATACCCCAAATGGCAGTATCATTTATTGGTACAAACTCTTATGGGTATTAACTGTAGCATACTTCTGGGAATCCTGATCTAACCACAATTGCAAGTACACATGGCTCATATCCAGCTTTGTGCAGAAAAGCACCCCCTGCTAGCTTTGCATATATATCCCCTATGTGAGGGACTGGGTATTTATCCAGCTGCAAAAAGCAGTTTAATGTATTTTTAAAATCTCTACAAAGGCAGACTTCACAATCCGTATCACTGGTGCTGCCCATTCTGCAAACCGGATTGGTTTGATGTAACGGAGTTTGATGGTTCCTTTTCTTTCCAGCCTTCTGGTTTCTGCCACTACTTTTGCACATAAGCAAATGGCACTGGGTGGACCTTACAAAATTGTGGAATTGCTTCATGCTCAACATGCAAGGTGGCCTTGGCTCCTTTGGTAGTCCCTTAACCTTCCTGAAAAACTTCCGGGTATCTAATTAGGACTTCACTCAGGCAGCCATTTTCTAATCGAAAAATATTCAGACAATCTAAGTGTATCTTTCTCAATCAATTTCACCCCATCAAGCTTGGGCCTGTGCCTTTTACTACAATCAGTGGTAAGTGAATCAGCTACTTCTCATAAGTGACTGGAAGCGAAGTTGTACCCTTAATCTGTAAAAGTTCCCCAGAATAGCTTCTCAGTTTAGCAGAGGTCTTGTGCAAACTGAAGGCTTACAGTTTAGTGTGAATTTTTTAAAAGACTGGTTCTGCGATCACTGAAACAACTGTGCTGGTATTGACCTCCATTAGAACCAGGTGACCATTTAACCATATATTTATTTGGATTAGTTCTGATTTGGATGTTATTAAGCATTTTAATTGTTCCACACCAGCTGTAGGTGGACTTTCCAAGGTGTGCACTCTCCTGGATACCAGCCTATGGGTTCTCATATTTAATTTAGGTGTAGTGGGGCTCATTTTTTATGTCTCGAATCTGCATACTGGCAGCAACTACAATGGCTTGCTGGCCTGGATCCTGAAGGAAATCTTAACTGTTTGGCTAAGGCTTGGCTTTGTGTTGGGATTTTGCTGCCAGAGTTCCTCTGTTCCGGTTATGTTCTGAGTGGAGGTTATGCATTTGCCATCACTTAAGTGCTGTTGGCCAATTTCAGTCAGATTGGCGAGGGTATCCACTTCCATTGGTATACCTTGAAACTCATATACTCCAATTGCTGCATTTTCCAATGATATCGCTAATTGTATTGCCTATTTGAAGTCCAGTTGGGTTTCAGCTAGTAGGCATGGTTTTGCATGGTTACATCATTAATCCCACAAACCAAACGGTCTCAGAATCTCATTAAGGGTTAACCAAAGTCACATGCTGGTGCCTGTCATCTTAACTTAGTCAAAAATCCCAACAAGGATTCCCCGGTTCTCAAATTGCTGAGTAAAACCGATAGGATCTCAGAATTAGAGGAGGCCAGAGGTCATAAAATTCCTTAACTAAATCCATCAACTCTTGAAAGGTTTTAGTATCTGGTCCCTCAAAGAAAGTAGGGCTCCTAATAACCGAAAAAGCTGCGCGTCCACAAGCAGTCAGGAGAATTACTCATTGATTTTCATTTGTCCCAATGACATTTGCTTAGAAAAATTAATGCATTCTTTCCGCATACTGGCCCCAAACTTTAAAGGCAGGATCAAATGAGTTAACCTTCCCAAATAACAGCATGATGCCACAAATGCTTACCCCAACTCAAAGTTACAAGTGAATTTCTTCAGGAGCGTACATTTCTCTCATCACCACTGAAATAACTTCACAGATGCCATTATCCAGTCACCAAATCACCCTTTATTTACACATGGAGAGTCCTTGACACTTATCCAGCTCCCTCAGAGACAGCTCTCGGAGTGAACAGGATGTCTGATACTCTTATTCTTATCTGTCAGCCTGATCTCCCTGATTGAGCCAAATTAACAGCCTCACCATGGAATTCTTATTGTGTAAGTTCGGCCTGGCTGACCTCGTTCACTACAGATGCATTTTGCAGAAGTCCAGCTACAGGCAAGATTGAAACTTGTGGGCTAAGACTATAGGAAAGCTACCTAGAATTTTTAATGGAAGTGATTTGTCATTGGCAATGCGTTTTTAAAATAAGGCCGCTGGTACTATTGCATCTACGCTCTAAACTTAATGTTCCTGTGAGGCACCTTGGGATGTACTGCACTAAAGGTGCTAAATAAATGCAAGATATTGATGTTGTTTTGTTGTCGATTATACTGTTACTCGTTGAACTAGTCACGATATGTAAAATGAAGAACTTCATTGCAATGTTCTCTTTTATACATGATTTAAGAAGCACATCGCACTTGGAAACACAAAACAGGAAATCAATTGTTGTACATTATAAGCAGGAGTCAGCAACTTTAATAAGCTGGAATCTTTTGATCCCTTCTCAAATGATGACCATAAATGAAATGTTTCCCCTTGGTCTGATCCGGTTAATTAACATGGATACACCACTTCAATTTCTTGTGATTTTAGACTTGCCCAGAATAGTTGCAACTGGATCAACAATAACGACAGATTCATGTGGCTTTGAAACATTACTCCTGTTTTAAAATGACTGGTAACTGATCAATCAACACCTATGTTTTGTTTTAATTAATTGCATGGAGGTGAGTTTTAAAGACAAATAGAGTCAGAGTCATAGAGCCATTCAGCACAAAAACAGACCCTTTGGTCCAACTTGCCTGCGCTGACCAGAAATCCTAAACTGATCTGGTCCCTTTGCCAGTAATCGGCCCACATCCCTCTAAATCCTTCCTGTTCATGTACCCATTCACATGCCGTTTAAATGTTGTAATTATACCCACCTCCGCCACTTCCTCTGGCAGCTTGTTCCAAACACACACCACACTCTGCATGAAAAAGTCACTTCTCAGGTCCTTTTTAAATCTTTCCTGGCTCACCTCAAACCTACGCCTCTAGTTTTGGACTCCTCCACCCTAGAAAAAAGACCTTGGTTATTCACTGTTTCCATGCCACTTATGATTATCTGTCTAACATTTAAAATAGTAATAGATGGAAGAGAATAGACATAGCTTAAAGTCCTGTGCCTGCTGTCAAATGCATAGCCATTTATATGCAATCCAGATTGATAATGCAGTGATATTCAGCTACGTCTTGTACAAGATGTCAAAGAGTACTGGAATATTATTCCCTTTATTAGTATCACGTACACCAAATGGAATAAAATCCAGGCAAAACTGAAATGTGTGCCTACACAAATAATAGAGACATAAAGGTACAAAACAGAAGCTTGATCTTGTAGGTCAATGTAATAGCTGAAAACTGCAGACCTATATTACACAGAATAGTTTCCCATTACACATTAATTTCCAATGAAACAAATTAGATGTGGACACTACTTTTTTCTGTGATGGAGTTTTCAGCTGTTACATTGTGGTTAAGAAAATTCATCAATGCTGCTTCAGTTCTGGTGTTTTTATCTGAAAAACACACAAGTTCTAAATATTGTTAAGGACATATAGATTTGCACATATGCAACACAGCAGCAGCCAAGCCAAGATCTCTTGAGCTGCTGGCAGCTCTTGTAAAAGTAAAATGTGAAATCAGTAGGTACCTCAATTAACAAATGATAGAGAGCGGCAAAGCTTCAGGAAAGTTAAAAAATAAGGACAAGGATTTTACAATTTAGACTTTTATGACAGTGAGTCGATACAGGTCAGTAACACAGATGTGTTGGGCCAATGGGCCTTCATGCATGTTTGAACGACGTCAAGTTTTTAAAGGCCAACCAGGAGTGTTTTGGAATAGACATTTCCAGAGGTAACAAAGACAGAAATAAGAACACAAGAAGTTAAGAACCAGGAGCAGGAATAAGCAGTTCAGCCACTGAGCCTGCTCCACCTTTTGATATGATCATGGTTGATCTCATCATTGGCTCAATTCCACTTTGCTGTGTACTCTCCATAATCCTTCAACTCATTAATAATTAAAAGTCTATCTATTTCCTCCTTAAATTTACCCAATGTCCCAACATCTACCGCAATCTGTGGTAGTGAATTCCACAGATTCACGATGCTTTGAGAGAAGTAATTTCTGTTAATTTATGTTTTAAAATGCTGCCCCTTATCCTAAAATTGTGACCTCTCATAATACTTAAGTATTAAGTTATAATATCATGGATTTATCATGAAAGATGGATTTCATGGACACACCAGCAAAGCAGACTAACTGCAACAGGGAAAACTGTTGCAGTTGCAAAAAACACAAGCTGCCTTATAGGAGTCACTGGCTTTAAAATACTTACTGAGAGAAGTTACATGGCACAGTTTGTGGAGGAAATACTGTTATTGGTTTTGAACATAGTCAGCCTAAGAGATAACTTGCCTGAAGCAACAAATTTTACCTTTTATCTCTCCTGCTCTGACACATCTCAGACCTCTGGAAAACTGGAAGGTCTTATCACCTCAAGTGGAGGTTTCCTAATTGAGAATTGGAAATGCTGTTTTCAGAAAAGTAAATTTGACTAGCATAACTGATCCAGGGCATCAACTCAGTGCCAACAACTTGGCTGCAAAGTAATTTCAACTGCAGGCCAGTATTTCAGACGATCTGAAAATAATTATTTTAGTTTGAATATAACTGTTACTTGACCAAAGACTTTACAGATCTTTGTATCTTTTCCAAGAACTGCTGTTTTTTGTGTGTATCTTTGTATTTGTGTAGTTTAAACTTTTGTGATAATCATTAGATATTTGCCTGGATATTTGCCTTCATCTTCAATAAGTTCATTGCCCATTTAGACTTAAGGAATCTAACCACTTTATTCTTGATATTGATGGACATATATATTTATCTGTATAGTATAAATTGCAGTATCACCTCCCTTTGAAATTCAAACTTTGTTGTTAACAGTAGGGGAGTAGGACAAGGAAAGGAATCAGTTCATCCCTCCTAACTCAGACCTCAAAAATATTTGGGGCCTTATCTGGAATTGAACCCACAGTCAAAAAACAGTAATTGGAAGTGGGATATAATTTTAAAGAACAACATGAAAGCTGGTCCAGATTTCTTATGTACTACAGTAAAATTGTAGTAACTAAAATTTACCCTTTTGAGGAAAGCGTGTTTTTAGTGTAGGTTGGAATAAATTAAATATTTTTTAAGGCATTGTCCATCAACAAATTGATTAGCATGGCAAGGCAGTAGGAGAGTGGAGCAAGCAATGGAATCAGTTCTCCCCTCCTAATTTGATCATTAAACCAGGGACGGTGAGATCAATTAGGGAACAGGTTTCCAGGGGGGCCTAAGGAATAGCTCCAGTCTTACTAATATTTGGTTAGAGAAATAACCGCTTATCCAAAATTAGAAGTCAGATTTGACACTCAAAATTTAGAGACACGTTTTTCATACCAATCCCATTTTAGCTGTTTGGCTCAGTAATAGGATTCAGTATTGCAGCATGAATGTTAAATTAACACTGTGCTTTTGCAATCTTTTTAAAAGCAATGTGAAGAGGATGCATTCTACTCATAGTTATTTCTGGGGAGAATGGCCTGTTCATGATGCCTGTAAATCTTTCCACTGTTACTATTTGTGAAGTGCTGAATGAAACACTATTCTAACAAGGAGGAGTTTTGACCAAATATAAAATATGAAGTGGAAATTAATTCTAGGATTTAGTGCTAATTAAACAATAGTGAATCAGCAGACTATTTTACATGCAGTCTGATTTTGTTTCCAATGTGAAAATTCACACCACAATTCGAGACAGTATTTTTCATTCTAACATCTGAACATAAGAAATAAATTCTGCAGATGGTCATTGGCTCCTTTAAGCTTGCATCATCATTCATCAAGATCATGGCTCATTGTCTGCCTTAACTGCATCTCCCCAGTCTAACCCCATATACTTTAATTCCGTTAAGATTCCAAAAACCCACTGACCTCTGTAATATTCAAGTACTGTGTTGAACAGCTTTCTAGCATAGACAATTACAAAGAGTTGCAACCCTTTGGTAGAGAAATTCTTCTCCGATTTTGATCTTGTGTTCTAGATTGTCCAACCGAGGCAACTAATTGCCCAGCATTTAGCCCCAACTAGCTCCTTCAGAATTTGATGTTTAATTTAGATCACCAATAATTCTTTTAAATGACAGAAAATATAGGCCTAGGTTACACAATCTAACAAACAGGCCTAAATTCTGGATGCCCCAACCTCAAACATGGTACTTGGGTGAGAGAATGGTGGGTCAGTGTTCCAATTTGCACATCTGTGGTTAAGAAGGCATCTACAAATGTTGAAGTGTAGCTCCCTAAATCAGGTTTGTTTTCCATGAATTGAAGGTACAAAACAAGATTTGTGAAGTTTGGTCTATGGAGAGGTAAAGAACCCTTTTAGATAAGGATCTGAGACACGTTTTGTGGAGGTAATGTGTCTTTGGAACAGTCGCAAGGTTGAGGAACTTCAGTTACATGGATAAATCAGAGAGACTGCAGCTGTTTTGCTTAGAGAAGGAAAGATTAAGAACACATCTAATAGAGATATTAAAAATCATGAAAGGTCCATGCAGAGTAGCTAGAAAGAAGTGGTTCCCATTCATAGGAAGGTCAAGAAGCAGTGGACATTGATTTAAGATGTTTGGCAAATTAAGCAACAATAACATGGGAAAAACCATTTTACATAATGCACATTTAAGCAAAAAGTTTCCAGGGCTAATGATAAAAGGATGGTGAAGTGGGACTCAGTGATTTGTTCTTCCAGAGATTTTTGTGGACTTGGCCTTCCTCTATGCTGCAACCATTCTGTGATTTTATGATTCCGTATCAAATGGATTGATAATGCCTGTATATATATATACAAACATGTAATGAATGCATCTGATGTTTCTCAATACTGCAAGAGATGTAAAGCAAAAAGCGAATTATCTGAAACACAATAGGGTACAAAACACACCAGAAACAAAGGCCTGGAGAAACTTGAAATACAAGTATACAGAGAAAGGTTCAATATTTGTACTAGTGAAAAACAGAATTCCCACCAATATATACTTTTTAATCCCTTCCTTTGTAAAACTAATACCAGGTGTGTGTGGAGTTCAAGATGTTCTTTTTGTTTATGCCTTGCTTCCCCGTATCCCCAAGATTATTAATGGTGTGGAAAAACTTAATCCTGAAAATTACTTTGAATTAAATTTTGAAAATAAAAAAGAATGCAAGAAAAGTCTTGAACTTATATGACACATTTCATAACTGCACAGCTTGACATGATTTGCGTTGTATTATGTTTCGCCAAGCTTGTGAATCTCATAGTCTCAGAACGTGGAGCAAACAATTTACGATTGAGGTGAGGAGATGTTTCTGTACCAAGAGGGGTGAAACCGTAGAATTTTCAATCCTGGAGGTTTGTGGATTATTATTCAGTCTTTTTTTCAGATTGTGCCACAACCACACCCAGCATTCTTCAGAGTGGTCAAAGAGCCACAAGTTTACATAGTTCATTTAGCCCCCTTCAGATGTTTGCATGTTTCAATTTTAAAATAACCAGCATCACAGACTTTTGCTTCACAAAAGGTGAAGGTTGACTTATTGCAAATATTTGATTATAAGTGACAAAGTTTAACAATAGAATAAACAACTGTTTAACAATAGAACCCACCCTTCTCTCCTTTTATTCTTTGTATATGCATTTTCATTTGAGAACCTTGTCACTTATAAACAGTTGCATGTTGCTTCCCCCACGTGGACTGAGCAGAACAGGTCTAAGAGTGATTAAATGTTCTTTCATTTCACTTTTACGGCACTGCAGGTTGTGGTTTGTGGTGGCCAGGTTTGGTACAGCAGGCCTGGAATCCTTCATCTGTCTCCCTGTTGAGAAGCAGTGACTTAATCAATATGTTGGTGATCTCTGCACAAAATGATTTCTCACAACCAGACGTTTTATTCAGATCAAAATGCAAAATGGCTGCTATATCAAAACTGTTGCATCTTGCTTCCATTTTAGTTTTTTTTTCAATTAGTCTAGGTCTGGGTACAGAGCTATCCATTGGTTTTTAGCTGTGGTAAATAAGGTTTAAAAATATCAGCCATCAGCTCAGATGACTAAGGTTTACAAGAATGTTGTCAGCACTGGAGGATTTGAGTTATAACGAGAGGCTGAACAGGCTGGGACTTTTTTTCCCTGGAGTTTAGAGGTCGAGGGGTGACCTTCTGGAGGTTTATAAAATCATGAGAGGCACTGATAAGGTCAACAGCAAAGGTCTTTTCCCTGGGGTAGGGGAGTTCAAAACTAGACGGCATAGGTTTAAAGTGAGAGAGGAAAGATTAAAAAGGGACTTTAGGGGCAACATTTTCACACAGAGGGTGGTGAGTATATGGAATAAACTGCCAGAGGAAGGCAGGCACAGTTACAACATTTAAAAAAAAACGTTTGGACATGTACATGAATAGAGTCATAGAATCATAGAGTTATACGGCACGGAAATAGATCCTACGGTCCAACCTGTCCATGCTGACCATAATCCCAAACCAAACTATTCCCACCTGCCTGCTCTTGGCCCATATCCCTCCAAACTTCTTATTCATGTACTTATCTCAATGTCTTTTAAACATAATTGTACCTGCATCTACCACTTCCTCTGGAAGTTCATTCCACACACATCTCTGTGTAAAAAAATTGTCCCTGGTGTCTTTTTAAAATCTTTCTCCTCTCATCTTAAAAATACGTCCCCTAGTCTTGGAATCCCTCTCCCTAGGGAAAAGACACATGCTATTCACCTTAACTATATCTTTCATTATGTTATAA
Source organism: Rhincodon typus (assembly GCF_021869965.1). Lineage (NCBI taxonomy): Eukaryota > Metazoa > Chordata > Chondrichthyes > Orectolobiformes > Rhincodontidae > Rhincodon > Rhincodon typus. Next base: position 19,631,900 of record NC_063343.1, on the reverse strand, counting down.
ACCTCCATAAGGTCACCTCTCAACCGTCTACGCTCCAGTGAAAAAAGTTCCGGCTTACTCAGCTTCTCCTTATAACTCGAACCCTTCATTCCCAGCAACATCCTGGTAAATTTCTTCTGAAGACTGTCCAGCTTAATCATATCCACCCCATAACAGGGAGACCAGAACTGGACTCAGTACTCCAGAAGTGGCCTCACCAATGTCCTGTACAACCTCAACATAACATTCCAACTCCTATACTCAAAGGTCTGAGCAGTGAAGGCAAACATGCTAAACGCCTTCTTAACCACCCTAGGAAAGGTTTAGAGGGATATGGGTCAAAAGCAGGAAATTGAGACTCATTTAGTGTGGGAAACCTGGGCGGCATGGATAATTTGGACTGAAGGGTCTGTATCCATGCTATATGCCTCTACAACTAAATGATCCTATGACAGGTTATTACTGCGATCAGAAGAGCCATTCACTCCTCGAGGACAGCCATTGCTCATTGTTAACCATTGGAAATATTCATTGAATTTTAAAAGGTCTCTTGTGATTCTTCCTGAGATATATCAGTCTGGTCTCAATACAAGCTGAATCCAGAAGGATAGTTCATGCGACTTAGGTGAGACTTCTTGCGTTCACGACAGCTCTGATGGCTAGATTTTTTGGAAACTAAGAAAATCAAGGGATATGGGGACATGTTGTGATGTAAGAAACCACAGCAACTAATTAATACAGAGCATCGTCCCAGAAATAACAACGTGATTTTTCTTCATGGAAATATCAAAAGACAGCATCTCTACACAGTTATTCAGGCTAATGTCCAAGGCCCAAACATCTTTAGCTGCTTCATCAATGACCTTCCCTGCATCATTAGGTCAGAAATAGTGATGTTGACTGATGTTTGCACAATGTTCAGCCTCATTCATGACTCCTCAGACACTGAAGTAGCCCATGTCCAGATATAAGAACACCTGGACAATATCAAGGTTTAGGCTGATCAGTGGCAAATAATATTTGTGCTACACAAATGCCAGGCAACAACCATCTCCAAAGACAATACAACCACTGCTGTTATCATTCAACAGTGTTACCATCACTGAAACTCCCATGATCAACATCCTTGGGTTTACCATAGATGAGAAACTCAACGGGACTTGGCTACAAGAGCAGGTCAGAGGCTAGGCTAGGTATTGGGGGTAGATAGCTGTTGAAGGACATGGAAGAAGACTTTTAGGCCCAAAAGTTATTATATTCGATGTTGAGTCCTGAAGGCTACAGGGTCCCCAAGCAGAAAGTGAGATGATGTTCTTCCAGCTTATACTGAGCCTCACTGGAACACTGCAGCAGGCCTGAGACAGAATGTTGGTCAGGGAAGACGGTGGTGTATTGAAGTGGGAGGCAACTGGAAGCGCAGGTCTATTTTACAGACAGAACATAGGTATTGTGCAAAGTGGTCACCTAGTCTGGACCTCATCTCCCCAGTGAAGTGCACCTCCTTCCAAGTCCTTTCACCCGCACCCACACTCTAGGCCCTGTCAGAACATGGGCTGCTTTCAGCACACTCTAGCCATTTTCACCCACTCATTGAACACATTATCAGTTTTTTTCCTTCCCTGGCTTGTTAACAGCCATCCCTCTGTCTGCCTAACTGATTTTTTTGCCCTCTTTTGGCTCCATCCCCATCTATCTGCTTACTCATTTCCTCCTCATCCCTTGTCATCAGCATAAATATCTCCTTGTCATAGTGACTAGTAGTTCTGAAGAAGGACCACTGGACTCAAAACATTGACTCCGCTTTCATTTCAAAGAGCCAGACCTGCTGAGTTTCTCCAGCAATTTCTATTTTTGATTCAGATCTTCAGCATCTGCAATTCTTTGTTTTATTTATATGCCAGGGGACATTTTTAACATGAAAATACAAGTAAAGAACTGCAGATGCTGAAAATCTGAAACAAGAACAGAAAGTGCTGGAGAAACTCAGCAGGTCTGAGGGCATGCAGAAAGAAAAACATAGCTAATGTTTTGGATCCAGTGGCCCTTTGCCAGAACTGACCAATTTCTGATGAAGGGTCACTGGACATGAAATGTTGACTTTGTTTTCTTCTCTATCAGACGTGTTGAGTTTCTCAAACTCTTTCTCTGTTTATTTCATATTCCTAACATGGACTATTTTACCATCTTTTACCGATTACTACTTAATGTTTCAAGATGAAGCAAGGAACATGTCACTGCTATGGTCTACTCTGACATGCATGGCACCAATAAAACTAGTACTTCTGGCAATAGAAAAGTCCAAAAAGCTATGTTACTTTGTGAATGTTGGAAGTACATCCCAACTGTTCTAGAGACTATGTTCATGATAAGGAAGGAATGGGGGGTGGTGACAGAAGCCTCAATTGCCAACTGCTGCATGCAGCCATGATGCATTCAGATGGACTATAACTGCATAAGAAGCTAAGAACAAGGAAGAGTAGAGTGAGAAGAACAGTCTTAATGCTGAGGCTCCTTTTGCTCACCTGCAGGAAGACATCATGGAAATTCTAACGTGGGCAACCATAAAAACATACACCAAATATTATACATTGCACAAGTAAAATGAAAAGATGAGACAATCATAGTTGCATTCTTCAAGTAAGAAGCCCGAGGAGGCCAATGATGCTGGAGTATCCAATTATTGCTTGTTTGCTCACCCACTTGCCAAAGTCACAATGGCCATAGAGGATTTTGTGTTGCTGCATGAAATATGGAAAACACATTTGACTGCATCAACAATATGGCAGAATATATCACACGTGTCCGAAGACAGCACACTAAGCAGACAGATTGAGTTTTTCCAGAGGTAACCCCCAACATATTTCAATACCTTTTATTGCCCAATGAAAATCTGAACCAATTGAAAAATAAAAGCATTTTTCACAAAGTCATAGAGTTGTACAGCATGGAAACAGACCCTTCAGTCCAAATCATCTTTGCTGACCAGATATCCTAAATTAATCTATTCCCATTCGCCAACATTTGGTCCATATCCCTCTAAACGACTTCCTATTCATATACCCATCCAAATGCCTTTTAAATGTTGTAATTGTACTAGCCTCCAAGACTTCCTATAGCAGCTCATTCCATACACCCTCTGCGTGAAAATGTTGCCCCTTAGGTCCTTTTTATATGTTTCCATTCTCATCTTAAACCTATGCTCTCTAATTTTAGACTCCCCTATCTGGGTATTCACCCTATCCATGCCCCTCATGATTTTATAAACCTAAATAAGGTCACCCCTCAGCCTCCAATGCACCAGAGAAAATAGCTCCAGTCTATTCAGCCTCTCCCTATAGTTCAAACCCTCTAACCACGCCAACATTCTTGAACAAAAACAGAAGTTGCTGGAAAAGCTCAGCAGGTCTGGCAGCATCTGTGAACAAAAAATCAGAGTTAACATTTCGGGTCCAGTGACCCTTCCTCAGTGAGGATTTTGTATAGGTGCTCTTCCTCTTTCCTGCGTCGTTCTGGAGTGTTGTAGTCTGTCCTGGCCCATTTAAATAGTGTCCTAATGCAGCTTTGTTTGTGGGCGTTGGGGTGGTTGCTTTGGAAGTTGAGGACTTGATCAGTATGTGTTGCTCTTCTGTATACTATGTACTGTATACTGTATGACCGTCAGGGAGTTCCAAACCTCAGACACACTGCAACACTCCAAAACTACGCAGGAAAGAGGAAGAGCACCTATACAAATTCCTCACTATAAACGAATATCCCAGCAACTTCATCCAAAGATGCCTACTAAACAGACAACAACAGGAGGACACAGTATGACCTAACACACTGGACACACTGCCCTACATCAAGAACATATCGGAACTGACAACAAGACTCCTAAAGACCACTAGGAATCATGGTAGCCCACAAGCCCACAGCCACTCTATGACAAACACTTACAAGGATTAAAGACCTCATTCCCACAACATGCAGAATCAACATGGTTGACAAAATAACATGCAATGAATGCAACAAACATTACATTGGACAGACAGGAAAGAATCTAACCATCAGAACACGTGAACATCAACTAGCAGCAAAACGGCACGATGAACTCTCCTTAATATCGGTATACTCAGACAACGAAGGCCATCAGTTTAACTGTGAGAAGGTAACCATAGTAGCCCAAGCCAAACATAGACACGCATGGGAATTCCTAGAGGCATCGTTCTCCACCCGTAAGGCAATCAACAAACATATAGAATTGGACCCAATATACAAACCCATACTGATGAAAACCAGAAATGACACCATTCACCATTACAGATCAGACAGTATAGATTCCAAGTGAAGTGGCATAACATTGCTTCATTGGAGGCTCCACTGATGATGTCATCTAGCATGGCGAAGAAACATCTGAACGAGAACAAGCCAGCTCGGTAAGCAAGTCAACAATCTCTTTTCCTTACCACCTTTCTTAAATAATGGCACCACATTAGCTGCTCTCCAGTCTTCCAGCACCTGGCGCAGCTATTGATGATACAAATGTCTCATAACAGGTCCAGCAATCTCTTCCCTAGATTCCCACAAAGTTCTAGGGTACCCCTGATCTGGTTCCAGGGATTTATCCACCTTTATGCATTTTAAGATATTCAGGGCCTCCTTCTCTGTAATATGGACACTTTTCAAGATATCACTGTTTATTTCTCCATGTTGTCTAGCTTCCATATCCTTCGCCACTGTAAATACTGATTCAAATACTCGTTTAGTATCTCATCCATCTCCTGTGGTTCCACACATAGACGGCTTTGTTGATCTTTTCTCTTCCTGGTTATTCTTTTGTCCTGAATGTATTTGTAGAATCTCTTTGGCTCTCCTTAACCCTATTTGTCAAAACTATCTTGTCCCCTTTTTCCCCTCCTGATTTCCCTCTTGAGTATACTCCTGTATAGTCCTTGAGGGATTCACTTGATCTTAGCTGTCTATACCTGACATATACTTCCTTCTTTTTCATGACCAGAGCCTCGATTTCTCTAGTATCCAGCATTCCCTCTACTTACCCAGCCTTGCCCTTCACACTAACAGGAACATACTGCCTTGGAACTCTCGTTATCTCAGTATTTCAGTATCTCCCACTTTCCAACTGCCCCCTTACCTACGAACAGTCTCTCCTGATCAACTTTTGAAACCTCTTGCTTAATATGTCAAAATTGAACTTACTCCAATTTAGAACTTTAACTTTTAGATTAGGTCTGTCCAATTCCATAACTGTTTTAAAGATAATAGAAGTATGATGATTGGCCCTGAAGTGCACCCCCACTGACATCTCATTCACTTGACTTGTCTTATTTCCCAAGAGAAGGTCAAGGTTTGCTCCTTCTCTAGTAGGTCCATCCACATACTGAATTAAAAAACTTTCCTGTACACACTTAAATTCCTCTCCATCCAAGCCCTTAATGTTATGGCAGTCCCAGTCTATGCTTGGAAAGGTAAAATCCCCAACTGATACAACCCTATCATTCTTACAGATTATCTGAGATCTCCTTACAAATTTGCTTCTCCATTTCCCACTAACTTTACACATTTACTGTGTCATTGTGATTTTGTTTTTTTTCAGTAGGAAGAAAAATGTTGTCTGAATTTTTTTTGACAAAGTGCATGTTTACACAGGATCTTCCTAGGCTGTCTTGAAGCTCCACTTAATATGAATTTGCAGGTGGACTCCTTGTGATTCAACTTATTGTGATTTTACTTTTGTGCTTTTAACATTGAAAAACATTGCAAGGCACTTCAAAGAGGTGAAAAGAAAATGGGCCATGAGTCGAAGGAGATGTTAGAGTGGTGAGCAAAATCTTGACTGAATAAGTGGTTTTAAAGAACTATTAACTGTTTCAGAACCCATTGATGATGCAAGATGGATAATTTAGGCTTATTCTGAATAGATGAACTGGTCAAATGGACTTGCTTATCTGTAGTTTTCTTGTGAACTAGAAGTTGGTTTTTTTCATAATTTAGAGCTACAGATCTATGTGGAAGTGTGAGACAGAATTATTTATGAGGCCTACTGATGTTGAATTTGGCTGCAGTGGCTGGAATCTATCAAGGCAAATGACGCCCTGTTCAAATGCTCATCTTCAGAAACTCTCATGGCAGAGCTATTGTATTAACAGGATTACAACTCCCAGAGTGTGAAATAGGGGAAGAAAAATTACATTAAAAATGAAGGGTCTGGAAAGTGCAAAGAACAAACAAATGGATTATATGTAACGTAAATCATATGTAAATTCACTGTTGCATGATAAAGAAAAGCAATGAATATCTGCTCTTACAACTGTTTGAGGAAGGAAGAAAAATGTTGTCTGAATTATTGGCAAATTTTGTACAGTGATAGGTCAATCCTATCTGAAACATGTTATCTTCAATTATATCTTTCAGCATCAGTAATAATTTTAATGCATTAATCATGTGATAGTTTACATTTACAGCCGGTAAGTGCAGTACAGACAGACAGTACAGAAGCACTGTTCAATTTAGGTTGCATTGGAACAGCAGTAACCATCAGAATTGACATTCCAAGTCCTATGAGAAATACCACGGATAATTTCATGATTAATTTTAATTATGAAGCATGCATTATTAATTATAAGGTTGTACAAGGTAATGAAGGACAGCAGCAATAACAGTAAATGGGTGTGTAATGCACAGCTGTTTTAACAGGATTAGGTTTCCTCTATGACAGATGCAAATATAGGTGTGGTATTTGTTACCTACGCAATATCATTACACATGCCCCTGTTCGTGAGAAATGAGATTAAAAATTCCATTCAAATGGTTTCATCAACAATGAAATATGTTAGTGAGAAAAGGCAATGCACATCCATCTATCCTATTCGATTTTGCCACTGCACAATAATAAATAAGCCTTGCTACAATGTATGGGGCTTTGATAAGACCATGCCTTGACTTACTGTTGGTCTCCCTTTAAAACAAGGAGGGAATGCAGTGAAGGTTCACTGGATTGATTCCTGGGATAAGTGGAATGTTTTATGATATAAGCCTATGTAAATTGAGTCTATTTTTTCTGGTTTACAAGAATGAAGGCAATTTCATCATACCATTCAATATTATGAAGGGTCTTAACAGAATGGATACTGGGAGGTTACTTCGTCAGGCTGGGAATCTTAAATATGAAGAATTGGCCATTTTATTTTGAGATGATGATAAATTTCTTCACTTGAATGTTGTCAATCTATGGAACTCTTAATCCCAGAGAATTTTGGAATCATGACAGTTGAATCTATTTAAGTCAAGATAAACAGCTATTTTCCTCTCAGTGAATTAAGGAATACAGGAGTTGGGCAGGCAAGTGGAGGTCAAAATCAAGTTCAGCCATGATCATACTTACTGGTGAAACAGGCCAACTTCTTCTGCTCCTATTTCTTTTGCTGTTATTTTCTTGTGTATCATTTAAGTATTACAAGATTCCTCCACTTCCTCATGATACAGATACTAAGTAAAAGCACCAGCATGCAACACAGTTCAAATATTGATGATACTGTGAAGACTGAGCTGTCTCATCCATTTCCAAAGTACTGCCGAGATTGAAGTGTCATTCTTCTACTATCAACACTGCCACCAATGACTTGTTTGTGAAAAATGGATTCGGTTATTCATTCTGTCATGAATATTTCCCTTTTTTTATAAAATGTAGCTCTAATTTGATATTTTCAGAATAATGTGTACTAAATATTCTTAGTTGCAAAAAAAGGGTTTAATAAAATATCACTCCATTATTTTAATTTCCCCCTCTGTTAATTTGCCTGCACCACCCCTCAGCTGTCATCACTTGCTTCAAGGAATGTGGGACAATCTGCAGCTCATCAAGAAAGAGATCTAGGTTCAGTGGGGTGGGAGTGTGCATATAGAAGTAATGTCCAGGACAAAATGTGTTTTTGTGGGTAGAAAGATATTGCCATTAATTTTCTTTTCTTTGACTATGCCTGAAGGCCTAATTGGTTTAACTAGTAGAGGATCAACTACTATTGAGTCTTAACAAAAACAGACTCTTATCTTAACAAGATGTAGTTTATTACATGAAAGTAATCGGGTACAACTTACATTAATCTGTTGAATATTGTAATGAAGGTTATGAAGATTCATGTAAATATAGGTGTCACTCCATAAAAGCCTAATATGTTCTGCCTTATACTCATCCAAGTCTTCTATGACATCATTAGATTGGGTGCAGAATAATGTAGTCTCCAATATTAACCCTTTCAGAACCATTACCTCATACAACAGGAAAGGCCTAAGATTTCTTTGTTGGATTCAAAGGTTCCTCTTGGTCTGACAACAGAGCGTTTTAAATGGCCTTACAGAAATCTGACTGTTATTGTCCAGCCTTCACTTCAAAACACTTTATATATTTGTATTAAAAGATTTCTATTGGGTGGGGTTGGTGAAATCTGTTATACCCTGAACTTTGCTTATCAGCTGCTTAATCTGTTAACAAAGTAACTCCTAGCCATGACTTAAAACTGCTGTCTGATGCCTTGTCCCACTGATATTTCACACATCTGAGGGCCATCAGTCGTCCCAACATTAACAGTTTATTCAAGGCTTTCTTGTAGTACAGTGGTAATGTTTATGCCCCTGGACTGGGAGCCCTGGGTTCAAGTCCAGTTTGATTAGGAAATCAAAACAGAGTTGCTGGAAAAGCTCAGCAGGTCTGGCAGCATCTGTGGAGGAGAAAACAGAGGTAACGTTTCGGGTCCGGTGACCCTTCCTCGGAACCTCTGACCTCAGGTCACTGGACCCGAAACATTAACTCTGTTTTCTCCTCCACAGATGCTGCCAGACTTGCTGAGCTTTTCCAGCGACTCTGTTTTTGTTCCTGATTTACAGCATCCGCAGTTCTTTTGGTTTTGATTAGGAAATAGTTTAAAAAGAATTATTAGTCTTATCTTTGAACAATTTGAACAATAATTAAGGATCAGACTGCAAGATATCTGAAATAATCATTGTTAGTCAAAAGTTTTAAAATTAAGATTATAAAAATACTTCTCATTCATCTTAAAATTTCTTCACCCATGGGTACTTTTAACGATTTTAAGTCAATTGGCTTTATTCAGTTCTGAGGAAGGGTCACCGGACCCGAAACGTTAACTCTGTTTTTTCTTTCACAGATGCTCCCAGACCTGCTGAGCTTTTCCAGCAACTTTGTTTTTGTTCCTGATTTACAGCATCCACAGTTCTTTCCGTTTTTATTTGGCTTTATTCATTACTCTTGTTAAAGATTAATCAATTTGCATTTCCAAATCTGCTGGTTTAGACCTGCTGTTAAGTTTCTCAAGGACTCAGTTTGATCAGTTATGTTTGATACAGCTGATTCATCACTGGTGCTAGTGTTGGCAATTTATTCCTCTGCCTAAGTGGCTCTAAGCTAATGAATCATTTTGCTGCAGAATACTGTATATGGGACTACATGATATGTTTGTACTCGTTGTACTTACCTTTACCCTCAGCAATCATAGTAACAGATGATCTGGGAAATGTATATCTCTAGCTCTAGCACAGAATTGGGTGCTCTTCCAATTCTGGAGTTAAGGCACAGAAAAATAAATGCAGAGGAGTTGTTAACTCTGTCTCATTGTGTAACACTTGATTTAAGAATGCTTATGTTGAACACCAAAATAATGAAGTGGCAGCTTTAAAGGCATTAGAGGGGAGCTGGCCAGAGTTGACTGAAAGGGGAGCCTAGCAGGGAAGATGGCAGAGCAGCAATGTTTCTGGGCATAATTCAGGAGGCACAGCAGAGATCATCCCAAGGAAGAAGAAACATACTAAGGGGAGGATAAGGTAACCATGGCTGATGAGGTAAGTCAGAGATAGCATGGAAGCAAAAGGAAAAGCACACAACATGGTAAAGATTAGTTGGAAGACAGAGGATTGGGAAGCATTTACAAACTAGCAGATGGTAAATAAAAAAGCAATAAGGTAGGGAAGTGAATGGGGTTTGAGAGAAATATGAGATATGAGAAAAAGCTAGCTAGTATGTTACAAAATTGGTATAATACTTGTGAATTGGAAGACAGGGTGTTAGGATTTGATGTTTGTGAAACGATAGGGGGAGAAGAATGTGCGGTCCCTTTAGAAGATGATGTGTTTTTTCAAGGTTTGAAGATTTTAAAAAAATGTCTGCAGATGTTCAGAGATTTCTCAAAATTGAAACATTTGTATCAAAGGTTGTATGGTTAAAGAAAACAAAAAGCCACAATTTGTTTTGTTAGCAAGGCAACCAGTTTGAATATGAACAAATTAATTTAAACGAGGCACTTAGAAACTAAAAACCAATTAAATTTAAATCTGATGGTTTTGACAACCTAAGATCAATCCTAATATCAATCCAAGAAATTGATAGATCATCAAGGGTATAAAAGAAGAGTTATTTGAAAATCAGGAGCTGGTCAGTCTCTAATAGTGCTTGTCGGTACCAGAAACATACAGACAATGGTTCAGAAATATAAAGTAGGAACCAGGTCAGACTTATGTCAAGTTTGAAAGGATTAAACAGAGCAACTTTGATAGATGAGTAAGAGCATTAAAGACAGAAAACACATTTGAGGATCTTAGAGAGATTGTTCTGCTGGAGGAGTTAAAAAAAACTCACTTCCAGAAATGATAAGAATTCATGTTGAGGAACAGAAAGTTAAAACAATGAGAAGGGATGCAGAGATGGCAGATGAATATGCACTAGTGCATAAATTGAAATCTAGCTTCCAAAAGCAATTTCATTCCATGAGGGATAGAAGTTGGGAAAAAGGGAGATCCTTCAATGAAAAACAACAACAAAAAAATCACACTGGAAACAGTTTACCATATGTGAAAAAAGAAGTTCAACAGGATGAATAGTGGTGAAAGGCCTCAGATGTTTCCACTGTAATAGAGGCGGGCATGTAAAATCACTGTGCCGGTGGTTTAAGAAAGTTACTGGGAAAAACGAGGTGGTAAAAGAGGCTAAACCAGTGAGATTAGTTGTGGTAGTGAAGGAATTCCCAAGACAAGTTAAGGAGCTACAGGAGCGTGCACAACCTAGTCACTGGCTGGATAGTAAGATAGTGCCCGATCTCTTCAAAGACTTCACCTCTGTGGGTTAAGAATGGGAGAGAAGGTAAAGAAGTTACAATATTGAGAGATACAGGAGCTGGTCAGTCCCTAATAGTAAGAGATGAAGTATTTGCATGCCTTCTGAAATGTTACCCAAAAGAGTGATAATCTGTGGAATAAATGGAGAGAGATTTAGTGTTTCCCTGTGTAAGATAAGGCTGGAAAGTCCAATCAAGACTGGGGAAGTGACGGTGGGAGTGATTGAAAGTGTGTCAATCCCAGGAATACAGTTTGTTCTTGGAAATGACCTAGCCAGATCAAAGGTGGGAGTGATGCTATTGTAGTGGAGAAGCCAAAAGAAAACCAGGGAACTGAAGAGTTAAAAGTAAAATACCCTGGAATTTTTCCAGACTGTGTGGTGACAAGATCCCACAGTCATAAGTTAAAGCAAGGAGGGGAAAAAAATGAAGGAGTTGTAGTCCAGTTAGCTAACACTCTGCTTGATGAAATGGTAAAGGAAAAGCCTAAGCAGGTAGAGGATCAGGCAGAGGTGTTTAGTTCTGAAAGAATGGAGTTACAACAAAAAGCTGAGACAATTAAAGATTTATATCATAAAGCTGACTCAGAAAAGGAATCAGAATATATTTCAGAGTGTTATTGCCTTAAGGTGGAAATGGAGACCTTAGCGGGTTAGTGCAGAGGATAAATGGGCAGAAGTTCACCTGATCCTGTTACCGGTAGTATACAGACAGGAAGTATGACGGCACCTAAATTACCTGTAGGAGGTCATCTAGGAGTGAGGGAGACTCAGGCTAAGATATAAAAGCATTTTTATTAGCCTGGATTACATAAAGATGGGGTCGAATTTTGCCATACCTGTCGTACGTGTCAATGGTAGGAAAGCCACAGGCAGTAATAAATCACCAGCACCTTTGATGTCAATTCCTGCATTTGAAGTACCTTTCGTGTGGATTATGATTGATTGTGTAGGTCCCCTCCCTAAAACCAAGAGTGGAAACCAGTATTTGCTAATCATAATGAATGTGTCTACCAGATTTCAGGAGGCAATTCCATTACACAATGTCAAGGGAAAAAAGAAGTTGTGGAAGAGTTATTTGCTTTCTTTACACGTTATGGACTACCCAGGAAGATTCAATCAAACCAAGGATCCAATTTTACTGCCAAACTATTTAAGGAGGTCATGGATAGTTTAGGCATCCAACACTTTAAATTAAGTGCGTATCATCCTGAATCCCAGGGAGCATTGGAAAGGTGGCATCAGACCCTAAAGACCATGCTGAGGGCTTACTGCCAGGATTACCCAAACGATTGCGATAAAGGTATCCCATTTATATTATTTGCTATTAGAGATGCTCCAAATGAATCAACTCAATGTACTCCATTTGATTTGATATTTGCGCATGAAGTAAGAGGGTGTTTAAAATTAATTGAGGAAAAGTTGATAGGTCCAAAGTCGAGATCTCACAGTTGGATTATGTATCTGAGGTGAGAGAAAGATTAAACAGAGTAGGTGAATTAGCTAGACAATATTTGAAGGTGGTACAACATCTAATGAAGCAGGAGGTAGATAAGAAATCTAAAATTGTACATTTGCCCATAGGGATAAAGTATTGGTGCTGTTTCCAGTGGTAGAAGATCCCTTCAAAGCAAGGTTTAAGTGGTCCCCATCAAATTGAAAAGAAGTTAAGTCAAGTGAATTAACTGGAAAAAATGCCAGAAAGGAAAAAATATTCTCAGGAATGTCATGTGAACATGCTGAAATCTTACTATGACAGGGAAAGGGAACCAGACAAACAGGTATTAGTTACTGCCACTTAGAGTGAGGAATGAATTCCAGATGATTTGGATTTTAACGCCTCAGAATAAATTGAATAATGAGGAAGTCCTTAAAGAATGGGATATGATAGTAAGCTATCTGCCTCAGGAACAGAGATCTGAATTGAAAGACTTGTTACAGTGCTATAAGGACATATCTAGTAATAATGGCGTTAAGATTTAGAGGGAAAAAAATGAAACAATTTTTTCATAATGATGGTTCGATATTTTCTTAAGTGGAGAGATGTTGCAAAGTTGGCAAAGTACTTGTGGATTGGAAGGCAAGACAGTAGGATTTGATGTTTTTAAAATGATAGGGGGGAGGAGTGTGTGGACCCTTTAAAAGATGGTGTGTTTTTTCAAGGCTTGGTGATTTAAAAAAAAGTCTACAAATGCACAGAAATTTATTGAAATTGAAACATTTGTATCAAAGACTGTATGGTTAGAGAAAAAAAGCTGCAGTTTGTTTTGTTAGCAAGGCAACCAGTTTGAATGTCCACCAATTAATTGAAACCAGGCACTTAGAAACTAAAAACCAATTAAATTTGAATCTGATAGTTTTGAAAACCTAGGGCCAATCCTGTTGGAAGAAATTGATAGGTTATCAAGGGTATAAAGGAAGAGGTTATTTGAAAATCGGGGTGAGGGAGAACTGCCATCTGAAGAGAAACTTACTGATTCTCACAGAAATCTCCAAGCTCTCAGAGTAAGCACCATCTAAATAAAACTACTGTGGCGCTCTTAGCTAATATTTCTGACATGAGAGTTCAATGGGGGAAGGTGTTCCTGACTAGAAGACAGCGGAGAACGCAAAGAATATTCCAGAACACTTATCCTAACTGTAATTTTGAGAGATTAAGTTTTAAGTTGTTTTTATTAGTTAGGTTTATACAAGTGGGACTTGAATCTATTGGAACAGCATCCCATTAGAATTTTGTTTTATTCAGGAATAGTTAATAATTAAGGGGGAATTGTTTGGTTTGTTAGAAGTTCTGTTAATTTGTTAACTCTTAGAGTTAGACAAATAAATTGGCACTTGTGGTTTGTAGAGTGATTGTCAGGAGTTCATTTTATTTCACCTCTCCTTTACAACAGATTGGGAGGTGAGGGGCAGGTTATATGACTTTTCACATTTTGTTTAACAGATTATGAGGTGATGTGAGCTTCTCTGGTGTTTCGGTTTTAAATATCAGAGAGGTGTCAACGTCCCCTCTGTAACAGCAATATAAAAGAAGATGGCAAGAATATTTTCAGATATCTAACAGGTAAGAGAGATGCAAGAGTGGACATTGGACTGCTGAAAAATGAGACTGGGTAAGTAGTAATAGGAACAAAGAAATAGTGGATGAACTGAATAGATACTTTGCATCAGTTTTCACAATGGAAGACACCAGCAGCATACCAGAACTTCAAGAGAATCAGGGGCAGATTTAATGGTAGTGGCCATCACAAAGGAGAAATTGCTGGGGTTGTTGAAAGGTCTGAAGGCAGATAAACCAACTGGACCAAATGGACTCACCCAGAGCTTTGAAGGAAATAGCTAAAGTGATTGCAGCGGAAATCTTTCAGGAATTACTAAAGGGTCCCAGAGGACAGGAAAATGGCTGATGTAATGCCCCTGTTAAGAAGGAATGGAGGCAGAGGACAGGAAACTATAAACTAGTTAGCACGACCTCAGTCACTGGTCAGATTTTATTAAGGATGAGATTGCCAAACACTTGGAAGTGCATGGTAAAACACAGGGCGGAGTCAGCACAGCTTCATCAAGGGGAGTGACGCCTGATAAATCTGTTCGAATTCTTTGAGGAGGTAATGAGTAAGTTAGATAAAGGAGAGCTGGTGGATGAGATCTATTTGGATTTCCAAAAAGTCTTTGACAACGTGTTTCAAAGGAGGCTACTAAATAAGATAAGAGCCTGTACTGTTAGGTGCAAGGTACTGGCATGGATTGAGGATTGGCTGACTGGCAGATGGCAGAAAGTAGGGATAAAAGGGTTTTTTTCAGGACGGCAGCCAATGTCTACTGGTGTTCTGCAGGGGTCAGTGTTGAGACCACAACTATTTACATTATATATTAATGATCTGGACAAAAGAACTCAGGACAGCGTTGCTAAGTTTGTAGATGACATGAAGATAGGTTGAGCGTTAAGTAATGTTGAGGAATCAGGGAGGCTGCAGAAGGACTTTGACATGCTAGGTGAATGAGCAAAGAACTGGCAGATGGAATACAATGTATGAAAGTATGAGGTTATGCACTTTTGTAGGAAGAATGGAGGCATAGACTATTTTCTAGAATTGGAAAGGCTTTGGACATTTGAAGCCTAAATGGACTTGTAAGTTCTTGTTCAGGACTCTCTTAAGGTTAACACACAGGTTCAGTTGGCTCTTGGGAAGTCAAATGCAATATTCATATTCATTTCAAGAAGTCTAGAATACAACAGCAGTGATGTACAGCTGAGGCTCCATAAGGTCCTGTCAGACTGCATTTGGAATATTGTGAGCAGTTTTTGGGCCCTGTATTGAGGAAAGGATGTGTTGGCATTGAAGGGGGCCCAAAGGGGGTTTACAAGAATGATGTTGGGGTGAGGAGCGGTTGAAGAGTCTGAGTCTGGACTGAATGGAGTTTAGAAGTGGGGGGGGGGGTTCTGATTGAAGCTTACAGAATACTGAGAAGCCTGGATAGAGTGGAATGGAGAAGATGTTTCCACCAGTAGGACAGACTAGGACCCAAGGCCACAGCTTTAGAGTAAAGGCACAACCCTATAGAACTGAGATGAGGAGCAGTTTCTTCAGCCAGAGGGTAATTAATCTGTGGAACACATTGTGGTGAAGACTGTGGTGGCCAAGTCATTAAGCATATTTAAGACAGAGATAGATAGGTTCTTGGTTGGTGACGGAATCAAGCGTTACAGGGACAAGGCAGGAGAACTGAGTTGAGAAATATATCAGACATGATCGAATGGTAGAGCAGACTCAATGTGCTGAATAGCCTAATTCTGCTCTTATATCTTATGGTCATATGGTCTTATTCCACATAATTATTATCAACAATCTCAGTGAAACCTGGCATGTAACTAAAATACCCTCAACACATTGCAGACAAATTCAGAAAAAATAGTAAAACAAACCTCTCACCTGTTGTTATTTACTTTGATTTTGGCTCAGAGAACACGTAAGGAAATAATTTTTAATATCCTGAAGAAAAGAATGACAATATTTGTTCATCTCCTAACATTCAGACAGTCTGATAACACCATTTCTATTGGGTTCCTTATGGATTTGGTAGTCACTGGCAATGCATTAACAGAGAAATTGACAAGCATATCATTGCACTGGTTAGCGTCACTAAAATCAGTCTAATCAGTAGCATTTTAGTGATGCATTGGCCACCTATTGTCCCTTTATAATGACAAGTCATTGGAGTAGAGTTTGACACCGTGTGAAAGTGTAAAATAGACGATAGTGAAGAGGCAGATGGCAGGCTGTTTACATCTCTTATTGATCAGTAACTTCAATGATACCTCAGTTGCAGTGAAACAATTTTAAGATTAAATTATTTAGGCCACTTGCTATTCTTTTCCCATTGACATTAGTTTACATATGTGATAGGATATTTCAGACAGATTCTGTTAACAGTACAATTGACAAAAAAAGAAAAAGGGAGAAAAACTTACACAACATTAATTACCATTAGGATACTGACATAATCTTTTTAATTACAGGAATGCTTGTGAAGTGTTTAAAATAGCTTCTTGCTTTATGGGATACCTTGGAATAATGTTGTGTTTGGAAATTCCCAATAGTGCATTATTATGATGCCCATTACTTCTTAATTATCAGTTATTCTTCCAAGGCCAATACAATATTACTTAGGTTCAGTACTGAATGTAGTACTCAAATGAGTACACTAATTTGGCGGTTTTGCAGCTAAAAATTTGTATTCCATTTCCTAGTGATCCTTTGATGTAGCCACAAACTCATTCAAACATAAAATGAAGACTGGGCTCTGTGTAGGAAATACCATAAATACCATGAGTCACATTTCTTTATTCATGTAACAACTGTCAATTGTCACTAAAAACCCATCTAGTTTACTGATGTCCTTTAAGGAAGGAAATCTGTCATTCTTATCTGGTCTGGCTTACATGTGACTCCAGACCCAAGACAATGCGGTTGACTCTTATCTGCCCTCTGAAGTGGCCCTACAAGCCACTCAGACTAAGCGGCCATTAGGAATGGACAATAATTGCTCACCCAGCCAGTAATGCCCATATCCCTTGAGTGAATAAAAACAGACAAAAACTAAGCCATTATACAATCAAGTTTATGACTATCTTACATTTACAATTATCACTTCTCCCCACAAGTCTATTACTTCACAAATTCTTGATTTCATAGATCATAGATTCTCTACAGTGTGGAAACAGGCCCTTTGGCCCAACAAGTCCACACTAATCGTCAGAGCATCCCACCCAGACTCATCCCACTTAACCTACACATCCCTGAACACAATGGGAAAATTAGCATGGCCAATCCACCTAGCCTTCACATCTTTGGACTGTGAGAGGAAACTGGAGCACCCAGAGAAAACCCACGCAGACATGGGGAGAATGTGCAAACTTCACACAGTGAGTTGCCTGAGGGTGGAATCGAACTCGAGTCCCTGGTGCTGTGAGGCAGCAGTGCTCACCACTGAGCCACCACTCTCTTCACTTCAACACTGCCCCATAAGTAAGTATGAATGCAGGATTCTGGGACTGCTAGATGCAAGTTTAAGATGGAATTCATGTCTGTGTGCCAGTCCCATCCTTGCAGCTGAACTTGGTCTCCAATTGTCTTAGCTATCCCTGCCATTGGCAAAGATATAGCTCCACCAGGACTGTGTGTTAGGTGGCTCACAACGGCTATCCCACATTAAAAGGACCCGTACGGGAATCTTCTACCTTTCCAAAAAGAAATATTTAGGATCCGCAAATACCGGACTCATAGTTATTACTAGAAACAATGGATCTAACATTGCCTGGTTGTCATAACTGAGGGACACCGGTGCTATGACATTGAATCACTTGTCTGAGTGATGTACAGTAAGCAGGTGAAGACCTTATTGAAGAATAGGGTGTTGGATACACCTTTTTCCAGAGAGATAACAGGATTGATTCCACCATTAAAAAAAAACAGTTGACTATCTTAGTGAGTCCCCTTGTAGGCTGAACAAACCCCTCAAGACCATTCGGCTTACCCTAACCCAGAAGCAGTAGTATGAAGACTTTACCATTTATTTTTAGTATATTAATCAATCCTATAACTTTAAAGACATCCAATATACAGACTGGGGCTGAAAAATGTGGCAAGTATCATTTGTGCAACACAAATGCCAGGCACTGACCATCTCCAAAAACAGCTCATCCAACCATAATCTATTGATATTCAGTAGTGTCACCATCACTGAATCCCTCAATATTAACATCTTGGGGGTTACCACTGGCCAGAAACTGAACTGAACTAGCCATATAAATATGGTGGCCATAAGAGCAGGCCAGAGGCCAGGAATCCTGCAATAAGTAAATCACATCCTGACTGCCCAAAGCCTGTCCACCATCTACAAGGAACAAGTCAGATGTACATTGGAATACCCTTCACTTGCCTGGATGAGTGCATCTTCAACAACAAAAGGAAACTTGACACTATCCAGGCCAAAGCAGCTCAATTGATTAGCATCACATCCATGAACATTCACTCCCTCCACCACCAACACTGAGAAGCAGCAATGTGTACCATCTACAAGATGCACTCCACAAATTCACCAAGGCTACTTCGACATGCCATTCTAAACACACTTCCAACTGAAAGGACAATGGCAGCTGTTACATGGGAACACCACCACCTGCAAGTTCTCCACCAAGTCACTCACCATCCTGACTTGGAAATATATCGCTTTTCCTTCAGTGCTGTTGTGTCAAAATCCTGGAATTCTCTCCCTAGCACCATTGTGGGTGTGCCTACAGCAAATTGACTACAATGTTTCAAGAAATCAGCTCAGCACTTCCTTCTCAAGGGCAATTAGGAATGGGCAATGAATGCTGGCCAGCCAGTGATACCCATATCACACATGTGAATAATACAACTTCAGAATTTTTTTCAGCATAATCTTCCTAGTTTTAGGAATCAAAATGGAGAATTTCCATTGTGTTTGCTTCTTAAGAAGTTTCCAACTTTTTGAAAAAAAATGAATGTTTGCAACCTTTTTATCCCCAGTAAAATTAGGTTTTACATGCTTTCCTTTAAAATATATTTGTATTTATTAAAATAACATTTCCTTCTTGCCTCCGAAATGTTTTCAAAAGCAAGGTAATGAGAGTTCAGAACCAGTTTGTTCCTGTTAGTGTGGAGGGCAAAGATGGGGAACATGGATGACTAGAGATATTGACGCTGTGATCAAGAAAAAGAAACTATAGGCAGCTGGGATCAAGTGAAGGAGTATAGCAGGTACAGGAGTACACTTAAGAGGAAAATCAGGAAGGTAAAGAGGAGACATGAGATAGCTTTGGCAGATAAGGTAAAGGAGAATCCAAAGAGATTCTACAAGTATATTAAAGACAAAAGAGTAACTAGGGAAAGAATAGTGCCACTTAAAGATCTCTATGTGTTCAGTCACAGGAGATGGGTGAGATCCTAAATGAATATTTCTTGTCAGTACTTACCATGCAGAAAAATATGGAAGTTAAGGAACTCAGGGAAATAAATAGTGATGCCTTGAAAAGAGTCGACATTACAGGAGAGGAGGTGCCGGAGATCTTAAAACACATAAAGGTAGATAAATAGGTAGAGGAGGTGGTGGCTCTGTGGTATAATCACTAGACAGACCCGACAGAGATAGAGGCACAGTGGTATACAGTCAGGAGGGAGGTGCCTGGGAGTCCTCCACATTGACTTCAGACCTCACGAGGTCTCGGGGCTTCAAGTTAAACATGGACAAGGAAACCTCCTGCTGATTACCACATACTGTCCTCACTCTGCTGATGAATTGGCACAAGTTGAACAACACTTAGAGGGCACAAAACGGACTCTGGGTTCGGGGATTTCAATGTCCACCACCAAGATTGGCTCAGCAGCCGTACTAATGATTGAGCTGGTCAGGTCCTAAAGGAAATAGCTGCTAGGCTGAGTCTGCGGCAGGTGATGAGGGAACCAACAAGAGGGAAAAACGTACTTGACCTTAACCTTACCAATCTGCCAGCTGCAGATGCATCTGTACATGACAGTATTGATAAGAGCGACACTGCACAGTCCTTGTACCTCCATCGGGTTGTGTGGCACTGTCAACGTGGAAATGGGAAAGACTTCAAACAGATCTAGTAACTCACGACTGGGCATCCATGAAGCATTGTGGGCCATTGACAATAGGAGAACTGTACTCCAGCACAATCTGTAAACTCATGGCTTGGCATATCTCCAACTCAACCATTACCATTAAGCCAGGGAATCAACCCTGGTTCAATGGAAAGTGCAGGACAGCATGCCAGGAGCAGCAGTAGGCATACCTAAAGATGAGGTGTCAACCTGGTGAAGCCACCAAACAGGACTATTCGCATGCCAGAGAGCATAAGCAGCAAATGATGGACAGAGCTAAGCAATCCATAACTAACAGATCAGATCTAAGCTCTGCAGTCCTGTCACATCCAGTCATGAATGGTCGTGGACCATTAAACAACTCACTGGAGTAGGAGTCTTTACAAATATCCCCATCCTCAATGATGGAAGAGCCCAGGACATTAGTACAAAAGATAAGGCTGAAGCTTTTGCAGCAACCTTCAGTCAGAAGTGGAGAAGGATTTGGAAACTAGAGAATTTGGGTCTTGAAAAATGTCCATATTACAGAGGAGGAGTGGTTGCACATCTTAAGATGCAGAAAGGTGGATAAATCCCCTTGACGTGATCAGGGGTACCCTAGAGCTTTGTGGGAAGCTAGGGAAGTGATTGCTGGGCCCATTGCTGAGTTATTTGTATCATCGATAGCAACTACTGAGGTGCTAGAAGACTGGAGGTTGGCTAACATGGTGCCACTATTCAGGAAAGGTGGTAAGGAAAAGCCAAGGAACTGACAGCAGTGGTGACCAAGTTGTTGGAGGGGTTCCTGAAGGACAGGAGTTATATGTATTTAGAAAGGCAAGGACTGATTAAGGATAGTCAACATGGCTTTGTGCACAGGAAATCGTGTCTCACTAACTTGACTGAGTTTTATGAAGAAGTAATGAAGAGGACTAATGAGGGCTGAGTGGTGCACATGATCTATATGGACTTCAGTAAGGCGTTCGTCAAGATTCCTCATGGTAGACTGATTAACAAGGTTATCTCACATGGAATACAGAGAGAACTGGCCATTTAGATACAGAACTGGCTCAAAGGTAGAAGACAGAGGGTGATTGTGGAGGGCTGCTTTTCAGACTGAAGGCCTGTGACCAGTAACATGCCATAAGGATCAGTGTTGGGTCTACTGCTGTTTGTCATTTATATAAATGATCTGGATGTGAATATAAGCGGTATGGTTAGTACATTTGCAGCTGACACCAAAATTGGTGGTGTAGTGGACAGTGAAGAATGTTGCCTCAGAGTACAATGGGGCCTTGATCAGATGGTCTGATGGGCCGAGGAGTGGCAATTGGACTTTAATTTAGATAAATGTGAGGTGCTGCACTTTGGAAAGGGAAATCATGGCAGGACTTATAAGCTTAAAGGTAAGGTCCTGGGGAGTGTTGCTGAACAAAGAGACCTTGGAGTGCAGGCTCATAGTTTCTTGAAAGTGTAATCGCATTAGACACGTTAGTGAAGAAGGAGTTTGGTATTCTTGACTTTATTGGTCAGTGCTTTGAGTATATGAGTTGGGAGGTCATGTTGCAGCTATACAGGACATTGGTTAGGCCACTTTTGGAATACTGTGTTCAATTCTGGTCTCCCTGCTATAGGAAGGATGTTGTGAAATTTGAAAGGGTTCAGAAGAAATTTACAAGGATGTTTCCAGGGTTGGAGGGCTTGAGCTATAGGGAGAAGCTGAATAGACTGGGGCTACTTTCCCTGGAGTGAAGCTGAAAGATTGCCTTATAGAAGTTAACAAAATCATGAGGGGCATTGATAGGGTGGATAGTTAAGGTACTTTCCCAGGGTAGGGGAGCCTAAAATCAAGGGGGCATATGTTTAAGGTGAGGGAAAAGATTTAAAAGGGACCCGAGGGGCAAATTTTTTCAAACAGAGTGTGCTGTGTGTATGGAATGAGCTGCCAGAGGAAATGGTGGAAGCTGGTACAATTACAACATTTAAAAGGCATCTTAATGGATATATCAATTGGAAGGGTTTAGAGGGATATGGGCCAAATACTAGCAAATGGGACTAGATTAATTTGGGATATATGGTCTGCATGGACTAGTTGGACTGAAGAGTCTGTTTCCATGCTGTACATCTCTATGACTCGATGACTCTAAGTGCTGACTGGATGATCCATCTCAGCCTCCTCCAATGGTCCCCAGCATTATAGATAGCAGTCTTCAGCCAATTTGATTCACTCCACGTGAAATCAAGAAACAATTGGAGACTCTGGATACTGGAATGTATACGGGCCCTGACAATATTCCTGCAATAGTACTGAAGACTGTGTTCCAGAACTTGTCACTCCCCTAGCCAAGCTGTTCCAGTACAGTTACAACACTGGCATCTACCTGACGATGTGGAAAATTGCCCAGATATGTCCTGTAGATAAAAAGCAGGACAAATCCAACCCGACCAATTACAGCCCCATAATTCTACTCTCTATCATCAGTAAAGTGATGGAAGGTATCATCAACAGTGCTATTAAACAGCACCTGCTCAGGAATAACCTGCTCAGTGACATCCAATTTGAGTTCTGACAGGGCCACTCAGATCCTGACCTCATTACAGCCTCGGTTCAAACATGGATAAAAGAACTGAATTCCAGAGGTGAGGTGAGAGTGACATTAGGCTGCATTCGACCGAGTATGACATCAAGGACCACTATCAAAACTAGAATCAATGGGTATCAGGTGCAAACTCTCTGGTGGTTGGAGTCATACCTGACACATAGGAAGATGGTCGTACGTGTTGGCGGTCAGTCATTTCAGCTCCAGGATAACTCTGCAGGAGTACCTCAGGGTAGTGTCCCAGGCCCAGCCACCTTCAGCTGCTTTACCAATGACCTTGCCTCCATCATAAGGTTAGAAGTGGGGATGTTCGCCAATGATTGCATAATGTTCAGTACCATTCCTCAAATACTGAAGCAGTCCATGTTCAAATGCAACAAGATGTGGACAATATCCAGGCTTAGTAGAAATCACACCTTGTCCACCCCAGTCAAACACTGGCACTTCCAAATCAGGCTTAGTTGACACATGACAAGTAACATTCCCACCACACAAATGCCAGGCAATGACCATCAACAATAAGAGACAATCTAACCACTGCCCCTTGCCTTGACATTCAATGGTGTTACCATCACTGAATCCCCCATTATCAACAGCCTGGGGGTTATCATTGACCAGAAACTCAACTGAACTCACCAAATAAACACAGTGGTTACAAGAGCAGATCAGAGGCTAGGAATACTATGGCAAGTAACTCATCTCCAGACTTCCCAAATCCTGTCCACCATCTCCAAGACACAAGTCAGGAGTGTAATGGAATACTCCCCACTTGCCTGGATGAGTGCAGTTCCAACAACACTCAAGAAGCTTGACAGCATCCAGGAAAAAGCAGCTCGATTGACTGGTACTGACCACAAGAATCCACTCCCTCCATCACCGATATTCAGTAGACACAGTATATACTATCTACAAGATGCACTGCAGAAATTCACCAAAGATTCTCAAACAGCACCTTCCAAACCCATGAGCACTTTTATCTTGAAAGACAAGGCAGCAGATATACGGGAACACCACCATTTCAAGTTCCCCTCGAAGCCACTCACCATCCTAACTTTGAAATATATCACTGTTCCTTAACTGTCGCCAGGTCAAAATCCTGGAATTCCCTCCCTAATAGTATTGTGGGTTGACCCACAGCAGATGGATTGTAACGGTTCAAGAAGGCACCTCTCCAACACTTTCACAAGGGCAACTAGGGATAGGCAATAAATGCAGGCCAGCCAGCAATGCCCACATCCCAAAATGGATAAATAAAAAAGAAATCCCTGAGACATGATGACGTATATCCAGAACATTGTGGCAAGCTAGTGAAGAAATTGTGGGGCCTTTAGCAGAGATATTTGCATCACCAACAGCCATGGGTAAGGTGTTGCAAGATTGGAGGGTGGCTAATGTTGTGCCATTGTTTAAGAAAGACTGTTGGAAAAGCCAGGGAACTACAGACCAGTAAGCCTAATATCAATAGTGAGTAAATTGTTGTAGGGAATTCTGAGAGACAGGATCTACTCACATTTAGAAAGGCAAGGACTGATTAGGGATAGTCACCACAGCTTTGTGTGTGGCAAATTGTGTCTCACAAATTTAATTGAGTTTTTTTTTAAGAGATGACCAGAGATGAAGGCATAGCAGTAGACATTGTTTACATGGACTTTAGCAGGGCTTTGATAAATTTCTGCATGGTAGACTGGTTAATAAGGTTAGATCACTTGGGATCCAGAGAGACCTAGCTAGTTGGCAACAAAATTGGTTTGATAGTAGGAGACAGAGGGTGATGGTAGAATGCTGTTGTTGTGACCAGCAGTGTGCCACAAGGATTAGTGCTGGGCCCACTGTCGTTCGTCATTTATATAATTGATTTGGATGAGAATATAGGAGGCATGGATAGTAAGTTTGAAGATGACACCAAAATTGATGGTGAAGCTGACAGTGAAGAAGGTTATCTAAGAATAAAAATGGGATATTGATCAACTGGACCAGTGGAATGAGGAATGGTAGATGGAATTTAATTCAGATAAATGTGAGGTGTTGCATTTTGGTAAGACAGACCAGGGCAGGACTTGCACAGTTAATGGTAGAGGCCTGGAGAGTATTGTTGAACAGAGGGACCTAGGGGTGTAGGTACATAGTTCCTTGAAAGCAGCGTCACAGGTATACAGGGTGGTGAAGAAGGCATTTGGCACATTTGTCTTCACCGGTCAGAGCACTGCTTACAGGGGTTGGGATGTCATGTTACGATTGTACGGTAAGGCCACATGTGGAGTACTGCATACAGTTCTGGTCGCCTTGCTAGAAGAAAGGTGTTATCAAACTGGAAAGGGTGCAAGGATGTTACCAGGATTGGAAGGTTTTAGTTATAGAGAGAGGCTGGATAGGCTGGATATTTTTTTCTGGAGGATAGGAGGCTGAGGGATGACCTTATAGAGGTTTATAAAATCATGAAGGGAACAGATAAGATGATTAGGCAAGACTTTGTTTCCCCAGGGGTAAGAGAGTCCAAGACTAGAGGGCATCGGCTTAAAGTGAGAGGGAAAAGATTTAAAAGCAACTTTAGGGGTAATTTTTTCACACAGAGGGCAGGTCGTATAATGAAAGGAACTGCCAGAGGAAGTGGTAGAGACAGGTATGATTACAACATTTAAAAGACATTTGCACAGGTTCATGGATAGGAAAGGTTTAGAGGGATATGGGCCAAATGCAGGCAAATCAGTCTAGTTCAGTTTAGGAAACCTGGTCAGCATGGATGAATTGGGCTGAAGGCCCTGTTTCTGTACTGTATGACTCTATAACTGCAGCAATGATCATTTTATCACTGAGCACATCCATTTCATTTCTCCAGCCTCTCAGCCTGGGTTTTACCCCTTTCAGATAGGTTTTCTACCCTTTCCCTTAGGGATCTGATTTACTAATAGACGCCTTGATATGCATTCACACTGCAGCCAAATCCTACCTCAGGCCTGCTCAGAGATAGTAGGAACTACAGAAGAAGGGTCTAGGCCTGAAACGTCAGCTTTCCTGCTCCTCTGATGCTGCTTGGCCTGCTGTGTTCATCCAGCTCTATACCTTGTTATCTCAGGTCTGCTCAGTTCTGCACAGGTGTGACTTTCTGTACCTAGCACTGACTTCTCGTGTATTTAGCCCCAGGTCTGGCTGTCTTTTTTGCTTTGGAGTGCAACTATGAAGTGGTTACTGCTTCCACAAGCTTGCACTGTTCAACATCTGTTTCAATGCTTTCAACTGCTGACTAACTAGCCTTTCTTATAACAACAATGCTCTTAACATATTGTCTGAAATGATTTTTTTCCCCTTTTTCCTTTTTACAACACTATCTTCCACTATCAGCATATGGTATTGGACAATGATGCATACCACTCATAGAATGAGGCATTCTGGTATGGTACCTGTATGCACTGGTACTTCTGTTTGGGGTAGAATGCTTCCACCAACTCTCCTTCCTATGCTGGCCTAAGGGCTGATCCCATCATCTGTGGTGGAGGATGGATTGTGAATAACCATCATCAGAAAAAGCTTTGGCCTTAGATAACAAGATTTAATTCGTTACATCTCAGTAACTGCATACAGATTCCATTAACCCTTGGGCATATTAACTATTATTACAAGAGGTAGAGTAGACATATGCATCTCCATCAGAACACTGTGCCAGTTTTCCACTGAATTTCCACCCAGATGGTGTGTGACATCATCAGACTGGGTGAATCTCAGTATAGCTGAAATATTAAAACTTTCACAACTATAACATTATACAACAAATTGTATTTTATGTTTACTGCATCCATTTCTGTGGAAGTTAGTGTTTGAACCAAGCCTACAGCAGAAGGTAGAGAGTTGAAAAGAAGCAAAGTTAATGCCAGTTGACTAGCCAGCTGCAGGGGTTCAGAGTGCATCTTTTTCAAGTCTAGAGCCTTCAAAGAATTTCCTATTTCATAATGTAAATAAAAACTGGAAAAAAGTCAACTGATTTTAAATAGTTCAGAATGTGGCATCAGTCTCTGCCTTCCCCTTCACCTAACTCTCTAGTACACAGAGAGTGTTGACAGTGTCGAATAACCTATGGCAATATTACAAATTGTTGCCATTGTGCTTGGAAGAATGCACTGATGAAAATGGGTTGATTCAATTTCTAAAATGGCCAATTGCTTTTCTTTTGTTCTGTTATCCCGAATAAAAGAAATGTCCACCAGGCTTCTTTAAATAAACTCAAAACTTTTCAACATTACATGCGACTCCAGACCCACTGCAATATGGTTGACTCGTAACCGCCCTCTGGGCAAAGATGGATGGGCAATGAATGCTGCCTGGCCAGCGACACCCTCATCCCGTGAATGAATAAAAAAGAACATATTCTTAAAGAAGTGATAACTATTACTTAGCTTCTAAGCTATCAAACTATATTGTTTTAGTTCCATGCACAGACACACACACAAAAAGACAAAGACAAGTCTCTACAAAGTCTTTTGTTTGAAAAGGCAAAATGGAAAAAGAGCAAACCTGTGAATCAAGGGTCTGTAAACAAATGATTAAATGTAACATAAACAGAAATTGCTGGAAAAGCTCAGCAAGTCTGGCAGCATCTGTCAAGAGAAGTCAGAGTTAACATTTTGGGTCCAGTGACCCTTCCTTAGAACTGGTAAAATGTACTATCTGCTCAGGTGAACTGTAATGTCTGCTTATATGTACCCTGGATTCCCTGTTAATGAAACTGAATTGTTGACAGTTTTAGATGGACAATAAATGTCTAGCTCTGAGTCCAACCAACTTGGATTCCAGTTGGTGTAAATTCATCACAGTCCACATCTTCAGGTTTTACCAGGATAACTGAAATGCTGGCATTTTGAAAGTCCATCAAGTTCCCAAGAAATTCTATGGAGACAGGAGTGGGAGATAGCGAGTCATGCTGCATCTGGGGTATCTTTATTCTAACTCCTGGGTCTGCTAAATTATTACGTAGTAGTAAGCCAAACCCACCTAAAGGTAATGTCTGAACATTCCCTATTTTCTCTGTTCTGGAGATTGTCACATCGTAAGTTTACTTTATACAAAGGAGCAGGTATATCCTCTTCACAAATTCCATTTATTAAAACTTTGGCTGTCAATGGACTCTTGCAGGACGAATTGTGTCTTAATCCAGTAACGAAGTTTGAGTAACTCCTGTATCCCTTATTAATAATTATGGGTTTTGTTGTATCTAATGAGGGGTTACTTTTCATCAAATATCCTTTATATCTTTCATACTCCTTTTATAACAATAATAAGGGCTTCATACATTGCAGTTACTCTTAACGCGTGTATCCAACAGTCAAAATCACTTGTCTCTCAAATTAAACATAGGTCTGTCTAGGCTGTCTTCATATGTTTCAAAACTTTTGCCTGTATGCCTCAAGAACTAACTCAAATGCATCTAAAATAGTCTTTTCTACTGCATCAAATTCCATTGAGAGCTTCACAGACAACAATGTTGCTTTGAAATGCAAGCACTGTTGAAAAGTAGAAAAATATTGCAATCTACTTTTACATAACAGGGTCACATGAACAGGAAAAAGGCAAGTGACCAGGTCTGTTTACTGATTCTGATTGTGAGATAAGTATTGGTCAGCAGACTGAGAAAACTCCCCTACTCTTTGCTAATAGTATCGTGAGGTCTCTTATGTATATCTGAATTCATCTAAAAGACAGCACTACCTCAATGCTGCTTGGAAATGTCAGCTTGGATTATCTGCTCAAGCCTTTGAGGATACTTGAGTTTACAATATCCTGACACAGAGGAACCGACATGAGATCAAAGATGCAGACAACAACAAATTCAAATATAGCAGATATTTGTTGAGCTGATTGTCTCATTGCAGTGCTGTAAAATTCTATGTAAAGTTTCATATTCAGTACATATTGAAACAATAAACAGCATATTTATATAGCACCCACAGTATAGCGGAATGTTCACGGTGTTTGCAGAGGTATTGTCAAGCAAAATTTGACACTAAAGCACATAGAGAAATGATAAAATGCTTGGTAGAGTATGTAAGTTTTAAGGAGGATCATAAAAGAGAAAATTAGATAGAGAGGTGAAGAGGATCAGAGAGTGAATTCCAGAGCTTAGGGTCTAGACAGCCAAAGACATGGCCAACAAAAGTGGAGCAACTAAAATCGGGAACATAACAGAATCCAAAATTAGAGGAATATAATTAATTCAGAGTGCACAGCTCAGACCATCATGGAAGCTAACATTTCATCCATAGATTCCACTTACATGGCTTGTTGCTGCAAAAGGCTGCCAGCATCATCAAAGACCCATCACACCTGGCGATGCTCTCGTACAACCTCTTCCATCAGGCAGAAGTTACTGAAGCTTGAACACATGCACCAGCTGGTTCAGGAACAGCTTCTTCCTGTTCAATATTGGGCTGATGAATGGACTCTCTAACTCCAAATAATGCTGATCTTACTATTATTGATCTTGCCTAGCGTACAGCCTATACTTCATAAACTGTATGCCTCTGTTTAATTTTTTTTTTATCCTATGATCCGTATGTCCTTGGTTATTATGACCTGCCTCCACTGCTCATAAACAAAGCTTTTCACTGTTCTTAGCTACACGTGACAATAAATAAATCAAATCAAATCAAATCAAAGTTTTTTTTGTTAACTGAGGGATTTGAGCAATGTTTGCCATCGAATATCTAGGCAAAATGGTTAGATTCTGTCATGTGGGAAATGGTCATTGCCTGCCACTTGTGTGTAATGAATATTATCTGTCCCTTCTTGATGCTTGGAGAAGGTTACAGAGATATGGAGGAAAGTCTTGAGGAAATTCAAAACTTAGATGAGAATTATGATGTTGATGGACAGGGAGCCAATATAGGTCAGCAAGCACAGAGGTGAACAAGCTTGGTGGTGTTTTTAATACATTAAAGTTTATGAAGATTGCAATCTATCAGAGAAGTATTGAAATAATCAAGGCTGCAAGTATCAAAGGCACAGATGACGGTTTTAGCACTAACTATGGTGATAGATCATAGCCATGTTTTAATTACTGATATATTGAACTATAATTACAACACGTGTT
Organism: Rhincodon typus; assembly: GCF_021869965.1. Lineage (NCBI taxonomy): Eukaryota > Metazoa > Chordata > Chondrichthyes > Orectolobiformes > Rhincodontidae > Rhincodon > Rhincodon typus. The sequence goes on along the minus strand of NC_063343.1, from coordinate 19,601,996 downwards.
GATTAGAAAAATGACTGAGAATGTAAATTTTGTGCAATGTAATCCAGAGACTGTCTGAAAGATCTGTGTGGATTTTCCCAATTTCCCAGGGTACCACGAAAGGTCACAACTAACAAGAGCCAAGGAGGCTTCAAAAACAAGGATTTCAAAAGGATGAAATGCACTTCAAACTGAACTGTAATCTATGAGTTATCTCTGATTGTGAAAATGATGAGAGCAAAGAGAGTATCTGAGTGAGAGACATTTTTGTGTACTCCCCTTTCAAGAATACATGAACAGGGGTTAAAAGCCAGTTTGAATCCTGGTTTGTGTATGTTAGTGGGTGAAAGTGTGTGCTGTTAGGATCCAACTAAGAAAACCTTTTAGGGATCATTACATTGACGATAGAAAGAGAAGTCTCTCTCTTTTGCTGGGAACCTAAAGGCAAGGGAAACCACAATCAAAAGATATATGCAAAGGTGTGTTTAGCTTAGCATCTTGAAATCAGCTGCTCATCGACCAACATCAGTGCTACTGCATCATGCAACATAATGGCTGCGATGTCCCAATGTCTACTTTTCATGGAACCATACATCATTTTTAATTTTTACCTGGTGTAATGATCAAATCCAAAGCAAAGTTTCCATATGGACAACTGGCTCCCTTTCTTTAATCACCTGCCTCCATGGTCATTCAGAACAAGATTCAATTAAAAAGCACAACTTTCTCCCAGACGAAAGGAACAATGTTTAAAAGGGAGTCAATATAACCATCTTTGAGTTAATGAAAATGCCAATTTATTAGTTACTGAACATGAGAAGAATAATAAAGCAACACAGATACACAGAGATTAAGAACAGGAAGTGAGTCCAAAAAGGTTAAAAGATATATGGATCAGTCTCTCTGGGTGTCTTGTGAAGAATAGATAGTGGAAAATAGATATCTGAACAGTTGATTTAGCAATTTTTGGCTTTTACAGTTAGTTGACATCCTTTTGACCTGTTTTCTCTCACCATGGGTTTACTGGCAGCACAAAGGACTGCAGAGTCCTTTTATCTGCAATACAAGCACGACTAAATGTGGTCCTATCGCTATTAACTTCATGCACACATGCACTTGAACCCAGGTTAGTATACATGGATGCCTCAGTTCATTAGCATTCATTCTTTCAGTAGCACATGCAGACCAGGATTACAGTCAATTTTTAAATATTTTTTGTATATTCATAAAAGTCAAAATTCAAAAAATATCTGCAAGTTGTGGCTTTCTGCTGAATGAGGAAGATTATCTGATCCTAAATTATGTCGTCCTGTTACATCTCTCTCTCATTGTTTGAAGTTCCCCTTACATTCTACAGGCGCAACATTCCATGGGTCCCACTCAGGACTTTGCGAACAGGACTGAATTTACATATGTAGTCTTTTGTTGTCTGCAGCAGTCCTCTTCTAAAAAACATGATTTGGAATTAAAAGGTTAAAATGTCCACAGTACTTTGGGGTTCTAATCCATCACCATGGCACTATATTGACACATATCCTACTTCTAATCAGCGTATACTCGTATTTAGTAACTAAAGAAAATGCCATTATGTTAACTTAAGAAAGCCTGGTTAAATTGGTTTGTTTCCAAACATGAATTCACTTGGTCTAAGAGAAAGACATCCACAAAGGAAAGGACCCTTTCTAAAATAAATTAATTGCGATCAACTAAGGGACCAAGTAAATAAAGAAAGGGACCCAGTTCACCCTTTCTTGACAACTTGGTGTGTCCCATAATAAATTGGGAAACTATACTTGGGGTGTGGTCAAAACAGTATTATTAGAGGTGAAAGTCAGTGGTCAAGGTGATGGGATAAGAAACTTCTCAGGATCAAATTGGAAATCAATGTTGCATTTGGTCAGACGTGACTAAGGAACAAAACTGAGTTGGTGGCAAGAGAACAAAGTTCATGTTTGAGACAAAAGACATTTCAAATCTAGATGACTCTTCATCAGAGCTGATGTGATGTGGAGAGGACAGCATTTATGCTATACTCTGGGGAATGGGGGTTGTGGGCACAGTGGGTGTCGGGTGCTGGTGGAGAAAAGATGTTCAGATTACTTGATTGGAATGTGAGAATGAACAATGGTATGACTCCTGCCAGACTTGAAAAGACAGTAACTGGGACTGGGGGAGAGGAGGACATGATAACAAGCTAGAATAGAGGGAAGAAATGGTCCACAATTTAAAGGTGTTCAACTCAATATTAAGTCCAGAAGGCTGTAAAGCCTTGTCTGAAGATGAGATGTTGTTCCTCCAATTCCTCCAGTGATTCACTGTAGCATACTGAGGACAGACATGTAGGCATGCAAGCAGGATGCCTTTAAAATGACTGACTACAGGAAGGTCAGGGTCTTGCTGGCACACAGACCAGAAGTGTTCCTCAAAGTGGTCACCCAGCCTGCGTTTGGTTTCTCCAATGTAGAGTAGGCCACAATACACAAGATTGGAGGAGGTACAGGCGAAATGCTGCTTCACCTGGAAAGACTGTTTAGGCCTTTGGATGGTGAGCACTTTCTCCCTGCCTTCTCTCCCATCCTCTCATCCCTGCCTCCTTGACCAGACACAACCTGTCCATCTTCTTCCCCATCCATTCGCCCTACCCTTCCCGCCAACCAACCCCCACTACCCCCTACCTGCATCCAACCTATCACCACCCACACCTACCTTTCTCCAGCCCCAGCATCCTTCCTCCCACCCCCATGGCCCAACACAACCTGTCCATCTTCTTTCCCATCTGTCTGCCCCACCTATCCCACTGACCAATCCCCACCACTTCCTTCCTGCATTCACCTATCACCATCCCACCTACCTTTCCCAGCCCCACCCCTCCTCTCTATTTATTTCCCAGCTCCCTTTCCCCTCCCTATTCCTGAAGAGGGGTCCTGACCTGAAATGTCAACTTTCCTGCTCCTCTGATGCTGCTTGGCCTGCTGTGTTCCTCCACCTCCACGTTGTATTGTCTTTCACATCCCAAGTGACCTGGAAAGAGTGCATAAAAATATATGCAAATGTTGATAAATACTTCCAGCAAAACGAAGTTCATAAAGGAAGCTAAATTTCAGACTGTAATGAGGTTATCATTGAGGATGAACAGAGAACAACAAACAAGTTTCTTGGAAGATTTTTAACCAACTTTAATATTAAAATTCCTCCAGCTTGAAACACATATTGTGCTTGCTCTGGAATTCTGGCTTTAGTGAAGCAAATGTTTTAGATTGCCTCAAGAGACTGAAAACCAATAAACAACACCAAATGGATTAACTAAAGCTGAGAGAGTCAAGAGAGAAGATTTTGAGTGAATCAATGAGACCTGGATTAATACACTAGAAATACATACAAACAGTTTCCATATTCAGGAAGCATGTTAAAAGCCATATTTGACAGCAAGATAGCCGTTAGTCTGATCTTTATAATTGTAAAGCTTATGAGACCAGTATTCAAAAATAAATTGGAAGAGTATGCAAATGAAAGTAGAAAAATAAATGACATTCAGTATGGTTTCATAAAGCGTGGATCGCACCTCCACAGCCTTGTATGTCTCTTATGGTCATATCCAAAATAGCTAAATAATAAATGCTTTAGTTTTGGCAATTTGTTCTTCGTAGTGAATATGGTTCAGTTATATATTTTATATATATATATGTAATATACATATTTATTTATCCTATAATAATTAACTGTGATAGCCCGTTCTCAGTTGGGTGGGGAAAGCATGTGGAGAGAAGAGAGGGGGAGGGAAGTGTCATGAGATGGTTTCCAAAGGCCTTAAACAAAATGCTGCATGAGACTCCTTTACAAACTAAAATCAATGTGTAAAATCTGGACCTTGGTTATAAATGGCTAGAGAGATAGAATCAGAAGATAACTGGAGCAGAAACTAGGTTGAAATTGTGTTAAGCCTTCAGTTCCTGTAACTTAGAAATACTGCCCTTTAGATTCAAAATGTTAACATTGCACAAGTGTATTTCTTTGTGGTCTCCATGTGGTACATGCAGTGTAATAGTGAATGTGGCACCCCAGGATATATAGCCATATAATAATTAGTTCCTAGCTTTTTATGAATGATATAACAAGTAGGATGTGTTCAAAGAGGGCAAACATCTCAGAGGTGATGGGACATGAGAGTGGATATAAAAACCATGTTGATGCAATAGAACCAAAGACAATCTTTATTTATATATTTATTTATAAAATTTATAAAAATTCATCTCATGATTATTCAAAATTGACATAGGATACAAATTGAATCTAATCTGTATGCTACCATACTTACAGTTAATGTTTACGATATTTATTACATTTCAACTATACTACCCCATTTTACCCAGTTTTCAGCCCCTCAGTGTACTATGGTTTAAAGGCCTTAGATGGCAGCTTTTGCCCATGATTCTATTATGATGGCTACTCTGTGATTTAGTTTATGCCTTGGTATGTTCTTCTGGACCTTGGAATATGCCAGTCTGCATCATTCAGTCGCAAACAACACTTTGCAGTGGAGGTTTCAGGCAGATCAAATAGTATCTTTCATTGAATTGATTGTCTTCTAATTGATATTAATCACAGTGTGCATCCTAAGAACAACCTGTAGAGCACAAACTCTTGTATCGCAAAGCCACTTAAGTCAACTTCAACAGCATTGCATTTTTTTTCTTTGTTAAACCACATTCCAGAAGGAGGTGGGCTACTCTCTTCCCCATCACAGCTTCTCAAGGGCATCATGCGGACGGATAAGATTTTGAACATGCAGGAAGGATCTAATGTGGAGGGCCCTTCTCACCACTACCAACCAAGCTATATCTTGATAGTTGTTTGAAAGCACTCTGCCAAATGGCTTTGACTATCCGCTCATGGAACCATCCGACAAGAACCACCATCTCCTTTTTCTGCTTCAAGGAAATTACTGAGTGCCTGATGATATATGATCAGAAGTGTTCTTCTGCTTGAACTTTTCCACAAGGGATACAACAGAGTTGCAATTTCATGGTTGTATTGATGCTGTTGGATGATCAGATCACGTGGATGGCTGGAAATGCAATGCTGCTTTGCCTATTCTTGTATGGATACCAATCAAAACCTCACTTCTACTGGAGATGCTTTCCCCTAGGTTGGAAAGTAATTAACATCCTCAATGTTCTGTTACTAAACAGTGTGATGGGTGTGCCTTGTATTCATCAAGTCATCATTGTCTTGAACCTTGGCAAGACTGGTACATAGGTCTTTGATTGTTATGCATAATTCTTTAGTCAACGAGGTAATCACGTCTCTGAAGTCCAGGTCTTTCAAATCATGATGTGGCCGCAGGATGTCAAACTCTGTGCCCATCATCACCTTCCTGACAATGAAATCAATAAGTAAGAGGTGAAGGTGTAGTCTTTTGTACCTCTGTGACAATAATGAAGGAATGAATAGCATGCCTGCACTTTAAATCTGCTTTCACCTACAAGATCTATGGTCTTTGATATTGCAGTGTCTGGCTCTGATTTTGTGTAAGTGCAATCTTCACAAATAGTCTAACTGTTATTGGACTGGGAAAGCCTCTCTTGCTAGCATTGTCCAGCACAGTAATATGGAGAGGGTGAGAGGGGAGGTGTTGGTGGAGGGGCAGCATGTATTCAGTAAGGTTTGAGTTGACTTTGTTGAATCATTCCAATCTGTTCATCCTGAGGGCATTGCTAGTTCTGGTTTCACAGAGCTGGTCTATGCAAGGTATTTCACTTTAAGTTTTGTTCCTCTGACTTCTTCACTGTTTTCACTATTTTGGAGTTAAGATTTCCTTTCCTCCAGCTCCTCATCATTTTGCTGCTTCTGCTGCACTTGACCTCCTTGTCCTTCCTTATCGAAAGGGTCACAGCCCCTGTTTTCCATGTCAGACAAGGGATATCTCCAGTCAATGGTCCTCTTGACTCTTTCTTTTTTCTGATCTGCTTGATCAGCTGCCACCAACCCAGCTCTCCCTCTGCTAGCTTCTCCTCCATTGATTTGATCGGAGGCTCAGAGGACTGTATTATCATTTGCCAGTTTACTGCCACATCCTTTTTCTCCGTCTTGTCAAACCTGGAGGGCTTGACAGATCAACAATTGCAAATTTCCTTTATGATAACAGTGATTGTCTTTTTGTCCACATGCTCTCTTAGTTATGAAACAGTTGGGCAGGTCCTGTGGAGGTGGTCTCCCAACCACAAGACTGCAGCCCTTAGTCTGCTTGCAATCTTTTGTCTGATAGCCTTCCTGCTTGTAGTTCTTACAGATGACTGTGTAGCAATTGTCCATCATGGGGCCAGATTTGTCACAGATTTGTTATACAACAAACTCTGGGACAGCCCAGCGTAAACAAAGCAGCCTCAGATTCATGTGATAGCAAAGCTGGAGGGAGGATTGCTCCCCTGGTGTCCACCTTCAAAGTCACCTTGACCTGCTGTATTCTACTCCAAATCCCAAAGAAGTTTTTGACTTTGCTGCTATATCTAAATATGTTGGTGATGAAGGTATGCACATTCAAGGCAGGAATGTGGAGGATGCAAATGATTCCAGTGCAATGGCAGCATAAACAGTGAGGCTCCTCAGCAGTGAAAGCAAGAACTGCAGATGGAGTCAGAGACAACACAGTGTGGAGCTGGAGGAACACAGCAGGCTGCATCAGAGGAGCAGGAAAGTTGATGTTTCGGGGAAGGGTCCTGACTCGAAACGTCAACTTTCCTGCTCCTTGGAGGGTCTTCAGCAGTGCTAGGTTTCACCTCTCTTCAAACACATTGAGAAATTTCATATGTGCTGTGAGGTCCTTGAAGCCACATAAAGTATCCAATACTAGAGAAGTCCTGGGCAGTAAATATCCATAACTGAAAATCTACAGCTCTTCTACAAATTCACTTAATGAAGAAATCACAATTGGTGAGTGTACCTCCTTCACTGCCAAGGTAATGGTATTAATGCATATCTGGTTTGGGACTCAGCTGCTGGTTGCAATCAACATCTCTTGAATTTTTTTTTGGATAGGCACCAAGCTCCCAACCAGAAGGCAAACTGCGCTTCCAACTGCAAAGGGTAGATACCTCATTGAACTCTCCACAAAATAAATCAACACCCCCGAAAAGCTCAAAACTTACATTCATACTGGAAGAACAAACTTAATAGTTTCACGGTTTTGATCTCTGCCCTGCCAGAGAGAAGAACATAGTCAGTCTGGCAAGGTTTTATTAATGGACCACTTGCAGGCCAACTTTCAGATAGATATCAGAATATTGATGCAATCATCTGCATTTTGAATAAGTCATATCAGGCTTGAAATGTTAACCCAGTTTGCCTTTCCATAGACGCTGCCAGACCTGATGAATTTCTCCAGCACTTTTTGTGTTTGCTTCATCTACATTCTGAACAGGCGACTTAAGAAATTTGATTGTAACTACATTCTACGCATTCTGAACCAAGTGGATTATTGACGACTTGATCGGCCAGTGCATTCCAAAGAGATATGAAACAGAAAGAAAATTAGTGAGATTAGCCCCCAGTGGGCCGACTTATTTTCAGGTGGTTGGAAGTTAAGGCTAGGGAAATGTAAAACCAGAGGGATTTTCAGAATTAAGGTGAAACAAAGGAATCTGCGTGTATGTCTGAACGTGGGCATGGGGATGTTGTGAGAGAATGTAGATAGTTTGGAAACAAAGAAGAGGATTTTCATTAGGATATGGGAAGAAGTCAATGGGGACAGATGCAATAAGTAAGTAGTTCAGTGTCGAATAGGATTTGGAAGGCAGAGTTCCACATAAATTGAGATGTTGGGTACAGCTCACGCTGTGTAAGTGAGCACTGCAGTCAATTCTCAGGAAGAGACATCTTCTTCTTCAAAAAAAATTCCCCTTATGAGTCACAGCACCAGCTAAGAATGAAAGCAGGAGGAATTTATTCTCCGAGGTTGGGATAGAACAAGTCAAGATAGAATTTAATAGATGAAGAGAGATAACAAAGTGTAGAGCTGGATGAACACAGTAGGCCAAGCAGCAGCAGAGGAGCAGGAAAGCTGACATTTTGGGCTTAGACCCTTCTTCAGAAAATTTCTAGGCCCGAAATGTCAGCTTTCCTGCTCCTCTGATGCTGCTTGGCCTGCTGTGTTCATCCAGCTCTACACCTTGTTATCTTTAATAGATGAAGATGCTGGTTAACTAAATAATGTAAGGTGTCAATACACTAATGATTAGACTTCCAGGTTACATTACCAAATGAGTTGAGCCGCAAACCTCAGCAACCAAGCTGACGTTATCTAGTGCTTTAGTCTGTAGGCTGCAGAGTTTTGGACAATGTGACATAACAGGCCATGCAGAGGCTAATTATATGATTGAACTATAAAGATCAGCATGAGAGCTCCATGCCACGAAGGTTTGCATCACGGGGGATGTTTTTATTAAAATGCATAACAAAGCAACTTGTGTTTATACAATGCCTTTAATGTCATAAAAAATGTTACAGGAGCCACAGAAATCAGGTGACTAAAAGTGGCAAGTTTTAGCTTCAAAGAGTGATTTATGGAAATCAGAGTGATGGAGAAGAATAGAGAGAGAATTCCAAAGCTTAGGGCCGAGGCAGGTGAAGTTGCACCACAATGGTGGTGATGAAAATCCCAACATGCAAACAACCAGAATTGCAAAGTGCAGACATGTTGGAGTGTTGTTAGGTTAGGGAAGGTTACAGAGACAGAGAAGACCATGGCCAGGAAGGGAATAGAGCACAAGAAAAAATTAAAACAGGGAACAAGAAGGGAAATTTTATCAGATATGTCAGGAAGTATTTATTTGAAAAGAGTGATCAATAACAAAAATAAGTGGTCCAGTATGGGAAAATTGAGTCCGAAACACTGGCTTCATTTAAGAATGATTACATGGTAAATAGGGATGAACTTGATCAGAAATGCTGAGGATGATTCTTCAACTGGATTTATCTCACAAAAATATCTCTATTCACTATATTATCCAATAAAGACACAAACAGTAAATTTTAGCACCTAACAACTTTGAAATGGTTGAGGAGGAAAAAGTATTTAAGACTATTTTCCCCTGGTGCCGAATGATCTCACCAAATTTAATTACTATAATTTAGGTCTGATATAGGATTTTTGTTGGGTCAAATGTATGCAGAATGTTGTTGAGCATGTGGATATCAATGGTTTCCAACCTAGAGCAATCTGCTGAAAGGGCATCGTTGTAGATACTTGCATTCCTACATATTTTCAGGCACCAGGCTGAGGTCTTGCTTCCACATTTAAATGTCCGCTTTAAAGCAGCTGGGTACACTTCCCCCACCCCTTGCTATCATTCCCCTCCACTCTGAACTGGAAACATTGCTGTTCTGTAAATCACGTGCTCAAGTTTCTAATTGCAGTCGAGGCTTAATGAAATGTTTCATACCTCTTTCATTTAAACAAGGAAAACAAGTTTTAAACAAATTACTGAAAAGTGGGAGTAAATGCACACCCTACTACTTCGCCCTACCTTTAAAGCGCATCACTAATGCATTGAAACAAGAGGGGATGAAAGGAAAGGCATTTCAAACCATTTGGGCATTTTAGAGCTTTCAGTACTATATAATGTGAATTTCAGTTTCTCAGAGTGCTTAAAATTCAATAAATGTGCGAAATTTTTCTCCCAGAGCTCACGGAATTCCCCAACAATTGCATTTAACTTCCCAAGACCTTTTGAAATGTCCTTAAAATAGATCACATGTAAAGGGGTCAAAGATTTGCTCTCACAGATGGGGTAAAGCAAAGTAACTTTTCAAAAGTACAGTATTACGTTGCTAATAGTTATCACTTTACAAATCTTGGTTTCGGTGATACAGTTAATATATATAATTGCCAAAGATCGATATTGATTCTAGTCAATTTCACAGAAGCCATAACCTTATTTATAGCTGGGTGCTCGATAATTGACAAGTAGTCCAACGAGTCAGAAACTGCTGTAAGCCTCGGGGCAAAGATGATTGATTGACAGCTTGTCTCACCATTCACAAATCTCAGAACGTACTTGAGCGACGCAGGTTCTCATGACAACGCAGCAGCTATTTCAGGACCAATCCTGCAGCACCTCGTGCCCGAACCTCAATAGATTGACAGCAAATCCGACAATTCGTCGCAACTACAGGACAATAGGCCGCACCAACTACAGTTGATGGATAGCTCGACGACACGAATCTAAAGAAGATCACTGTTGATTTGGGCCAATAGGAGGGTGGCAGAGAGGCGGGCGGTACTGCAAGGCCCGCCCCGGAGCCAGGCCGGGGAACAGTGGAGTGGGTGCAGAGGAGAAACGGCGCTCAAGAACAGGCAGGAAGCAAAATGGCGGCTGCGGGTGTTGGCGTTGCTGCTGCCGCCGCCGCCGCCGCCGCCGCCGCCTTGAAACTCCTAGCAGGTTCCGAAGTTAGGGTAACGGTGGATCACGTCGTGGACGACGCATTGGTAGTGTCCCTGCGTTTCGAAGAGAAGCTTTTCTCAGGGGTTTTAATGGATATTTCCAGAAGGTACGGGAAAATAAAACACAAAATAACGGGTAGAAAGAGAGAGAAAAGAAACCTCCCTTCCCAGAGGCAGGAGAGGCCTGGAGTTGCACCTGGAGAGTGGATGGTGGGGCAGGTGAAGGTGAAGCGCCCACCTAAGGGCCTAGAGCAGCAGGCGATAGCGGTCTGCACCTTATCTCCGCGCTCTGCTGCATCTGGAGCTCTTGTGGTCGCTGCGTTGCTAGAGGACGTGCAGAGGGAGAGAGGGGGGTTTGTGGGGGCACTGCCCTGCCCTGCCCAGCCCAGGCTCCAGCAACTCCCGCAGCATAGTCACCCACCCCGCCCAAATTCAATGCATCATCAGTCTTCACCCCCCCCAACTTTTTTCCAAAAAAGATAGAAATGCAGAGAAAGAGAGTATGAACCTCCTCCCCCGATGCCTTTTTTTAATTTTGTTTGGATTTACTTATTCAATTTAGGGGTTATCTGCATCTCTCGAAAGGTTAATAACGTGGTTTTGCAAATGAGACAAGTTCGATCTGCAGATTTTAAGGAATGAGTTGAAGTACCTGTAACTCTTTTCTGCAATGATTTTTAAATTCGCATTAAATCGCTCTAAAATGAATTTTGAGTCACTGGTAATGTTTGAGTGGCAGGAAGAAAGTGCTGCACCTCGACATTAGGCAGGGTTTGTGTGTATACTTTGAAACAGTGTGATGCAGTCTCATTCATGTTAGAAGTTAGCCAGGCTACTAAATACATCTTTTTGGTTATACTTAACAATGTGTGTCTCTGAACACAAACTTTGACTCTACTCTTCTGTAACAAAAATACAAATTGAGCCCCTTATTATTCATTCAGGTCAAGCTCTCATGTGTCTCAAGGCTTTTTCTGGCCTCCAGATTTGCTTTCAAAGTCAACCTTTCTGTGTGTCGTTTTCTCCCCCCAACCCCAACCTGGTGAGAGCCCAAAATGCCACCCAACATAGTAATATGTGCTGTTCTTGGATCAAGAGTTGGGAAAGTCTTCTGGTAGGTGGGGCAGCTTAAACCTCCTATGCACTGTTGAAACCAGCCTATTACCAGAGAACAAAATAAATTTAGGTTCCCTGCTACATTTCTTACAGTATAATTTGTTTGTATTTTTTCATGTGGGATGGTAAGTTTTTGGGTGTAATATCACTACTTTGGGATATTTTCTGCGCATTACAATAAAAGGTTGAATGATGGGAGGTGGTGGCATAGTGGTAACAGCACTAGTAATCCAGAACTCCAGGTTATAATGTTCTGAAGGCATGGGTTTGAATTCCATCATGGCAGATGGTGAAATCTGAATTCAATTAAAAAGTATATCTGGAATTGTAAAATATGCTAGTCTATTAACCACTTAAAAATGCAGATGCTGGAAATCTGAAGCAAAAAAACCACTGGAGAAACTCAGCAGGTATGGTATCATCTGTGGGGAGAAAATAGTTAACATCTTTAGTCTCAGTTCTGAAGAGGCTTGCTGGACGCAAAATGTTAACTCTCTGCACATGCTACCAGATCTGCTGAGTTTTTTTTAAGCAATTTATGTTTATAACTTCTGTCATAAAAAGTCCATTACTGATGGCCTTCAGGGAAGGAAATCTACTTTCCTTGCTTGATTTGGCCTGCATATGATTCTAGACACATAGCAATATAGTCTCTCAACTGTCTTTTCAGCAATTAGGGATGGGCAATAAATGCTGGCCTAACCAGCCACGCACACATCTTGTGAATGAATTTTTGAAAATGTGCTGGGGAATTAAATGTTTTGTTTCAAACCGCTATTGTCAATCTTTACTACTGTTAGATTAGTTTTTCTTTAGTTAGCCAGAAACTAAGGCTCCAACATCAAGAGCAGCCACCCACTTCCATCAATGTGCCATATGCCATTTCGCATTACAGCCATCCTGTGTCCTTGGAATGATTCGTTTAAAATTAAGCTCTAAGAAATCTAGATTCAGACTAGGAATTCTACACTGAGTAATTCTCCCTGACTCCTCAACACCTGTCAACTATCTTGCAAGGCACAAATAGGAATGTGATGGAATACTCTTCACTTACCTGGATTAATGCAGCTCCATTAACACCCTAAGCTCGACACCATCAGGACAAAAAGTGCTTGACTGGCAACACATCCACCACTGATGCATGGTAGCAGCAGTATGTAACACTTATAAAATGCACTACAAAAATTCTAAAGTCTGCTTTAGAATGTGCCTTCCAATTTCACTACCACTACGATCCATGAGGACAAGGCAACAGATACATGTGAACACCATTACCTACATGTTCTCAAAGCCTCTCACCATCCTAATTTAAAATTTTATTGCAATTCCTTCACTGTCACAAGAGAGGGCATTCCAAGATTTCAACAACACTAGTGGTGTACCTACCCAAATGGACTGCAGTGGTTCGGAGAGGAAGGTTGCTAGCACTTTCACAAGGATAATTATGGTTTAGCAATAAGGCTGGCTCAGCCCTCGAAGTCTTCATCCTCAAATGAATTTAAGAAAAACTGCTCATTCATTTAGCATAATCCATTGTCTTCAGCTTTTCTAGTCAGTCTCAGCTGCTGTAAAATAAAGAACCAACTTCCCTCTCAAGTACATTTTTAATTTTTAACAATTTAAAATAAATGTTGAAAGGAGGATTCTTTAAAGTAGCTATTTGCTCCAGTTACTGAAACTTTATATGAATTCTATTTAAAACTTATTTTTGTCACAGTTTAGAATTGGTTTTACTGGCCATTTCACCCCTATCATTGCCAGGAATGGTATTTTGGGAGCAGAACCAACAAGCAATTGAGAGCCAGACTGCAGTGACTAGTGCTACAGTAACCTAAAAATAAATATAACATTGAGAAATGCAAATGGCTACAGGTAAGCTTTTTAAGCATTTGTCCAGTCAAGCCTAATTTGCATTTGTGTACTATACAAAATTTCATTATGTAGAAACATCCTGTTTGTTAACAAATCTGGGCCAGTCCATCCTAAAGCACTACTGTCTACTGTCACATTATTGACTTTCATAATAGTGATGATGGAAGCAAACAATTGGAATAAAATTCTCGAGGGAAGTTGAACCAAATTATAGGCCTTTTTCCAAATAGGTTTCTTTCCCCCGAAATGTTTGGGTATCATTTGAACAGGTGTAGATGACATCTGTTTCATCATTAATGTTTTATTTCATTACTGCATCTTCTGTAATGAAGACTTGATCTTTCCAACATTAGGCAATGTTTCGTACCCCATGTTATAGTACTCAGCTGTTTTTTGAATGCTTCGTATTAGAGACTTCTACCCCTCTGCTGATATAACATGCCCATTTATAGCTGGTGTTTCACCAGCATTAGGATGAAAGCCATGGGCTAAAGCTGGCTTCCATTTTGCTGTGGTCACTGCCATTTATTTTGCTAGAAAAGTAAAAGGTTGAAACATGTGATTTTTGGAAGAACATCAAAGATGAAATTTTTATCTATTCTAGAAACGGATGTAATGAGAATTGATGCATTTTTTGGCTTATTTCCTTCTGAAAAAGTGAGTAAAATACTAAGATTGTAGGGCAAGTATATATTTGACGTCATTGATCCAAAAATATGCTAAATGTTAACTATAATATTGTATCATTTGCAGAATCATCTACAAACTGCTTTGATTCAGTGGACTAGCAAACATTCACTTTTTCCTCCACCCCTATTTGCAGAATCATCCCCTATTTGCTAGTCCACAAAGTAGTTTTCAGTTCCATTAATCTGATTTGTGACTTAGGAAACCTGCTTAATTGCAATTGTATACAGTTTTCTCACTGTTGAAATTGCAACTTTTTTAAAATAGATGCAAGTGTGAAAGAAAGATGAAGTGAAAGTACTGTTTGTGATTAGTCCAGAAAAATCATAAGTGAATTAAAAGGCTAAACTAGAGTAGGAATGAGTTGTCCTTGATTTCTCCTGTTCGTCAGCATACAGAATAATTCATATAATGTATAATATGAAAAGAATCATTGTTACTTGACTTTGAACTATTAACACAAAAAGTTAGTTCTTCAGCATAGTTCTGGAATAAATGCTATCAGAAATATTCTAAGAAATTTAGGTTTGATCACACTGGCCAGTGATGAGCTATCCAGCATTAAAACTCTGGTATTATAGCCTCAAGGTGGAACAATCTAATGTAGTTTAAATTAATCCCATCCTCTGATCATAGGCTGGTATATACCTTTAACTTATCATTGCCAAGATATGAAAATCAGGAGTTGGATTTTTTAAGTTTTCACCTGGGAGAGGTGGTGTGAGGCTAAGTATGACATTTTGATGGGCAAGAGGGGGCAGGGATTCAAGAAAAGAAAAAGTCTGTTCTCAGCTCTGCCACCACAGTGGACACTTTCATCTTTTATTAATTGTTTGATTTTTATGATGGAGAGTCCAGAATTCCTTACGCTTGACATCAGAGCGTGAATAAACAATTTAGCAGGTAGTTATTTTTGAACAAAGCACCATTTATAAGAATGTGTACTGAGGCCAGTTGGTTCCTTGATGTTCTGAATTAACCTCCAATTGCAAGTTATAATTAATGTACAAATAAAATTGAATTAGGGAGATCATATTTAAAAATCATTGGATGAGATAATTATTGATTAACATTCTCCCAGCACTTTACTGTTTATTGCAGCATCTCCATTTTGGACTTTAATTGCTAGTTCAGAAATGAAAGCTTATTTAAATCGGAAATTTTAAAGCATTGTAAATTATAGAAAACTTGACACTGCAATTCTGCCAAATCACACTTGTTAAACAAAAAAGATAGCTTAACAGGTAAGCAAACAGAAAGGTCATTTACTGTAATGTTTAACAAATTTGCACACATCTCTTTTCTGGATGTCGCTGTCAATGGGATTGAACTTCATTCTGCTAGACATCTTCTACGTTTTGATTGGTGTAAGACCTTGAACTAGAATAAAGTTTTCCTTTTGAAAGCCATATTCTTGAACTGTATCAGTTTATAAAGAGATGTAACTGGATATTTTTGCATGTTTATAATCCTATATTTGCCTGGCAGAAGAGGAGCAAGTCCAATTCAGTTATGTATCAAAGTTAGTCCCTTCTGACTTTTCTTAGAAAGTGTAGCTCTAGACTCTTTTTTGTGTGGTATGTTAAAAGTTCAATGTCACTTGTGTTGCACTACAGTCTGCGAAGTGGTATTTTTAGCTTTCTCATTGAGCTGAGTGAATCACTGAAGAATACAAAAAGTATGTGTTGCTTGGAGATGAATGCCTTTAATTGTGGTAGTAAAGTTGGAGCAAAATGTGAAAACCTGATTATAGGACTGAATCCATTTGTGCTATACCTTCTCAGGTTTGGGCCCTATGGAATTCCTGTGACTGTGCTTCCAAAAAGGGACTACAAGGATAAAACTGACTTAGTGCAACTTCAGTGTGAACCATTCCAGCAACAGATCCAACAAAGTTCAAAATCTGCAGGTACTTGTGAAGCAGCATCTTTGGTACCCTCTGCACACCCTAGTGTGGTTGAAAGCCTGTGGACTGCCAAACCTGCACCGTTATTTTATGAAGGAGCACCTTACCCTCCTCCACTGTTTATTAGACACACGTATAACCAGTCCATACCTCAACCTCCTCCGAGAAGGATTAAACGACCTAAAAAGAAAATGTTCAGAGAGGAGTCTACTTCCATAATGAATTCTATTAAACTCCGACCAAGACAAGTTCTATGTGATCGATGCAAAAATAGTATTTCTGCAGATAAAAAAGAGTTGAGAAGGGGTGGCAACACAAATGACACTTCTCGAAATGAGGACAAGAAACGAAAAAATGACAGTGCACCTGCTATGTCTAAGAGACTAAAAACAGATCACAAACTGGAAGCAAAAACGCAGTATGATGGTCAGAAGAGAAATACAGTCATTAAAATTTCAAATCTAACTACAAGCAAGGGCAAAGTAGTCAAGATTTCTTCTCAAGTACATAGTTCTAAAGTGCAGTTGAATCCCAAAAAAGTGCTACAGAACAAGAATGTAGATCACTCAAAAGCCAGGGAAGTACTAAAAATGGCCAAAGAGAAAGTTCAGAAGAAACAGCAGGAAGTTTCATCTTCTGGTGGTACCATTCCAAAAGTTCACTTTACACGGCGCTTTCAAACGACCAACTCCGGCTCTCTCCCTCCACGGATTCGCTTAAAGCCACAAAGGTACAGAAATGAAGAAAATGACTCTGTTTACAAGGCTAAACTTGATAGACTACGCAGCTGTAAGACAGCGTCTAAAGCGCCGCCTCGCTGTACCTCTTCGCGCTCAGCAGGTGAGCAGCCTTCTGAAAAAGATAGTCCCACAAAAGGGTTGGAACAGTCCACTGATGAGAATAAAGACACCAGGGAAATAAAATGGCCTTGTGAGCAAGATGAAAAGCAATTGGGGAAAAGGGGCAGAGGAGGCAATATAACTGTTTATATGACCTACAGTCAAAATAAATCCGACTCTTCTGCCTTTTCAGTTTGTAGTAGTGATAGCGCAGATGATATAAAATCCTCCAACTCAGAATGTAGTTCTACTGAAACATTTGACTTTCCTCCAGGCAGCATGCATGTACCTTGCTCCTCCTCCTCAAAAGAAGACAAGCTCACTAATTCCTTGAAAGTGAAAGTCTTTACCAAAAATGTCTCTAAATGTGTGACTCCAGATGGCAAGACCATATGTGTAGGGGACATTGTTTGGGCCAAGATTTACGGCTTCCCCTGGTGGCCTGCCCGCATACTTACTATAACTGTGAGCCGGAAAGATAATGGCTTTTTAGTAAGACAGGAGGCCAGAATTTCATGGTTTGGGTCCCCAACAACATCTTTCCTGGCTCTTTCACAAGTCTCCCCGTTTTTAGAAAACTTCCAGTCACGGTTTAACAAGAAGAGAAAGGGCCTTTACCGCAAGGCCATCACAGAGGCAGCCAAGGCTGCAAAGCAGCTGACACCTGAGGTGCGGGCCCTGCTGACACAGTTTGAAACATGAAAACATCAAAGAAGGTAGGCAAGTCAAGTGGCTGGGGTTCCACTAAAATGATGCCCAAATTTAAATATGTATAACTAACTGTAAAACATCAAATTAGGCTCAATGGTATAATGAATGCAATTCAAAGTTAGTTTTAAAATGAGGATGGCTACTGGCTATTATAACACTGAGGGGGTATAAATCTACTCACTTTATCAATTTTCAGCATTAAAGGCAAGAATTTGGTGGACAAATAAACCAATCTTAAATCCAAGAAAGACCCTAATTTCTTTAGGCCCAGTTGCCTTAAACATTTCACAAGTTGGACACGTAGGAGCTGAAACCTGGAAGGACTGTGTGCTGGCTGTTTTATTATGGAGTTCCTGTCCTTTTGAATAGAATGCTCAAGATGAAATTTTTGTACTCCTAGACCCAACAGGGAAAAGCATTTAAAAATTGGCTCCAAAACAGTCAACACATCGAGACAGCCCTTGTAGTTGTTACTTTATCACTTCTAAAAAGCTTCTTTTTGAAATTCTTTCTTGTGCTAAGGATCAAAATGAGCCATGGAATTGATTGATTGATTGGTGCAGATGTACTTTGGGCAACTCTCAAGTGCTGTTATTTGAAGTATGGTCATGTTAAAACTGAAGCAAGCTTATTTGTTCATTGATAATTGTCTCCATAATATACTGTATGGATGCTTTACTGTGATTTTCCTGGTTATGCTTTTTAAAAAAAAATCTTTAAAACTGATGTCTAAATCGGTGATTCAAGCTGGGTAGTTTGAAACGAACTATTGTCAAAACGTGGGTTAGCTGACACCAACTGTAGACCATCTATTTTGGATGTGCTGTTGAAAATGTTACTGCAATGAAAGTTTGAATTCATTTATCCAATTGCTGGATTTAAAGGATTAGAACTTTTTTTAAAAAAACTGCAATGGTTGTTACAAAATTAAGCCATCAAATCAGGAACGAACCTCCTATAAAACCAAATTATCACTGATGCTTGTAATGCTTAGCACATCAGGTAGCATCTGTGGGTTGGGCTAGGATGGATGAAAAGGGCCCTTGTGGCACTGTGGGTGTGTCCCTACTTTGGGCCAGAAGATCTGCCTTCAAGTCCCACCTGCTCCAGAGTTGTCATTAATATCTCTGAACAGGTTGATTAAAAATATCTATGGCTGCAATGTTATTAACCTGAAACATTACATATGACGTACCTGACCTGCGAAGTGTTTTTAGTCCATCTTCCTATTTAAGTGATAAGATGGGGAAATGTACAAGCTATCATTACATGAGCAACATCAATGAAAACAGTTTATCTTTTGCTGGAAAGGAAAGGAAAAGAAAATGTTGCCCATGTTTTTTGTCTTGCACTCAACAGGAAAAATGCATTATTTGAAGTTACCAATATTCACAATGACTTACACAACAGGAGAAAAGGTTGCTGATTGGCTGAGTTATTACCATTGAGAAAGCAACATGGATCTGCATAAGCTTTCCAAACTCCTGGGTAGTTACTAAAAGATGTAAGGTTTGAACATAGCAATTTTATTTGTAGAAAGCTGGTCTACCTTGCTTCTTGGTAGTGCTACATTCCTAAATATCTAATTGATAATGTAGCTGTTAGCACACTGTTCAGCAAGTGCTACCCAATTGCAGAATCACTAACCCATTGTTTTGGATTTTGTTAGCTTGGGCTTGCCTATTTTTTTGAAGGAAGATCTGTTAGATTTGAACAGATTATTGGGATGAATTGCCTTATGCACCTAACATGTCACTGGCACTGAAATTAATACATTGCTAAATTGTGTAACTGGCATCCAGTTGGTGGAAAATACCACCTGCCTTACAGCTTGATAATAACAAGAACACCATTTAACCTGAAGTTCAAATTTTTGCAATATCTTTTCACAGTAATGACAGAAACCTGGCTTCTTTCAGGTCCATTTTCAAGTTTCTGATAATAGTGATCTGTTCATAATAGTTGCTACTCCCGTAGAATGCTGTGCAACGGTTTACAAATTGAGCAAATGGCTAGGGCCTCATTTACAAAATTTCATCTAAAGCTCAAGTTTTAGCAAATGAAGCTGCTGACTCCCAGCATGCATAGTGATTGGTAAAGGTAGGTTCCTGTCTAGTAGACAGTAATAGAAAACATGGTAGGTTTAGCAACAAGCATGTTGAGGAAAGGGATAGCTCAGCTTATCTTCGTAGGTAATAACTCATACACTTGCATGAGTTTTCTGCAAAACAAAGCAGTATGTACAAATCTTAAACCTTCTATTGTACTACCAAGAGCATGGGGACCTTATAATTCCTGCCACCCTTTTACTCCTGTTCATAAGTTAATAATTTGAAATTTGACATTTGTCTTAATGAGTGCAAAATTCAAATTCTGTAATGACTCTGGAACATTGCTACTCAATTAATTGCCATGTTTGCCTTTATCATTGACTGCATTTCGAAAGTACCTGATTATTGGTTGTAAAAGGGCATTGTGATATTCTGTAGTCTTAAAAGACACAGTACATAAATGAAAGCTATCTTCATTTCCAAATAACGTTGGTTCAAGTAGCAAAACCTCTGGACACTAACAAAGAGAGAAGTGCTGAATGGAAAGAATGCAGAATCTTTGTTTATGACAGTGGTAACTTTACAGCATCACAGATAACAACAATGAAAATATCGTCATTGCAACAGTTACCCAAATCCATTCTTGTGAAAAGAATAGAGTGAATTCCTGCTGCTGTCTGTGAACATAAGACACAAGCAGTCAATGTTACTACTAGCAAATTAAGCTCTTCAATATTCAGAAGCCTACTGATCAGGTCACAGCTAACTTTAGAAAGGCCATTTATTTGCAAATTTTTAGCCATCCTGCAGCATCATTCACGTGTTGACCTATATAAGATAGTAGTAGGTTCCCTTCCTTCACGGAAAACCAGAATTAGCTAAGTTCCTTTTTTAAAACAATGTAAATAAAACTCTCCGCTACTGGAGCGTATCATAGTACTAATGTTATTGGGGACTTTTTTCAAAACTGGGAGTGTGATGACAATTTTGCATGCCATCCAGGGGCTTCTGACAAAAATTCAGCTAAGTTCATAGTTGCTGGATTGAGTCAAGCAAAATCCTTTCATGCAGGACGTTTGGTCAGCAGATCAAGATTGCTGAGTGGAGTTGAAGACCAGAATTGTGCCATCCAGTCCCCTTGCTGCTTGAGTTTATATTGCATTTTATTTTGTTATGCTTTAAACATGCAAACTCAGCTTGGAAGTGTGTACAGTACTGGACCAGCCTCTCAGTTACAATGTAGAGTAACATTTTTCTCAATGTTTCCTCTGTAAAATTTTGCCAATTCAATGATTAAACTTTATAAATCTCAAATGTGCAGAGCAATAACCATCTTTCTGAATATTTCTGTTCAAATTATTACTTTCAAAGTGTCAACATTACCACATAAACAGTTATGTTATTGTGCATTTTAAGATTTTTGAATTCTAAACTAAATTTCAATTGGTTAGGGGTTAAGTTCTTTAATCTGCCTACTTAAGCTTTATTCCCCTCGAGTTAGATGATGGTTGAGCTGATAGTGAGCCTGTTCTATATGCCACAGTTCCACATGCAGCCTGGAAATTGGGCCAGGTTACAGAAAGGAGAGAACATGTAGACTAATGCCAACATTGAGGTGAAGTACTAAATTTTCTTAAAGTTTGTGTTGTAGGTTGTGATGCGCTACATCAGTGGTTACATTTAAAAATGCTCACTATGAAGTGTGAAGGAATTTGGCTTTAATTCTTTGACATGCCCCTTTACTAGTCTGGAAAAGAAAATGGCTGCAGTAAGATAATCCTTAATGCTGTTTGTTTTGCTAACTTTTCATAAATATACTGTGCTGAATTAAAATGGAAATTATCAGAGTGCTGCATCACCATCATTCAGAAAGTTTTAAAAAAATCAGTTTGCTTTGGCAAGACAATGCATTGCTGTTGAAGGGAATGTTATGAGTTACTTCTACGGATTCATTGATAATATATCTACCCTTCTGATTTGAATATATTGCATTTGTAGTGTATGAAAAATAATTCTAAATCTGTTGAAGTTCTAGTCTAGGTGAGAGAAATAAACCTGCATATTTTAGCACTATCATACTTTTTTAAAATGAAAATTACAGAAGCTATCAAATCAGTGTTACAAAGCAATGTTTGTAAGCCTAAAGAGTTCCACATTATAAAGGCCTGCACAATAATAATGAAATATTTTACAAGTCAGGAATCCTTTGTCTGAAAACCTCAGGACCACTGGTTTTTGGATATAATGGGCCCTTTGGGATGTTGGGAGATGACTTCACTTGGTCTGAACAGTCCTAGAAGTGAAGGTATTTTCAGCCCTGAAGAGCCCGATATGCTGAGTTCAGGCCTTTCAGGCAAAGAAAAAACCTTTGCTTGGCCTGAATGAACCTAGAAGTGAAGCTTTTTCCAAAACTCTGAACTCAGCATGTCTACAAGTCTGTTCAGGCCTGCTTTCAAAAAGACCTTCAGTTTTTGTCTTTTTGGTTTTCAGACAAGGTTAGAAATCACACAACACCATGTTGTCGTCCAACAGGTTTACTTGAAAACCTTTGGACTATAACCTGGTATTATGTGATTTCTCCCCTTCCCATGCCAGTTGAACACTGGCACCTCTGTATCATGGTTTTCAGACATGCAGATAAAGGATACCAACGTGTAAATAAAGCAAACTGTTTGAAATATAGGGAATGTTCAAATAATGCTGGGGGAAGAAGTAGGCCAACACACAATCTGGACACTGAATTTTTAAAAACCAAAAAGAACTGCGGATGCCGATAATCTTTACTCGAGTCTTCACGTAACAATGGTAATGCAGGAATGAGTATGACGTTTACAGGCAGTTCCTGCCTTCTGAACAGTGACCATCAGGTTAAACTCACGACTAGTCATTCTTCTCTAATGGAGCAGCCCTATGGTCCTTTGATACTGTAATAACTTTAAAATGAATTATAAAATTCAGTTGGCAAAACTTAAAATTCGACACCCACACCACCACCTAAACTCCATCTGAAATACTGTATTTAGTGTCCCTCTGGTTTCTTGTTTCTGCTGTGGGTGGCATGATGGCTCAGTGGTTAGCACTGCTGCCTCACAGCACCAGGGACCCAGGTTCAATTCCAGCGTTGGGCGACTGTCTGTGTGGGTTTCCTCTGGGTGCTCAGGTTTTCTCCCATAGTCCAAAAGATGTGTAGGCTGGGTGGATTGGCCATGCTAAAATTACCCATAGTGTTCAGGATCATGTAGATTAGGCGGATGGGTCTGGGTGGGATGCTCGAGAGTTGGTGTGGACTTGGGCCGAAGGACCTGTTTCCACACTCGGGATTCTATAATCATCTTATTTATTTAGCAAATTACTTGGTCTCAGGTACTGTACTATATGTATAATGCATGATTTAACATTATTTAACAATACAAATTTTGAATGTCACACTGTTTTAACATTCTACTACAGTTTCTATGGTACTTCAGAATTTCAAGATGTAATGATGCACCTTTTTACCATAAGAATATACATTCGTATGCACTCAGGCCTCAGGAGGTAAGTATATCAGGAAGAGCAGAAAGGCTCTTAGATGAGGAATCATTCAGCCAGCCCTATACAAACATGAACTTTCAAGTTTGACCTATACCGTCCATGGATAGGTATGCACATTGGAGTTGAGAGACTGAGATAAATGGAAGGCACTCAAACAAGTAGCACAACCCTGATTAACAATATATCGGAATAAGTCATTACCTTCAATTGCTTGTATTAATGATGTTGCATGTTGGCAAATCACTGATTTTTTTTCCTGGAACTTGTAATGGAATTACACAAAAACACATCTAGAGGATTATGTCATTTGTATACGTGCTCAACTGAAAATTGGACAGTCATTCTTGCCAAGTTAGTATTTTCTATACTAGGGAACAGATGGTCAGTTTTTTTTAAACCAATCTTTCTTTTTGTCAACATTATATCCTCCATTTGTAGAGAATGTTTTAATTAATATCATTCCATGGTGTAATTTAGAATACTTACCAGGCATGGCACTTGATTTCTATTTCTGAAATACCACCTAGTACTTGGCACTTATTGTTCAACGGTTGTTTTCTTTTGTCCATTAGATCCTGTATTTTGGGGCGGGGTTGGAGAAAGAGAAAAAAAATTACTCTTTGGGGGGCAACTTCTCACTTGGTTAGCAGTTTATGCTAGTTATACTTTATTTTCAACTTGCAGATGTGATTCGTAACCCAACAAATTTGACAGCTATATACAATTTCTTAAAGTGCTATCAACCTTCTGGTTATGGTTGAATAACTTGAAGATACATTTGTCCATGTTTTCCCACTCAAATCTGAAGAATTGTAATTCTGAGTTTTAGTGCATGTTTTTTCTGTGCTCCGGTGTAGACATTATTGAATTCTTTGCCAACTATTCCTCTCTTTAAGGAGGATGTCTACCTTTTCCCAATTAAAGTCATATCATCGAGAAAATCAACAATAGGTTATGAGCTAGAAAAGGTCTCAAATCGCATTTCACTAGTATGCACACATTATCAAGAGGTGACATCCATTTCAAACAAAATCACAATAATTGATCTGTACTTAAATGGGGCGTCTTGAATAGATTGGACCAGCAGTTATCATTTTGGCATGTAATATTCCTGTTGTGATTTAATGGAATTATATATGTATTGTTTGACTCTGTTTGTTTTCCC
The DNA here is from genome assembly GCF_021869965.1 of Rhincodon typus. Lineage (NCBI taxonomy): Eukaryota > Metazoa > Chordata > Chondrichthyes > Orectolobiformes > Rhincodontidae > Rhincodon > Rhincodon typus. The sequence goes on along the minus strand of NC_063343.1, from coordinate 19,577,698 downwards.
TTTTTAGCCCGTCGACACTAAAGGTTCTGGCTGCTGTTTCTTAAGATGTCCACTACACTGCCATTTGTTGGGCTGCAACGTTCAGACACCCAATATGTCATCTTGTCCAGAGTTTGTGGGGAGGGTTGCTGGAGAGGAAAAAAAATTTTGACTGAGTAGTCATAACTGAAATAAACATGACACTTGTACCTATTGTACATTGCTTTCTCACATGGAAAATGGAAGATATTTTTTAAAAAAGATTTTGCAATTCTTAATGCATGTTGAGATTTTTCTGACATAAGTATATATGACCCACTTGAAATGGCGAATTCTTTCTTAGAAATTCTTTTCATGTGATGTGCCCTGTTTAAAATGTGGTCACTGGATGAGTCCACAGTTAACTGAACCCAGACATTTCTTACAAGTACTGTAGTCCTTTTTTTTTTATTTTTTATATAAATCCTGAGAGTTGGATTTTAATTATGAATTCAGTTTTAGAAATTGAACCATTTGTCAGGGATTTTTTTTACATGTAGTACTGTATTTGCTCTCCACTGGTTTTGCTTAGTTGCTTAATATTTAAGCTATGGTCCACATTTTAGTTTTGTCTTCATATCAAAAGGAGCCCATTGTCAATTATTTTGTGGACTTGAATACCTTTTTAATTATGTGATTTCAGCTTTAAGGTTTGCATAAAATTGAATGTTTTAAGAATGTGGTGTAAAACAATATTCAAAAGATTAAAATTTAGATTGTATTATGATTGATGTTGGGTCTTTTATGGGGAACTATTAAGAAAACAGATGAATGAGATTCACGTGGCCCAGAGTATGCTCCAAGAGATATTTCTTGATCTTGCCTGCAGTTGGTAGTGCTGAGATCAACTACCTTTTACTTTTTTTTTTAAATTGAGCAGAGACTCCTCTAGGTATAAAAACACAATGTTACTCTAAAATCTGTTTGGGTTTCTAATGATTTAAGTTACAGTACTGATGAGCAGAACCAGTAGAAAGTTTCATTCATATTTCATTAATTATAATTCTCATCAAGATTTTCATGGTTCAGTAACTAAGTACTACTATCCATTATCACCATATACCCCTCACCTCTTCTTTTGCTCCAAAACAAATCTTTTGGGAACCTGTTGGAAAGGATTCAGACGAGTGCCTTAGTTTCACAACAACCTAGACCATAAGGTCATGTGGGGATTTCAGAAAGTGCCAAAGTAGGGCAGGCCTCATCACTGAAGAGCACGAGCATACATTCAAAGTACCAATTTCACTGGATGTCTAAGAGATAATGACTACAGCTTTCTTTGGAGGTAGTTACAAACTTGTACGCACATCTGCAGCCCCATTATTTGAAAGAACCCATATCAAATGCCCTCAAAATAACTACAGCCCCAAATTTCTCTGCCAGTGACATGTTTCAAATTCCCAAACTATGTCGATGTACGTATAGTTGATAAACGGCCTGTTCAGAAGGGCCATTAATCAGATTCTCAGCAGATTTTGATGGCCAAGCAACTGGGGCAAGTTTGTCTTTGGGGCTACAGGTACAGGTTGCAATCAACTGAATCACAGTATCCACTCCTTTAACATTCATGTTACTGTTATCTATGACCACCAGAAAAGAATTATGCAAAACGTGCTTATTTCCCATAGATCTTTTAAGGAACTCTCTCAGTTACCACAACTAATTTGGGGAGATAGAGGGCTTGGTGACATGGTGCAATGATAACAATCTCTCTCTCAATGTCAGCAAAACTAAAGAACTGATCATTGATTTCAGAAAGAGGAACAGAACAATGCCCCCATTAACGTCAATGGAACTGAGGGTGGGGAGTGTCAAGTTCCTCGGAGTGAAGATAACCAACATGTCCTGGACTTCACGTGGAGATGTGACATTCAAAAAGGCACAACAACGCCTCTTCTTCCTCAAGTGGCTCAGGAAATTTGGCACGTCTGTAAGGACCGTCACCAGCTTCTGCAGATACACCACTGAAAGCATACTATCCGAGTGCATAACAGCCTGATTTGGCAACTGCTCTGCCCAGGACCGTAAGAAACTACAGAAGGTGGTGTGCACAGCCCTGACCATCATGGAAGCTAACCTTCCATCCATGGACTCCATTTACATGGCTTGCTGCTGCAGAAAGGTTGCCAACATCAAAGACCCATTGCACACCGGAAATGATCTGCAACCTGATCCATCAGGCAGATGATACAGGAGCAGCTTCTTCCCAGCTGTTATTAGACTGATGAATGGACTCTCTAGCCCCAAATAATGCTCATCTTGGTAACATTGATCCTGCCTAGTGCACACCCTGTGCAATGTAATCTGTATGCCTCTAAGTCTTTTTGATTTTAACATCCTTGCTTACTATGATCTGACTGTGCTGCTCGTAAACAAAGCTTTTCACTGTACTTTGGTACACGTGACAATAAATCAATAATTTGAATCCCACACCCAAGTTCATGTTTGCATTGTATGGGATGAGGGCAATCACCACAGTCTTGAAGAAACATTACAATAATTTTTAATCAAACTGTTCAGACATGCTATGACAGACTTGAACCTTGGCATCAAGAGCCCCCTTAGAAAGTCGTACACTGCTGAACAAGGTCAATTATAAAAGAGTACACCATCGGATTGTTCAAAATATATTTCTGATGCCTTCAGAGATAGAAGGAACTGCTGATGCTGGAGACTCTGAGATAACAAGGTGTAGATCTGGATGAACACAGCAGGCCAAGCAGCATCAGAGGAGCAGGAA